>NW_028258379.1:29813181-30426363 GCF_053883595.1 Heterocephalus glaber
TGGCTCCTCAAGTTTCCTTTCTCCTTTTTCCCTACAATGGCCACTTCAAAGGCAAAAGGGGAATAAAGGCCCCTGGATTCCTCTGATTCCCCAATGGGACCATCCCTCTTCATCATAGGCTTCATGCTGGGCTAAGCCGGCCACAACACATGTCACTGGCAACTACTCCAAGGGTGAGAGTGTCACCTAGTCGGGGCCAAGGAGGTACACTGAGAACCTGGCTGAGCCCTGAGGAGCACACCTAAGAGAATCAGGGCTGGAAGCTGCTCTACTTACCTGGAGCCAGAGATGAGAACCAGCAGGAGGGAAGGTACTGACTCAAGAATCACAAAGGCTGTCTCTGAGCCCGAAATCTGGCTGCCACTGTAGTTAGTCAGGGATAGAATCTTGGCAGAACTTCAGAATGAGTCTCCAGCCTGGGTTGGGGTGAACCCCTCGAGTATTGTTTGCCCTCCATGTATGCCCACAGCCCCCACACCCAGAAAGCCCTGTGGGATGGAGTTTTAGTTGCTGACTTGGATTCCCACTGTCCCCCTATCTGTGAACAGAACACACCTGTTCGCTCCACCTGCCATGACAGAATACCCTGCCACTGCTCTGCTCACTGGCCCTCCAATCGTACATCCCCACCAAACCAAAAGTAACCTCAGATCCCCTCAGAACTCCCCTGCCACTCCTAGGCGGCTGAGAGATGAGCCCTGATCATCATGCTCCTGAAGTTGCCAGCTGAGCAAAGCAACCACCTGGCCTAGAAGCCTTTAGTCCATGGCCTGGAGAGGGCAGCATGAAAGAGGACTTGCACTGCCCACCCTGAATGCTTTGGGCATAGTCAGAGCACAAGGAGCCTGGAGCCAACCTACCACATCCATGCTCTCCTGGGACCCAAGGATGGAGCCCCAGTCAGTGGCCTGAGAACCCCAGGAACATGTTTTCATTTTCCTTGGAAAGAAGGCTGCTGCCTGGAGACATTCCAGGATGGGAAAATTAGCTTTGAAGTAGAAAAGTAAAGCATCTATTAGGAAACAGTCTCCAAGTTGCCCTGCTGGGGTCTAACCTCTTCCTGATATCCAGTGTTGTTAGAATCAGCCCTGAGGAGAAAGAGCAGATACACTCTCATGCTTCAGCTTTTTTCATATTTTATGGAGGAAAACTAAAGATATATGTTTCCTCTGTGGTCTCACATATGGAACATGACAATGGTTAAGTTAAAACTACTTACTATGAAAAATTTCTAATTCAGCTTGCTTCAAGCGTTTTCTGACATGCCAACACACCACCAAAGTGTGCTGGAAAAACAAATGCGTTATCAGTGCCTGAGAAATGCCATGATCGGTGCATTGTCTCCCTGGTGCTGATATTTCTACATTTTTCTCTGGTAGGAGGCGCACAGTTGACAGTGAACAATTCTAAAATTGTCTTGTCAGTAAAGGCAAAAGGTCTGCTGGCCTGAACATGAATCACATTAGGCTGAGGTCTGTGAGTACGTGAAGACACTGTGCTTTCAAGCAGGGAAAGGAGGGCTGAGATCCAAATCTTTTTGGAGGTGGGTTCTTTATTTAAAGATTAGCGGGCCAGGGATTTAGCTCAGTGGTTTCGCCATGTGCTGCACAAGCATAAGGACCTGAGTTCGATCCCCAGTACCGAAAAAAAAAAAAAAAGATTAGCACTTACAAGCTTTGGGGAAACTGTCAGACTTCTGAAAAGCCTGGCCCAAGAGTGCCCATGGCCTTCGTGCAGCCTCTCATGGAAGGCAGTCATGTCCATTTCTCCTCTGCCACCCCAGCTTAGAGAGTGGGCTCCTAATACACACAGCAGGTCCAAGGAGAGCTCCTGGCCAGTTCCATGCAGTGAGGAAGTCAAAGAGGGTGAGATGTCTGCCAAGGGGAAGTGGTACGTAATATCACCACCTCCTCCCTACTGTTCCTCACTTGGGCTCTGAGAAACATGAAGTATGTCCTCACTGGAGGAAAGACAGCCTCTTTACAAAACACTGCTGGAAAAACTGAATGTCAACCTGCCAAAGATTAAAACTAGACCTATATATTTCACTGAGCACTAAACTAAAATTGAAGTGGATCAAAGATCTAAATATTAAAACAGAAACACTAAACTTGTTATAAGATACGTTAGGTAGAACTCTCAAAGACATTGGCATAGGAAAAGACTTTATGAACAAATCTTCAGTAGCACAGGAACTAGCACAAAGAATCAACAACTGGGATCTCATCTTATTAAAATGCTTCTGCACTGCAAGAGAAACCACCAACAGAGCTAAGAGACAGCCTACAATGTGGGAAAAAATTTTTACCAGCTGTTCCTCAGACAAAGGACTACTATCTAGAATATACAAAGAACTTAAAAAAACAGACCCCTCCCAAATTTAAAGTCCCAATTCAAAAATGGGCATCTGAAATGAATAGACATTTCTCAGACAAAGAAGTAAAAGCAGCAAATAAGCATATAAAAAAATGTTCAACATCACTGGTCATTCAAGAGATGCAGATGAAAACAACACTGAGATTCCACCTCACTCCAGAAAGAATGGCTGCTATCGTGAAATCAACCAATAACAAATGCTGGTGGGGCTGTGGGGAGAAAGGAACCCTTCTCCATCGCTGGTGGGAGTGCAGGCTGGTGCGACCACTGTGGAAATCACTATGGAGATACCTTGAAAATTAGGATTAGAGGTCCCATTTGACCCAGCTATTCCCCTGCTGGGTACCTTCCCCCAAAGAATTAAAAGAATCATACCACAGCGATATATGTGCACCCATGTTCATAGTGGCACAGTTTGTAATAGCTAAAACTTGGAAATAGCCCAACTGCCCATCAACTGGAGGCTGGATAAAGAAAATGTATTGTTGGGGATTTTTTTATATAATAGAGTACTATTCAGCCATAAAGAACAAGAAATTAGAGACATTTATAGCTATGGATCAGCATTGAGGCCATACTCTTAACAGAAATAAATAGGACACACATGTGTAAATACCAAATAGTTTCTCTAGAGTGAAAAACTAAAAGTGTAAATAAGGATCAAAATGTATAATAGATCATGTGAACTAGGAAGGAAAGGTCTAAAGGGGAAGGGGAAGTGGGAGGGGTAGGGGAAAGGAAAGAAAGGAAAGGAATAAATATGAGAAAAGGAAAAAATGGAAACAGTATTTGTAAATAGGGAGGAGTGGAGGGGTTGAAGGGAGGGCAGGGGAAGGGCGAAAAAATAAGAACCAAGATATATCATGTAAAGGTACAAATTCTCAATGATGAATGTCATCGTATTGTACATCTAAAATGTACCAATAAACTTAATGAAGATGATGATGAAGAAGAAGAAGAAGGAGAAGGAGGAGGAGGAAAAGAAGAAGAACAGGAGGAAGAGGAAGCAGCAGCAGCAGCAGCAGCAGCAGCAGCAGCAGCAGCAGCAGCAGCAGCAGCAGCAGCAGAAGCAGAAGAAGAAGAAGAAGAAGAAGAAGAAGAAGAAGAAGAAGAAGAAGAAGAAGAGGAAGAAGAAGAAGAAACTTCAGGTATGTGAGCTCCGCAGTCTATAGGAGCCAATTCCCAAATACTGGCCTCTGGCTCCTGGCTGGTAAGGGAAGCCCTCCTCCCTGAGATAGCTCCTCTTCCTCTAAGATCCTCTTTCATCAGCCAGTGCACTTAGCATGTGACTTATGAAGACAGTTATATGATTCCTCTTGCCTCTAAACGCAACACTACTTGAGGCACCTGATCCATGCAAATGTGAACAGCCTTTTACAGTTAAATCATTCACCCAGGTCCAACTCCAAAAAGTTCTAACCTTCCAGTCAGCCCTGGGCAAGACTGATGAAGTCCAGGACACACACCTAAGCCATGCCTTCAAGCAATCCCATTAAGATAACCTCTCCAGCTGCCCTGGGCCTGGGTATTCCCCGTCCTCCGGCATTACCCGCTGGACCTCATACTTCCCCCTGAAGATTTCTCTCTGAAAATACTGATCCCAGGTCCCACATCTGGACAAGGTAGATCCACTGAGGCACGAGTGTGTTGATGGAAGAAAGCCAGGCTCTCTTTCACCCTGCACCTGGAAGCTACCAGGGCATCTGAGGAGGTGCATCCACTTGCGGTCAAGCCCAAGGGATACATAAGAACAGAAGCAGCTAACATTTGATGATCTGCCAGGCATTGTGATAAGTGCTTTACATGTACTCATTCCCTGTAATAACTCTATTATATAGATACTATTATTATTTCCATTTTACAGGTGAGAAAACTAAGACCCAATGAAGTCACACTTTGTCCAAGATACTTGGGTGAATAAGTGACAAAGCCAGAAATCACACCTGGGCAATTGGACTCCAAAGCCCCACACTCTTAATTTGTGCACCAGTAGAGAGATACCAAACCTAAGAGCAAAGGAGGAATGAAGAAGATGAAGGGAGCTCTGTACAGCCCCCCAACGTGGTCCCACCTTCTCCACCTAGGCACAAAGATCATGCAACTTAGCAGAAAAGTTTCCTATCAGGAAACAGCACCTCATCTGCCTCCCCTCACTCTGGCCTTGTCCCCTGTTCGTGTGCAACAAGGGGAAAATCCCTTCCCCTCTCTGGAAGTCTCCCCCACTGGAAAGCAAAGCATTTATAAGAGAGAAGACCCCATATACTCTTTGGAGTCAGTCCTCTGCTTTGGCACTATGCAACCTGGGCAGGAAGTTAAGCGCCACCTGCTGTTTGCAGGTTCCTAATCTCACTCCTCTTCGGCTCCAGCCCCCCACATCCCATGGCCCTGCATTGCCCTTTCTTTCTCCTGGAATCCTCTAGTAGTTCCAGGGGAGTCAAAGAGACGATGAACACGTCTAACCAAAGGCTTACATGCCCTACCCCCAACCTCTTTTCTTCTTTGTCCCAGGGGCCTGGCAGCTATGGTCCTACAAGAAACTTCTCACTGGCGGATGGTAGCAGACCTGATGGATGGTACTTCCATTCATCCTAGGCCTCGCTCTCTTTTCCCTTTCTATAACCTGCAGCATGCTAGCAACCCACCTTCACTCTCACATACGACAACTGTGCCCTAATGGATGGTAGAGGAACACGACCTCAGACAGCGGAGCTGCCCCACAAACCTGGACCAATGTGTCCCTGACCAGAGTGATAGATGTTTAGTCCCTTTATCACAGCACAGTACATACCAGGTCTATTTAGAAAGGCTATCTCTAGAAAGTCGTGCACTACCATCTCCCACTGCCCTAGCTACAGAAAGTCACCCCATGTCCAGCAGGTCTAAGACCCACTCTTTACTGTTCCCAGGCTCCCCCCTTGGGAGAACAATATCTGTGGCCACTGTGTCCTGGAGACTCCCTCAGTGTCTATCCCAAAGACAAGTCCTCCACTCACTTGGTTCACCCAATGCTGGAAGCCAAACAGTTTCTCCACTTCTCCCATTTCCATTCTTGGCTTCTCTAACTTTAAGAGACAGAAGGAACAGGGGCAGGGAGAGTTGAGATGTCTTAGCAGCTCCCTGATGAAAGGCAAAATGAATGTGCAGCCTCCAGAAAAGTGGCCAGCACCAGACCATGAAGGTGCCATGCGAGCAGGATCTCGAAAATGCAGCCACTGTTATGGTTTATATCTAGATGTCTCCACAAAATGTGTCCTCATGAGATTGTAGGCAGGACCTCTAGAAGGTGATTGGATTATATATCATTATAGCTGACTTGCTATTAGACATGAAGGCCTAGTCAAAAGAGGCAGGTCACTGTGGGTACAACCTGGAAGGTTACATCTCCCTTCCTGGCTCTTCCCTTGACTCTCTCTGCTTCCTGGTTGCTGTGCAGTGAGCAGCTGTTCCTCTGCCATGTCCCTGTCCCACACCATCCTGGCTCAGAGCCAGCCAACTATGGACTGAATTCTCTACAAACTGTGAGCCAAAATAAATCCTTTCTCTAAACTTCCAAGAGTTGGGCATTGTGTCTCAGTGACAAGGAAGTGACTAAGACAGATTTTGGAATGAGGAATGAGGTCTTTACCGAGACATGGCCTGACCATGCGCTTCAGAGCATCTGGAAATTGTTCGTGGGAGGAGAAGATTAAAAAGGTTTGGAGAGGTCTGTTGGAGAGGCAGCCCTAGAACACTATAAGCTAAGTTTGACAGGAGACTCTGGTTGGAGCTCAGAAGATCAGAAAGCTGTTAGAAATGCAGATGAAAGACCGGGATCAGAAGGTTTTAGTTGGGAACGAGGACTCCACTGGCAGTTGGACTCTGTGTTACACTGTGGCAGAAAAGTTATCTACATTTTGCTATTGCAGGAGACTGAGATTATGGGCTAATTAATCTGGTGGAGGAAATTTCAAGGCAGCCTAACATTCAGGCTGTAGTATGGATACTGCTTGCTGCTTTTAATCAGGTTTATACTGAAAATCAGGAACAAAAAGCCCATTTGAAAAGTTTTCATTTTTGCCAGAAAGAAATTTCCCACAAAAATGGAGCACAGCACAGCTTGACTGCTGAAAAGATTAGCATTAAAAAGAAGCCAAATACTTTATAACAGGAGGAGAGGTAAGGTGGCTTGAGGGCATGTGAGGACAGAGGAAGGCCCCACTCATTGCAGGCTCAAAACTGTAAAAGTGAAAGACTTTTCTTTGAGGAGAAAGCTCCAGGGCCACGTGCTCTAGAATTGCTGCCTACGAAATTTGTTGCTTGGGATCCAGTTCATAGTGCTCAGCCATCCCCAGCCACTCAGAGGCTTCTGCAGCCACAATTCAAGGGGGCTCAGGTACCACTTAAGCTGGCAGGAGACCCTAGCATTATCAACATGGTGCTGGTTTTGGGGTTTTTTTTTTTTTGGTACCAGTGATTGAATTCGGGTCCTTGCACTTGCACAGCAGGCGGTGAAACCACTGAGCTAAATCCCCAGCCCAACATGGTGCTGGTTTTACAGGCATGCAGAATGAAAAGTTGTACAGTAAGGAAGGTTTCCATCCAGATTTCAGGAGAGGGCCTGGGAGGCCAGGAGTTATGCCTATGAGAGGATAGTGTGTAAAGCCATGAGAATAAAACCGAAAGTGGAGTGGAGACCCCAGGAATTTGGAGAAGCCAGGAACATGGACATCTGAGGAAAGCTGCAAGGAGTAAGCAAAGCCAGCACAAGAGAGAAGCCATGAGGGGTACAACCACTGGCAATGCCATAGGGGCAGGACCACCCAAGCTCTTCAGAGTTTATGGGTTGCCACAACTTGCCCTGAGCCTGGACATGGAACACAGGATTTAATGTTTGCCCTGCTGGATTTCAGTCTTGCTTTAGTCCCATTCCTTCCTATTCTCTTCATTCTTCCTTTTGGAATGGGAAGGTTTATCCCAGGCCATTGTATGCTGGAAGTATTTAACTTCTCTTTGATAAGCATAGGGGTTCACACCTAAGAGTCTGCCTTAAGTCTCAAAAGAGACTTTGGAATTGGACTTGGACTTCTAGCAATACTGAAACTTTTGGCAACTCTTACAGATGGACTAAATCAGTTGGCATAAAGAGATGTATATGAATCTTTTGGGGGCCAAGAGTGAAATGTTATGGTTTATATCTAGATGTCCTCCTAGAGTCTCATCTATCATAGGTGGGACCTTTAGAAGGTGGTTGGATTATAGCAGGCTCTGAGCGGAGGCTCCTGGAATCACCAAAATTATAAAAAGTCCAACCAAGGGAACATCTACAAATGGTATCAGTAATTGAGCAGCAAGTATGTACCAGATACAGTGCTATGTCCTGAGCATAGCAAGTCAACGAGAGAGAATCTTTCCTTTGGAGGAATCAGACCGGCAGGGGCATCTGATGATGGTACAACTCATTCCAATATATTTCCCACACAATCCTAACCCACTGGGCTATGATGGCATCAAATATGGCCAATTCTAAATGGGTAAGTACCAGATGGCTTCAGAGATGACAAGAAACAGAGCTTAGAGAAAACTTCTAGGGAGAAACACAGAAAAGTGCAGGGTTCCAAGAGAGACTGGGGTGGGAGTGAGAAGGGGAGCAGGTACAAATCAGGGCATTTTCTAGAGCCCTGAATGTCTTCTCTCCGAGGAAACCCTACCTGGCCAAGGGAGAGCCAGTGCATATTTAAGAGAGGAGAGCAAAGAGAATCATGGGCTTAGGAGCTAAACTCTCCACCGTATTTATTTCTAAGCACCCCCATCTGTCACCCAAAGGGAGGGCACAAGTCAAGTCCTGGCCTGACCTTATTCTAGCTGTAGGACTCTAGCCAAGTTTCTCTAATCTCCTTGTGCCCCAGTTTCCCCATCTGTAAAGTGGAAAGAATAATGGCATTTACCTCAAGGGCTGGTTGTGAAGACTGAATCAGATACCCAAATAAGGGCACAACACCTGGCAGGGAGGACTCTCAGTGTAGCTGGCCACTGATGTCAGACCTCACTCATTCTCCTTTCTCTCACTGTCAACTCAGAGTGTGCAGAAATAAAAGGGACAGGAAAGCCTCACCATAGCACTGGCCCCTAGGAGGTCCTCGGTAACTGAATGGCTGGCTCTGAGTCCCAGTGAATGAAGGCTGATAGTCCTTGCAGGGGGAAGAGTTACCAGTCAATGCTGGAAGACCAGACCTGTGGGCTCAATGGCATTTCCAGGCTGTAGCGAGAACCCTGGTCATGTCAGACCCCAGGACACCATGGAAAACTCTGCAGGTCAATTCCGCCGCACAGTGTTCAGGTCACACAAACGAAGGGGTAGTCTGGAGGCATGGCCACCCAAGGGGTGGCTGTCACTAAGCCCCAGCCTGGTCTTGCCATGGGGGATGAAAAGAATGCTCTTCTCTTCTTTCCAAAGACTCAGAAAACTAAATATTTAAGTGGAATGAATGGCCTCAATTTTGAAATGTTAACAGCTAACTCAAAAGTGTTGAAATCACTGCCCTGGTGAAATAAAGCCCATCTCAGGCAGCTTGCAGGACAGCGTGGCACAAGTTGCGAATTAAGGGATGTTGTACATTGACACTAGTGGACTCCCTTGTCAGTTGCCTCCCCTTGCAAACTCTCTAGCTTGGTGAAAAAACAGAGGAGGGACCAATGGCTTCTTGAGCTCCTTGGACAATCTCTCGTCTTTGACAATTTCTACAAATTAGGCTGGCATGTTTCATGTCACTTCTAGTCTCCACTGTCCATCAATACTCATTTCTAAGCAAGTATTTATATCATGCTATTTGTGGGGGATTTTGATGCATTTTATATACTACCTTATGTAATTCTTATAACCTCCTTAAACCTTGATAAATGGGGAAACTGAGGTACAAGAACTTGCACAAGCTCACATAGCCAGAGAGTGAATGTGATGGGAGTTGGCCCCACACAGAGGGTTCAGAGTTGGTGCTCATAATCATCACTCTACACTGCTTCTCACCAGCTCCTAGGCTTTCACCAGCCACTTCCGCTGGACAAAATGACCCTTACCTCTCCCGATCACATGTGAATCTGCTTGTAACTGCAAAAGTCAGAAACTACTCAGAGCTCAGACTCTCAGGAGCCAGCCAGGGTCCCAAGAGCCAGAGCCACACTCATGGCTGGGGGCCCACTGTTAACTACAGATTACCCAGGACTAGACCTAGGGTCCAAGTCTCCTGTCTTCTTTGCCCACCTTGCATGGAAGCCACATACTGAGCTGGCAATGCCACCTGCAGACAGTCTGCCTCCACTCATCCCAGAGCCAAGACAAAGATCTGAGCTCTGGTGCTCAGCAGAACCCAGCACCACCTCCCACTCCTAAACAACAAACCAACTCCTGGTTACAATCCACTGGGTCCCAGGTCAATCAGGTGACTGGCAAACACTTGTTCTCATTTCAGTACATACACACACACACAGCTCCCAGCAGCCTAAGGCACATGGGGAGGTAGGTGAGCACAGAGAGAGAAGAGGGCAGATGCAACACAGACCCCAGTAGCCCCCACAGCTCAGACTGATGCAAACAAAGCAGATGCTCTCAGAACCCCAGAGACAGCCTCAAGGACCCTGCCCATTGAACTATCCGAGTGCCCTGTCAAGAGCAATGGCATTTTTTCCCAGACCACAGGGACATTTAGAAGATGAATTAGATGGACCCGGCAGTCCTTGTGGCTCCCCAGGGAACTGAGCGAATACATCAAGGCTGTCACAAGCTCTGAAGAACATGCCTCTGGCCAGGTCTTTGATCGGTGCTGCACAGTACAACTGAGTCAGACGCGCTGGACCACTGCAGGCCCTGAATCTCAGCCAGACAGTGCTGACAGCACGCAAGTAGCCAGATCACTGCTGTTCCAGCCACAGTCAGCCACAGTGCGTGGTCTGGCCAGCAGGCTCAGAAAGCAGAGGAGCTGGCCCAGATGGTCTACTTCTTGCCATGGCCTTAGGAGTCCAGTTCCGAGTGTCCCTCCTCCTGGAAGCCCACCTGGCCCTGCTGGCCTGTAGTGACCTCTCTCGCCTCTGAAAAGGTGTTACCCACTCCTGGCTCTCACCATGTGCTGTCTTGTCATTGATTAAGCACTGAGTATGTGCCAGGTACTATATTAAGTGCTTCACATATACCACTTGGCTCCATCCTCCTCACTCTCTGAAGTGGGTATGATTATACCCATCACAGAGGAGGAATTGGCAGCCTGGAAATAATAACCTGTGTAGAGTAGCAGTATGTCCTGCCTGTCCATCCTTTTTCTTTCCATGGCACTGCATCCTCTCACAAGATTATGAGTTCCTTTGTGGCAGTAGAGATATTTACACTTCCTCCTGTCCCCTGAATAGAGACCTGTTAACCATCAGAGGACTATTATCATGTATCAAGTAATTGGCCTTAATTAACCCAGAGGTGACATCAATGAATAAAAACATGGTTGGCCACATGGGCAGTTGACCATATGATATGTATCCTTGTATGTGTTGTGCAGTAACTTAATTACCAAGAAAAGATCCTGGTTAAGTTGCAGGTTAATTATCAAGGAAGTTTACCAAAATACTTTCCTTCATTCCCTTCAGTGATAACTGAAGAACTGAACCTCTGAGGAAACAATGTGTTGGGCTTAAAATTATCCAGGACATGAGGTGGGGCTGAGCTGGGAATCACCAAGTTAATCATAGCCAAGGGCACAGGAGTCAAACAGAGGGCCCAGGAAGGCTGTGCTGGCTCCAGAGAACGGGAGGGACCCAAGGGAAAAGCACACGGGACTCACCTTTGGTAGCATAGGCTTCTGCAATCATGCGCAACCTGTACGGAGAGATGGCCATCAGGGGCAGGTCATCGAGGCCCACCCGGGCATAAATGTTCAGAGCTTCTTTATAATCTCCTTCCACATAATTCAACTTGGCCATGATCAGATTGGATTCTTGTAGGAATTCTGACTAGAAGGAAAAGGAGAAAAAGCATTTTCCTACAATATTATGCATGATGTTCCCTCAGGACCTAGCCATCTGCTGTCATAAAACCCCGTAACGCCCAACGTGAGAAGTTGGACACGGATGCTCATAGCAGTAATTTCCCAAATGTCCATCAGGATGTGGTATGGCCATAAAATGGAATATTACTCAGTCATAAGAAAAGATGAGGTACTAATATATGCTACAACATGGATGAACCCCCAAAACACTCCCAAGTGAAAAAGCTAGTCAGAAAGGCCACAAATTATCAGACCCCATTTATATGAAATGCCCAGAACACTCAAATCTATAGAATCAGGAAGCGGGTTGGTGAGTACATAGGGCTATGGGCTAAGGAAGTGAGAGGTGATGTTTGTGCAACTTCATGAATATACTAAAAGCCAATGAAGTGTACACTAAATAGATGAATTATATGACAAGTCACTTGTATCTCAATAAAGCTGTTGTGAAAAAACAAAACCAAAGCCTGCATCTCCCCTGGGCTGGGCCAAGGATGAAAGGAATGCTTCCTTGGTAAAACATGAGCAATGCGAGTCCGCACCAGCTGACAAGGGAAAGCTGCCCCCACTTCCTGGAGGGTCCTGGGCCCGGCACAGCAATACACAGACTGCAGCCCAAACAACCCAAGGACAGGTTTACCATGGGTACAAAGTCAGGGCTTGCTTTCTTGCCAGGGCAAACTGTTCCCACTGAGCAGTTGAAGCTTGTGAAGCAAGGTATGGACCAGGGTTGCCTGTCCTAAGGCTGAGGACTCTACCAGCTCTGAGACAGCTCACCTTCCTCCCCACCCCTCAGTCCACCCACCAGCCTCATTCTCTACCCGGCCCTTCTTCACGTCTCAACAGCTGGAGGCAGAAGAGATGACCGAGCCATCTAGACAAGGAAACAGATCCAGCACCCTCTCCTAGGCCTTCTCCTGGGAGCACAAGCTCCCGAGCGAGGGTACATGTCTCAGCTTGCAGAAGAGCACCACGAAGCTGCACCACCATGCAACTGACAGCCTTAACAGACAGGCAGCAAGACACAGCGGCCCAGGCAGAGCACAGCAGAGCACCCATGCAGGCCACAGGGTCAGCTCCCAGGCATTTCTTGGAAAGCAGCAGGGACACCAGGCAGCCCCACAGAGGATGCTCAAAGAGAACTGAAGGCAGCAAAAGGGGCTGAGGAGCGGCCCTTGGGAGAGGACGTTATGCAAGAAATCAGGATGATGTGTGGAGACAGAGCAACCAAAGCAGACCAGAGAAGGGAGAAAAAGAGCTATGAAAAAAGCAGCCACCACAGGGCTTCTCCACCGCCATGGGGACCGGCCTGGCTTCTGAGGAGACTCGACATCCTCCCCCTGCCCTGAGCCCTCTGGCATCTAAGAAGCACTGCCTTGAGCAGGCTGAAGAGAAGGGGAGAATGTGGGTCGGTGTCTAATGAGGATGGGTCTCAGTTTGGGAAGATAAGTGCTCTGGAGATAGAGGGCAGGGAGGGCTGCACAGCAGTGTGAACGTGATTAAGGCCCCGAGCTGTGCACTTGAAAGACTGTTACAATGGTCAGTTCTATGTTATGTACATTTTACCACAAGAAAAAACAAAAGTTAAAAAAAGAAAACAGATGGAAAATCAGCTTGGAGAAGATGACAAGTCCGGAGGCACAGGACGGACACCTGGGAGGAACCTGCTGGGCAAGTCCATCCGTACAGTGAGCAAACAGCTTGGCCAGGACCAAGGCCACTCAGCTGCCTGATGCAGGGAGAAGAGCCCCACGGACCCGGGGCTGCCTCACTTGCGGTGAGCTGGTTTCCAGCCCTGAGTCAGAAACCAGGTCTCCCTTCTCCTGGTCTGGGGCTCTTTCCATTGCCCAGTGTTGCTGACTCACTCCACTCTCCCCAGGCACAAATCGCTTGAGACACAAGGCCAAGTAAAAAGGAAGTGTCACATTAGCCAGTGTGAATGGGGCAACACACTTGTGCAAAAGCTGTGCAACTCCGGCACATTCTTTATAAAATGGAAGAGACTAGAAAACAGCAGCTGGAGTAAAACTTAGGTAGACACAATAAAACAGCAGGAAGTGACAGGTGTTTGGTGTGTTTCTGTTTGAGCTTAAAACTGTCCTGAGCTACGAAGGTCTACAGTTGAGAAACAAGAAGTTCAGAGAGGTTAAGTAACTTAGCAAGATCATACAGCTTATAAAGCCAGAACCAGGACTCAAACTCCAGAATTTTAACTTGAAATTCAATGCTCTCACTACCACACTGAGTTATAGAGGATGGACTGCAGAGAATGGTGAAATAAATGACAATTTTCCACGATGAAGGTGGGGTTAGGAGTGGGAAAGAACTGAGCTAGATGTCAGACAGCCACAGGACTGTTAGGTCTGACTGGCCGGAGCTGCAGCCACATGGGCTCCTGTCCCTCCCTCACCTCCTACCAACCAAGACCCACCACCAGGGTCACCAGAAGATCCTTGGTGGAGAACAGGTGACACACAGACAATGGCTCCCTAACTCTGAGCCAGTGTGGCCTGGCCTTGAGAAGGAAAAGCAGGAAGGCAAAGACCTGGGTTTAAGGTCCAAACGAGGCAGCAAGGCCTTAGGAACACGGGCTTCCTTTGAACCAGCCTCCAGGGCCGTGTCCAGCACAGACGTAGAGACAGACAGACACAGGAGTGGAGTGTCTTCAGAGGAGGCTATGTCAGGGCTTCCAGAAGCCTGGGCTGGACAATCACAGGCATCAATACTAGCTCAGGCCAAGCCCTCAGTTGCAACAGGGCTAAAGAGTGGCCAGAGGAAAAATATCTCAGAGTGAAGGCTCACAGGCACTCCTCCGGGGTTTACTCCATTTAAATCTGGAGATATGAGCCATGGAGAGAGAAGGTACCTCCCCAAAGTCACACAGCAAGTTAGGACCAAGCCCGAATTTCCAATACAGATGCAAAATATAAAGTCAACGAAAATATGGCTTCAGATGGGGAAAGAAATACGCACCAACAGACAAGAGAAAAGGCCAAACAAATAGCTCTGGAGGATTCTGAGATGGGAAGAAAAGAAAAATAAAAGCAAATTCATCAATTAAAAGGAAAAAGTCAGAGCTTCAAAAGTTCACCAAAGACTTTCTGTCCTCCATGGAAAATACATCCTCCGGAAAAGCGGGGGTCATAGAGAAGATGAGCAGGGATGTAGTAGCCACCTTGGTGAGAGCGACCTCAGAAAGCTGTGAGAGCCAGACTTCAGGGTGGGAAGCGCCCAGGGCCAGGAAGTGTGAGCTAACGGGGCAGGACGAGGGACAGACAACCACAGGCCAGAGGTCCCTTGCAAAAGGCAAAAGAGTGGGTGGAAGGGGGCTCATAAAAACCAAAGAGAGGAAGAGAGCAGAAAGGGAGCTGAGTGCAAAATTGGACAGAAGGCAGAGCAGAATCTGAGCTGTCCCAGGCTGGGAGCTGAGGGTCCTCACTCAGGCAGCAGAAGTTCCTTGTTCCCACCCACACTGAAGTAGTGCCAGGCCTGTTGGCAACAGGATGAAACCCCCACAGCTCTGAGCCACAGCAGCCTGTTACATTCATGAGCCACATGATTTAGGAGGAAACTGTGCACTAATGACACTCACATCAACTTCTCTCTTTTCTAGAAGGGACAAAGCATCAGGTTGAGCTCTGGGCCATACATGAAGCTTTACCTAGAGCACCTCACGAGCCAACTGCTCCTGTTGGGGAGGATGTGTCACTGAGGACTCATCAGGTGGGCGGCCAGCTGGGGGTTGCCACGCTGGTCATGCAGACAGCTGGCCTGCTTGTAAGAACACAGCCACGGTGGATGTGCAGATATACCCCAAACCTGGCTAGTTCGTCTCTGGGCATCTTTTCCAACCACACACTACTGAGGAGATGATGACACCACCTCCCACCATCCCCTCTTCATCTCAGAGGCCCACAGTACCTTGAGATTCCCTCGGTCCAGGGTGGCAGTCAGATGTTTGCGGACCTCAGTCAGCTGGGGCCTGGGGCCTCGGGGACTGGCACCCTGCCTCAGGGGGTGCTCCTTCAGGTACTGCTCCAGCTTCGACTCCCCGAGGAGAAGTTCTGCCATGTCATCTGCAAAACAGAGAGAGAGGCTAAAAGGGAAGCCCCAAGGACCTCAGGACCCCATACCCCAAGGCTCCAGGCCCCAGTGAGGCCCTTCTGGAGCCTCATAACCTTAGATGGGGTCTGAATGGTGCCATCTCTCAGTGAACCAGGTTCACTCCAAGGGATGCCAAGCTGCGCTGGCTCAAGCACTCAGTCATTCCTTCATCACACACTGACCGACCCCAGAAAGATGAGTACCTAGTGCCATGGAAAGAGATCAATAGGCAGAAAAGAAAGCTGTCTTATGATAATAAGTCATATAAAGCATCATAAAAGCCAAATGCAACACATTCCCAAGAGTTTGGCATGAAGATCCCCTGACTCTTCTGTGTTCTGTGGCCTCCTACACAGACAGGAGCTGGTGGGTCTCTGTAAAGTCAGATTCCTAAGGTGGGCTTGTGTCAAAACCATATAGATACACCTGGGAGTGTCTGCAGGAAGTGTTTACTCCTGAGACAACATACAGAACTTGAAGTGTTACCATTTTGCTATTGTCTGTGTTGGCTTGTTAGTTAGAATAAAAAGTTCACTCCAGGAGTAGGTCTTTGGAATCCATATCCCAGACTGTTCTGAATGACTGCAGAACTGTTCATACATCAGCCTGAAGATGATTTGATTTTTCTGTAATGTACAGAACATAATTGTAATTAAAATATAAAATCGGTTTTCAAAGGTTTCAAAGGATATGTCTCAAGCCTATGATAGTAGTTACAGCTAGGATACAGAGGAGACTTCAGCTGGAGCTAGTGGCCAAAAAGGACATTAGCTTTAACTATAGCAATGGTGGTGAACTTATGGCACCATTATGTGTTATTGTGGTTTTCTTTTAAGACAAAAGATGTTAATGTTTGAATTATTTTTTCTAAAACCTCAGTATTCAGGTTTAATTGCAATGTTGGCACTTTGAGCTATGTAAGTGGGTTTTGGGTTGCAGTTTGGGCCCTCATCTCTAAAAAGTTTCATCATTACCGATCTATAGTAACATTCTGGTCCTAGAAAACAAAACAGATTTGCCTATGATATATGAAATTTTAAATTACTTCAAACAGTAATCATTTGAGTACACATTGAGCTTGTGGGTTGATGGCCCACCAAAGGCACCAGAAGTCTTTTCCAGGGCTTCCTGTGTGTCAACCCAAACTGCAGTCTACAGGCCTCAGCAGTGCTTTGTCTGTGGACAGGGAAGCTCAAATAATCTCTTGGAGATGTGACCTTAATTCCTGGGAAGAGCAAACTACATCAGAGCAAGGCTGTGTTAAGCTACTATGCTCAAGAATTCTTTAGATGGTCAAGAAGATAATTTCCTATAAGATGGAAAGAAAATCAAATGGCCTGAAGCAGCATCCAACAGCAGAGGACGATGGCACAGTGCCCACTGAGGGTACCAGCCATGACACCGGGCAGGCAGGGAAGCACCAAACGCATCCCCCAAAGACATGAGTCCTCCTTGAGAAAGGACATCTTTTCCCATATCATGTTTTCTAAAGCCCGAGTGCATTTGATTCTGAGCACCTCTCGATTCCAACCTGCCACATTGAAGCAGTCTACGCTGGCCATTACGCTGGCCAAGAGCCCGGCTGCTGCTCACAGAAGCTATGCCTAAATGGTTGCCTCCAGTCCGCCTGACCCAAAGGAGGTCTAAAATACATATCATTGAGGATAAACAAGAGGAATTTCTGAGCAATAAAACGGGGGATATTTTTTAAATTCTTACCTCTGTGGTTTTAATTATTTATATGGATCAGAATTATGTTCAAAAAAGTAAAATAAATAAAATAGAACATGGGGTTCCAAGTTCTGGGTGTGAATCCATCTGTCCCTCTGTGACTCTGGCCCAGTGACTATACCTCAGTGCTGTGGGGCCCTCTAAGAAAGCGCCTCTCTACCTGAGCTGAGGACTCCTCTCCCTGCTGCTCCTCATGATTCCACCGGCCCCCTCTCTCCCCCATGCAGGACCCCTCAGGCCAGTCTGAACCACATCTAAAGCCAGCTACAGAATCCTCTTGCCTGGAAGAGAAATGACAGCGGTCAAGACCCCTGCTGTGTGTTTGAGCCCTGGGACCCTAGACATTCAGAGCACCAGTTCCCCATGGATAAAATGGGAGCCACAGCACTGTGCAGGCTTGGACTAGAGGTGATGAGTTCCCAGGGGGAAATGCTATGCCCAAGTGAGCACACCTGGGCCCAGGAGATGAGGCTGGACAGTGAACAACAAGCTGAGGAACAGCACAAGCTAAGCACCAGTGCAAGGGCCCAAAAAGTGGTAGGCAATTTCAGGACAAGACTGGAGAATCCAGCTGGGATCACAGCAAGGAGACACTGATGGTCCCCTCGGCCCCAGCCCCACAAGACAATGTCCACAGTGCCTGGCATGGAAAACAGGTCCTGGTCAAGTCCCCACACATCCCAGTCAGCTCACCCCCCCAGCCTTCAGAATGCTTGGGCCTCCTGGGGCGCCATGCGTTATGCCTCAGCAAGTCCTCCCAAGGCGCTGCAGCCCTCTCTCCCCACACGGCCCAGCCCAAACCACCCCAGCTGCCCCCAACCTGGGTGTCTGCTCCTTTTAGACTATAAAGCACAAATCCCTGCTGAGCACAATGTCTGGCACAAAGCCATTGCTCAATAAAAGGGGAATTAATCCAATGCCAGGTGAAGGTATTTGGACTGTATCCTCCAAGGTTAGGTCTGTTGCTGCCTGTAGCACTCTGCTACTGTCATCTTGGAATATTTACTCCCCTTCTTCCTCTAGTATTAAAATCTCTACATGGCTGCCCAACTAAAGACCAACCTTCTCAGGCTCCCTGGTGGTAGATGCTGCATGTGACTAATTTGTGGCCAATAGGACATAAAAAGTAGTGCAGCCCCTGGGCCACGCCCTTGCAGGGAGTGGGTGCACCCTCTGGTTCCTCTTCACACTACAGCCAGGCTGGAATGAGCATAATCACAGACCTCAGCACAAGAACCATCTTAAACCATGAGATGGAAGCTGCTGAGGAACAGCAACACAAAAGGAGCCTTGGTCCCTAACACCCAGGGGCTGCCACGGAGCCTTGGGCTGCTTATGATGAATTATATGCATGAAACACTAACTTCTATCTTCTTCTTGCTGAAGTCACTGCTATTCTGACCTTTGTTATAAGCAGCCTAACTGCTGTCCTGACCAGATTCCCCAAAGAAGAAGCAGGCTTCCTGTTGGGAGCCACTGTCTGGCAACATCTTAACAACACCCCTCCCCAAGCTCACTGGCATCCAAACAGAGATCCACAGAACTCAGGTGAGACCCTTCAGTTGTTCGGTGCCATTGCTGTTACATCCTAGGTGTGTACACGTTTATTTAGATAAAGGGTTGCATAAAGAGAAATGTAAAAACCACTACCCAAGTGCTATGCAAGATTTTTGTCCCTTGTGTTTCTCTGATCTCCTGACACTGGGGAAGGCACCAGATTCTTGATGCTTAGATGTAAAGGGACTCCAACTCCAGCTGGAACAACCAGGGGGCAGAGAGGGCTGGAAAGTTTCAAATGGGAGACAGAAGCTTTACTCAGAATTAGGAGACAGTCCCCTGGAGGTCCCCATCTCTCAGGACTGTTCAACATGACATCAGCACCAAGGTAGGTATGTACAGCAATGGACAGATTGGAGAGAAGGAGACAGCGCTTTCACCTGGTGAAAGGCATGTACCAGGTGCATGTTTGCAAGGAGGAAAACGTGGGGAAAGGCATTCCATGCAGAAGGAATAGAATATGAAAGGAGTAATACAGCCTACTTGTTTGGGTGACTCCAAGCACGTGGTTAGAGTGCTAGGTAAGGATGAGGAGGACAGTGCGGGGCTTCCTGCCAGAGGGGTAAAGATCAGATCCTCAGTTATAGACTGCTGCACACTCCATGCAAAGAGCTTATGATCTAACTTGAAATGTAGCATGGGGGATGCAAAAGAATTTTTCAAATTTTTGAAATTACTAGAGTCCCATTTAATCCCTCAAGCAAATTATATCACCTTTGTTGCCCTTCACAAAAGGTAAATTCCCTTCCACTCATACTCTGGACCAGGCAGGCAGATATAAAAAACATCATGAGCTCATGCCAGAGAAACCAATCAGAGGCTGCAAGACAATCCTAACGACTAGGTGCTAGGTGGCTGGACCTACGCTCCATGAGCTCTGCCTGTTCACACCTCGAGGGTTCTCAGTGCAGAACACTAGCAACAGGAAGAAAGAGGCGCCACCTAACCAGCTTTCACTGCCCAATCGTGGATCCAGCTACATGCTAGGACAGAGGTAGGAGAGCAAAACGGCACCCAAGGGCCAAACAGAAAATCAATTCCAGATGGATTAAAGAATTAAATACAAACTAACAGAGGATCTGAGTGTTAAAATAGATCATCACTTCCTGCCAAGATGGAGTCATAGAGGCCGAATTTACCCTCCTGCTTGAAACAACCCCAGAAACAAGACAGATGATGTGAAAAATCAGGTTTCACGACACTGCGCATCAGGTAACATAGAACAGAGATTCCTAAGAGGAGGACAAACAAGGTGAGCCCATGAATGCCTGGAGAGCTTCCATGTGTGACACGAGGATAAGAACCTTCCACCGGAACCCTGCCCACAAAGCCTTCCAATCCAAGGATGCTCCCCGCTCACCCACCCACACCAGGAGCACACAGCTGGGCTTTTCCCAGCTGCGTAAGGAGCAGCCACCCTGCGAAGTGGGCCAGGCAGGCAGGAGGTTTCCAGAATGTGAAGTCCCCACAGCACAATATGGAGCAGGGCTTTGGCCTCAGGCAGCCTGAAGCTTAAATCCCAGCTCCCCTCAGTTACCTGCTGTGTGCCACCGGGGAAGACCCGAATCTCTCTGAGCCTGTGTCCTTATCTGGCTGGTGTGAGGGTAGACAGTATATGCAATAAAGGTAGTATGAAGCAGGTGCTAAATAAACATTACCTACTACTACTGACATTTTCTTTCATTTAGTGCCTACTATTTCTGAGAAAGTTATGTTAGATATTGTGGGGCCAGAGGGCTCTATGAGACACAATCCTAGCTTCATAGAGGGGCTGAAAAGTGCTCAGAAGATATGAACACTGGGAAATGGTCACTAACAGCATCCTGAGCTCTTCAAGTGCCATGCACCCTGCTAAGAGGTGACATGGTCCTGAAGACAACACTAGGACACTGGGACTATTATTCCCTCCACGCTACAGAGGACAGGCACAAGATAGGCAGCTGTTCACCAAAGGGCACAGGCTGGTCACCCTGGGGCTGGACCTGAGCACAGGCAGCCTCCCAGCACCATCTCTCCAGCATGCCAGGCACAAACCACCAGAACATCAGAACATCAGAACATCGGTACCTAGCACGGCCGGGCTTCCCTCCCAACCAGCTGTGCGCACCTGGCCAAGCCACTTAACCCCTCTGACTGCACAGGTTGGAGAGGTGCTTTTGGGGTCCCTGACCTGCTCTACCTGCTAGGATTTTCAGGGCACCAGAGTAGGAGAGATCTGGGTGCCCAGGGCTGGATTTACATTTCAGAGTTTAAGCAGGGCTTTAGGAGCCAGCCCCCTGGTGACTTATGTGGAGACAAAGCCCAAAGTGAACACAGACCATGAATGAGAACTCTTTAACGAGGAGAGGAGAGGACAGAGCATCAGCCCTGGGGGCACCGTGCTCTGGTCCTGCTCTAAAAACACAATCCTGGCTGGGATTTAGCTCAGTGGCTCCGCTGCCTGCCTTGCAAACGCAAGGACCCGAGTTTGATCCCTGGTATGAAAAAAACAAAAACAAATAAAAACACAATCCCATGAGCCTCGTGGCTGGCACAGCTCAATGCCCGGGGCACCTGGTCCCCAGGGAAGGTGGGGCTGTGGCCTTGGCCTTTCTCAGTCTCCTCTGCAGGGTAAGCAGCTCACATGCAGATTTTTGATCAGGTGTGGGGAAAAAAAACTGTAAAATTTCTTCTCTGCTCCTGGGAGTACTTGTTGCCAATACAAAAATCTGAACCACTCAGTTCAGATGGCAGCAGTGGCATTTAGGTCTATTCAAACCATTCCACTGCGGCTATGATCCGAGAGGAAAAATCAAACCCCTATTCAAGCAGGAGCTGGTTGTGCAGCGTTCCTTCAACCTCCCTTTTGTCTCACAGCAGCCAGCCAGGTTCTCCGGTTCTTAGGTCTCACGTGGACTCCAACCCCTCACTCGTTTGGCTTCTTGTAGGTAACTCAGCATCTTCAGTACCTGTGACCTCCCTGTCCAGCTCCACCCCCAAGAGTGAGGACAGGAAAACAGACAGGAGGATTACACAGTGCTGGTCAGGGCAGAAATCTCATGAGTGTCTCCAGAGGACAACTTAACAATTGCTTTTTCCTTTTCTTTTTGAGACAAGGTCTCACTAAGTTGCCCAAGCTAACCTCAAACTCGCAATATTCCTGCCTCAGCTTCCTGAGTGCTGGGATTACAGGTGTGCAACACCATGCCTGGATCAATATACCCATTTCTATGTAACATTTTATATAACTGTATAAACTAACCCAGAAACTCCAGTTCCAGGAATATATCCCATAGACACATGCCCTGTGTGTGTGGTACTGAGGATTAAACAACCCAGGACCTTCATGCTAAGCTACACCCATAGCCTTTTTTATTTTTTTTGAGACAGGGTCTCACTAAGTTCCCCAGACTGGGCTCAAAATCTTCCTGCCTCGGCCTCAGAGAGTTCTAGGATCACAGGTGTGCACCACCACACCTGGCTGACACATATACTTTTATGTACAAATTCATGGTAGAGAGACTACATATATCCCTAAGGGCAAAAGACACAGAACAACCTACTGGGTTCTGGACAGCGGATCTGTTCCATGAATTCAGATCCGTCCCATGCAACAGGACATAGGTGCAGCCATTAAACAAAAGGAGCAGATTTAACGCAAACCTGTGCTGGCCCAACTGTGTGAACAGTCCTCGCCTTCATGCTTCCTGACTCTATGTATTTTGTGACCCTTTCACTGACTCCAGGTTTGGCTGCAGGACTTGCTCTGCCTGGTAAGGCAGCACCACTCTAATGCACACAGACGCCTGGAACAGGACTTACTCACTTCCTCTTCCCTCTTGCTCTGCGGCCACCATGAAGATGTGTGTGGGCCGTCATGGACCTGGCGAAGGCCAGCCTAATGGAGGATGAAGGGTCACATGGAACAGAGTGGAGCTGTCTCAGCCAAGGTTCTAGATACACGAGAGAGCCCAGGTAGGGGCAGCAAAGTCCCGGGGCTGAATCCCAGAGGACCACAAATGCATAAACAAGCCATGCTTGGGGGAGCCTGCAAGCATGAAAAATGATGAAAGGTAGTTGTCCTAAGACACAAAGTTTTAGGCTGGTTTGTTACATGGCACTAGCTAACAATCTCAAAGAGAAGTGCAAAAAGCAAGATACAGGGGTATATAGTATGTCAGTATTGAGTGCAAAAAAACCCCCACTAACATCATACTTTCTTATGGATGTACAGATTACAGAACACATCTGAAAAAAATCCCCACAAAAATCCTGACAGCAGCTGTGTCAACAGAAGGGGACAAAAGGACGCAAAATATAGGAAAGGTTTTGTTTTTTTTATACTACAAAAGGTTCCTGATTTATAATGGTCCAACCTATGATTTTTCAACTTTGTGATGGCACAAAAGTGAGATACACTTGGCATACTTCAAGCTTTGAATTTTCTCTTTTCCTGGGCTACTGATATGTGGTATGAGTCTCCCTGGTGGTGCCAGGCCACAGTGGGGAGCTGCAGCTCCCAGGTAGCCACGCAGGCTGCATGTTAGATGGTTTTGCCCAACTGCAGGCTGATCTAAATGTCCTACACATGTTTGAGGTACAGACTAAGCTATGTTTGGTAGGTTCAGTGTACTAAATGCATTTTCAACATATATTTTCAGCTTACAATGGGTTTATTAGGACCTCATTCCACTCTAAGTTGAGGAGCATCTACATCAATGATGGCGAACCCTTTAGAGCTTTCAATGATAACAAATAGCCCACTGTAGCATGTGTGCCGTAGGTTTGCCACCACTGTTCTATATACTTATTTGATTTTTATTACCATGTATGTTCATTATCTATACAAAACAGGAACCAGCTTGTTTCAGTGGGCCCTGAATCTTGAGTGCTGGTCTGGCCAAGCATGGACGGGTTCACACGACCTCGACCATCATCTCAGAGCCATGCGAAGAGTGTTAAGGCCCGGGTCACTCCAGAGGGCCCGTCTCCCGCGTTCCCTGGGCTGCCAACCTCTCAGGCCCGTACAAGTCCAGGACCCAGCATCCTCCCAGCGCTGTGGCCTCTGTCTCACTTGAGGGAGCCTGACACACTGTACTTCCTGCCCGCCCCCTGCCAAAGTCCCAGCGTCCTTCCTTCCGGAGCAGCTTCCCAGCTCCCTTGGCTTGCGCTAGCTAATTGTGTTCCTGGCAGCACCCCGCACACTGTCATCTCACCAGCATGGAGTCGGGCCTGCCAGCACCAGGACTGACATGAGAACCAGTCAGGGGAGGCCCCTGCCCTCAGCAAGCTCCCCCTCCAGGCAGGGAAGACAGATAACAAAAACAAGGCCAGAGAGCAGGAAGAATGCAGAGAATTAAAACAGGGGTGTGACTGTGAGAGACTGGTGGCTACTTCACATTGGGTGGCCAGATCAGAACAAGGCTCTCCGAGGAGAGGGCACTTGAGACAATGACAAGATAGTTAGGCTTGCAAAGACCTGAAGAAAGAGCATTCCAGGGAGGGAAGGCCTCAGGGAAAGGCCCAGAGGCAGGGACCCAGCTGGTGTGGGCCAATAAAAAGACCAGGCAGATGAGGCAGAGCGGGGCTGGGAGGGGCAGACAGTGTATGTGGGGGAGGGGATGTCTGTAGGCAGAGGGGATGAAATGCTCTAGGCTAAATCGTTTTTGTTGCTGTTTTAGTTTCCGTTTATTTTTCTGGTACTGGGAACTGAAGCCAGGGTCTTCACATCGAGTGACATTCTCGAACTTTTTTTTGAGGGCGGGGGGCAGGCTCTTGCTAAATTACCCTGGCTGGCCTCGAATTTGGCAATCCTCCTGCCTCAGCTTCCTCAGTAGCTGGGATTACCAGTCCTGATTAAAGTTTTTAAAAGGTCCCTCTTGTCCACTTGAATGGACTCGCGTGGAGGGGCAGAGGCAAGGACAGAAAGAGTCAGAGGGCCACTGCGGCAGTCAAATGAGAGGTGACAGTAACTTGGACAGGAGTGAGGCTGAGAAACAGTACCAGAAGGGGGCAACAGACTGATTGAGGACAGAGTATGGCTGTAAAATAAACAAGATTTACTAATGGGCTGGACTGGAGGTGCAGTAGACAGAATAATGGTCCTTAAAGAAGGCCACGTTCTAGTCTCTGGAATCAGTGAACATTCATTTTACACGGCAAAGGGACTTTGCAGCTATGATTATGTTAAGGGTCTTGAGTCAGGAGAATGATCCCAGACCATCTGAGCATCTGGGAGATGTGTTGACAGAAGCAGGCAGATGAGGAGGCTACGCTGCTGGCTTCGAATATGGCTGAAGGGGTCATGAGCCGTGTGACAGTGACAGCCTCCAGAACCTGGAAAGACAGGGATACAGATTCACCCGTGGGGCCTCCAGAAGGAACACAGCCCTGATGACACTTGATTTTGTTCTGGTGAGACCCATTTGTAACTTCTGATCTCCAGAACACTCAGAGAATACATCCGAATTGTTTTAAGCCAGTAAACAAGTGATAATCTGTTACAGCAGCCACAGAAACTAAAAAATGACAGATGAGGAACACAGAGGGATTAACAATAACTCCTCAACTGGAGAATGCAGTGCAGGGACAGAGGTACCAGGTCACCACCCACCGAAGCCAGGAGGAACGAAGCCAAGTTCAATGCACCATGACACTCAGTGTCCAAGTAGAGAACCCGAGTCCAGGTCAAAGCTGGAGGGGACTGCACAGGAGGCCCAGCAACAGAACACAGGACATGGCTGTGACAGAAGCTAAGATTAAGCAGTGCTTCTGGAAACAGGGAGAGGTCAGGCGGGCTAAAAGCAGCTGGAACATCAAGATAATAGCATGGGTATAACTATTAGATTTAGCAACATGCAGGGCCCGCAGCAGGGTGACCTTGACAGGGGTATGGAGAGGAGCCCCTGGAGCAGGCTGAGGAGGTGCCCTGTGCAGGAACTGGGAACTGGGCACAATTAGAGCGGCAATGGGGCGGAGGATGCTTTGGCAGGGCAGCAGTGGCACCTGAGTGTGCTGTGGGCCACAAGGGCGCATGGAGAGGAGGCCACAGTCACCACTGTGCCCGAGGAAAGGCAAGGCACCCACTTGGTCCAGGGAGGGTGAAGCGCTGGTTTGACTGCAGGGGATCAGAGAGTTTGCTGCAGCACTTTGGTTTGTTTTTATTTTAGTGCATGTTTGCAGCACATGCTGATTACATTTGCCATGGAGAGTTGGTATACACATATAACACATCTCAATTCTTATTCCCCTTCCTCTCCTCTCTCCCCTCCTTCCAGCTCTGGATCCCTGCCCCTTTGCAAAAAGATCTATTTCCCTGTTTCTATTGTCTACACTTTATTTGTTTTAATTATTTAATTTTGGGCTTCTCGTATAACAGAAGTTATGCCATAGTTAAGCTTGCATGTCTGATTTATTGCACTTAATGTTATAATCTTCAGGTGGATCCATTTTCCTACAAATGACTCAAGTTTATCCTTCTTTATGGTAGAGCAGTACTGCACTGTGTATAAATACTGCATTTTCTTTATCCATTCATCTGTTGATGGATGCACAGGTTTCGTCCTAAATTTAACTATTGAGTTGTGCTGCTATAGTATAAACATGGGTATGCATGGATCACTGTGGAATGGTCTTTAACTCATTCAAAAAGGCACCTAGAAGGGGATTGGCTGGGTCAAATGGAATTTCTACTTTTAGTTTTTTGAGAAATTGCCACATTTGATTTCCATAGTGGTTGTCCCAAGTTTACCCTGCTGTGTTTACTTCCCTAGTGAAATACACAGCAGGTCCTGAGCTAGGTAGGAGTGAGAGGGTAGCTTCAGAGACAGAGGAGAAGAGCCTATGTGGAAAGTGGGAATTTGACCCCACTACAGAGGGGGGCTCGCCAGGGTCTGGATCATTAGCTGGTCTGGTTGGCAGGGAGCATGGCCTTCCCTAGCCACACAGAGGGATGTAGATAGTGGAGGGGGGAGCCAGGGTGGGGCCGTGTCACTCAGTAGCATGAAAAGAGAAGGCATGTACCTCTACTACAAAGCAGATTCACTGTCCCCCTGTGTGCCTTAGAATGTAAGTCATATCATGTGGCCCCTCCCCTGTGACTTCTGCCCAAAGTGAAGGCCAAAGCCCTGGAAACCTGTCCCCTTAGCTCTCGCCCCATCTTGTCACTCACATCATGCTCTGTCACCAGTGCTTAGCTCAGAGGAGGGACTCAATAAGCATTTCTGGATTGAATCAACCACATGTCTCCCTTCAGACAGGACCGCCCAAGTCCTTGGTCTCAGGAGACTCAGCTCCCCTTGGTGTGTGACACACAATGGCCACCACTATTGACCCAGGACTTCCAGTTCCTGCCTCAGGGCTCTGGTTGGCCACCCCCTGCCCAAACCATCCCCGTTCAAGAGCCTAGGTATTTGGAGCTCTTGACTGAAAAGCAAAGACGGCAAAAAGTCAAAGATTACGGCCCCCAAAAGAAGTTGGTAGAAGTGAAATTCTGGGAAAATCTTGGTAGTCAGAGTCCAGGCTTTATGCCAAAGCCTCCTTCTTACATTGACACACAGTACAGAAGCTGGAAGGATGGGGTGGGAGAGGACACTGTGGGGACAGAAGACAGCATTTCCACCGCACGGGCAGAAGAGATGTGTACACTGGCCACCTACTCCCACACACCCACACACCATACACTCTCACACTCTCTTATCGTACACACACATACACACTCTCTCAGAGCACACTCATACATTTTCCCTAGAGAAAACCTAAGAAAAAGAAACCTAAGAAAAGAAAAGGTAACCTGAAATTCACTAGCCTGGAGTTGGCCTGGCCTGTCCCCAGTCCCTTTGTCCCTTCAGAGGGCAGGAAGTGCTCTGGGGCAGGGATCTTATCAGGTTAGCCCAGAGGCTTGGAAATGGCTTCTCCTCCGGAAGCCAGCTCCACAAGACAAGGTCAACACACCCACCAGACTTGACAGCAACTCCTCAAGAGTCCAAGCCAAGCCCAGGGCCTGTCTTCTGAGGGCACAGTCTGTGGGGGAACAGGGACCACAGTCCTGGCATGGCATGAAAAGGCCCTGGGACACTCAGAAGGGGGTCAGGAGCATGTGACATCAGGGCTGGGCCTGAGGAATCCCTCAGGTGAGGCTTCTCCAACTGCCACCAAGGGCCACTGAAGGCAGGCAGGAGATTTGGCCCAGTTGAGAGGGTGGAGGGCAAAGGCAAAGAACAGATTCCACGGGGTTTGGGGCTGGCTACAAAGGGTCTTGGAGACTTACTTTTCCAAGACTTTCTGGGGGCTCAAGACTCAGTGCAAGTCTGGCCTGATTGCACACACCTGCAATTCTAACATTCTGGAAGCCCAAGGCTGGAGGATTACAACTTCGAGTCCAGACCAGACAACTTAGCAACTTAGCAACACCTTATCTCAAAATAGAAAAATTCTTTAAAGGCTGAAGATATAGTTCAGTGAGAAGGAACTGAGTTCAATCCCTAGTGCTGGGGAAAAAAAATAAAAATAAAAAAGGATTCAGTGCAAAGGAAGCTCCCTTGGTCTGGTGGGCCATGGAGGGAAGGCAGAATTTGCTGCAGGTCCAGGCCCTGGCACCCAGCAGGTTGCTAGTCACTGGCTACTCCTAGGGGATGGCTAACTTTTGAGGGAACACTGTTTCTTATTATTCTTCCAACCTGCAAGGGCAGCTCTTCCAGGCCTCATAGCACAGGGGTGAGCAGTCTGAACATGCACAGGGCAGAGGGACAAGGAAGGCAGTGGGGATACCCTGACACCCCACCTCCTTGGAAAGGCTGCTCAGCAGATATCCACCCTCCAGCTACTGGTGCCTGAAAGGCAGCAATGAACACAACCAGCAAGGAGGACCCAGCCCACAGGGGCACCTTCATCTTGGCACCTCCATCACCAGGAGGCGGGGGCCACGAAGCCTGTCAGACCCAGGGCAAAGCCCTAGTTCTGTGACCTGGTTAGTGCCACTTTCCTTCAGCTCCAAACTCAGTCACAATCCAGCACCACAGGAAGCTTCTGCCACACATCTCCTGACATTCACTACCACTGCTATTACTGTCATCCCCTGGCTGTCCCCTTTACCTCCTGTAGAGAACTGGGCATCTAGGGCTTTCTACCCTCCTGCAACCCACAATACTTCTGACTTGGTGGGCCCACTGCCAGACGCTGCCCACACTGGAACTGCTTGATCTCATTCACTCTTCAAAACACCCAAGGCCAGACAGCAGCAGAGCTGGATCTGAACCCGGGCCTGGAAGGGTGATGCCCACTGCCTCCTCACACACCAATGCTCCATCCACCTGATAGGGGGACCTGGTGCTCCACTTGCTCAGGACTGAGGGAGTTCCTGGGATTCAGGATTTCAGTGTTAAAGACAGGAAATTCTCAGGCCAGCACCACCACCCTAAGCAAGATCCTCTTCCTGGTACCCTGCCCCAGGCCTTACCTCCTGCCACCTAAGCCCGCCCTGGCTTTAGCCCTCCAGTAACCCAGCTGTACCCTCTGTGTCTTGTAAGTGACACTATCACTGGTCTTAGACAGCAGGGTCACAATCATGTCTAAAGTCTGGACCTGGGACTCCCTATGCCACAACAATCTGGTCCCTGGGATCCCTGCTACTTAATGCTGCTTCCTGACCCCAAACCCATTAAGGCCTCCTGAAGCAAAGGCTTGGGCCGGGTTTGAGACTCTGAGTTGCTAACAGGCCTGCAGGTGACACTATAGCCCAGAAACTGCGAGCCTGTCCTGAATTGCAAGCTCTCCCTGGCTAGTGACCTGCTCACTCTGTTTGGTCTGATGCCCTTCTGACACCTAGTGCTGTGACTGCACACAGTAGGTGCTCACTAAATGCTAACCGTTGTGATTGAGAGCAAGGGTTCCCACATCTGCCTGCTCAAGTGAGTGAAGGTTCTGTTTAAAAATGCAGATTTCCAGCCCCTACCTTGGGCCAGGAGAATCCCCACCCCCAGAAGAGACATCTGGAAATCTATAATGCCGACCGTTCTTTAGTGCAGTGCTTCCCAAAGCCTGTCACAGCCCAGCAGCCTTGGTGTCACCTGGGGTTTAGGAACACAGGCCCCACACCTGCTGTATCAGCACATCTAGGAGGGCTCTGCAATCAGCCTTCTAACTCGCTGTCCGGTGATGCTTAGATCAGACCAGCTCAGTAGAAGAATAATGGAACTAGTCAGAGCTGGGCTGGAATCCAGTTCAATTAACTTCTTCCAGCCTCAGTCTACGCATCCCTGAACAAGAATTATGACTACTGACCTCATTCAGTTGTTGTGATGATTATCTGAGATCCACATAAAAGTTCATGCCCAGAATCCGGCAAACAGGAGAAACCAAAGAATGCTGCCCACTCTTCCCTGGTGGCCCTGTTGTAACTGCCATGAAATTGGGAAAATTACAGTTTCAGAGGATCAAGTGATATACAGAAGGTCACCTGGAAGGCAAATGCATGAAGATACCGATTCTAGGCCTGACTGGGTCTCTGACAGAACCAAAAAGGTCTACTCTGCATAGTTCCGGCATCTCCACCCCCAGGCACACTTGATGAGTAGGGACAGACAAACCCCAAGGGTACCAAGGGCGGCTGCTGCTCCATCAAGTTCCCTGTGGCTTGTAGCTGTCCTTCATATTTTCTATGGCACCCCTCTCACCCTCGTGTCAAACATCCTTGTTGTAGTGGCCAAGGGGGATGGTTTTGAGAAGTCTCAGCAAACCTCCTGCCTCTTTCTGGCTTCTCAAGTGGGAAACACTGGCTTTCACGTATGTCAAAGGACTACAATCATCCACCATTTGCCAAGCCTGAGGTCACCCAGGGGCAGGAATCCACCCACATGAGGCCGAGGGCCTCAGGAGCAAAAGCCATTCCCCAGTGACCAGTGCCAAGCTGGCCAGGCAGCCTGGTGCAGGGGGTGCTCTCGGGGAGAGAGGAAGTGAGCCAGTTGAAATGGCTTCAGCAGCAATTAATAACCAAACACCCAGCTCCACATGGCCTTGGTGAAGGAAGACATTATCTCACAGAAGACCAAAGCATGGCTTCGCTATGCCGGGTACCTTCAGCAGCTCAGCAAGAAGAGAGCAATGTCCTCCCTTTCAAACATATGTGGTTCTTCAGAAGGTCAAAATCTTTCTCAGAAGCCTCCACCAACCAAAGGCCCATGATGTCTCACTGGCTAGAACTAAGTCACATGCTCAATGGCTCAACCAATCATAGGGAAGCAAGTGCAATTACTGGGGCCACAGTGTAGCCAGAGTGGGGCCAGTGAAGCATCACCTTCACAACGTGAAGTAACCCTTTAAAAAGCAGCACAACCACCTAAACTCAAGCAGCTGAACTCCAGGCCGGTGCTGTCATGCACTGGCCTTGCTTCTGCCACCTGCCATGTGGGGGCCCTAAGGAAGACATTCCCCGCTCTGGGCCCGTCTTCTCATCACTAGAACATCAGTAGATTCCAACGTTTACTTGTTTGTTCCCATTTTCAAAGGGACCTCAGGGGAAAGGGTCACTGCTCCAGTGTGTTTGACCTGCCCACTTGCCACCAGCTCCCTAAGGCAAGCTCCCAAAGGGGTTCCCCAGTAGCAGCATGGAAACTGCTCTATGGCGGGATCTGTAAGGTCTGGCCTGGTTCTAACACGGTACGACTGTCTTCTTCAAAGCAAACACCCTTTTCTGTGAAGGAAGGACAGCTGGGAGGGACTTGAACCAAACCTTGGCAGATGGGGAATCTTTTGATCTGCAGCAAGGGTTCCAGAGCCAAATAGCTTGAGCAAAGATGGAAAGACAAGCAGGGGTCCAGGAGTCCAGACTGGCCAGGGATGTAGGAGAAGTAGGGTGATGGGCAGACATGCTGGAAAGCTGGCTGTGCCAAGCAGATGAATGGCAGGAGTCCTCCTCCCTCCCAACTGGAAGCCTGAAAATTCCTCCAAGTGTGAGGCCAGGTGAAGAGCTGGGCACCACAAGAAGTCAAGATCCTTCCCCTCTGACTGCCATGACCATGAGGGCCCAATACCTACCTCAGTGCCATCCACCCAAAAATGAGGACCTGTGGTCTGCTGCCAGAGCCCGTCTTTCAGCAGAGACTAGGACAGAGTTTTGACAGCAGGACACTGGCCTGGAAAGACCAAAATGGAGAGCAGGTGACAGTCTCACTGGTGTCCTCCCCACCTTCTCGGGGCAGCCTGATTCCCAGAGGTCTGCTGTGTCCCAGAAATGTCCACAGAAGCCATTCCTAAACAGCAGGGCCACCTTTTTACCTCATAGCAGAGACTCTAAGTTAAACCTCAGCCTGGTTTCCAAAGCCTCTCTGGCCACCAATGACTCTTTCCCTCTTTGGGAAGACACAAGGCATGAATAAGATCAGGAACATCCAGGAGCCCATCCTGCTCTCAGTAGGGGAAATCATGATGCCAAAACTTCTCTCAAACAGCAGGAATCGCATCTATGGGCAAAGGCAAGAACTTCATTCCCACTTAATGGTCTAAATACATTTTGCAGCCAAGCTTTGGCCCAGACAAGGGACCGTCTCCCCACCGACACATCACTAAGAAGTGATTAAAATGTTTCCAAATCTTATGGAATCAGACAGGCACGATCCCTAAGGGAGAAACTACCATCTGGGGCCTAACTGTTCTACGTGAGCTCTGTAACTGAGCTCGCCTAAGAAGATTAACAGGCTGGGAAGGAGAGAAGCCAGCACTGCCTAGAGAGGAGAGGGCTGTCGGTGGGGCTGGCCGGGCCTCGCAGGGGGACCGTCTGCGTCGCTCAAATACGCAGGAGTCATTTCTAAGACTCTCACTCTCTTTTTTCCTAGCCAGGATAATGACCAGGTCATGGGGCTAGGGAGGTGACTTAGTGGTAGGTAGCATGTGTGAGGCCATGGGTTCTACAAAAAAAAAATAATAAAGTGAATGCCGGGACTTAGCTTGCCTTGCCCAAGGTCACATGGAGCCACTAGGGAGAGTGAACACCAGTTTATCATACTAAGGTTTAGGGATATGAACCCACTGACCCTTCACAGCCAGCTGCACGAAGCAGATATTATTACCCTACCTTACCATGGGGGAAGGCAGGCTCAGAGAGGTTAAGCAACTGGCTTGAGGTCACCTAGCCAGCTACAGAGTCCAGATGCCAGATGGTTGTACTTCACACATAGCAGTGAACCTTGCCATTGTGAGGCTGGAGGGTGACATTCCAGAAAAAGAGGACAATTGAGGCTATCATCCCAGGACTGCCATTAAAGCCAACCAGAAGCCAATATGCAGCTCTCCATCTTCCTACCCAGACCCCCAGGGCTACCTTAGCTCTAGGCCAGGGCACATAAGGTTTCCCTGTGTCCACAGGGCCCCTGGACACGTTGCTAGGATGTAGAGTGCAACTCCACGGGCCTGAGGTGGGCCCAAGGGTCTACATTCCTCACATAGCTGGGTGGTGTCCACGGTGCGTCCACGGACCGCACTTGAGGTAGCAAGAGCCTAGATTTGTGTGGAACTTCCTCCCACCCCTCAAACCCAACACCCTCCTGCTGGCACTGCCGGGACCTAGCAAAGAGCCAGCTACCATGGCATTTTGGGGTTTTGGGGGTTTGGTTTTTTTTTTTCATTTTGGTTTTTAAGATAGAGCAAATCAATGGTGACTACAGTGGGGTATGAGGTAGAAAACCAATTTCTGGGTTCTGTTTCTGACTTGCCATTTGCTCTTCCCTTCCTTATCCATCTCTTGGCAAAATGTCTAAGCCAGCTTATCTCAGAAGTCAGGCTGGAGCAGCTCGCTGGGCGGGAGTCCCCTGCTTAGAGTCCCTGACGGGCAGGAGCTGCCAGGTCCCTTCCCGGAGGGGCTAGCGCTTTGGCATTGGGAGGAACATGGAGAGCAGGTGACACTCTGCTCTCAACCCTCCACAGCTCCCATGTCACTCAGAGAAAAGCCTGAGCCCACAGGCACTGGGCCCTCAGCTCTCTGCCCCCGAAGTCCATCTCTGGAACACACTTTGCCAGCTTCTTCAGTCTCATCTCAGATCTGCCTTCTCAGGAGGGCCTATCCAGGCCTCCCAGGTAAACCCAGTTCACCTTTTAAACTAGTAGCCCGTGTACTGCCGCCACCACCCCACTCACAGAGCCCCTGTCCCTCTCCCCCTCTTTAGGGTCCCCACAGCACTTACCACCACAGGGCATCCTGTACATTTTACTTAACGGATTATCTCTGTCCCTGTCCCATCTACCCAGAATGTGGCTTCTTGAGGGGAAAGGTATCTGCTTGTTCACTGAGCTGTCCCCAGTGGCTAGCATTCAGCAAGCATCAGTATCTGTCGGATGGATAAATGAATGAATGAGTGAATAAGGGGCTGCCTACTATGGTGTCAGGCTTGGTGATAAGCAAGGAAATCTTCTCATCCCAATTCTAAAATGAGGAAACTGAGGCTGAGTTGCTAAGGGATTTGACAAGGTCACAGAGTCAAGAAGCAGCAGGGCCAGGAATGAAGCCCCAGTCTGGCTGGTTCCAAAGAATGTGCTCTTTGTCTGCCTGTGGCTGACTTCAAGGTAACTGTCTCAGCATGGCAAACATGCTTTAACTTGGGGACTCCACCAAGTCTGCCCAGAACTTGTGCTAATGCGCCCAAGGAAGCCTAAGGGGGAACCATTACACCCCAAGCCAGGAAGAAGCCACTATCAGCCCCAGGGAGCTCCCATCACACAGAGAAAGGGGAGGACCCACCTTCGAACACTTCTCTGAACCCTAAAGCACAGCCCCAACAATTCTGGTTTTGTTTCATCTTTTTTCTCTGCTTTATTTTTTATCTTCCCCAGCAATCTCTTTGACCTTTTCAAATCTGGGTAACCTTTTACCATTCACGGCTACAGCTCATCATGTGAGTCTTTGCTACAAAACTTCGCCCCCCATGAATTTCCCAAAGCAGAACTTGCGCAGAGGCACATGGACCACAATGCCCTGCTTACCCAGCTGTAGCTTAGCCAATGAACCAGATCCTGGGAAGGCAGCCAAGCCTTGTGGGGGATGATGCAGGTAGTAGGAAGGGCCCAGGCCACCGAAAGCCCATTTGCCTTCTCATTCCAAAGACCACCATAGCTCCAGTCCCCGCCTCCCACTCATCACTTCCATCACATTAACTCTTTTCTTTCAATCACTTCTCACTGGCTGAAGCTACCACGTCCATTTATTTCTATGTTTGCTCATTAGCTGTCTCCTCAGCAAAGGGCAAGTACATGAGGGTAGGGGCTTGGTCAGCACTGTTCACCACTGTTTGCCACTGTTCTGTGACTGGCACAGGTGGGTGCACACATACTGGTGGAATGAGTGAGGTAAAGAGAACAGAATGCAAGTGGATTTGGGGAGCAAAAAAAAGGAGGTTCACAAATGAACCCATTTAATTCTAATGTCAACCTGCACAAAAAAAGTCATTCCGTCACATAGCTGGGAAATGACAAAGTAGACCCAGGACTGTCCAACTCCAAGAAGAAAAGAAAAAATGCTGCTGGATGTGCTGGTACATGCCAGTAATCTCAGCACTCTGGGAGGCTGAGGCAGGAGGATCGAAAGTTCCAGCCCAGCCTGGGCAACTTAGCAAGACCCTGTCTCAAAAATTAAAAAGGTGCTATGAACTTAGCTCAGTGTGAAGGCCCTGAGTTCAATGCCTAGTACAGAGAGAGAGAGAGAGAGAGAGAGAGAGAGAGAGGGAGAGAGAGAAGGAGGGTAGGGAAAAGGGAAGGGTGGAGGGCAGAGAAAAGGGCAAAGTAGTGAACCTTCCAAGAAGGGCAAGGTCATGCTGCCTTTGGAGCCCCAAGAGCAAACACCTTTCCCTCAAACACAGATTTAACTGAGATGAGGCAACATTTCCCACCAACCTCAGCCCAGGCAAGGTCTGCACTTTCTCTATGCCCCTGGCACCATTGTAGTTCCTACATCTACCCAAGAAAACACTACTCAAGCCAGGGAGCATCACAGTTTACAATTTGAAATTATACTACAAAGCTACAGTAATAAAAACAGCATGGTACTGGCAATAAAAGCAGACCTGAGGATGAATGGAACAGAATAGAAGATGCAGAAACAACTCCAAGCACACTTGGCTACCTTATCTTTGACAATGGAGCCAAACACCTTCACTAGAATAAAGATAGCCTCTTTAATACATGGTGCTGGGAACACTGGCTTTCCACATGATGAAGATAAAACCTAGACCCATATCTCTCACCATGCACTAAACTAAAATCCAAACGGACGAGAGGTCTAAATATTAAAAGACACGATCTGCTGGAAGATAGAATAGATGAAACTCTTGAAGACACAGGTGTAGGCAAAGACTTTATGTATGAAACCCCAATTGCATAGAAAATACTGCAAAGAATCAACAACTGGGATCCCATCAAATTAAAAAGCTTTTGCACAGCAAAAGAAACCACCAATAGAGTGAAGAGACAACTTACAGAATGAGAAAAAGTTTTTACCAGCTACTCCTCAGACAAAGGACTATTATTTAGAATATATAAAAAACCTCAAAAAAATCAGACCCCCCAAATTGAAAGACCCAAACCAAAAATGGTTGTCTGAAATGAACAGATACTTCTCCGATGAAGAAGTATAAACAGCAAATAAATAAATTTTAAAATGTTCAACATCACTGGTCATTCAAGAGATGCAAATTAAAACAACAGATTCCACCTCACTCCAGAAGGAATGGCTATCATCAAGAAATCAAACAATAACAAATTCTGGCAAGGTTGTAGGGAATACAGAACCCTTCTCCACTGTCAGTGGGAGTGTAAATTGGTATAACCAGTATGAAAATCAGTGCGGAGGGTCCTCAAACAACTAAAACTAGAGGTTCCATTTGACTCAGCTGTGCCCCTTCTAGGTATCTTCCCGAAAGAGTTAAAAGCATCATACCACAGTGATATATGCACATTCATGCTTATAACAGCACAATTTATAATAGCTAAACTTTGGAAACAGTTCATTGCCCATCAACAAATGAATGGATAGAGAAAATGTATTTATATGCAGTAGAGTACTACTCTGCCATAAAGAAGGATAAACTCCAGACATTTTTTAGTCAAATAGATGTATCTCAAAACCATAATTTTAAGTGAAATAATTCAGACACACAAGTTTAAATATTGTATTGTTTCTCTTGTATGAGAAACCCAAAGGATAAATAAAGAGCACATGAAGGATAGATATTGGGAAGTAGGAAGAACATGTTCAAATGGGAAGGGGAACAAGGGAAGGGAAAGGGGGAAGGGAGGGAAGGGAAAAGAGATTTAAAAAACAAAGAATGGAAGGGAAAAAATGGAAACAAACCTTCTGTAAAAGGGGAGGGGAAGGGCCAGGGATTTAGCTCAGTGGTTTTGCCGCCTGCTGCGCAAGCGCAAGGACTTCCGGGTACCACAAAAAAAAAGGGGGTGGGGGGAGAGGCTGAAGGGAGGAGAAAGGAATGGGGAAAAAGAATTAAGATATATTATGTACAGGTGCAAATTCCCCAAGATGAATGTGATCATTATGTATGGCAAACCTATGCTAGGAAGGAAGGAAAGAAGGAAACGAAAGAAAGAAAGAAAAGAAAGAAAGAAAGAAAGAAAGAAAGAAAGAAAGAAAGAAAGAAAGAAAGAAAGAAAGAAAGAAAGAAAGAAAGAGAGAGAGAGAGAGAGAAGAAAGAAAGAAAGAAAGAAAGAAAGAAAGAAAGAAAGAAAGAAAGAAAGAAAGAAAAACACTTGCCCAAAGCAAGATCCCATAGCTGAAAGTGTGCAAAACCAAGCTCTTATTTTAAGGCACTAACACTCTAAAAGACACAGACTATCCTTGGAGAGTTATGTGACACCCCTCTCCATGTCTGGGGAGTCTGAGATTAGGAGGTGGAAAATAGCAGGGATGTCCTTCCTGGAATGAGCAGAGCCACTCGTTCATTCATTTATTCTTTCATCCACTTGTTCAGCTCACGTGTCCTCATGCAGCTCTGGGAACCTAGGGATGAGCCAGGACCAAAACCTCTGCCCTCCTGCCAGTCTACGGGTGCCTGTGGTTTTGGCAGGTACTGAAAGACGAGCAAATATTAACAATACTTGCTTCCAAAACAAATAAGGCCACGTGGAGCTGCGTTCTGGAGTGGGACTTCAGGTGCAATTTGGAATCAATTGGTTGGAAGAACCAATTCAGACAACGGAGTCATGGATCAGCTCTAGGCCCCGGGCTCCTACTTTAAGTGCCCATTCCTCTGGGCACCCAGCCCTTCAACCACCCTACTCCATTTGCCAACATTCTTCAACACATTCTCACCTCTCTCCACAGTATTCTTTCTCCCGACTCTATTACCCCTGTGTTCCCAACCTTGACCTCTCCAGGTCTGCAGCTCAACAGCCTACTATCTGAACCCCAAGACCTGCACCCCAACCTGCCACCATCACCACCCTTACACTCCAAGTCTGAGCTTCCACCCAGAGCCCCTGAATACCATATGTTTACAACATCCCGGATCGCAGGACCCTGAGCACCCCACACACACACTCTGGTGGCTCCCTGTACGCTCACACTCCTGTCCTGAGGGTGCCCTCCGACATCACCTCCAACTTCTTAGCAGCCCAAGGCCGGCGCTGGCCTCCTGGGATCCCGGTGCATAGCGACTCCTTGAGCCTCTGACCACGGACTCCACAGAAGCCACTCCTGAGCGCCCGGACTCCGGGACCGACCCCGGCGCGACCCTCGCCCCGGGCCGCAACTCCGCGCGGCCGCGGGGACCCCGGGCTCCCTGAGGGCCCGGCCCGCGCACACCCGGCCTGCCCCTCGCACCCCGGAGCCGCCCGCCGAGGCCGCTCGTACCGTTGGCGATGAGCTTGGCCGACAGCTGCTTGACGAGCTCGGGGATCCGCTCCCACTGGCACTCGGAGCGGCAGCGCTCGATCTCCGTCTCCAGCCGCGAGCCCGCCTTCCTGGTCGCCATGGCGGCCCGGCCGGCTGGCGCGCAGCCCCCAGGCCCCGCAAGGCCCCGCAGGCCCCGCAGGCCCCGCGCCCGCCGCCGCCCCTCGCTACCTCCCGCCGCCGCCGTTCAGGCTCCGGCTCGCGGCGTAACGGGAGCGCCGGCCGCGAAGGGCGGGGAGGCAGGCGGCGGGCGAGGCTGGGTCCCGGCCGCCGCGAGGAGCGGCCCCTGCCGGCCAGGGCCGGAGGCGCAGCGGGGCCGGGGCCGGGGCCCGGCTGGACGCGGCCAGACGGAGGCCCCAGGGGAAGAGAGGTGGAGGCGTGGGGGGCGGGATACCGGGATGGGGGACAAGGAGCGGCTGCGAGGCTGTGAGCCCCCGCCCGCAGGGAGAGGAGAGCACGGGCCACCGACCTGGGAAGGTCACTGGCCCGCAGCGCTAGGGGTCCGAGGCCTGGCTCGAGGGGGCTGCAGGGAGGCCTGCCATCCAGGGTGCCCGGGGCTCGCTCGGGGCTTGTGCTGGCCTGTGCCCAGGTCGGGCGCCTCTATCCCGAAGCCTCAGCGCCCATCTGGCCAGAGCAGGGCGGAGACCCCTCCATTCCATTCTAACCCAAGCGCCTGTCTGAGCGAAGCTAGGCAGAGACAACCAGGAGCTCAGACTCGGCCCCTGGCCCTCTGAGGAGAGCGCGGTCACCAGTGGGTTTCCTTGTCTTGACCCTGTAGACTGAGGCCGGGCGGCTGTGTGAAGCCCGCCTTCTCTCAGCTGTGCAGTTACTCAACAGCTGTATAATGATCACCTACCACGCGCTAGGCACTGGTGCTGGGGATGTGGCACTGAACTAAAATGACAAAATGTGATGGAGCCTACATCCCAATCTGGGGAATGAAGAATTAAGCAAAATAAAGCAGTACATTAGAAGGTTAAAAGGCTGTTTGGAGAAACAGCAGGATTTGATGAGGAAGATTCTGAGTTGAGGGGGTGGGAAGTTGTAAATTTTAAATGGCATGGTGGGGATGGCCTCCTTGAGGTGACATTTGACAAAGAGTCGAAGGAGAGCAAGAGCCATGAGGCTATCCCTGGGAGCATTTCAGGCAGAGGGTGGCCAAATGCAAAGGCCCTGGGGTTGGAGCATATTTGGTGAGTTGGAGAAACGACAGAGGCCAGAGGGACTGGAGTGGAGCCCAGGAGAGTGAGCAGAGCAGATGAGCTCAGAGAGGACGGGTAGGAGTTGCTGTTGATACTACACCCATGCCTTTCGCCCTGGTGAGATGGGGCATCTACACAGGGCTTGTCACACAAGCGTGTCGTTATCTGGCCTGCGTTTCAGCAGTGGCATTCTATTCTGGCTGCCGTGTTGAGAATGCTGCCAGTGGTTCAGGATGGAGGAGGTGATGGCTGGACCAGGGAGGTAGCTGAGGCGGTGGCAAGGGTGCTGGATTCGGTACTGCATTTGGGGATGGAGCTGACAGTACATGGTCCACCTCCTATCCCAAGGTGGCACAAGGACATCATCGCCATCCTTCTTGTGAGCCTTCTCCTGCTTTCCGCGCTCCCACATGCAACTTGGTCTTCCCTCCCCTCCACAACTCTGCAGCTTAGGAAAAACCAACATTGCAAGCCTCAGTTTACCAACAAAGAAGCTGAAACTAGTGGGGGATGCGAGGAGGAAGATCAGGAGGTGGTTTCTGATGTGACCAGCACGACCCTCAGGCACCCCACGGTCCCCAGAGGGCATGGACATTGAGCCCATGGACAGGGAAATGGAATGGCAAGGTCTCCCCAGGGTGCCCTTTGGCACCCTGTATCTGTGCCTCCACCCCAGGGCAAGGAAGGAAGCACCCTCCCCCCATATTTTCCCCCTCTGGCCCAGGAGGCAAATTCCTATGCACTCTTCTGAGGCCGAAGATGCATTGCCAACCTCCGAGCCCATGCTTGCTGAGGGTGACGCCTCAGCGCTGTCCATGTCCCTCTATGACAGCACTCTAACAAAGAACACTGTCACAGTGACTGGCATGAGGACGTGTAAGGCAAAGCATGACTCCCCTGCCACCCTTGCTGATTAGCTGTCTTCATGGCGGCAGGGCTGCCTTGGCAGTGGCATTTAATTGCCCTGTGTCCTCACCCCTTGGCAGAGTACAACCATTAGAACCATGTTCACACTTGGACAAGGCCATCCTACAGCCCTATACCCTCACACCCAGCAAGGGGCCTGGCCTGGGTAGGAGCCTTTGTGGATGGATGAAGGAGGCTGGAGATCTCCAGGCCTCAGAATCAGCTCCATCAGTTATGGACATGGGCCTTGCTGGGGTGTGGGTGTGGGCTGAGCACATCCCCTGAGGGTTTATGCATGGGGAGCTTGGTCCCTAGAGCGGTGGGCTGACGGGGGACCTTTAAAGGTGGGACCTTGTGGGGTCTGTAGGTCACTGGGAAGCTGCCCTAGAAAGGGCTGAAGGCAGCTCTCTGGGATCTCCAAGCTCTTGTGAGAGAGTGGGTTGTTTTAAAAGCAAGCCCAGTGCCTGAATTGCTCTGGCTTCCTGTTTGGCAATAGAATCTCTCCCTCTTGCCATACATCACGAGGTCCTCGCCAGAGCCATGCTGATGCTAGTGCCATGCTCTTGAATGTTCAGAACTGTGAGCTAAATAAACCTCTTTTCTTTATAAAGTTAGCCTACCTCAGGCATTTAGTTATAGTAATGAAAAACAGACTCACAGAGGACTACATTCCAGGCTTCCATCGTGACTGCAGGCTGATGGCCACCATGGTGCTCCTCAGCCCATTTGCTTGAGTTTCAAAGTGGCTGGGTTGAGGAGGGCTTGGGAGCAGAGGCTGACAAACATTGTCAACCTGACGCAGCAGAGAGAAAGAAATCTTCACTGTATGGAGCCTGAGACCAAGGGCTGGGCCCTGTGATCTCTGGGTTGATCCCTCTTCCTTGCAACATCTTGCCCCTGACCCATAGTGGGTGCCATACTGGCAGCTACCACAACACTTAGAGAGGCACAAGTGGTCTGTGAGGAGAAAGTTCCTGAAGGGTTTCCCAGGTAAGTTTACCTGAAGGTGGCATCAGGCACATTCAGGACTAGGAAATCAATCATATTGATGATAGTAATTAGCCAACATCCTTTTCTCTGGCCTTTCAAGCATTATAGGTCTGACAAGGAGGTGAAGAGTCACAGTCTATAGGTGAAATCTGGTCCTGAGCCTGGCAGGACCTGGCAGGCCAGAGACCAAATGGAAGAGGCTGGGAGGGAAGCCAGAGCCCAGGCCAGGCCCTTGGGGAAAGCTGGGTTGCCAGGAGCAGTGGCGATGCTCTGCAAGTTCAGACCTGAGGTCAGTGCTAATGGGGAGCTACAAACTTCTTGGACTCTAAAAGCCTCCTCCTGTAAAAGCCTAGATTCCCTATGCAGCTAGCACAGGGAAAGAGGTAAGCGAAGTGAGGAGACACAGACAGAGACAGGGAGATGGACTGACTGGGGGCCTCGGGTCCAGGGAGCTCCGGGTGAGAGCAGGGATTAGGGCCTTTGCGCATGCTCCTCACCACCTGGCCGGCCCCGCTGCCCTTCCCTGGGTGTTCACAGTCCTCGCTTCCCTGAGGTCCGCACCCCAAGGTCACACCTCAGACTGGCCTTCCCGGACCACTCTACCACACTCACTCTCGCCATCCCCTTCACGCTCTCCCTAACCCTGGGATAGTTTTCCTCTCGTCGCCGCCTGCCCTATGTTTATTGGTTTCCTGTAGTCTGGCTGCCTCCCCTCACTAGATCGCAAGTGCCACAAGGACGGGGATTTTCACGTGGGTTTAGTTCACCCACCGCTGCGTCCCCATGGTGAGCCTGTAGATTGCATGGAAGGACAGGGAAGGCCGGGTGCACTCCACACCTGAGCACCGGTGGACATGCCCGGAGAGAAATGGGAATCCGTCTATGAAATGGGGGGATTGAAACCCCAGAAATAAATGCTGAGCGGCTTCGGAGAGCTTCTGACCTTTGACCTTTCCCCCAGGACAGTCAAAGCCAGCGAGACCCTGTGGTGCCCGGGAGGGGCGACCCACCAGCAGCTGGTGCTGTGGGCGGTTCCTGCAGCAGTGCTGGCAGGGGACCTGGAAACTACGCCATGGCTCGCTGGCCTGGGGCATGAGCAATGAGGACTGCGGTGCCTTGGGGTGGCTTTGAATTATGCAATATCTGATGCTGACAAAAATACATATAATTAGGGAAGCCTGTGTAATAAAGCAATGACATGCACACCAGTGGGACTACTGATTACCCTAGAGTTAAACACCGCTTGATTTTATGTTTACTACACCCTTGCTTTGTTTTTAGGTGTTTCATCACTAAACTTGCTTTCTGCTACTTCTAATACGTGCATAGTATATAATTCTACACATGCTATTGTTTGGTTTCCCTTGTTTTTGAGCTTTTTAAAATTGGTGTAGTGCTTTGCACCTTGCTCTTTTGCTCATTCTGTTCCTGAACTCATTCTTTTGTTGCACACAGTGACTCCTCCTTTTCTCTGGTGTATAATGTTCCATGGCATGACTCAGTCGTGCATGCATTAACCATCCCTGCAACTTTAGCAAACGCCCAGTGCCTGTTGGCTTCTATGAACAAGGCTGCTGTTCATAAGCACCACACTGTGCTCTTTTTTTTGAGACATAGTCTCACTAAGTTGCCCAGGCTGGCCTCACACTTGTAATCTTCCTGCTTCAGCCTCCTAACTGGGATTATAGGTGTCCTCCACTACACCCAGCTGTGCTGTTGTTTTGAGCAGGGTTTCTGAGGATGACTTCGAGATGACTCTGTGTCTGCCCCTGTGGTGCCCTGGGCTCCCCTAACTTTCTTCCCGAGGGCCACCTGTAGCTGTCTGAAGCACAGTTCCCATTGTAGGGACAAACCAGTGGGAGAGTGGAAGCTGGCATTTCTAACTGCCATCTGTTGCTGTCTGCCAGCCATAGCCAGAGGGTAGAAGCTGGTGGATGCTGGAGGGACTCCTGCACGGCATCACGGCATGTGTAAACCATGGCTGCAGGGTGCCTTCAGTGCTGAGAATCTAAAAAGTGTTCTGGGATGCTCCACCCACTCCCCCTAACCAAGCCCCTGAGACCAGACCACTGTTCAAACCCCATGCCTGCTCTCAGTCGCAATGGAGGCATTTCCCATGCCAAGGGTCAGGATCCCCACCGAGCTGCAGTCTCCTTAGCTGAAATCACCCATGCTGGTCGGGGGCGGGCTTGGAGCCAGGGAGGAGAAAGCCCCAGAAGATCACTATCTTGGTCCCACTGCTGAGCCCAGGGGTGTGGATACCCACATGCCCAGGAGATGCGTCTGAATTTTCACCCTCCACCTCCATCCATGCCAACCTCATGCTGGCCCTGGACATCGCTGCAGTCAGGCTGATTTTGGTTTAAGCCTGTGTGATGTGAATTCTTGTGGCTCAGGGATCCTGATGAGTGTCTTTCTCACACTCAGAGTCCTGGGGAGACTTTTCCTGTCACTCCATCTCTCCACACCTGTCTTCCCTTCACCCAGAAAGACAAAGAGGGGCCTTACCATACAATTCCCAACTATTTGTATAAATGAGCATCTAAGTAAAGGTCAGAACCTGTTCTGGTAGAGGAGAAGATACTGTCTTGCCAGCAGGGAGGGGACTGCTCCCAAGAGGGACACGAGACTGGTATCCTAGAGACCAGAACTGAAGAAACCCCATGCGGGGTTGATTTAAATGATGAAATTGGAAATGGGGGTGCAGCTCAGTGGTAGCATGTGTACTTGGCATGCACAAGGCCCAGGTGTGAGTCCCAGCATGAGTGCGCACGCGCACACACACACACACACACGTGAATGTACAAAAGAGATTGATTCACACATCTGGTATTTTAGAGAGAAATCAGGAATCAGGGAAACACAAGAGTTAGGTTGTTGTTCCTTGGGAGTTACAGAAGCAGTTTGAAGCTCTTACTTCAAATACCTTGCCACTATCCCCAGTACCAAAAAACAAACAAACAAACAAAACAAATACTTTGCCACTAGAAAGAAGTGCATAGGAGCCTCCTGGATGCAGAATCTGCTTTGTTAGGTACTGTGAGGGATCTTCCCCTGCTCAAGGCCACCAACATGCAAGGTTCTCACAGTTCAATTCAACAAACTCTTATTCAGCACCTACTGTGTGCCAGATACAAGGTTAGGCTCAAGATAGAATACTGTACAGGTTATGATCCCATCCCCTGAAGAACTCCTTATCTAGTTGGAAAAAGGGAGCCAGATATGGTGGCGCAGGCCTGTAATCCCAGCCCTCTGGAGGCTGAAGCAGGAGGATGAAAGTTTGAGCTCAACCCGAACAATTTAGTTCCTTAGAAGAAAGTGTGTCTCAAAGTAAAAAAGAGCTGGGGTGTAGCTCAATACAAAGGCCACGAGTTCAGTTTCTAGTACCACACGCATGCACGCACGGGACATCTGCAGTTAAGAGTAACACCAGGGAGGGACTGAGGGCAGCGGAGGGGCTAGGAAATCTTTCTGGAAAAGGCGGCTCCGGCAGAGGATCTCAGGTCCCGGCTCCTCACCAGCTCTCTCCAGCTAACGGAGTGGTTGGAGTTTACAAAAACTCCAGATGCAAAATCGGGCCACATCCAGCCCCAGGTCATCCCCGGGCGCCAGATGAGAAAAAATCCCATGGCCTCCTGTCCCTTCCTGACCCACGGCAGCTGTTGTTGGTCGAGACAGTTGTGGAGGAAGCTGTGTCTGACCCGCTGGCCTCCCGGTGACGCTCCCCAGCACCTCTGATCGTCTTTCAGTCACAAATCCAACGCGTGCAGGGTTAAAACCAGGGCTGGGAAAAGCCAGGAACCCCAGGTCTTCTTCTTTCATTACGAGGATGTGGGTTCTCCCACCAGAGGAGCCCAGACTGCAGACTCAGGCAGCAGATGTAGGAAATAAATTTAGACTTAAAAAGGCGCGTGACAATGAACCCGGAGGGAGGAGACCTGCGCTTGACTTTGATGTGTGTAACCGACCTGCTGTGTGACCTTGTGAAAGTCATATCCCCTCTCTTGTGTCCGTTAATGAATTCCAGGTTAAATGTGAGGGGACGGGACGACCAGCGGACCCCGTATGGTCGGGGTAAGAAATTCATTCACTCGGAGGCAAGAGAGGATTCGTTAAAATACACCGATGAAATAAGTGGGAAGCAAGGGAGGGGAAGGATGAGGTCACCCGCTCTGTCCCAGCAGCGGAGTCACCAGGCCAGCGCGGGAAACTAGCACTGGGGCTGGCTGAAAGAACACTCAGTTCTTTGTGAGAAAGCAGTTTCCTTCTGAAGGATCCCGTTGTCCGAGGAAGCCCTCCAGGCCTGCAGAGCTGCGGAACAACTCCGACCGCCTTCCCGAGCTCTGATGGAGTGGGCCGACCCGCGGCGGCAGCCAATGAGAGAGTCTCTCGATGAGGTCATGGAGTTCCTCGCCGCTTCATTGGCCGCTCCTCCTCAGGGCTTCGGCGCCCAGGGCGGGGCGGAGCCAGGGCTGGGAACAGGCTCGGCACTTTCTCCCAGCGTTTCTTCACCCTGAAACAGCGAGGGACGCAGAGTCGGGGTGGGAAATCTCTTACAGAGAGGAATGAAAATGCCCAGAAGAAAGAGCTCTTCACCAAGAGACGAGGATACTTACTTTGGGGGAACCCTCATTTTCTTCAGTGAAAGTGGAGGGTTGGTTTGTTTTGTTTTAATCCGAACGCACTCATTCAGGAATCACGCAGCCATTTAAGGACACCGAGTAACCCTCCATGGCCAGGTCCCCTTTACTGTCTCATGGGGACCCCAAATGACTTGCCCCGGCTACGTGGCCGCAGTGGGACATGGGGATAGTGACCCCAGCCTCCGGGTCTCGCGCTGATGACCTTGGTCTTCGCTCGTGTCCTTTACTCCCCGTAGCAGGGAGGGAAAGTCCTCCTGGGCCTTCTCACCACAGGTGGCGAGCTTTTAATAAGTCAATTTCGTTCTTAAAATACTGCCCAGCGCAGCCGTGGTCCGCCGAAGGCGGGAACAGCTCCGCCTATTCTGGGCCGGCGTTTCCTCGTGAGCCACAGTGGTCCTGCGGAGTCCCATAGTCCCCTTTGCTGAAGGGGCCCTGCAGACCTTATCAAATATCTTTTTAAAGGTGAATCTAGGACCTAGTGTGACCGCCCCATTTTAGTGTGTCCAAGGCAGCCAACCCAGCCCCAGATAATAGTATAATAGTCCTAGTGCTGTGCACAGACTGAGCAGCTGGACAGCCCTGGCTGTCGGATGACCGCGCTGGCCAGGGAATACAGGCAGGAGCAAGGGCAGAGCTAGATGCCCTAATTGTGGGAGGTGAAGTGGCCATTTGACATGTTTTGTGGTGTCCTGGGCTCTCAGTCTCCCTCTCTGTGTGAGAACTCCCCACCTGATGAGGCAGAATCCTCCTCCCAAGCTGAACGTGCCAGGCACATGCTGAGGCGACAGTAAGGACCTGGAGACTCAGTGTCAACAGGCTGATTCTCTCAGATCAGGTGTGGGAGCGTAGCAGCCACATGGTGCTCAGGAGGCATCCAGGCCCCAGATGTTCTGGAAGCAGAGCAGGCAGGGGACCCAGTGCACCTGCGCGTCGATGCCCAGCAGGGGCAGCAGCACTTTCTCTTCTTGCCAGGCCCGTCCCCAGAGGATGTCCAGTCCCTGTTGCCAGCTGCCCACCTTCCCATGGTGAGCCCTTCCCTGTGACTAATTCCAGTTCTACCTGAATCAGCCAGCATGCGTGTGTCTGTGGCCTCCTGCAGCAGGAGGACAGGCACCTGGGGGCCAGAAGGGGCATGGGCACCTGGCTAGAGGAAATGGCACTGCCTGAAGTGGGCTGAGGAGGACGAGACACCAAGGCTCAGCTTTCCTGCAGGCCCAGTCAGCAGAGGGAAGTGAGTCATTAGCGGATCAGGGTGGGCGTCCTCCAGTCCCTCAGGAGTGGCAGGATCACGGATCCTGAATGGGCTAGAGGGTTTCCTGCACGTCTACTTGCTTTTCTCTCTGAGCTTTTTACTCAAGACAACTGGGCCTGTTCCCTCCATGGTCAGGGAGGTTAGGCACAGGACAGGAAGCGAGCAGGCCCCTGGTTGCTTAAGGAAGGACGCCTCAGGGCACATCTCTTCCTTCCACAAAGCTATTAAAGCATCCCATTGTCTGTGTCTCTCCTGGTACTGAGGCTTGAACCTAGGACCTTGTGCATTCTAGGCAAGAGCTCTACTGGTGAGCTACACTTCTAGCCCTTTTTATTTTGAGATAGAGTCTAAATTGCTTAGATTATGGACTTGCAACCCTCCTGCCTCAGCCTCCTGAGTGTCTGGGATTATAGGTGTGTGCCACTGTGCCCTGCTTCAAGAGTATTTTAACTATGGATAAAACCTCTTTACAATGAAAGATAAAGCTTAAAGTATCCTCTCCTCTGCCTCAACACAGCTCTAACATCACTGCCTCCAGTGGCCATAATTATTCCCACGGAGCTGAGGTAGAACAGAAGAAAGAAAGGTAAAAAGGAGACCAGGAAACTCAATTTTCAACTTCCTTATTACTGTAAAAACCTGGGTGAGAGTCCTGCTCAGCTCTGCACATAGAAATGCTAACCATTTAGAAACAAGTTAACAAAACCAGGTTTAGTAGCCCTAAACTTACCCAGTCTGTCTCACCCCTTTCCCGACTGCAGACACCAACACCAACGCAAATGTGCCTCGTTGTCAGGGGATACTGATTGCCAGCTCACAGCAGTCACTTCCAGATTCCAGGGCTAGATCGATGCCTGTGAGTTTCCAGCTGTTGTCCTAACCCTGTGATGGCTTGGATCTGAGCAGGACTGGGATGAGTCCGCTGATCCCATTTGGGGAATACTGAGTCTCATCATGTCTTGGTCTCCCTGTCCCTTGTCGCTGCAGTTAGCATCATTCCAAAGAGGCCACTGTGCCTGATTTATGGCTTTCTCTTCTGGAGCATCGGTTCCTGCCATCAAAGGTCTTGGTTTTCAGGGATCCTTGGGGATGGGGGCTCAGCTCGCTGCAGGACCATCTCCTGCCGGACTGTGGAATCCCTGGGCCCTGCTTGGCTGCAGTTTCCCAGCCACCTCCCCACCAGGACCTGAGAAGAAAACAGAAACCCTCCCACACCAGCAAATCCACTTCCAGACCCTCTCCACAAGGGAGGCCTCAGAATTTTTGCAATGTAAACAAGCAAGTCATCCAGGCAAACAACAGCCCTCCAGGGCTGTTGAAAGACACTGAAAGGGACCTCCACCCCCAAGCTTCACCCTTCTCCCCAACATCGTCCCCACCCTCAGAGATTGGGCAGGGGCCTTTTGAGTGACAAAGTGGTTGAAGTCAATACCTGGAGACACTACCTGAATAGGACACCTAGAAAATGATTTTTACATCTGTCAGATTTGGAAAAGAGTAGAGAACATGACCAGCACCCAGAGAGACCCATGGAACTGTCTAGAACCCAGACCAGGCAGAGAGGTGCTGGCCCTGGGGCTGTGTGGACTGAGAACAGAAGCCAGACGACCATGAATATAAACAACATGGAAATTCATCTCTGCTTTCCCGGTCAGATGAACATCTTAACATCTCCCTCTTGCTCTTTATCCCACCCCTACACAGTGAGTACAGTGCATCTCACACAGGGGGACCAGTGTGCCGGGCCAGTTCCACAGAGGACTCTGTGCCCTGAGGGCCCGCACGGGTGAGCACACACGGCTGGACTTTCCCTGGTCCACTCCATCATTTGGTTTAAAATTTTAATCTGGGGCAGCCTCCTCTTATCATTCAGCATGCTTAGTGTGAACCCACCCATTACCAGCCCCAGTCGTTCAGGAGTGTTTAGAGCAGACTGGAGGAAGCCAGGGGCAGCAGGTCTGAGGCGCTGTTCCTGTAGCTGCTCTGCCCCTCCAGGGTGTGTAGCCGAGAACTGACTGCTCCTTGCTGGTGGGACCAGGCCTGTGTTGTCCTTTCCAAAGTCAATATGAAATAGTCCCGTCATGCAAAAAGGCATAAAGAAGACTGCAATAAACACCTGTGTGTTTTCACTGGCTCGAGAAATAAGACGTGAACACAAAGTTCCTTGTTTTTCATTTGTTTGTTTGTTTGGTTGGTTGGTTGGTGTTTTGAGAAAGGGTCTTGCTATGTCATTCAGGCTGGCCTTGAACTCACTTTGTAGCCCAGGCTGCCCTCCAACTTGCCATGATCTTCCTGCCTCAGCCTCCTGAAGCTGGGATGATAGGCATGTGCCAGATGCCCAGTGAAAATCTGTCTAAAGACCCCCAAAACACTAAATGGGAGCTGAGCAACTTGCTCTATGCTTGATATGAATAGCCATTCCAGGTGGGCCAACACAAAACAGCTTCTGTGGCTGACCTGGCAAGACATTGGAGAGCTGCTATTAAAATTGCCAACAGCTTTTAGCACTATATCCCTACTTTCCTGCTTCCAAGGTATATCCTTACCTTCGGCAACGTGGGAAGCCCTGCATGGTGAGCTGAGGCTTTTCACTTCAGCCTGCTGGGTGCCCTTCTCATCCTAACAGTAAGTACACTCCAGGGGCTGGGCTCCTGCCAAGGCCCATGACCTTCCTGTCCGCCCATACCTCCTGTAAGGCCACCATGCACAGCCTAAGCGTCCTGACTGGCTCTTCCTGCTTGGGGTTCCCCATCAGGGCTGCATAGTGTGCTGCGGGGCTCAGACCCCCAATCTTTTTTTTGGTACTGGGATTGAACTCAGGACCTTGCACTTTTGAAGCAGATGTGGTGCACTAAATCCCCGGCCCCTAAGACCCCCCCAATCTTTCCATAGCTACTGTAACTTTGGATGCCCAATTAGATACTTTATATAGACTTTACAGTACAAAGAATCACCCCAGGGAATGTTCTAGCCTTCTGAAGCCCGAGGGCCTGTTATTGAGAGGATTGCAGGATGATAATGTTATCCCTATTTTACAGATAAGGAAACAGAAGCTCAGAAGGTCAGACTCTCTAGGGGCCAGGACTCAGGCAATATTGAGGGAGACCACCAAACCTGCAGGACTTGGAGACAGAATTTTCCCCTGACCTTCCATCTACCACAGGCCAATTCTTGCTTCTTGCCAGCTTGGCGCAGCCATCATTTTGACTGTTTCTTAGCCACTCATGGTTAAATCAAATTATTTGATGGAGGGACTCTGGCTGGACTTAATCTGTATTTCCTATGAGTCCTTGATGCCCACATCAGTACCAGCTGCCACCTTAAGCTGCCACGGGGCACAGTTTAGGAAGCACTGACTAGTGGTTTTGTTCAGCCATATCATCTGTGACAGTGCATCATAATGTTCTGGAAGTGTCTGTGGCTTCCTGGGAGACATTCTCATTCAAAAACGAGATTGTTGAACCAATCTGGGCATGTGGCTCAGCATTCTTTGCTGAGCCCAACATCCTGCAAGGCAAACAGGTTGGGGGCGGGGATGAACAAACCAGAGCTATCACTGCATGGCTGCTTGGCCCATGGCCTGTGGTATTGTCACCCAGTTTTACCCTGGGGATTCTTCTTTGACTTATAAATAGCCTAGCACATGTCTGGGTGAGCTGTAAATCTGTGGGGCTGGTGCTGAAATTTTGGAATCATGTCGATCTCAGTTATAGCGCGCGCACACACACACACACACACACACACACACACACACACACAAACACCCCAGAGTTCATCAAAGTTAAAGAAACATAAAATGCAAAGTGCGGGCCTGGTTTTGAGTGAGTAGCTGGATCTGAAAATCGATCACAGAATGAAGCACACTAAAGAATCCTAGCAAAGTGGCTGAGTGTTGTCCTGCCATCCATTCCTCCGGGCCAGTGCCCTGTGGGCTGAGGGAGAGGGCCCAGTTCTCTTCCCCCCAGGAGCAGGAGATTTCAGGGTCTGTGAGTGGAAGGAAGATGTTACAGGGGCCAGGACAGAAGGGCAAGGGCTCCAGAACAGGACTCAGAGTGCAGAGAGGACGCCAGAAAAGGTGGGACTGCTGCAAAACAAATGCAAAATTCACCCATCGCTCTCTTTCATTCATGCAGCTTTTTAAAAGCTTTAGAAAAAAAATGTCCTGCAGCTTCAAACTTGATGCAAAATATAAACAAATAAGTATACTGGATGTGGCCCAGCTGTTGGGGCCCAGATGCAACTGGGAAGCAAATGAAGCTTGACTCTTGACCACCTGATATTCTCAGGAGGACACGTTCATTTCCCTCCCAAATTTTTGTCTTACCCAGCTGGGCCCAGATGGAAACATCTTGAGAATAGTTCTCGGGGACATTGGTCCTGAGCAGTGCCACTCTGGAAGTGTGTTAGTGTTGCATTGCTGGGACAAAATACCTCCCATCCATAACTTAAAGGAAAGATGTATTTTGGCTCCCACTTTTGGGGGTGTGAGTACACAGTTGGCTGGCTCTGTTGCTTTAAGGCCTGTGCCCAGGCATAAACACCTGGCAGAGGAAGGCTGTTCAGTGCATGGCATCCCAGAAGTAGAGAGCAAGGGCCTGAGAGGAAGGGGCCAGGGACCAGGTATGGCCCCATGGTCAGGGCCTTGACTCAACTCCTTTCAGCCAGGCCCCACCTCCTGTTTCCGTCACCTCCCAGTGATGCCATCCAGTTACGGTCTCACAATGGATTCGTGATGAATTAATCAACTTGATGAAATTATAGCCTCACAATTCAATCACTTCCCCGAAGCCCAACAGCACCCAAACCTGCAACACAATGAGAACTTTGGGGAACATTTGTGATCCCAAGGATAACACCCACCCAAGGGCACTGCAATGTGGGATGGTTTTGTCCCTGGCTTTTGAGAGCATCTCCATTGTGCTGTGTTCACTTGGGTGTGATGTAAAGCTGTGTCCCGCAAACTAAGGAAAAAATATATCTCCCCCATGCTATGCAATACCCTAATGCTATGCAATACCAAGGAGGAAAACAGCTGTTGTGAAACAGTAGTGGGAGGACTTCTCGGCTCACCTGTCCAGGTGCATAGAACCTCTGCCCTATGAGCCAGGGCAGGGCAGCTGGGCCCCAGGATTCTCAATACACTGTTCCCTCCCGCAAGGGGGAGCTGGGTGGAAGCAGGGAGCTTCTAGCTCCATCCCGGCTCACCCAGACTCTGCCTCCACCACAGGTCCGGGAGGGAGGGCTGAGCGGTGCTCACCTGCAGGCTCTCATGGGAAGACAGCGCCCCAACTGGACACCGGGGAACAGGCAGCCTTGTGTTCTCGGAGTGGAGTTCCGTCCTCCGAGCTGGAGCTCTGTCACAGGGTCAGCAAGACTGAGCCTTCTTGGCGGATCTTGGGGAAAATCCATTTTCTTGCCCTTTTGAACATCCAGACACCACCTGTATCCTAGGCTTGTGGCCCCTTCCTCCATCCTGACAGCCAGCAACATCTCCTCAGAGCTCCTGCCTGCTTCTTTGATCAGATCAGCCCCCAGGTAACCCAGGGTCACCTCCCCATCACAGGTCCTTCCCTTAATCCCATCTGCAAGGGTCCTCTGGCCACGGAAGGCAGAATGGCCACAGGTTCTGGGATCTGGATATGGGCATCTTGGGGGCATTATTCTGTCTAGTCAGGGCCCTTATTCTCCTTTACAGGCCGAGCCGAGCCGCAGGACACTCCCCATACCCCATATGAGTGTCTCTCCTGTGCCTCCCTCCCTGGCTGGGGTCCCTCTTCATGCCTGGCCTGCAGAGATGAAGAAACTAAGGCTTAGAAGTATAACCTGCCTAACATCACACAGTCAGTAAAAATGCGGGAGTAAAAATTTTAAGATACATCCACAAATTCTTTGGTAATACTCCCTTCAAAAGACGGAGCCTAAGCAGGCGTGGTGACTCAACCCCTGTAATCCCAGCACTCTGGGACACTGAGGCAGGAGGATCACACATTCAAGCCCAGCTTAGGCCATTTAGCAATTTAGGGAGACACTGTCTCAAAACAAAAAAGGGCAGGGGTGCTGTGTTGGGGATGTAGCTCAGTGCAAAGCCCTGGGTTCAATCCCCAGTCCCACAAAAACCAAAAATGGAACATAATTATCCTCTCTTTAGAATATGTGTGCAACCCAGCTCCAGCCTTCAAAGGAGCTTCTTTTTTTTTTTTTTTTTTTGAGATGGGGGTCTATGTAGCTCAGGCTGGCCTTGAGCTCACAGCCATCCTCCTGCCTCAGCCTCCCAAGTGCTCAGATCACAAGTGTGCACCACCATGCCTGGCATCTCCTTCCTTTAAATATGGCTGTGATTGGTTTTTGTCTTCTAGAGAATGTAATCTCGGAGGTGATGGTCTGTGAGATCTAACTAGCACATTAAGGGAGTGTGGCTTCCTGCCACAGCAGAGCTGTCTGGAGAGGACCGTGCACAGGTCCTGGAGACTGCTCTGACATCCTGGCCTGCTTCTCAGAACGGCAGCCTTGGCCAACATCTCCATCCCCACTGCAGCCCAGGAGGGACTGAGCAGCAACCATTGACTCAGCTGCTCTGCTCCTGACTTCTTGACCCATAGGAACTGTGAAACGGGATGTTTAGTACTTCCAGCCCTCAGTCTGGGGTTGTTAGGCAGCAGCCAAGAGCCAGTGCAGCCTGGAGTCTGGCCTCATCCCTGAACTGAGGCTGCGTCTGGAACTATCAAATTAGGTGACCATTTCCATGGGAGACTGAGCCTGGAGGACAGAGGGTGATGAGTTTTGGAGGACAAAGTGAAGGATAAGTGGCCAAGGGGCAGGGAAGAGGGTGGCCCGAGGAATGGCAGGGTCCCAGAAGACTGGGGCAGGGCAGCCCAGGAGCCCGGGAACAGGGTACAGAGAGCTGGTAATGGGGACCCAGGTGTCCCTCCCTTCCCCATCTGCTTAGGGGCTTCTCCGTGGGATCCTGGCTGTGTGACAGGGGAGGACAGTGAAGGATGGGCAACTAGAGGACAAGACTGCAGCCGCAGGGTGCAGCAGGTGCCTCCTCTTGCCTGACAAGTGCGGCTCAGCAACTCTGCCTTCAGGATCCACATAAATGCTACAGTGAGCAGTTACCTTGTGTCTTCCAAGATGTGAAAGAACCAGTGTACACTGTTGTACTTCCTTAATGATCCTTGCTACAAAAAACAATATCAACTCTGCTTGCCCCCAATGGAAACCCCCACAAACCCATATCAGTATCAGGTGTTTATACATTGACAGGTTTATTCTTTTCTTAAAGCTTGAACAAAAACATCTTTACACTCACATAAGTTGGTAAAAAGTAAGCCCTTCCTGCTTTGTTAAAAATAAAACCCAAACATAAAGCTTTCTAGCCAGATGCCCCAAATAAGAAAACATCACATTATTATAATACATCCACTTTTTGAATCATATTTGTTTTAAAGCTGACAAAAATCACTGCCTCCTGCCTGAAAAAGGGAAGATGAACTTCAAGACCATGAGGAGGGAAAACACAAGCCTCTTAGAACTTTTCATGCAAGTAGATATGGAATTCTGAGGATTCTCAATATATAGGTATACAATTCTAAGAGTTTACCTTTAATCAAAGGTATTAACAATATGATTAGAATAAAGCATTCAAAGGACAGTAAAATAACTATGCATATCTATAGCAACAAAAGGAACATATCATACTTAGCATGCCTACATTTTCCCAGAAGAGGAAAATTTCATTATAAATTAATACTGCAAGGTTCTAGCCTAACTAGAATTAATCAATTTTTAAGAAATCTACCATAAAGTATGTGAATATGGAGTTCAGGAAAACAGGTAAAGAAAAGCTACTACTTACTGAATGCAGGAAGTATCAAGCAAAACAACATCACTCCCCTGAGGTGAATTAATACTAATAAAAATAATGGAAGGAGGAATAAAATGATACAAAAGAGAAGTGATTCTTGATGTGAGAATAGTTTTATTTCTTGTGATGAAAGAATGTCTTATGTTCTTCTATAGAGACTTAGAAAAGAAAGCCATGCAAATAAAATTCAAATTACATGCCAGTGGAGTGACTGTCAAAGGTTGGCCCCAGAAGGGCTTTTCAAACAGGTTGAAGACCTGTTCTAATTCCCATCCAAATTGATGTTTACACCTTAATGAGAGGAACCCATCTACTTGAGCCCAACCCAATCTGTGCATTTCATAGACTGTACTTCTGAATAGTGTTTTGTGCTTCTTTTTAAAAGAAAAACTGGGGGCAGGGTGGAGGTCGAGAGGGGAACAGAGAGATCCACAAGTGAAGAACCTCATTGTACCAGGCAGATTACAGCAAAGATCAACAAAGGAAAACCTGTAAGCAATGTGTGCCAACAGAAGGGCTCAGCCCACTGAAGGGGAGCAAGCGCCCAGTTCTAACCTGAGAAGCTGCCCACTGGCCTGGGGGTCTGAACATAATAGATTCTCCTCCCGGTGTGCAGAATGATGAATTAGCTCCTGCTTATCAGGCAGTGAACAGAGCCAGCAACATGGAGGCCCCAAAGACACATTCAGCACCAGCCTTTTGAAATCAGAAACAAAATTCTGGCCAGAGGGGAATATGCACCCATGTATCTAAAAACAAGTTTTTGGAAAGGGCATGGAGTACAAATCTTTTATTTTATAAACTGATCTACTCTGGCTGGCAATTCTTCTGCTTGACAGAGCACCTTGGACTGCCATGAAGCTGATGTGACTGGACAGATAACCATTTAAGATAGTTAATTTGGAGGCTCCACACGGATCACTGCTGTCAGGGTTCAGTCTCTGGGTGACTCATCAAATACAGATGGTGATTCGGTGACCAGGACTCAGCAAGGTCAAGCTCAGCTTCCCTCAGTTGGAGAAAGAAGAAATATGAAGGGAACGTATTGGGAATATATTGTGTGTATGTAGGAAAAAAAATGAAAAGATAAAATTAAGGCGATTTACTTGCTGACGGTAATTTGGGCCAGTGAGCAAAACCAAGGTACTGTCATTTCCCAAAGATGGAATCAAGGGTGGAGTTCACATCAATGCTACCCAAGCCTAAAAGACAGTCAGCACATGGCCTCCCAGCCTTCTTACCTCGTGGCCTGTGGACTATGCGCCTTGCAAGGAGACATTCTGACACTGTGCTCCAGGAGGGACCTGCTCCCCTGTGGGCTTTCTCCACCTGGCTTCCCACCTGTGGGGCCATCAGCTTCTCTGTCCCCAGAGGTCACAGCTTTTCACACACTGACCTGAATGAACTCCTTTCCTTTGCTCTGCAGGAACTTTAAGTGATAATAACCAATCCAGCTGCTGCACTAGGATGAGAACCAAAGTCATGAGTATGGTCCATTTAAAAAACAGATAGCCCTTCCCTCCTTGCCACTATAAATACTAAATAGAAGAAGAGTCAAAAAGAGAAAAACATATTTTCACATTATTAAGAAAACGGAGAAAACCTAATCAATGGGGAAAACTATGAGGGGAAAACCTCCTGAATAGAAGGGGTTAACTAGGCCTTTAAAGTAAAGACAACATTCAAAACGAAATTTAACATGCTCGCATCTGCTGAAATACTACGTGAGTGGTTCCAAGTTCTAGGAAATTCTAGAACAAAAGGTGTACATTCAAAGTAGTGAGGGAGCAGCCTCACCTTGCCCAGAAAGTTTTCAGGAAGAGGGCGCACAAGCAGCAGCTGGCGACGTCAGCAGGAAGGAGCCCCGCCTCGCACTGGGCGCGGCACAGCTAAAGCTCCTAATCTGTGATTCTCCGTTCCCGGATGTGCTAAAATGTGCTAAAGTATCGCTGTGACTTCCGTCTACCCTGGTTGTCTATGTAGTCCGCAGAAAGGAAGCCGGCTGAAATAACAAAGCATGCTGCACATTAGCTGAGTGCAATGCAGTGTTTTAAACCCACACTCAAGCCAACAATATGCACTGTATAAATTGTTACTAATACTATTCGATGCCAATAAACATTAAAATCTCATTTTATACCTACTTTATTCTCAGCATCTACTTCAAACTGCTAATTAATATTCACTATACAGAACCAGGCAATGATAATTTTAAAGTTAAACTGCTCTATGACAGAATATCTTCATTATTAAAAATCACCCCTATGTCTTGCCAATCTATTAGGGAGGCTGAGGCGGGAGGATAGCAAGTTCAAGACCAGCCTGGGCAACTTAGTGTGACCCTTATAGCAAACTAAAATTTAAAAAAAAGGGCTAGAGGGGCCGGGGATTTTCCTCAGTGGTTACACCGTCTGCCTTGAAAGTCCAAGGACCCAAGTTTGATCCCAAGTACCAAAAATTTTTAAAAACGGGCTGGGGAATGTAGTTCCGTGGTAGAATGCTTGCCTAGCATATGTTAGGCCCTGGGTTCAATCCCCACTACTTCCTTGGGTTGAGAGGGACATGCAAGCTGAAAAAGGGAGAGAGTCTAAGGGATTTGATCCACGTTGTTTAGATAACACTGAATCTGGGGAAAGATGTAGCTCAGTGGCACTGTATGCATAAGGCCTTGGGTTCAATCTCCAGCACCCCAAAAAAGTAATGTCTAGATAAATCAACCAAGTAAATAAAATGGTTTCTTTACTTCATCTTAAAAAATAAAAAGAAACAAAAACTAAGCATCTACTACCTATGGGTTGTTTTATTTTGTTTGTTTTGGTAACAGGGATTGAACTCGGGACCTTGCGCTTTCGAGGCAGGCGGTGGCACCACTAAGCTAAATCCCTGGCCCATTTTGTTTTTTTGACACAGGGTCTCTCTATGTAGCCCAAGCCAGCCTCAAACTCTGGACGATCCTCTTTTCTCAGCCTCCTGGTGCTGGTGTTACCACCCCCCCCAGCTCCCGTGGGTGTTTTAAATACTCAAAGTTTAACATTCTGAAGTCTCTGTATTAAAGAAAACCCCTACCTAGCTTTAAAGTAACTTAAAATAATCCCAGAACTCAGGGATATTATCACCCATTGCAACTACACTAGGTCTGTAAGAAACCAACGTGGTGTTACTAGGTCAAACTATCCACACGTATCTGTTTCATTTAAAAAGAAACTAACATGCATATCTCATGCCCTTCGGTTGATTCGTCATTTACAGGTGAGTGTTCTTCAATGCAGGTAGGGGTCACCAGCAAGGCAGACAGGCAATTTAGGAATGGGTTTGTCAATTAGGTGTCCTAAGCCTTGGATAGTAATACTGAATTATTACTTAAGTTCCTAGAAAACAAAATATTTTTTCCTCCATACTAAGATAAGCATTTAGATAACTATTAACACAACATAATATTCCACAAGGAGCCTGATTGAGGCATGAAGATTTGACATTATAATTTAAAACTTCATAATTCCTAAATATGATACCAGATTTAAAACAAAACCTCTTCATTATACCCACTACAAACTGACATTTGAAAAACTTAACATGAAACAAGCACAGAAACTAATTTTAAAAGGTTTTACATTATAAAAATCATGTTAACTACTAGTCATCAATATTTATCCTTTCACATATATATAAATGTGTATATATATGTATGTATATATATATATATATACTCACATACATCAATTTAAGCTCTTTCGTTTTTTTGTGACAGGGTCTTACTATGTAGTTCAAGCTGACCTCACTATGTAGCCCAAGTTGGCCTCAAACTCCCAGCAATCCTCCTGCCTTAGCCTCTTGAGAGTTGGAATTACATGCCCAGCTTCTAATTAGAGTTTTTAAAAATTCAAGGTTTTTTGTGAAATGTATTCATCATTAGAAAAAGTTTCTGAGATTTTTAGGTGAGCAGACTTTGATTATTCTGACATTAGAAAACCATTACAAGAGGGCTGGGGATTTAGCTCAGTGGTTCTACCGCCTGCCTCAAAAGTGCAAGGTCCTGAGTTCAATCTCCCGTACCAAAAAAAAGTACATTAGTGATACAACAAAATACTTATCCAAGGTCTTAACTTTAGATGTACTTTATTCTAAATATAAAAAAATTTCAAGAAAATTAGTTTTTATGAAAATTTTCTCAAAACACTTGCTATTCAAAATTTATAAAAAGTACTTTTCATGAAAATTGTACTGTAATGTATATTCTTCACATTAAGATTTTATGTAAAATAATTTTCAATTTTAAGCAGTTCTATTTATATTTGCTAAGAAAACATTTTGAAAATTTTAAAGCTTACTTTTCTTCAGTACAGTTCATCTTTGCCGGGAGCAAATGCAAATTTTCATGTGATAGCTCAATGGGTGAATAAAAAGATTTATAAGCTGAGTTGCCTGTTGATAAAACTTTTGCATCCAATGAGCATAAATTTACCAGGACAAAGATATTTTAAATATACACTGGCCTTAAGAGGAACAATAGAGAGTCGCGCGGAAGACGCCGAATCACCCGGCTGCAGACAGGCAGATCTGCCCACGCCCTACCGAGGTCCCGAGTCACGCGGAAGACGCCGAATCACCCCGCTGCAGACAGGCAGCCACCTGGTTCCACACTACAAAGACGCAGAGGACACCAGACCACCAGACCAAGGTACTGAGTCCCACTGCTCCCGGCCCAGAGGTAGGGGCTTCTGAGCCTCCATCCACTGCTCCTGGTCCAGAGGAAGGGGCTTCCCAGTCACCATCCCTCCCGCTGCTCCCAGCCCAGAGGAGAGGGCTTTTGGGCCAACTTCTGTCCCGCTGCGCCTGGCCCAGAGGAGGGGGCTTCCGGGCAACCATCCCTCCCACCGCTCCCGGCCCAGAGGGAGGGCCTTCTGAGCTGCCATCCCACTGCTCCTGGTCCAGAGGAAGGGGCTTCCCGGCCACCATCCCTCCCGCTGCTCCCAGCCCACAGGAAAGGGCTTTTGGGTCACCATCCCTACCTCTGCTCCCGGCCCCTGTCCCACCTCTCCCAGCTCAGAGGACGAAATCTGTGCAGGCGAGAACAGCCCCCCACCCCTGTCGAAATGAGAAAACACATAAATAAGTCTCAAAACCAGACTTCCAGATCACCTATAGCAACCCCAAAGGGAAATGAGATGGAACACTGTGATACTCAACCACCTGGACCCACTGAACTGGCAACAAAAGGGGATCTGGAAAACATGAAATCGGAAATAATTTCTCAGATAACGGGGGAAATTGTGCCCCTAGTGCAAGACATGATTAATAAATCTAGAGAGGAGCTCAGGAACATGATGGAATCCCAACATAAGAAACAAATGGAATCTGTAAAACAGATGCAAATAGATTTCCAGGACATGAAAAACTCCATTGAAAGTCTACACAGCAGAATGAACCAATGTGAGGACAGAATTTCACATATAGAAGATAAGATTGCAATTAGTGACCAGGAAAAGAAAAATTGCTTCAAAATTATAAGGGAACATAAGAAATCAATCCAGCAGCTGCTAGATGATGCAAAGAAGAATAACATAAGACTGACTGGGCTCAATGAAGAAACAGGAGAGAGTGGAGATGACATAAAAAAATCTCTTCACTGAAATAATGGCAGAAAACTTAACAAGCAGGGGAAAAGAGCTTGACATACAGATAAGTGAGGCATATAGGACTCCAAATAGCCTTGATCAAAAAAAATCTACACATAGGCATACAATTGTTAAGATTCTAGAAACACAACAGAAGAACAAAGTTCTCCAAGCAGTCAGAGAAAAGAAACAAATCACATACAAAGGAAAGCCCATCAGAATCACAGCTGACTTCTCAACACAAACCATCAAGGCAAGAAGAGCTTGGAGTGACATATTCCAAGCCCTAAAAGAAAACAGCCTCCAACCCGGATTGATGTACCCTGCAAAACTATCTTTCAAAATGGATGGAGAAATAAGATACTTTCATGACAAAGAGCACCTTAGGAACTTCGTGAATACCAAACCAGCACTCCAAAGAATTTTACACAATAGCCTAGGAACAGACATGGAGGATCACAACCTCAGGAAGCAAAGCAGAATGAACCCATCTGGCATGACAAGAAATTCAATGTAAAGTGGGAGAACCCAACAAAAAGAAAAAGTCATGGCAATGACAAGTCAATACGTTTCAGTTATAACCATCAATGTTAATGGTCTCAATTCACCAATCAAAAGAAGCAAAATCCAACCATATGCTGCATACAAGAAACACACTTAATTCAAAAGGAAACTCATAGATTGAAAGTTAAAGGATGGAAAACAATACTCCATGTGACAGGAACCCCCAAAAAGCAGGAGTAGCTATCCTCTTTGCAGATCAAGTAGATTTCAAACCAACACTGATGAAGAGAGACGAAGAAGGACACTACATCCTTGTAAAGGGAAGAATCCAAGAGGAAGAGATGACAATCATAAATATCTATGCACCAAACACTAGTGCACCCAACTATATAAAACAAATACTAATGGACATGAAAAGTCATATATGTACTTATACAATTGTAGTGGGGGGACCTCAACACTCCACAGTCACAAATAGATAGATCAACTAGACTAAAAATAAGTAATGAAATACTAGAACTCAATCAAACTCTTGAACAAATGAACTTAACAGATGTTTCCAGAGTCATCCACCCCACAAAATCAGAATACACATTCTTCTCAGCTGCACATGGGTCATTCTCAAAAATAGACCACATACTCACACATAGAACATGTTTAAGTAAGTGCAAAGGAATTGAAGTTATCCCCTGTATATTATCAGACCATAGTGTGATGAAATTGGAGATCCATAGTAAAAGAAACTCAAAAAATTTCATAAACACGTGGAAATTGAACAACACACTTCTGAATAACCAATGGGTCACAGAGGAAATTAAAGAAGAAATCAGACAGTTCCTTCAATTAAATGACAATGACAATACAACATATCAGAATCTATGGGACACAATGAAAGCAGTCTTACGAGGGAAATTCATAGCAGTGAATACGCATATTAGGAAAACAGAACAAGCCCAATTAAATAAACTGATGCTGAACCTCAAGCTTCTAGAAAAAGAAGAGCAGGACAACCCCAAAGCTCATACAAGGGAGGAAATTATAAAGATCAGAGGAGAAATCAATGCAATGGAGACTAAGAGAATGATACAAAAAATCAATGAAGCCAAGAGTTGGTTCTTCGAAAGAATCAACAAAATTGACAAACCTTTGGCCGACCTTGTCAGAAAAAGGAAAGAAAAGGCCCAAATCCATGCAATTAGGAATGAAAAGGATGAAATTATAACAGACCCAGCAGAAATCCAGAGGATCATCAATATCTACTTCCAGAACCTATACGCCAATAAGATGGACAACACAGAAGAAATGGAAATGGACAGATTCCTAGATACATATGAATTACCAAAGTTGAACGAAGAAGACCTAAAAATTCTGAACAACCCAATATCAACCAATGAAATTGAAAATGTAACTAAAAACTTATCAACTAAGAAAAGCCCGGGCCCTGATGGCTTCACTGCTGAATTCTACAAGACATTTAGAGAGGAACTGCTGCCACTACTGTTTAAACTCTTCAATGAAATGGAAAGGGAAGCAATACTCCCAAATTCATTCCTGGAAGCAAGCATCACCTTGATCCCTAAAGCAGAGAAAGACCCAACCGAAAAGGAGAACTATAGGCCAATCTCACTAATGAACATAGATGCAAAAATCCTTAATAGGATAATGGCAAACAGAATGCAGAAGATCATCAAGAAGATCATATACACTGACCAAGTGGGATTCATCCCAGGGATGCAGGGATGGTTCAATATATGCAAATCAATCAATGTAATACACTATATCAATAGAGCCAAAGACAAAACCCATATGATCATCTCAATAAATGCAGAATAATCATTCAACAAAATCCAACACACATTTATGATAAAAACCCTACAAAAAATTGGAACAGACGGTCTCTACCTCAATCTAATAAAAGCCATCTATGAAAAACCAACAGCCAATATCATACTAAATGTTCAAAAACTGAAATCCTTCACACTAAAATCAGGAACAAGACAATGATGTCCACTATCACCACTCTTGTTCAATATAGTTCTGGGAACATTAGCCATGGCAATTAGACAAGAGAAAGAAATAAAAGGAATAAAGATAGGTAATGAAGAAGTCAAATTGTCATTATTTGCAGATGACATGATACTCTATATAGAAGACCCCAAGAACTCCACCAAAAGTCTTCTAGACTTAATAACCAAATTCAGTCAAGTAGCTGGTTACAAGGTCAACACACAAAAATCAATAGCTTTCCTCTATACAAATGACAGACTCACTGAGAGAGAAATAGGGCAAACAATTCCTTTCACAATAGCATCCAAAAAACTGAAATACCTAGGAATCAACCTAACAAAAGAAATCAAAGACCTCTTCTCTGAAAACTATGGCACTCTGAAAAGAGAGATTGAAGATGATATCAGAAAATAGACAGACATCCCCTGCTCCTGGGTAGGAAGGATTAATATAGTGAAAATGGCCATACTTCCAAAACTGCTATATAGATTTAATGTAATTCCAATTGAGATCCCAGCAGCATACTTCATGGACCTTGAGAAAACAATCCAAAACTTCATTTGGAACAAGAAGAGACCCAGAATAGCAAAAGCAATTCTAGGTAACAAAGACATGGCAACCTGCAACTATACTACAAAGCTACTGTGATAAAAACAGCATGGTTCTGGCAAAGAAACAGACTTGAGGACCAGTGGAACAGATTAGAAGATGCAGAAACAACGCCAGACACACTCAGCCACCTCATCTTCGATAAAGGAGCCAAACCCCTCACTGGAGGAAAGATAGCCTCTTTAATAAATGGTGCTGGAAAAATTGGGCTTCAACTTGCCAAAGATTAAAACTAGACCTATATATCTCACCGTGCACTAAACTAAAATCAAAATGGATTAAAGATCTAAATATTAAAATAGAAACTCTGAACCAGTTGGAACAGAGGTTAGGTAGAACCCTTGAAGACATCGGTGTAGGAAAAGATTTTATGAACAAAATCTCAGTTGCCCGTGAACTAGCACAATCAACAAGTGGGATCTCTTCTTATTAAAAGGCTTCTGCACAGCAAGAGAAACCACCAGCAGTGTGAAGAGACAGCCCACAATGTGGGAAAAAATCTTCACCTGCCACTCCTCAGACAAACGTCTACTATCTCAAATCTATAAAGAACTTAAAAAGATCAGACTTCCCAAATTTAAAGACCCAATCCAAAAGTGGGCATCTGAAATGAAAGACAGTTCTCAGACAAAGAAGTAGAAATAGCAAATAAATACATGAAAAAATGTTCAACATCACTGGTCATTCGAGAGATGCAAATGAAAACGTTGAGATTCCACTTCACTCCAGAAAGAATGGCTGCTATCATGAAATCAACCAATAACAAATGCTGGCGGGGCTGTGGGGAAAGAGGAACCCTGCTCCACTGCTGGTGGGAGTGTAGACTGGTGCAAGCACTGTGGAAATCAGTATGGAGATACCTCAAAGAACTAGGACTGGAAGTCCCATTTGATCCTGCTATTCCATTGCTGGGGATCTTCCCCAAAGAATTAAAAGAATCATACCACAGTGATATATGTGTGCCCATGTTCATAGCAGCACAGTTTGTAATAGCTAAAACTTGGAAACAGCCCAAATGCCCATCAACTGGAGACTGGATAAAGAAAGTGTGGTTTTTTAAAATAAAATGGAGTACTACTCAGTCATAAAAAATGAGAAATTAGAGGCATTTATAGCTAAGTGGATGCACATTGAGGCGATACTCTTAAGTGAAATTAAATAGGACACACATGAATAAATACCGAATAGTTTCTCTGGTGTGAGAAACTGAAAGTGTAAATAAGGACTAAATGTATAATAGGTCATGTGAAATAGGAAGAAAAGGGGCAAAGGGGAAGGAAGTGGGAGGGCTAGGGGAAAGGATAGAAGGGAATGGGATTAATATGAGAAAATGGAAAAATAGGTACAAAATCTTTGTAAACAGGGAGGACTGGAGGGGTTGAAGGGAGGGCTGGGCAAGGGTGAAAAATAAGAACCAAGAGAGACTATGTAAAGGTGCACATTTCCAATGATGAATGTCATTATATTGTATACCTAAAATGTACCAATGATTAGAATGAATAATCAATAATGTAAAAGAGGAAGAAAAGGTCCAAAGGGGTAGGGGTAGTGGGAGGGGCAGGGGAAAGGAAAGAAGGGAAAGGAAAATGCTGAGAAATGGAAAAAATGGAAATAAAGTCTTTGTAAATAGGGAAGGGTGGAGGGCGTGAAGGGAGGGCTAGGAATGGGGAAAAAATAAGAACCAAGATGCATTATGTAAAGGTACAATTCCCAATGAGAAATGTAATTGTGTTGTATACCTACAATGTACCAATAAAAGAATTTAATAAAAAAAAAAAAGAGGAACAATACAGCCTCTTAGTAAAATGGCGAAATCATACTAGCATTAATCTTATGGCATTTTGTTTGATTAAAAGACAACTATGGTGAATGACTTTGTTAAATAATATTTTAGCTAACTGATAAATAGGCCTCTTCTGGGAGAATGTTGATCTAAGCCAGATAAGAAAGATTTTAGAAAAGCACTCACAAAAAAAAAAAAAAGAAAAAGTTAGGGATTAACCTTTAGAGTAACAAACTGGCTGTGGTTAACATTAACTCATAGCATTTCAGGGCTGGGGAAGTAGCTCAGTGGCACTGTGCCTGCCTGGCAAGCACAAAGTTCTGAGTTTGATTCCCGGTACGGCAAAAAACCCCCAAAAAACCCTCAAAGAAAAAAACCCCCAAATTAAACAAAACATAGCATTTCAGTATCTATCTAAACATTACTCAGCACTGGGAAAAATCAGACCCAAAAATAAGATCCTCCTCTCTGTTAAGTTGGGGCTCTGGTGCTACCTGTAAGACACAAACTTACCTTGTGCCCCCCAGATTTCCTTTCTTCTTGTGAAAGATTTCCCAACTATTCTTAAAATGAGGTTGCTGCTAAAGGAAGGAGGGCTGGGATGGCATTCTCTAAACAGCAAGGTGTTAGAAATGACTTTCTCAAAATAATGCTATCTTTGAAAACTGGCAGTTCTTTTTTTGTGCATGCAGTTTTAAAAAAATTAAGATGAAATTCACATAACATGAAGTTTCTAAGTTTATGCCTGGTGATGGAGTGTACCTGTAGCTTTAGCTAGTTGGTAGGCTGAGGCAGGAAGATCACTTGAGCCCAGGATTTGAAGCCAGCTTGGGCAACACAGCCAGACTTCATGCCCCCCCCCCCAAAATCATTTTAAGCCCATCATATAGAAGTTGTTAGCATATGTATAGTGTTGTATAACTATTACCACTGTTTAATTCCAGAACACGTTCATCTCCAACTCATCACCTGTACCCTTAAGCTGTCACCCCCGCCCCCAGCAGCCATGGAAACCATGAGTCTTTCTGTCTCTGTGGGTTTGCCTATCCAGACATTTCACGTGATAGAATTTCACAATATGTGATCTCTTGTGTCTGTTTCTCTTTTTCTTTCAAGACTGGGTCTCGCTCTATAGTACAGGCTGGCCTTGAGCTCACTATGTAGCCCAGGCTGGCCTTGAATTCATGGCAATCCACCTGCCTCAGCCTCCAAAGTGCAGGAATTATAGCTTTTTCACTTTATTTGGTAGTTGTTAGCCATTTCAAGAGGGCTGTAATTCCAAGAACACCAAACGCAAGGCATTCAGGTAGTTGATCTAGTCCCTGAGCTATCATATATGATGATCTCCTAGTTCTTTATTTGCCTTTATATTGCATGAAAATAGATTGCAATCAGATGGACAAATTGTCATCTCTGGGATCTGGAATAGAAAAAATAATCCACTGGATGAAGTTCTGAAGTAGGAAAGAATATCAAAGAGGAGTAGGAAATAGCAATATATGGTCAGGTTACATTTTTCTCTTGGTAATGCTGCCATTTAAGCTATTTCAGAAGATGGAGAACACCAATGCTGTTTTTTAGTATCTCAAAGCATTTAATAAGTGCTTAGTTGCCTGTGAAATGTTTTTCAAAAACTAAAGCTTTTAAAATGTGAAACCACAAGTTGGCTGATTCTTTAATAAGACTTTATTTCAGACAAAGCAAAGTATATCCTCCACAAATCAGTTCCTAAAGTTTTAATGCAAATTTTCCTATAATCATGCTACAATGTGACATTTTCATCTGCTTGTCTGTATGATGTAGCAACTCAAATATGGAATTAAGCATGTTTTAGCTTTCAAAAGGTGGGGAAAATATTGGTACACATGGGAACACTGTAAACTCGGTTAGTTTTTACATAATTTGTAAAAGGCTAAAGTGTTTGTATAAAGCGAGAAAGTGTATTGATCCAAAATGTCTCAGTCTCCCTCACACCCCTCTGAAAAGTCTAATCACTATGAGAGTGACTCAGAAATCCTTTCGCAGCCTTTCTAAAACATAGGCTTTAAGTTCCAAAGTAACAGAGATCTTAACTTTACTATTATATTGCTCGTGTCTAGAACAGGACCTGTCCTTAAGTCGGAACCCAAAACTGCTCAATGAATAAAAGAACAAATGGATAGCACAGGAAAGGGACCTGGTGTCCTCTCCTACCAACTGTGACAGGCAAGTTATCACTGCCAGGGCCACTGTGGGACATGGACGAGGGAAGACTGCAAATGATTAGCAGCAGAGGACAGGGGTGGGAATTTAAGGTCACTAGGTGATGGTACCCTGCTAAATACACTAGATTTTCAGTGGAGAAAACAGAGAGGCCATGTGCTCGGGAAGATGGAAATACACAAGCCCCCGGGAAGCTGCAATTAACCTCAACAGGATTATGATGACCTGCCCATGCTTCATCTCCATGCCAGGAGGAAACCTAACCACCCCGGGGAAGATCTAGGATCATAATGCACCATGTGTGGCATCCCACCAGACGTAGGAGGGACGAGAGAATGGCTGAAAGCCAAGAGAAAATACAGAAGCAGACAAGCCAATTGGTACAAATTCAGATGACAAGAATTTTACAATCATTTTGATTAATAGGTTCAAGAATATAGGGTAAAAGATTGAACATTCAGAAGAGACTCGAGTTTGCCCCCCCAAATCCATGAATACTTTAAAGTGGAAAATATAATATATGAAATTAAATTTAAAATTCATTAGATTCAGTAGAATAGAGAACAAGTGAATTAGAAGTCAGGTTGTCAATAAAATTTATTGAAGACTGAAGTACAGGGAGAAATAAAGATGGGAAACAAGGAAAGATTAAGCTAATAAGGAACATGTTGGAAAGGTTTGGAAAAATCTTAAAGAGGAAAGAGAACTGATTGGAAAAAATTACTTCAATAAAGACTGGCTAAGAATTTCTGATAAAGAAGGGCAATCACCAACAGATTCAACAAGTTTACTATCCTTAGGAAAGATAAAACCATAGATGCATCATAGCTAAAAATAGAAATCTTAAAAGTAGTCAGAGAATAAAAATGCATTATCTTTAAAGAAAAGCAAGATTCATGGCTGACTTTTCCACAGAACTTAAGGAATGGAACAACATCTTGAAAGCAATGAACCTAAAATTTCATGTTTAGCAAAAATAGCCTTCAACGATATAGGCAAGATAGAACTGTACATTTTAAATGGGTGAATTATATCCCAATAAAGGTGTTACAAAGAAGAAAGATTTCAAAAATTAAAAGCTAAGAGAATTCACTGACAGCAAACCTGGGAATTAAATAAATGCAATCATGCACCACATAATGACATTTTGGTCAACACGTGACCATGTATTTGACAATGGTCCCCTAAGATTATGTCAAGTAGTGTTGTCACAATGTCTGTGCACTTGCTGAACACTGGATTTCTCAGGACGTACCATCATTTTAAAGCAATACACAACTGTACTAACTAGAATACTTCATGCAGAAAAAAACACAAGTCATGCCAGAAGGAAGTAAGGAAAACAGAACGGAATGAAAGTATCAGAGAGAGTAAATATGCAGACAAATAAAACTGATTATAGACTTTTAAAAATGGGTAATAGAGAATACTTAGTTTATTCAAAAGAAGTTAGAAAAAGAGAAATAGAATCAAAGAGGAAATAGGACAAAAGGAAAACAAATTGTAAGATGGAAGGCTTAAAAGTGGACTAGATGCCCAGATTACAGGCAACTTCCCCACAAAGAGAATTGCCCCATGTGGCTTCGATGGTGAACTGTTTTAAACATTTAAAGAAGGATAACAATGGGCAAAACTCTTTCAGCCTATAAAAAGAGAAGGAACGCACTCAACTTATATCCTGATACATCATTTGACAGTCATAGAAAGGAAAGAAAAATTACAAGTCTGTCCTGTGCACAGACTCAAAAATTCTAGGCAAAATGTTGGCAAACTGAATCTACTGATAAAAAGCACAATACATTAGAGCAAATGGAGCTCATTCCAGGAATATAAAATTTTAAAATCAGTATTATCACTATAAGACAATAAAAGAGAAAAGCTTTATGATCATCTGAACAGAGGCAGAAAAAACATTTAATAAACATTTTCAGAAGCCAGTGTGGTGGCACACACCTGTAATCCCAGCACTCAGCAGGCTGAGGCAGGAGGATTGCCGCAAGCTCAAGGCCAGCCTGGACTACATAGTGAGTTCAAGGCCAGCTTGAACTATATGCGAGACCCTGTCTCAAAAAACAAAAGCAACAACAATAACAAAAAAGAATCCCAAAAAACTGGGAAGTAAAAGAATTTAAAAAAAAATTTAAGGTAGAGCTTCTCTCTAGTCAGGCTGGCTTTGAACTAGAGATCTTTCTGCCCCAGCCTCCTGAATGCTGGGATTACAGGTGTATGGCATGATGCCCAGCTAGAAAAATAATCATAATCTAGTAAATGATATCTGTAAAAAATTTACAGAAATCCAGGCACAGTTGTGTATGCCTGTAATCCCAGCTACCAGGGAGGCTGACACAGGAGGATCACAAATTTGAGACCAGACTGAGCAGTGTAATGACACCCTGTATCCAACTAAAAGATAAAAAGGGCTGGGGACGCGGGAATGTAGCCCAGCACTCCCTGAGTTCAATCCCCAGAAGTGCAACCAAACCAAACCAAAACATCAAAAAACCTTCATAACCTTGTGGCAAACATTTAACAGAAGAAAAGCATTAATCATAAATAAAAGATTGCTATTTTAGATTTCACAAAAAATTTAGTCATCAAAGGAAGCCTTTTAGAAACTAGAAAAAGGGCTGGGGATTTAGCTCAGTGGTTTTGCTGCCTGCCTTGCAAGCGCAAGGTCCCGAGTTCGATCCTCTGTACCAAAAAAAAAGCAAACTAGAAAAAAATAACCAATGAGAAAATATTTATAATATATCAGACAAAAACTCCCATCCATTAAATATGAGACACTTGCAAACCAATAAGAAAAAAGAAAACCCCCAAAATATGGACAAATAGCTTGAAGAGGCACTTAACAGATGAGAATAATCAAATGGCTAAAAAAAATAAAAAAGGTGTTCCATACATCAGTACTTCTCAGGGAAATGCACATTAAACCCACAATCAGATAAAACACTTGTCAGAATGACTAAAACCATAGTGAAACATGCAATCATAAAAATGGTTAAAACCACAGCTGGGTGGCTGGGGATTTAACTTAGTGGTTTTGCCACCTGCTGCGCAAATGCAAGGACCCAAGTTCGATCCCCGGTACAAAACAAACAAACAAACAAACAAAAAACCCAGGGCTGGGGATTTAGCTCAGTGGTGCAGCTGTCTGCCTTGCAAGTGCAAGTCCTGAGTTCGATCCCTGATACCACACACACACACACAAAAAGGCTAAAACCACAATCAAATACCCATTTGACAGAATGGCTACAATTACTAAGCTGGTGGGACCAGGTACTGATGGGGGTGTGGAAAAACTGGTACTTTTATCCACTGTTGGTAATAGTGTCGATTTTCAACCAATGTGGAAAAATATTTGGCAATATTATCTTCTAGCTAAATATACATTCATCCCATGGCATGGTGGTTTCACTGTTACATATAAAACCAAGAGAAATGAGTGTACCTGTCCACTAAAAGATATGAACAAGAATGCGCATAGCAGCTTTAGACATAAAAGCTAAAAATTATAAACATCCCAAATGCTCATCAACAGGAGAATAAGTAAAGTGTGATGTAGAGTACTCACCCGAGGGAGGGAATGCTATACAGCAATGAAAAGAGCATACTATTGTTACTGCCACATGCAACAACATGGATAGATTTCAGACATAATGCTGATCAAATAAAACCAGACACAAAAGGATCTATGCTGTATAATCCCATGTATAGGAAGTTAAAACAGTGACAGAAGTTAGGATAATGGCCATGTTTAGTATTGACTGGGAGCTTCTTTATCTGGGTGATGGTGTACAGGTGTAAAAACTGGTGAGCTGTGTATGTAAGCCTTGTGTACTTCACATATTATATTGCAATAAAAGTTAAAAACATCTCCACTACCTCCATGTGGTCTTGGTGCCCTATCTGTACTAGTTCCTTTGACCGTGTCAGTGCTTTGGGCACTGGGTAGTGGGAGAGTTGGGACGGGGTGAGGAAACAGGAGAGAATTATCCCATGGGTCTCCTAAAAGAAAGTAACTACCTTCTGGAGTCCATCTAGACATGTCACAGGAGTTCCTTCACTCACACAATGGACAAAACTTTCTAGGGCCGGGAATTTAGCTTGGTGGTTTTGCCGCCTGCTTTGCAAGTGCAAGGACCCACGTTTGATCCCTGGTACCAAAAAAAAACAACAACAAAAAAGCAAAAAAACTTTCTAGGCAGATTTATTGGTTTTGTTTTTTTGGTACCAGGGATCGAACTCAGGACCTTGCGCTTGCCAGGCACGTGCAGCGCCACTGAGCTAAGTCCCTAGCCCCTCTCTACAGATTTCTTTATATGGCCACTGAAACAGCATTTTTGTAAAGTAGCCCTCTCTGTTTACAGGAAATGTTTAGATCCCAAGTTTAAAGGCATTCATTTTTCCACACAGCATCATTATTTCCTTAATCTGAATTATTCACATCCCCAATTTTTCCCTTCTTTGTTTTAATCAACTGTTTATTTCAGGGATATTGGTTATCATCTATAAATGTTCATCACTACATGGGTGCATGAAGAAGTAGTGAGTGAAATACCAGTGTGGGGTTACATTAATGTGTGTGGGTTTACAATGGGAAAACAAAAAAAGCAATATAAGAAAAAGCACATGTACCGAGTGTGGAATCAGCTGAGGCAGTTATGGAAGATGGAAGCAGAAAGGAAACACATTCATTTGCTCTGGGGCTGGATTGTACTTTTAATTATCCACATAGAACAGAAGAAAAATGTTCTTCACCTTTTAATTTTCCATTTAGCTTTTAGTAAGAAAAATTCTTCTCTTTATGGTTAAGCTCTGGAAGAATAGTTCATATAGATTACTGCAGCTTAGATTACTTTCAAAAGTTTTCAATTCCACACCCAAGGAAAGACAGCATTTTGGAGAGAAATACACCAGCTGTACATTTAAATGCCAGTCTTTAAAAAATTCCTCTATGTGTATATTGTGATTTCTTCTTCTTTTTAGAAATTTATGCCAGTACATTTTTAGAGATATTTTTCAAAACTTTATTACTTAAAACATGAAGTTTTTATGTGACACAGCATCTTTATATTTCCATTCTTATTCATGGAAAGAATGAGCATTATTGTACATTCAATCATTTCCTTTCCCCCATATGAGCAATTTTAGCAAGCAGGACTGCAGTATGGCACCTGCAATAAACTGCTATGAATAATCCAGTGCTGACCACAGCCACAGGTCTTTAATGAGGATAACTGTCACATATGCACCCGAACACAGCAGGACACATTTTATATGACCAACTCCTTATAAATTAAAAATAAAACTGCAGTAAAAAATACAGCCTTAATCCTTACTGGATTTTAAAACAAAGCAAACAAGGGAAACAATAATTTCCCAACTCACCTACAGACAGAAATGTCAGAAATAAAGCCAAATTATTTACTCGCACAACTTCAATTTCCTTCTCTAAGTCATGACATATCATTTATGTTCTTTCAATTTTCATCTTCATCTTCTCCCTCTTCTATTCTGGTACTGGGGATTAAACCCAGGGTCTTCATACTGAGTTATACCTCTCAGTCTTTTTTTTTTTTTTTCGGTACAAGGGATCGAACTCAGGACCTTGTACTTACAAGGCAGGAGTCCATTTTTTTTTTTTAATCTTTAATTTTGAAACAGGGTCTTCCCAAGTTGCCCAGGTTGGGCTAGAACTTGTGATCCACCTGCCTCAGCTTCCCAGAGTGCTGGGATTAGAGGCGTGTACCACCATGGTCAGGTTCTTCTTTTTTAAATATAGGGGAACTTGAAAACAGATGGAAAGACAAAAACTGCTGGGAAGGGACAAGCATCCCATTGAATTTTTAAAGAGATAAATTTTATAAGACCATACAAATTAAAAGTGTTACACAATAGAAAACAACATAATGCTAAGTATTATCTCAGATATCTGTGTTCTGAAGACCAGTTGTATTAAATACACATTTTATTTCTTTGAGGTGTTTATCACTTATAATGGATCAAGCAGCACTTTGGGAAACTTACAAAATGTCCTTCCACCTATCCCAGCAGACAAATAACAGGAAAATTAAGTCACAGGAATAACTACCAAGAATCCTATCTTTTAATATAAAGTCTCCTTCTAAATACAAAGTATCAGTATTTTGCCATGTAACAAAGAAAAGGAAATGGCTGGTAATCAACAGTACCTGTTTGAGCTATTTGCACTTATATGAAGACAACACACAAGTATTTGGGAGCCACTTTAGTTTCTTATTCTTTTTCAGCCCAACAGCAGGAAAATATGAAAGTGCTGGCACCTGCTTACTTTCCAAATGCATGAAACAGGATGGGCAACAGCTTTGAGGCTGGCAAGAAGCAGCTGCACCAACTACTTCACTTCAAAAGGGGGAGCTGGGCTTAGGAAGAAAAGGGCTCAGAAGAAATATGGTATCTTGAAAGCTTGAAAGTAAACAATGCTGCAGATGAGGTCTGAAATGAGACTTGTCAAATATTCTTAGGAAGATGTTGCCCCTTTGATTATATACTGCCCCCCGCTCCCCCAAATAAGACTTAAATACCTGCTTTTAAGGAAAGCATTCTCTCTAAAGAATGTTACAATTTGGAATGAAATCTGATAGTGAATACAACTTTTATGTTGCTGTAGCAGCTGTTTTCTTTGATCAGATTATACTTAAAATATTTATTGATACATACTTCTTCCATTAATCTTATATTTTTCAATTTTGAGTTTTACATTCCAGATTTCATTAGCACTTGCTACATTCATTTTGGCGCCAGATCATGTTGTCATGTGACAATGCCCACTTATGTGGGACATGCAATTAATTAAAGACCAGAAACTGCACTGTTATGGAGTAAAACATTTAAGGGGCCAAACATCATAATTTTAAGATATTGCATTATATTACAGTAACTCATCTATAAGACAATTATTTTGACATTATGTAAGTAGTATATTAGAATTTAGTATATTAGTAGTATATTAGAATTTAGCTATTTAGTTAGATTTTAAAGAATATTAGAAGTGTTATTACACAAACACCTGAATCGAGCTATTAGGTATTATTATTGGTCACTGGGAGAACACCCAAAGTAATCAAATGGTCTAAGGCATACACAGAACCAATAATTTAGAAATTTTCAGCATTGTAAGGTGCCCTGTTCTTAATAAATATGACAATAACAGGTGTTTGAAATAGAAGCAAGGTAAAAAATTAAACAAGAAATTGTATACTTTTATAAAGTATTTAAGTACATATTTAAAAAAATAAAGTGAGTTACCAAGGAAATTTCCTTATTTTAAAAAAACCCAGTCACTGTTATCCTAGTAGGATTCTTTAAAATAACTTACCTTATATCTAAAGAATTACCTTATGTTTATAAGAATTAACATTCTTATGTAAGAAATTAGCAATAATCAAAAAGAATGAAAAGGCAATTTTTCGTAGGTAAATGAAACTGTGACTCCAAGACAATCATGTTGAAATTAACTCAGGAGACTGATGTTCTATTCCAGTAGTGCAGTGGTTTCTTATTTTATAGAGATTTGGAGAACTATGAACTAAGAACTATGTTTCTTAGTCTCTTTCCTCTATTACTTTCCTCTTCCTATTCTTGCCTCTCAATACATTAGGCATATATAGTTAGAAAATGTATAACTCAGGATTCATGATGGCATAAATTACATACCATACAATCAAACAGGGAAGAAGGGAGGAGGTGATTTAGCATTAACCCCAAAATTAATATCATAAAAAGTACATAGTGTATATATTTGTTTTCGGCATCTATTTTATTCCTAATAACAAGAGTCCTTTCATTTAGTGTTTTTATAGGAAGTATTCTTTGTTGTTTGGTTTTTGACGTAATCAAAGGAAAGCCCTGTGAATTTTAAGGTGCAATGCATTGTACCTTAATGGAGAGCCTGCACACAACTTAGCTGCTGCAAACGTAGCACCAAAGGCTGCTTGTGGGTGTGTAGGGGTCGGGTAAGGATGTGATGTTGGCCAAGAGCAAAAGGCTGTGCCTCTTGGGTCTCTTCAAAGCCCATCTGGGATAGCTCAGGCTGGTGCATCAGGTGACCGAGAGCTCTATCTTTGCTCCCTCCTCTTCCTCTGCCTGCCTTTGCTCATTTCAGTGCCCACCAGAAGATGCAAGAGAAAGAAAGGAAAATGAGACCCATCGAGTTTAATACTCACAATGAGTCAATCACTGGTGCACAATGTCTGTTTCTCTGTTCGCAACACAGGCCCTTCTCTTTGTACTTCATAACTCATTTTCTACCACAAGACACAGTTTAAAAAGTGACTTGAATATAACCCAAATATACCAGTGTAAAAATAAATGGACATTTTCTTATAAATTTGTGCACGATGACATCACATTTTATGAATTAACTATAGTTAAGGAATAATTCACACAAGATCTCTTATCCTTTCTAGGAATGCCTGAAATTTAGGAGTATAAAACTTTCCTTGATTATATAGCCATGTAAAAAATTATTCCCAATAACCATTGTGGACAAAAATGTAAACATGATAATACAATTTTTTGAAAATATTTTAATAGTTGCCATTTTGTTGCCTGTGCTATTAATATAGACACTGATTTAGTAATAAATATTTCATTACATAGAGTGCAATATTTTTAGTATCCATAACTGGTTGAAATTAATGCTGCTTTTACCTCATGAAAAGGATAAATAAATACCATGCCCAAATTCCAAAATAATGCTCAAGAGGCTATCGTTAACAAAAACTATAAAATAAACTTTTTGGGCATTATCTTTTTAAGCATGATTCCTGTAAACATAACAAAGATCACTTTTCTCGGTTCTGATATTTCACATAATGGCTTGAAAAGAAAGAGTAACATACAAATCCCAACACTTCATTTTTTTGCATAGGGAATGAATTAATCATATTTTAAAATGCAGCAATCGTTTAATGAAATATCCTCATCGCATAGCACTTGTTTTCTGTATGAATTCAGAACTTTGGAGCAATAAAAGTGCTCTGCATAAGTTTGTAAAATAATGCTTTCTGGAGTCAAAGTTTAACAGAAAAATTTCAAAACAAGTCAAAGGTATGATTCTAAAATATTATGTACATAATAAATGACTACAGGAGGAAATGTCTCTCTGTAGTACAACACAGTGTACAAATATGAAGCACAGTGTTGAGTGTAATTTCCCTTTAGTTTTTCCTCATATTGGTGCATAAGTGGCCCCATTCTACTTGCTGCATACAAAGCAGAAGAGGCATATAAGGACAAATTTTAAGTAGATAATGGGAAAAAAAGGCAAAATTACAGTACATATGCTTTAGACAGTGCACTTTATAAAACAGACTGTTTTATTCACATCCTTTTATAAAGTGCAGTATTACTTAAAACAGAGAGACATGTACCTTAATACTCTGAAATAACCACTGAACAAACTGCCAGAAAAGAGCAGTGCAAAATTAAAAACATACACAGCGTAGCATGCATTGCAGATGGATCCCAAATACAGAGCATGGGACCTGAAGTTCTTAAATTTTTAAAAAACTTTTAGAAAAAGATTAATAATAGCAGGTTATCATCATATATAACAATAAAATAAAAACAATAAGTTAAAATTCTCTCTCAAGAAATAAGTATATGTCACACATAAAATTCATAACAGAATCTTTTCTTAAAACAGACCTTTATCTCGGATAAATCACTATCCAAAGGGTGCAAATCTCTTAAAAGCCCACCTTGTCCACTAGGCATAGCAAAGGCATCAGCAAGTCTTGCTGGCAGACACCTGAAAAACCTGTGACTTTGTTGTGGGCAATCTGACCAGTCCCTACTTCAATTTACAGAAACTATCTGTTATTTCAAAAATGGTTCTGCTGTCATCATGGCAGGTCACTAAAAATACCATGTGTTCCATTCACAGTAACATTCTCTGTCCAGTGCTCTTGGACGAGGATAACCAACAGGTTTTCCTGAAAAAAATCACTAAGAGGAAGATTCCAATGAGACCAAATGAGACACTTTTTTAAAAGCACAGAACATCATCTCAGGCATATGCTGAGGGAAATAAAGGTGCAATGGATCGCTGCTGACATTCATTCCTACCCTTCCTCCGCTACTCAGTCCGAGAACTGGAAGAGGGTCTCTGGGTTGGTGCTGTCCGCAGGATTGCTGGGAGGCAGCGCCTTGGTGGGGGTGGTTTTACCGTGGGAATGGGAGGAGGAAGAGTGCGAGCTCTCACTGGAGCTGCTGCGCGTCTCCGTGCTGGTGCTGTTCTTCTTCATTTTCCTTCTCTTAGCCAGAGGGGCCTTATCCACATTCTGAAGGCAAAACCCCTCTCTCTTGTATTTGTTAAAGGCCTAGGGGAGAAAAGAGGGAACCTCTGTGAAGACAAAAGTACTTAAATTTTATGCCATTTATGACTTACACCAGAAGACAACTTTCCTTTGACAGCCATAGCTTCAAGTTGTTCTGGGAACAAAGCTCTGAGAACTTCCTGGCAGGGGGAGAGAAGTTCACGGAAAAAGATTTCTGAGGGCCGTGTGTGTGTGTGTGTGTGTGTGTGTGTGTGTGTGTGTGTGTGTGTGTGTGCGCGCGCGCGTGCGTGTGTGCGTGCGTGCGCGCGCGTGTTACCAGGGACTGAACCGCAGGCAAGCGATCTTACCACTGAGGTTCACCTCCAGCTCCTAAGAAATCTATTGAAGATGTCAGCACCACATCCCAATAGAAAACACTGACTGACTGACTGGAAATTCCTGAAGAGCGTCAGTCATCTAAACCTGCACCCTCTCCATTATTTGACTGGTTATTTTGCTACGGTTTACATTTCTGAGCACAAATTCCCAACAGAGTAGGCTCGGCCCTCCTCAGAGCAGTTGGCCCTGACTTTTCTTAGCCTCGGTTGTAGGCAGGCCTCTAGTGACTCTACAACCTTGCGTCACGGGGCACTGAGACGACCTGGGTCACCTGGTGCAAATTCTGGGAGTCACTTTCTTCACTCTTCAACTTTTTCGTCTATAACTTTTTAAAATTCAGTTCTGAGCTGAGAAGCACTCTTCCTTTCTCAAGCTAATCCCTACGGCAATAATTTTATTTCTCCCTCACTCACCTACTCCTTAGGCTGATTAGCTTTCTGCATTGGCTTGGCATAAAGGTATACAATGTACAGTTAGTACTCTGCAGCCTCAGCCAAAGGACACATACAATTTTAAATGTACTGTCAGAGAGGTCTGAAACTATGGAACGAGAGCACGGGAGTGGGGCACCTTTCCAAGCCACCTGCAGCGAGCATGGTGCAGGTCTTACATGGAAGGTTGCTTTCACACAGGTGTGCACAGCAGCTCCTGAAGATCCCAGGATGTCAGGAGTCATCAGAGGATTCGAGGACAGCTGGCTGCCATCTTGAAGCCATTCATTGTATCTCAAGCCAGACATCTTAAGCCTTTTATTTGGATCAACTGTGAGAAGTCCTGTGGGAATAAATAAAATATCTTAGGATCTGTCATTTCAAATAGTCTAAAAATTGACCTCTGGCCTAAATTTCAATTATGTTCACATGGAATGATGGCTTCAATAAGGGTTCAACTTCCTACAAAGATAACTACATTTTCATACACAGTGAAGTCTGTTAGTGGACACTGGATGCTAATAATAAGGTCACAACAGCCTATGTCTAGATGGCTGTGGGATAACTGGCTTTTCAATCAGAAGAGAATCACCATCCAAAACAGACTCCCACTGGTGACTTGGTGAGCCCCAAGTGAACAGAGAGCACCCAGATCTACTTCACTCAGGGGCCAGACATTTATCAACCACCTTCACCAAGTCTGGGAGCATAGTACAGCAACAGGGCCATGGAGGTGGAGACTCACAGAGGAACAAGTAGGAGATACAAAGACAAAGACCCAACTGTTCTCACACGAGGGGACAAGTGCAGAGTGTGGTAGCAGGCCCACGAGAAGGGCTTAACCTATGGAGTGTGGGCATCCTGAGAATCTTCCAGATTAGGAGAAGTGGGGTAGATGATGAGGGGACTCCAACGATTAAGAAAAGCAAGTGTAAGCAAATGGAGGAATCTGAACAATTGGCACATGTGAGAAATTCAAATATTCCACAATGGCCAGGGTGACGAGGAAGCAGAGGAAGGCAGGGCCAGGACATGAAGGGCTTGCATTCTGAATGCTAGGATAAGGAGTCTCACCTGAAGCTAGCAGAAATTTCTCCAAAGGATTCTTACCCAACAAGAGTTACAGTCACATTTGTCACTCTGGTCATAGATGATGGACAGGTAAAGTCAGAGGAAGTGAGACATGTTGAAAGGATGCTGCAGGATTTTAGCCAGAGCAATGGTGGCAAGAATAAAGGCAAGGGCCTGTGAATGGGAAGGGGCGGTTAGTGAACCTGCAGAGCTACATGACAGGCTGTGGAAGGCGAGGACAGTGCAGGCAACTGGGTGATGCCAAGGTTCCTGTTTCAGTGACCTTGTTTCTGTGAAGCACTGCCATGCAAGACAAGGAGACAGGAGGAGGAACATGGTTAGGGAAAAGGAGAGTAGAAAAGTATAGTTTGTTTCGGATGTGAGACTTAAGATGCCATGGAAGCCAAGCTCCAGTTTACGTAGGAAATGTGGATAAGATTAGTGCGGGAGTTCTAATAAGAAAACAAGGCTGAAGACAGTAGCTTGGTCTCTGAGAACACATGTGTATTCCTTGAGTAATTTACAAACACACATATGTGTGATGGGCATGATTCTACTTCAATCGGGACACATGACACAGAGTATCAAATTTCATGATATTCTTACCTTGGATCAAATCTTTAGCCTCTTGGGATACATTCTTCCAGGCTTCCCCTTCAAAGGAGAAATCTCCCTTTTTAATTTTCTTCATGATTTCTGCTGCACTAGTGCATGTCAAGCTTCTGTCATGAGACTGGAATGGAACCTGCCCTGACAACATTGTGTACTATCATGGAAAAAAGTAAAACAGAATGACTGCCAAGATCACTGTCCAAGCCACTCCAGTCAGCCTATTACTAACTTAATCAGCATAATTTGCCAATCGTTACAACTAGTATTATTGGGTTTCAAATTATGTGATTATACCGCTGAAGTAGTAAACACATTTTTAAGACTCATAAATAAAATAGTTTGGCTTTTTATGATACCAAAATTGAAAACCATTTTAGTAAGTACAGTAGATCCCCCTTTCCAAGAGGAATAGGATGTTACAATTTTAGTTAATTATCCAGCAATCCACTTCAGTTGAGAATGTTTTTCTGAGCCTGGAGTGGTGGTGCATGCCTGTAATCCCAGTACTCTGGGAGGCTGAGGCAAGAGGACTGCAAGTTCTAGTCCAGCTTGCTGGGAATGTAGCTCTGTGTGAAGGATCTGGGTTCAATTCTCTGTAGCAGGGGAAGGAAAAGAATAATTTTCTGTCTGCAAATTGTTCACAAATGGTGTAACCAAAAACACAGAGATATACCTATGTGTATATAAATACAGATATATCTGTATGTACGTCTGTCTCTATATATGTATTATATATGTCTATGTGGGGAGAACATATGTGCATAAGAGAAAATTAGAAAAAGTAAATGGACCAAAATGTTAGATGTCTGCAGCATTATTCTAATTCTCTATTTTTTTTTTTTGGTACTGGGGATCGAACTTGGGTCCTTATGCTTGCAGGGCAGGTGTCAGCACCACTGAGCTAAATCCCCGGCCTTCTAATTCTCTAGTTTTAAAATTTTCAAAATAAAAATTTGGGAACAGAATAAAAAAATAAAGTCTCAAGAATAGAACACTTGCAGAAAATATATTTTAAATGGAATTAAGTGCCACCTTATAGGCATGCTATCCTACATTTTCCTATCCTAGCCTACATTTTCTAAAACCTGTGTATTAAATGACGAACTTTTATATTCCCTCCTGAATTTGTATCTTGAATCTCTATCTTCCCATCTCACTATATTTGGAGACAGGGCCTGTATGGAGGCAATTAAGGTTAAATGAAGCTACACAGGTAGTGTTCTGATCCAATAAGATTAGTATCTTCAACACAGTGGACACCAGAGAGCTCTCTTTGTGTGAGCACACAGCAAGAAGGCTGCCAGCTGTAACCCAAGGGGAGGGTCCACCCCAGACACTGATGCTACTGGCAGCGTGACTTTGTCTATTCAGCCTCCAGAACTGTGAGAAAATAAAATCCTGTCGTTTAAGCCACTCTGTGTGTGGTATTTTGTGATAGCAGCACAAGCAAATTAATATGCTAGATAAGCACTATTTTTAAGTTCTGTACCCTTCAGACAGAAATTGTACATGTGGCATACAATATTGTAATCAAAGCCACATAGTACATGTAGATGTTTTTTCCTGGAGTACAGATTTTATTTGATGAGGGTAGTATAACTTATTTTCAAATAACTTATTTTAAAATATCCACATAATAAATATTAGCTAATAAATATTAAATAATAAATATAATAAATCTTAAATGCAAAATCCAAATTGAAAAAGTCCATATGTTTCAAAGGCAAATCAGGAGGCTCCAAATAAATTTTGTGCTTGCTGAGGGATAATTCAGGCTTTGTATTTATATGTCTAAAGATACACTGTCATTGAGCAATGTATTCTCTTTCCATGAAAGTTTAATGCAAGTGCTAACGCTGTTCATTTTCTTCTGTAACTATTTCATTATGCATCTCTAAAAGGCAAGACTTTTACAAAACATAACTATAACATAATCATCATACCTAAAAAACTAATAATTCCTTATATCACTCAATATCTAATCAATGTTTAAATTTCCCTCATTATGTTTTATATGTTGTCTATGTATTGCAATTATACCTATATGATTTTGAATATTAATTTAATAAATGAATTTAAATTATGAATTGCTCAAATCAGAATTTGAGGAAGATATAAACTTTGTTTTTTAAGTGTCTTAACATATGGTTCCCACATTTTTTTTCTCACAAATTATTTGCCTAAGAAATTGGTGGTCTGTCTTCAGGAACTGCCTACAGTCTGTCCAGGCACTGTGACTGTATTCGGTGGTACCACTTAACTTGGTTTGTGTCCTGTGTTTCTAAAAAATTTGACAATCAGGTCTAGAGGGAAGCACTGCTTCCAACCATGGAGCTATGGAAAGTTACTTCCTTAGTAAGGACATTGAGAGGCTCCAAAATACCTTTCTGTATGTTTAAGACTCTTAAAACTTTCAAGAGTTTGATGGTCATAATTAGTCTAGATGTAAAATGAGGTCTCTTTTATAACAGAAACGAAAATTAATACTAAAAATGAAAGACTGTATTTTGGAGGACATTGTTACTAATAAAAATGTCATCAATTTAAGCCCTTAAAACTCTTGAATCTACAGAAGTTAGTTGTTTACTTTTACTCAGAATAATCTTATTCATAAATAACTTTTAGTTTGAAAATAATAAATGATTTAAAACTGCTCAGATGAAAGTCACATAAAACTTAAAAATAAAGCAGCAGCATCCTGCAGGAACAAGTGATTAGCCAATGAGGGGAAACAAACTGACACCAAAATAAATCGCAGATGGAGTACAGATTTAAGGCTTAAAAATAAAATGGAGTAATTCTAGAGGAAAATTTAGGAGAATATTTTTATTATATTGTGTTATGGGTAGGTGTGGAGTGACAATCTAACATCAAAGCCACATACCATATAGGAAAAGACTGACCTCTCTTAATACACAGTAAAATAAACACAAAACACAATAAAATCTCTATGTAAACACCTCCAAAAATAAAACCCAAATCTTCTATTATTATATACAAAGTTTCCAAACCAAAGATAAGCCAGAAAAACATTTCCAATATTGGTATTAGATGAAGGATTAAAATCCTTAATAGAGCTTTACAATTTAGTAAAAATCTCCCCGTAGGAAAATGAGCAAAGCTCATAAGGAGCAATTCATGAAAAGGAAAATACAAATAAATACCCAAATGCACAAAGAGATACTTAAGCTGAATATTTATCAAAGAAATGCATGTAAATTATAAGAACAGGGGGTTTAACTAAAAATAAAGATTGAGGACCGGGGATTTAGCTCAGTGGTTTCGCCACCTGCTGCGCAAGTGCAAGGACCCGAGTTCGATCCTTGATACCAAAAAATTAAAAAAAAAAAACTGGTAGCATCCAATGTACTTGCATACAGTTGGAATAAAACCCCGTAAATCTTTCTAGAAGGAAATCTAGGTTTCTATGTTGAAATAAAAATGTGTATATCCTTCTCTTGGAAACTTATCCCAATGAGATAATGAAAAAGATGCAAATATGTATATAAAAATTCATTATTATAGAGTTTATAATCTGAAAAATGGAAAAATGCTAACTGCTCATTAGTAAAGAAATAGTTAAATAAATTTTGGAGACTCAAGCTACATGTATAATAAAGTTCTATTTACTAAAAACCCCACATATACATACATGTATAGAAAAACACATAGAAAGGTCTAAATCATACAGTAAGGGGAGGCTAGTGAAAGAAGGAAGCTGAGAAACATGTTTGAATGTTAAAATTATGAGTGCTTTTCACTTTTTTCCTTATATCTTGCTGCACTGTCTGAAAATTTCCCCTAAGAACAAGCATTACAAATTATATACAGAAAAAGTAAAGATATTTTGAGGTAAAAACATGCTGAGATTTTCCTAGCTTATGTTCAGTTTTTGATCAAAGCAGCCAGGCAAATTTTTGGAAAGCATGTTCATCACGATTACTATAAATTGCCATAAATATTTCTAATTTATCTATTAATTTATTAATTCATTCTAAATTATTTTAATTACATTTTCAGTCTAAAATTTCACAGAATAGTTAAAATATTTTTGTATTAACATATAATTCTGCTATTTTTACTATTTATTATTACTAATTTCTGCTATTTATATTCAATACAGTATGAGTTATGAAAACATACTATCATGGCTTTAAAAAAATGTATGACTTCCATTCATGGAAGTCACAGGTAACGTCAGTATTTCAAAATATACCAAATGAAGTTTTAAGAAATGGAAATATTCTTTGGTAGGGCCTTTAATTGGTTGTACAGAAAAGAAACCAATTTGTCATTTTTTTCCATAAATTTAAGAAAAACAGCAGAGAGAGAAAGAGACAGACAGACAAAGTATGAAGCATGGAGGACGTGAAAGCACTGGGCAGGTGTAAAGACTGTTAAGATGAACTCACCAAGATGACTCCCAAGCTCCACAGGTCACAGGACTCATCATAGCCGTTAGGATTCAAGAGCTCTGGGGCTGCATAATGAAGGGTAAAGCACGGGGTCTTCAAAGGCTGGTTGTCAGGGGGCTTGAGGCGCGCAAACCCAAAATCAATTACTTTGATTTCCAAGTTGTCATTTTCATCAGTGAACAACAAATTCTGTAAGATACCAACACTTCAGTTAGTTTCTCATGAAAACATCAGGGGATCTGGTGCTCTCCCATTTATGGAACATTTTCTCTGTGTATATTATTGATATAGTCCCTGAGACACAACAATATTAAAATCAGGCCAAGCAATAAGCCTACAATGGCCCCCAAGTGTTCAACTGAAAAGAGGAAATGCATGACTCTCACTCTAAATGAAAAGCTAGAAATGATTAAGTTTAGTGAGGAAGGCATGCTGAGGAGGCTAAAAGCTAGGCTTCTTGGCAAAACAGTTAACCAAGCTGCGAATGCAAAGGCAAAGTTCTTGAAGGAAATCAGAAGTGCTGTGGCGGTGAACATACAAATGACAAGAAAGCAAAAGACCCCCATTGCTGACATGAAGAAAGTCTGAGTGGCCTGATTAGAAGATTAAATCAGCTACAACCTTTTCTGAAGCTACAGTCTAAAGAGGAGCAAGGACCTAACTCTTCAATTCTGTGAAGGCTGAGAAAAGTGCGGAAGCTGCAGAAGAAAAGTTTGAAGCTAGCAGAGGTTGGTTCATGAAGATTAAAGGAAGACGTTGTTTCCATAATATAAAAATGCAAGGTGAAGCAGCAGGTGCTGATGTGGAAGCCACAGCAAGGCAGTGAAAGATCTAGCTGAGATCACTGATGGAGGTGGCTATGTCAAACAGACTTTCAGTGGAGACTGAACAACCTTCTGGTGGAGAAGACACCATCTAGGAGTTTCACAGCTATAGAGAAGTCAAAGCTTTAAAGGACAGGCTGACTCTCTTATGAGGAGCTAATCCAACTGGTGACTTCAAGGGGAGGCCAACTCTCATTTAGCATTCTAAAAATCCTAGGGCCCTGAAGAATCATACAAAATCTACTCTGCTTGTGCTCTGCAAAAGGAACAACAAAGCTGGATTAGCAACATATCTGTTTACAGCATGGCTTGCCGAATATTTTAAGCCTACTGTTGAGGCAAAAAGATTCAATATCATCACTCACTGACATTGCACCTGGCCACTCAAGAGCTCAAGTGGAGATGTACATTAATGTTGTCATCTGCCTGCCTGCACAGCACCTATTATTCCACAGCACACAGATCAAGGAGTAATTCTGACTTTCAAGTCTCATTATTTGTTTATTTCTTTATGTACTTTACAGTACTGGGATTGAACCTAGGGCCTCGCACATGGTAGGCAAGTGCTTGACCTCTGAGCTACATCTCCAGTAGAGTCTTCTTCTTCTTCTTCTTCTTATTTTTTGGTACTGGGGATTGAACTCGGGACCTTTTAGCTTACAAGGCAGGCAGCGGAACCACTGAGCTAAATCCCCGGCCCTCGAGTCTTATTATTTAAGAAGTATATTTTATAAGCCTGCTGCTGCCATAAAGAGCGATTCCTTTGATGGATCTGGGCAAAGTAACCTGAAAACCTTTGGGAAAGGATTTGCTATTCTAGATGCAACTTAAGAATATTTGTGATTCATGGGAGGAGGACAAAATAGGAACATCAACAAGAATTTAAAAGAAGCTGATTCCAACTTTGAAATTCTACTGTGGATGAAACACCATAAAACAGCATCACATGCTCCAGAGAAATCTTTCACAAAAGGACAAGTTAATCAATTGAGCAACTTCACCTTCAGCAACCACCACCCTGATGGTGATCATTCGATAGCCATCAACACCCTAGCAAGACTCTTTACTGGCGAAATGATTAAGATTCATTGAAAGGGGCTGGGGATTTAGCTCAGTGGTTTCACCGCCTGCTGCGCAAGTGCAAGGACCCGAGTTCGATCCCTGGTACCAAAAAAAAAAAAAAAAAAAAAGATTCATTGAAGGCTTAAAGAGCCATTAGAAATTTTTACCAATAAAATATTTTAAATTAAGGTATGTATACTGTTTTTTCAGACAATGCTACTGTATACACAATAGACTGCAGCATAGTATAAAAATAACTTTTATATACACTGGGAACCCAAAAACTTCCTGTGACTTGCATTATTGTGATCTGCACTTTCATGTGGTAGTCTGGAGCCAAACCTACAATATTCCTGAAGTATGCATATATTTGTTTACTGAATAAAGTAATAAAAAAGCTATATAGGAGCCAGGGTTTAGCTCAGTGGCACCGTGCCTGCTTTCAGTCCCCAGTAACACACACACACACACACACAAACAAAACAAAAAACGCTATATAATATCTAGGATAGTCTATTAAAGAAAACATGGTGGAGATATGCATTTCATTTCAGAAACATTTTCTCCAAAACAGTACTTAAACATATTCTGATGTTTAGAGACAAGCCTCAAATATTCAGATGACACTTATTTTGAATCATACATCCACCCAGATTTCTAGATCACGAAGGCTTTTCTGTACTACTTTTATGGTTGTCATATACTTAATAATTGTTAATTGTATTGATGTACAAATCATTTTAACCAATACATCCAGTCAGTACTGAAAGTATATCTGATTATATTGTCTTTGCCTTTATATTGATCAAATTATTCCCAGCTTTGGGATACAATTTGCTTCGTTAATATTAGTCTCGTTAAAACAAAAGACATCAAAGACAGCTTCTTTCATACAAAGAAGAAAAATCTTCTAAGCTTTTCACTAAAAGTTGAAAATGAATAACGCAGGAGGAAAGAAAAGCAAAAAATTAACTGAGTTTCTTAATATTTGTCATATAATGCTTAATCTCTAATTTGTGGAAATCAAAGGCACAGCTAGGATTCATGGGTATTTTCTTTCAGCAAATAATACTTAAAGTCCTCTACAGTGCCAAGCGAGGAGCACATCTTTATTGCAGCCTGATACATCCTTGGAGAACCCCTAAGTTTATTTCATATTAACATTGGAGAAGGATTTCCCTGATTTAGTTCTTGAGGTGGAAGAGATGAGGGAATGTGGCATTTACTTTCGCTGGTGACCTTCATCCACTTCTCCTATTCCTGAGCGTGTAAATCAGAGCATTGCTTGCTTACCTGCCCTCCTGATGCACAAAGTGAGTCAGAGACCTCTCTGCATGGAGGAGTGTGGACTAGACATGGCCAGAAATGGTAGAAGTACCTGGTCAACCCCCTTTTATCCTCATTTCCTGTTCTACTGGAATATAATTTCACATATACAATTTTTCTTAATCTTTCAAGAGGATGGGGCTAGTTTGAAGAATATGAAGCAACCTCCTAAGAATGTCAGCCAGCTTCTAAATTTATCTGATTTCTCACCTAAAACTTAAAATTTTGCCTCTGCGGAAAATGAAAGGCACATAACTAAAAAATAAATTATCTGGTCTTAAAATGCTGCATGGGAAAGGGATTAAATCTTTAGTTGAAAATAATACACTCTACCATTTAAAAGTCAAAGAGAAAGCTGTATGATTATGAAGCTCTTAGTTCAAAGATACTTTATCATTTCTCCAAAATCTGGTTCAGTTTAAGATTATAATTATAGTAGGGTGTCCTCAATAGTCTGACAATTCTGCTTCATTTCAAATAAAAGAAAAGAAGAAGAATTAAGCTACACAAGTATCTTTTTACCAGGAAAGTAGGAAGGCATATTTAAATTCTACCACCGAGGACAGTTGCCTCATTTGAGACTTATGAGATGACAGATGGCCAGTTATCAAAGAATAAAACATGTGAAAATGAATTTTATACAGTCATGGAACAGATCTTTTCCATTAAAAAAAACTACATGCCTGTTCCTTGTCTATCAAGAAAACATTTAAGTGGTGTGCTTTCACATTTAAAAATAGACAGCTAATCTCCAATGTACAGAGCACCATATTTTCAGTGGGAGTCATGTAGGAGAGTGAGAACTTTGATGAAGGAAGCAGAGAGGGAGCAATCATAGTTGCAAGTTCACAAAACACAATTCACTTTGGATTAATTACTAATCATGTGAATAACAGTAATAGAAACTACACAGACAGAAGTTTAAATACTTTAAAGGAATAAGTCAATTATAGTCAGTCTGCCATATTTGTGAGTCCTGGAACCAGGGGTTCAACCAACCCAGGATCAAAAACTTAAAAAAAATTGCAGCTGTACAGGCAGCAGAACCACTGAGCTAAATCCCCAGCCCCACTATAACAACTATTTACATAGCATTTATATTACATTAGGTATTATAAGTAATGTAGGGAGGATTTAAAGACTACAAGAGGATTTGTGTAGGATATATGCAAATAATATACCACTTTACTAAGGGACTTGAACATCCCTTTGATTATCTGTTGGGGAACCGGGGTCTAATCCTCCAAGGATACTGTGGGATGACTGTATATTTTTATTTTGCTTGTTTTTTTGGTAAAGGGGATCGAACTTGGGTCCTTGTGCTTGCAAGGCAGGCGGTGGAACCACTGAGCTAAATCCCCAGCCCATGACTGTATATTTTAATAAATAGATTTCCATTTAAAAAATATCCTCTCTCTATAATAACTCAAGATACTTAAAAAGGCAAAAAATAGTGCTTTTAGAGAAGCATTCTTTTGTGGTTCAACAAAAAAGAAACACAAAATGCATTAATATTTTAAATATACTTGAAACACAATCACATGGGAACAAAAAAAAAAGTTCTATTTTAGATAAAAAAGTACATATAACTTTGCATGGGGTAAAGGATGACTCATTTGTTTTCTTTTTATAAATTATTGGGTTTTGTTTTTAATTTACATTATTATGGTTCTGATTTTCAAAAAGAAAGATTTTTCACATTTTTGATACTGAGAGATCTTTCTGAGTTTAACTTTCTTTAACAATCTTTTGAAAGAAGAAATATATAAAAAGCTGCTCTTTTTTGCACTGCTGCACAGTTCTATAAATATTATAGTCTGAGCAAAGAAAAGCACATATAAAGATGGCATAATTTTTATTAAACCAAGACAACGCTTTGTGTGTAAGTATGTAGACTAACTAGAGTTATATACATTTCTCCTCAGGAGCTAATCGATTTGATTACAAACATGAAAAATAAACTTTAAGAATACATTAATTTAAGAAATCCTCTCCAAAATAGAATACATATAGAAGGGATATTATTTCCTGCTACAAAATTTTCCACTGCTATTTTTAGTCTACAACTGTTGTATGAAGTATTTTTTCCATAAAAGGCTCTCACACTTACAACAAATATAACCCCAAAATGATCAGCTGGCAAAAAAAATGACAAATTTATTTTAGAGTGACATAGAAAAGGAAAAAGAAACACAAAGCATGTTTTCAAGCATCTACTTTAGAATACTAGTATGAAAAAAACAACCACCCTAAGATCCCACATCTATTTGGAGAATATTAATAATGGTGCTAGGTTGGATTGCAGAAGCGATCACAGTGCCTTCTACCTCGGGTTTGAGATCTCTGTGTACCACTCCGACATCATGCATGTGGCTCACGGCAGAAACCAGCTTCCGCATGATGTAGCTGGCTTCTGTCTCACTGAAGTGTTTCTTTTTCTTGATGCGTTCAAACAGCTCTCCCCCATTCAGAAGTTCCATCACCAGAAACGTATGAAGCTAGAAAAGAAAAAAGTAATAATCTGAGAGTCTTAATGAAAAGGAGTAGAAGCCTACTAATGTATAAGTGCTTATTGACTATATCACTGGTAAATTTGAATAATTCCTCACTAAAATGACCAACAAGAAATCCTTGTATTTTAGAGGGAGGAGTTGAAGGATAAAGTTGCTTTTTTAGAATTCTATTTTGGTAATGGAAAATTTCAACTACCGCGATGAGATTTTCACATACCCTTTCCTTGACTAATTCTTGCATTTGAATTCAATTCCAACCTTCTCTCTTGAATTTACACATTGTTCTTTTTAAAGTGTGACCCAGTGCTGACAATAATCTTGAGTCATCTGTTGTAAATAATATAGATTATCTTACCAATTAGGTGTGGGGCACTGCCCACTTGAAGCCTGGCAGACCCATTTAATAGCAAATTTATCTTTAAAAATTACTGCTTGGAGTGTGAAGAGACAATCCACAATGTGGGAAAAAATTTTCACCTGCTGTTCCCCAGACAAAGGTCTACTATCTAGAATCTATAAACAACTTTAAAAAATCAGACCTCTCAAATTTAAAGACCCAATCCAAAAATGGGCATCTGAAATGAAAGACATTTCTCAGACAAAGAAGCAGAAATAGCAAAAAAACACATGAAAAAATGTTCAACATCACTGGTCATTTGAGAGATGCAAATGAAAACAACGCTGAGATTCCACTTCACTCCAGAAAGAATGGCTGCTATCGTGAAATCAACCAATAACAAATGCTGGCAGGGCTGTGGGGAAAAAGGAAACTTGCTCCACTGCTGGTGGGAGTGTAGACTGGTGCAAACACTGTGGAAATCAATATGTAGATACCTCAAAGGACTAGGATTAGAGGTCCCATTTGACCCAGCTATTCCCCTGCTGGGTATCTTCCCCCAAAGAATTAGAAGAATCATACCACAGTGATATATGTGCACCCATATTCATAGCAGCACAGTTTGTAACAGCTAAAACTTGGAACCAGCCCAAATGCCCATCAACTGGAGACTGAATAAAGAAAATGTGTTTTTTAAAAAATAAAATGGAGTACTACTCAGCCATAAAAAATGAGAAATTAGAGACATTTATAGCTGAATGGATGCACATTGAAGCGATACTCTTAAGTGAAATAAATAGGACACACATGTGTAAATACCGAACAGTTTCTCTAGTGTGAGAAATTAAAGGTGTAAATAAGGACTGAAAGGTATAATAGATAATGTGAAATAGGAAGAAAAGGGGCAAAGGGGAAGGGGAAGTGGGAGGGCTAGGGGAAAGGAAAGAAGGGAATGAAATTAATATGAGAAAATGGAAAAATGGAAACAAAGTCTTTGTAAATAGGAAGAGATGGAGGGATTGAAGGGAGGGCAGGGGAAGGGGTAAAAATAAGAACCAAGAGAGATTATGTAAAGGTGCAAATTTCCAATGATGAATGTCATTATACTGTATACCTAAAATGTACCAATAAAATAAAATTTTAAAAATATTACTGCTTGGTGGGGTTGGGGATTTAGCTCAGTGGTGCCACTGCCTGCCTCGCAAGGGCAACGTCCTGAGTTCAATCCCTGGTACCAAAAAAAAAAAAAAATTACTGCTTGGTAATTTTAGAGGGTCAGCAGATTAGCTTCAGGGTTCCTGTTAATACTCACTGCAAACACCCTAAAACTCACTGGGTATGGGTTTTTTTTGAGGTATTTTTGGTACCGGGGATTGAACTCGGGTCCTTCCGCTTGCGAGGCAGGCAGCAGAATCACTGAGCTAAATCCCCGGCCCTGGGTATGGGTGTTTAAAAGATGTTTTTTGTTGCTGTTTGCTTTTGTCTGGTGTTGGGGATCAAACCCAGAGCCTCACGCATACTATCCAAGTGCTCCAACACTGAACTACACTTCCAATCCCCGTTTCTTTCTTTTTTTTATAATTGCTTTTGATCCCAACAGGATTATCTTAAATACTTTGTTATATATAAATTTTGTATATATCTCCATAAAGAAAATAACATAAGAGCTTCTGAAAGACGAAAGACTTACACCAGCTCTTAAGTAAACACAACTAGTTTAAAATAAAATGTCAATATTTGGGTTCAGGTACTATGCAAGGCAGCACCAACAGCATTCAACAAATGTTTCCAGAATTAGCAAAACTCAGAAAAATTGCTTCATAAAAAAACTCTAACTACATTATCCTGAAAATGCTGGACAAATTGTAAAGAGTGAACATCATTTTTAATGAGATGAATGGTCCCAGGCTACTATAGATCAAACTAATTTTCATTCTACATCAGATGAATAAAGTGAAGGCTAAATGTTTGCTATGAGGATAGGCCACTGAGCCTCAAAATAAGAGGCAAGCTGGGATTTGAAAGTCACTTCTGTTCCTTATGATTGTGGGAATGCTGCTTTGCCTCTATGAACTTGAGAACCCTTTCCAATAAACTGAAGGTAAAATGAGAAAATGTATGTATGGTATCTTGAATAACAGCCTTCTAAAGATGTCCACGTCCTAGCCCTCAGACCTGTGGCTGTTACCGTAAACAGTGGAAGAGACTTTGCAGGTATGATTAGTGAAGGATCTTGAGATGCATTACTCATCAGGGTATGTAATATGGCATGGGACAACAGAAATAAGAGATTCAAGTATGGCATAGGAGGGTTGTCACAAGCTAAGGAACACGGGTGTCCTCTGCAAGCTAAAAGTGGCAAGTAAACAAACTGTGCCTGCCATCTCCAGAAGAAACCAGCTCTCCCAACATGTGGACTCTGAATCGATGAGACTGCTTTTGTGTTTCTCATCTCCAGACTGTAAGATAAATTTGTACTGTTTTAAAGTTCATGGTGACTTCTTACAACAGCAAGAGAAAACTCTTGGAGTGTGTAAAGCACCAATCATGGCACATAAAATGAACTGCTCTATCACAGTCAAGGTCTGAAGACCTACCTTTAATCAATGTCACCATTAGCTGAAACAGACCGTGGCTATGGGGATGATCTAGACAACTGTGTCACCAGCACGGGAAAAACTCAAGGTACATTTCAACAACTGCACATCAGAATAATGTATTTATACTAATGTGTATAAGATTACGTCATGAGGCAATTTATATTCTAGTAAGTTCTGAATATAGAAATAGCAAAGAATCAACTTGTGACATAAGTAAAAAATTAGGGATGTAGTTCCTGAGATCTAAATCATTCTGAAGGTCAAATATTAAATGTCTTGGTTGGGATACTGCTAGCGGCACAGATGCAAAACCCCAGAGTGGGCTGCCTATGGACATCCACTGTTACCTAGGTCAATACATGAATTTCTTCTCTATTTGCATAACAGTATTGTGCAGTCTCTTTTTAGCTACTCTAGTGAACAGGGCACTCACTCGCTCCACTAGAGTTGAGTTGCTCAATAGGTGGGAGACAATGGAGGAGCAAGAAGAGGGGTTCCTCTTGAGTTCCTGCTCAGAAGCAATCCTTTTCTGACTGTGCAACCTATGAGCTTGTGGGAGGTAATGCTAATTTGGGGTCCTGATTGCCTGGCATAAAAACCAGGCTGTGTTTCTGCCTCCTCTAAAGTGATAGAGTAAAATAATTACAAGCTGGGTGGGTGCTGATGTTGCCCTGCTTGAGCTCAGGTCCCAGCCTTATCACTTACAAACTGTGAGGCTCTGTTCCTGAACTTCTATGAGTTTCTGTTTTCTCATCTGGAAGAGTTGAGGTAAGGACTGAGATAAAACGTGAAGATATCTGGCACAGCAGTTATTATAGATATCGGTCATTGTAGACGCTACTCTTGACGCTGCCTGACCTTACAACAATGTGTCATTCTTGGTTACAGTACTTGGGGAGAGCAAAAGCTGTGGTGGAGAACTGAGTCCCAGCTCTCCTCCTCAAGGATGCCACAAGAGCACAATGAGGACAGCCCAGAACTGCACACCAGATTTTCCGTTAGACTCTCACTCACTCATTGTGTGATCTTGGTAAAAGTCTCCTGACCCTTTGGAATCTCAGTTTCTTCATGGGTAAACTTAGGCAAAGCACATTCAGGATTGGTTTTAGCTCCATGTTGTCTTAAGAAGGACTGTGTCATCCCTCCCAGTCTTAGGGGGAAAATACTGTAGTGGAACAATTTCAGACCTGGGAGGTAGCAGTGGGAAGGACTGAGAGGTGACATGGACCTGATACAGTGGCGCTCCTCTCATATCCCAAGTGACATGCTTCCATATTAGCTTCCGGTTAGAAAGCAAGACTTGAAGTGGAAGAGGGAGTGACAGGACCTGGCAGGGGGCTCAGCAGAATCTGCTACCTGGAACAAGAAGATGAAAGGGAGTATTTTTTGCCTTCTTCCTGTGTTTGCTCTTTAGCTTGTCATAATTGAGATTAAGACCACATTCTATTCAAGAAGTGAAAAGAAAGTTGCAGGCTCAAAATTACTAAGAACTAAGAGGTGTGCCACTGTGCAGTCACTAAACTACGGTGAGCAGCACCTGCTTTGGCAAAAAGCAGCCTGCAACAGTGGCACTGCGCTCCAGCTGTCTTCTTTCCATGTCATATGAGGGAGGAGAGAGGAAAGCAGGAGAGGCGAAAGGATGAACTGATTTGGGGGCTGGTAAGGGTGTATGTTTTGGTTTCTCTGCTCTTCCTAGTGGTTGAGTGATGTTCCATATTCCTGACTCTGATGCAGAAGACCCACAAAACTGGTGAGAAACAGAACGCTGTGTGTGATTTAGTTAGCATGCATAGAAAAGAACATGTGGAATACCTGATCATGAAACACTTCATGTAATTTCACGATACTGGGGTGTCCTTCACAGAGTTTCAGAGCTGTTATTTCTTTCTGAGTATTGGCTTCCATCCTATAAGATGAAACAGTTAGCACCTACATGTCTCTTCAAACAAGTTCTTAATGACAGTATTGGCCCAGCCCTAATTTTCTTTTTATTTACAGTGCATTCAGAACAAATTTACAAAAGAGTAATGAATCAAATCACTCACCAGAAAAGTTAAAGTTATTTTTGGAGAAAATGATTATGAGTCAGAAAAGAGCCAGTCATATGAAAAAAAAATGGATGCTCTATTTGCCTAGCAATTTGGTAACACGACTGTACAATCATGGGCTGGAGATATGCCTCCGTGAATGAACACTTGCCTAGCATGTGTGAGGCTTGGGATTCAATCCTCAGTACAGGCAAAAAAAGACTACACAATCATGAAGGTAATAATCAGTAACAAAAATAATGACTATCAAAGCTATCATAGCTTGTTAAATAATTTCAGAGAAAAGTACATCATAGATGCAACTAATAGAAATAGTAATAGCTGCTGAAATCACTAAGCAAGTCTGATTAAATATATTATACAAGAAAGTTTTCCCATAATAATCTCAAGCATATAACATTATAATTAAAATCAAAAATGGATTACTTTACCAGAAAATATTTATTAGGTCTAAAAGTATAATGAATCAACTAATGAGCCCAGCAGCTAAGCTCCTAGGTAGAAAGGCTTGCAATATATTATTGATTTCTTTTTCAATAAAAATTTCTTAATTTATGAATTAATTGACTCAGATAAACACAAGAGCAAGACTTCAAGAAATGGGTATACCTTTTGCTGATTATTTTTACTGCAAATGCTTGGTTACTTTTTTTGTGTATACACTTTCGACAAATTGAAAAACTTCCTTCTCCTAGTGGTTTGTCCTTTAGATCTAGGTCATAGTGTTGATAGAATGGAGAATCCTGGTAAGAAACCAACATCATTTAACTTAAGAAAAGGTTAGTAATACACAAGGAATAAGTAAAACTGTAAAGTAATATAACATTATTAATATTAATAAATATGAATGAAATATATTTATCATCTAAAATTCATCTTATTTCTATTCATCTCATTTCTATTTTTATCTATATCATTAATTTAAGGTACATACTTCTTTATTGTAAAAAGGAGCTCATTCAAATCGACGTTAAGAATTCTGAAATGCTAATACTGTTATATCCACTTATTTACTCCAAAACTGACGGAACTTGAGAATGCTTGTGTTAATACTTAAACATTCATGCAAACCACAAAGTGACCACGCGTCTATACCTTCATCATGGCACTCCTGGCAACATGTGTCATCCCAGGACGTTCCACTTCCATGTGAAACTGAAGAGGATCTATCACAGCGGCATTACGCTTGAATAGGATAGAAGGAGCAACAAAAGAATAGCCCTAAACAAGAGAAGGAAAGGTGAAGAATGAAGACTTGCCATTCTGCAGTTTAGCATAGACTAGATTAGGATGATTTTTTTTCTTAGAAAAACACTCAAATAATTGTTGAGATGAATCTAATTTCATTTTATTTGTAATCCCAAATGTAGAGTTATTTCAATTAGATGGAAAAACGCTTTTCAGAAGGAGATAATGCCATCTTCTGGTAGAATTAAACCAATTCAATAATAAAGGTAGAAAAACACTTCTTTCCTATCCTATCCCCAAAACTAACTGACTCAGAGCTATACTTCTTTTGCTTTTTGTTGATAATTATTTGCTTATAAACATTACCTGATGTCCCAAAAAAGATACGGTCAAGATATCAAACATAGTAGTCTAAGTTTCAAACTAGAAAATACCAGTGCTACTGGGTTTCAAACTAGAAAAATAACAATTTTCATTAAAGTTAGTTTCTAGTTCAGCAATTATTTGACTTGTATTCTATTTCTTGAGAATATTTAAATTTAACATTGGGTTTTGAAAAGGAGCCAATCTATGACACAATGATGTGGTGAGCCAGAAGTGATATAATGATGCATGATTAATATGTCCAAGATGCACCATTCACTAGTTCATTAACAAACATCTACTAAGTGTGTGGTCATATGCTAGACAGTGACGTGAAGTGAGCAAGAGACACAGCCTGGATGGTCAGATTAAATCACACTACAGGCACTTAGAAGAGTGCCGATTAATAGACTATTTATCTTAAGTCTGATAAAGAATTTTTCTATATATAAAATTCTTTCTCAGTCTTTATGAGTGGGAAAGCAGTAAGATTATTCCCTGAAGATAAAAAATGAGACAACATTATGAACTAAAAAATGTTTTACATGAACTGGGGTAAAAATGCAGCATTATTGTAATTTCTATTAAAAGGACCTGAACAAAAATAAAACATTAGGAATAAAATTAAGGTTTCCTTATACAAAAATAAATGCATAAATAATACCTGCTACTTAGCAACCATTAGCTTCAGTTAGCAATCTGAAATATCTCTATACTTAATACTTTTGAAGATTAGAGAACCCCAGTTTTAAGATGCCAACAAAACGACTTTAATATGGGGAAACTGATCTTTTTCCCAAAGCAACATGGCCCACATATGCGAGCACCGGGGGATTACCTGGAACAACCTCTCGGAGCTCTGGGGCAGGGCTGCGGGAGAATAGGTGGGGTCCATCTCTGTGAATTCTTCGGCAAAGTTACTCACATCTAATTCATCCCGGATAACTGGCTTAAATGGTGCAGGGACTTTTTTGGCAGCTAAGTCATCCCAATTTATTTTCTACAGCAGAGAAAGAAGATTGGTAAAAAGCAGAAGTAAACAAAATTTATATATCGTCTATTAATAACAAAGACAGATGAGTATTTTAATTAATTGGGAGAGACGTTAAAAATAATGGCACATATTTCAAATTGATGACCCCCCTGCCCCACCCCCATCCCCTTTCCTAGCTGTAGCACAAAGCTCCTCCAGCAGAGGCTGTTTCTGCAAGGGACCCTCTTCTCTCCCCGTGAGTCTCACCGTATCCTCTAGGGGGCACCAATACACTCTAGTTCACCCTTAGAAATACCAGAAAAATTACTTTTGCCCTAAACCTTCTGGCAAAGGCCCCCAAAAACAAAAACCCTAAAACAAAACAAAGCAAAACAAAAATGCAATAAAGGGCTTTAAATGTTCTGTGGATATTAACTCTAAAGAAATATCTCTATATTCTAGAGGCAGTGTTAACTGAGGTCTCCCTTGTACTTGCTTTTCCTCTGGGTCATCTGGATAGATTAAAAAAATCCACTATTAATCAAGCATCTGCTTATGTCCATAAGTTTAAATGAAACTATTACAGTGATGCAGGTGCTCTTTCCTCATTCAATTGTATGCAACATTTTAGATCCTGCCTCTTATCTTCCCTGAAGGATAAACCATGCCCATATTAGACACTTATTGAGTAATTGACATTTTTTATATTATTCAAATTCAACCCTCTTTGTTTCTTTATGTTCCTTTTTCCACTTAAAATATCCTTAGATAATACTTAATGACTTTGACAGATCTGCCATTACAAAATTTCTTCAACTCTAAAATGGCATTATTGATAGTACAACATATCCATAAGAAAGGAAACAGCATTATTAGAATCATGAGATGATGTTCATTGTAAGATGCATACTGATTTTAGTGAAGGTAAAATGTGAAAACCTGTACCTCCTAGTTGATGAATTTCACTAGGTTTAATTGCTACCACTAAATGTTTTTATTATGCTTCCCTGTGGAAGCAAAGGAAATAAAATCATTAAATTACAGATCTTTACATTTTCCTTTCCAGCTAGAATGAGTTTAAAGATAATTTAGTTTATCCTCTTTATTTGATCCAGAAGGAAACTGAGGCTCAGAAATAATTACCCTTTTCCTTTAAACCCTAGCTGGTGGAAGAATCAGGATTTGAACAGTTTCTTGACTTTCTGGCTAGTGTTTCTCTCTCTCTCTCTCTCTCTCTCTCTCTCTCTCTCTCTCTCTCTCTGTGTTCTTTTCTCTATATGGCTGTAATGTTTCCCATTTAAAAGTATATAATTTGCACTTGGCTATTGTAGTTTCTAAAAGAAACTTCTAGAGTAAAGGGGTAATTTAGAGAAGTATGTTGTTAGCATGAAAATGTTTTGATAAGCAGAAAATTGAATGCTACTCTGTGATACTTCCCACTCCTGCAACATTTACGGGACAAGACCACTTAGGTCTTTACAAGTAGAATTCTGATCATTCTAAAAGTTTATCATTTAAAAAGTCAAAGCAATTAAATAGTTTTAAATTACTACTCTATCAAGAAGAGAAATTTTTCTAATATGAAAGACATTGCAATATTCACAAATACAGGGAACAATAAAGAAAAAGATCCTAGGAAAATACAATTGGGGTTATTTTGCTTAAATACTTTCTTGAATTTTACTTGATTGTTAATTTTTCAAGCAAATTTAGGAGTAAGATTTGAAATAGTTTGTTCAAATAGTAATCTTTCTAAGCCATATGAATTTATGAAATAAATATTGAGATCATTTTATCTAAATGTATTTTTCATTGAACTGTAAAATGTGAAGTAATATTTTAAAAATGATAACACTGAGGGACTGAAATAAACATGCTCTTTTTTGAGCACTGAAGTATACAGGGATAGTTCTTATTTTCAATGAATATTTGTTTTTCTATATTTAAGAAGCAGTAAATAATAAGAATGCTTGACAATTTTTTGTATATTCATTTGTGTTGGTGATAAAATTTTAGTTCACAGACTAGGAAAGAAAACTTGCATGATATAAACATTTAGATCATGCTTGCTGATGTGCTGAAAGTATTTCAAAACATGTTTAGCATATTAGAAATTAAGGCCATGGTATCCCAGGTTTGACCACTTAAACAATCTAGTCAATTCAGTCATTAATATTTGGCGGATTCTAGGACTAAATTGAGCAAACAAAACTGTACATTATTGTGTTATTGCTCAGTAGAGTGGTCTATCAGGTTTTTTTCTTTGTAAGAAAAGCACAGTCACAGGGACAAAGAAAATAAAGAGATAACTGTATATGCCATAGATGTGTGCTGAGAAACAGGTTTTAATTTTCTAAGACTTTTTCCGGGAGCAGAAGAAGAAATGAAATTACTATCTAAAAGGTGAAACATGGTGCCAGTAACAGCTCATGGGCTGAGAGAAGCAAGAAATGTGACAAGTTTCCTTCGTCCGTATGCCAGAATCCCAGAGACATAAATGGAAACTCAGAAACGAACTGATCAGTATGGAAAAAGCAGACTGACATTACTATGATCCTCCTCACTCCCATTATCCTTAGGGAGGAAAAGACTACTCAGGTCTGCATAAAGAGAATTCTGGTCCTTCCTAATGGGTCTCTGTCATTAAAAAAAAAAGCTGGGCATGGTGGTGCATTCTGGGAGGGAAGGCAGGACTGAAAGTTCAAGCCCAGCCTGGGCAACTTGGAAACTTAACATCTTAGGGAGATGCTCAAAAAATAAAAATTTTAAAAAGGCTGGAGATGTAGCTCAGGGCTGAGGCCCTGGGTTCAATCCCCACAACCACAAAAGAAGAGAGAAAAAGTCCTAACATAGGTGGAAAATGACCCCCAGAGGAACTGTGTTGGGTCTTCTCAGCAAGAATGCCTAGCACTCTGACAACAGCAGGGGTATGAAACTATCTATCTGCTCAACAAATTTCACCTGAAAGAAGAGGTGCTCTTTAATTTCATCTGCATCCCGTGGGCCACATCCCAGTCTCTTCTTGGGATCTTTCATCAGCAGACGCTGAATCAGGTCTTTAGCTAATGCACTCATGTCTTGGGGATATGGAGGCTCACTTTTTAATATTCTCCTGTAGGTGATAAAATTTACTGTTAAAACAACCAGAGGATGAGGTTACAAGTGGCAGTATTTTTAGCAAAAACAAGTATGGTGAAACCCTCTGAAACTGAACTACGTGCACGAGAGAAAAATACTTAAGATGGCTAAAAAAAGTAAAAAAAAACCTTAAGAACCAATAAAGTTACAAAAGTATTTGAAATGAGATATCATGAAGTCATATTTCTGAAACTCAAATGAGCAGAAATAAAACATATTCGATCATTTTTCAGTATAAGTCAATCCCATTGGAAAGCTAAAATCCCCAATATTTCAGTGGGAAAAATAACAAGAGGTAGGGCTTGAGACTGGATTAGATCTCCTACATATAGACTAGGCTCTCTAATTCAAAACTTTACCACACAAAGAACTAGGAAAATTCAGGTAAGTGAATTCAGCACTCAGATTTAAAAGGACAAAAGAGAACTTCGACTGTCTCCACCTCCTGCCTCCTCCCCTGTGGGCCAACAGGAATGAAGAGGAAAGTCCCCCGAGACAGGGCAAGTTAGAGCCACTGGGATATGAGCCACCTCTTGATATCTGAAAACAGGTACTAGAGCTGTGGCTTTCATGGGCTGAAAGCGTCTGGTTCATTATTTGCTGCTGCAGATAGACGGGCAAGCCAGATCAGTAATTTATTGAGAAAAATAATGAGTGATTAAAATTAAGAACCTCATTATAGTATGGATGAAGCTGAGCATTTACTTCATTATTTGGATTTACAGATCCCCTGTTGTGCATATTAATAACTATTATGGCACAAAAGCAGACAATAAATGTGCAAGAGACAGTACACTGTGGTAAGACAGTGGACTCCGGGGCCAGATTGAGTTCAAGGCAGGTTTTCTTTCTTATGGGCAATGTGACCTTATTAACCTCTCTGTGCCTATTTTTTCACCTGCAAAATGGGAACAGCAGCAGTACCTAAAATAAGTATTATGCATTAAGATGTGGATTGTGTCTCACATAGCACCTGGCACAGAGCACATGCTTAGAGATTGGACTCTTACTCATTGTTCTAAATCAACCATAAAGAAAACAGACATAGATGTCACATTAAGTATCCACTGAAAAATATGAAATGATAACGGAACTACATTTTGAGAAAAAATTATAGCAATGTTTTTAATGTCAATTTTAATTTTACTTCTAGCACTCCATTCTGGGAACCCAAGAAAATATCAGAGAACAAGAAAAGAATCCCCTCTTCTGCTGCTTTGTTAACATGTTCCCACTGGCCTGAACCACCAGTAGTACATGCGTGACTGTCCCACAAGTACCACCAGTGGTTCACAGCCACCCAGCACTGAGACACGCACATTACAGCCCTGCTGTGAACGTGTGAATGTTCTCTCACTGTTCACTGTTTGCAGTGTTCCTAGCATTATGAGAGATGGTCCTCTCCTTGGGTCAGGCACAGGCATATATCTGAGAAAGAAATGGGAAGCTCCTTCTCAGGGAAAAATAAACATAGCCCTTCCTATTTTCTCTGCTTTTACTGTACTTTTCGTAGGAAAGAATTCTCATGTAAAGGATCGAGGTATAGATAAATGTGCTGCTGGTGACATATGCTATTGCTTTGTGGCAGCGAAATATGCAGCGTGGCTGACATCATCTTAGGGTATCTTAGGGTACTGGCATTGCACCATTTACTACTTCTTATATGTTAGGCAGGTTACAATGTGTGTTGGAAATCTACTCTGTATCCAGTGCTGGGGAAAGCAAAATTAGTCCTGTGCAGATATAGGAAACAGAAATGTCCACCATGGTGGGTCCATCCTGAAAAGAACCATTAGAGAACAATGATGGCTCTGCTGAATCACCAAGCCTGGACAGAGAAGCACAGGAGATCCTGGCCCAAGCCAGGAGCTCGTCCCAGGTAAAAAACAGTACTGGTGTGCAACTGAGTCAGTGCCATGAGCTGCATGCAGGGAGCTGAAATCTTAGATTCTTATAAGGTAAAGAGTACATCAGGAATAAAATGAATGGAAATGTGATGGAACTTCTGCTGCCAGCAGTGCTGGCGAGTGAGCATGGAGACCTATGGGCAACAGTCCTAAACCATTCCCTTTCCCGAGAATCTAGCCAGAACCAACACGAGTAGCCCTAGAAGATGATGGTGAATATTCCACCACCCCAGCCTGGACAGCAAGACCGGGAGGCACGCAGGCGACTCCCTGAAGGACACCACTCAGATTCCCATCATCTTGGTAAAGGTGGGGGGGCCCACAGGGTTTCGCTGGTCACGTGGGAGGTTCTGCAGCTTATTCCTGTTAGAAAGCTGCACGTCAGGAAGAGGCCAGGAACCAGGGTGGGGAGGTGGAGAGAAGGAGTTCACCCTTTTCTCCCTGGGAGGATGACCCTGGATTTGTTTTTCTCTTATACTGTTTCCTTGAGATGTACCAGGTTAAAATGAATGTGGCAGCTGTGCCAGGTTGTTGACAGCCAGGTCTGGAAGAGAGCCTCACCTCGCTGAGATGTGAGCAGGCACACAGACCCTGAGGGCTTTCTCTTCCAGGACTGTGTTAAGGACTTAGGGAGCACGAGCTTCTGTGTTACTCTTCTACCCAGGTAGTTATAAGATAAAATTGCTGTGCCGATTCCCATGCTGGGGTCATCCACATGCGCTGCATGGTCTTCTCACTGTTGGCTGAGTGTGTGCTCTGTGGGCTGGGAAGCCTGGCCCAGGTGGCCAGAGGGCCCCTGAAGAGCTGTGTTTGATGCTGTCATGCTGACACACTTTCCTGTCCTGGCCCCTCTCAGGAGGGCAAGGAACTAAATAACACTGGTGCCAGATTCCAGCTGTTTGTAACATGTGAATGTGCATGTTGATCAGAACCTGGGCCCTGCTGGCAGCACAGAATGGGCACTGCAGAGGTGGTGACGGTGGCGGACTCCCACAGAACACTTGTCACTAATAATACCAGAGCATCCTGCAGCAAGGGCAGGGAGACATTTCTTGGCTATTGTTGCTACTTCACCTCCTCCAATTTGTTTGATTTTGAAAATCCCAACTAATTTTTTTCCTTGCTTCAAAATGGATCTGGGAAATTCCAGAAATGGACTGCAATTAGGTCCAAATAAATCTTAGCACCTTCTAGAAAACCAGAACAGGCCCCGAGTTGATACAACACATTCAACACTTCATGTGTGTTATCATGTAGTTCATACAGAATCCTATCAAAGACCACGAGTATCATCCTTGTTACAGAGGACAAAAGTCACTTCAAAAAAAGGGAGAAAAATATTAATTAAAATTTCAACAAGACATTTTCAAATATAAGTGATTAACATTTGTGAGAATAAGAACATGACACAGCTCAGAACATTCTGAAAAAGAAAATCAGGTGATTTGTCTATTTATTAAAGTTTATTATGAAGTAAAAATGTAAAAGTGAGGTTGTAGCAAAATGAATCAACAGTAAAATCAAGTGAACAGAAGAGACATCTTGAAAACACCCAGGCGTTTATAAAACCTAGTGACCAACCTACTCTCTCGGCTGCACTATTCAACAAATGAGTTGAAACCCGCCAAGACCCTGCTTTCCACCACAACACCAAACAAACTCTGCATGGATTGGCAAGTTACATGTAAAAAAACAAAAAGAAATAAAATTAAAGTCCATAATAATGTAAAAATGAATACAAATATTTTTCCTATTTCAGTTTTTGAAAATCTTGGTAGTAAAAGAAATTCACAACTGATTAGCTTCAGAACTTACAGAAAGAAGGGTAAGGATACTAAGTTTAAATTAAACCTCTGACCAGAGAGGGATGATGGATGGGTAGACAGGCCATAAGCAAGGATGGTGAGATACTCACGGTTCAGTCTAGGTGGTGAGTATGTGGGCGTCCAGTGTAACAAATGTTTGAAAACTTTCATAATAAAATGTTTTAGACAAAAATGAATCTACAAAACATTGTGCATGTGTTTTCTGTTAACTGAAATATACAATAAAGAACGTTGCTAAGAAAGGATCACTGACTTCACACAGCAGTGTTCGCAAGAACGGGCAATGTTCCTTCCTCACCCTAACAAGGTCTTTATTCAAGGGCACTTTTTCAGAGCAGCCTTCCTAACCATTCTACTCAGTTTGGCTGCTTCCACATCTTTGTTCCTTTACTCTATTTTTCTTCATGGCACATTGTATATTTGTCTATTATTTACCTCTCCCAACTAAAACGTAAGCTCTAAGAGAATAAGGATTCTGTTTTGTTCACTGACTTATTCTCAATTTAGTGAATAAGTAAGTGCCTAATATGAGACACTACATCTTGCTCATTCGGGAGCTTTCTTCCTCAGTTTCACTGAGATACCTGCCTTTAGGGCGTGTCTGCAGATGGCATGCATCCTAATACATCATTTGTTTGGTTCTATTTTTCTTCCATTTAAAAGTTCATAATCTTTCATATTTCATCACTTCATGTTGTTGACTCTCACTTTCTGGTTCTCATATGATCTCAGAATTACAGAATTATTTATCTGTCATCCTAAGTTAGAAAGAGCTTTCAGTAAACTTCCTGCACTGTAAATTTTGGCCCATTACTGGAATAGTTAAGTATATCGTACAGCATTCACTAAGTAGTATACTATACAGTGCTTAGAAAGAATTTGTAATTACAGAATGTTATGACATAAACTTAAGCAACAACTGAGAAATATAAAATCATGTTTCTAGTAAGAGAACATCATACTAGTAAAAAAGTAACTATTAAAATATTAACAGGGTTTGTCTTTGGGTGTTATTACTGACAGTTTCCCCCTTGTGAATGTTTTAAGCTATTATTTACATTACTTTTAGAATAGCAACAATAAAATGAACTTCATTTACAAATCACAAACCTACTGGCAGGAGTGGTGGAGAGGAAGAGGGTCTAGAAGCTCCTGTGCACGGCTCCCTGGGCAGCTGCGCATGCTTGCCACCACCTGAATGACATTCTTTCCCCTGGGCCCTGGCCTATGCTGCATCTGCACCTGCATCCCTGTTGTGAACACCTCCCTGGCAACTTGGTCCCCAAGGAACTACACTTCCTTTGTACTTCCACAGCATTCTGCTCACCACTCATACATTTGTCAAAACTCCCTGATACAATGGATTTTCACGTATTTCTTCCACATCTTCGCATATACCATGTAAATTTTCTTAGGACAAGACTAGGCCCTTATATTTCTCTTCCTTGGTAGGAGTAAAAAAATATTCAGCAAGTACTCCATTGATTAAAGAAACCAACTCCTTTCTGTCTGGAGGCCATTATTTTGCAGCCCTTTACCTGAAATAAACATCTGCTGGACTATGAACGGCAGCAATGGTGCAGACATAAGCATTCCCCAAGAGACAGCATGAAGCAACCTTCCAGTCACTTGGTACTGGACCCAGTCCAACCTCACAGCCAGTCTGCATCTGCAGGCAGCTGCTCCCCAGTTTCTTCATGTGTACGGTGCTACTACCTACTTGTCAGGGTTGGAAGGATTCCAGCCCAGAATGTGAGTGGGCTTCTCTGCACAGAGCTTGGCACGCAGTGGTCCCGGGGAGTGGTGCCGTGGCTGCAGCTGCAAAGGAGTGAGCCTTCCTCCAGTCATGGGTCTGGGTGCCCCAGAGGCAGAGTCCCAGGCCACTGTTTCCCTTTGGGTGTCATGGAGTACTTCCTTGGTCCATGTAACCTGTTTCCCTCAGCCTCACAGTTGAGTCATTAAGAACAATGAAATGATCTGGGCGTGGTGGTCCATGCCTATAATCCCAACTAGTCAGGAGTCTAAAGCAGGAAGACTGAATTAGAGGCCACTTTGGGAAACACAGAAAGGCCCTATCTAAAAAACAAGAGAGAGGGAGAGATTGAGATTTCTACTGAGAGTCTGAGTTTTTGGCTGAAGTCTTCACCTGCTTCTGTGAAATCTTCAACTGTTCTTATGAAGCTGTAAATACAGTCATGTGCTGCGTAACACTTTGGTCAGTGATGGACTGACTACACAACAGTGATCCCACAAGACTGTATCGCCTCTTAGTTTGTCTAAGTCTACGATGTTCACACAATGAGGAAATCACTTAAGGATGTGCTTATTAGAACATCTCTCAGGACGCAGTGTCCCAATGTAGTCCTCTTCACCCTCACATAAGGCATCCTGTTTCCTTCTCTGCCCAGCACACTGCCCCGGTCTCCTGCCCCCACTGCCTGGGAAGCCATCTGCCACTGCTTCTGGTGTCCAAGGAGGAAAGCTCTGTTCCTTACAAAGTTAGGGGAACCAAAGATGTATGCATGATCTGGCAGACTGTGCCGAAAAGAGCTTTCTTTTGAACTTACAGCATCTTCTTCCTAAAAGACCATGGTAGCTACTACCCTGAACTGCCTTCTTCTCAATGGCTAAGGTTTCCTTAGTGCACCAAGCTGGTATGCCTGGGCTTGGACACACCTTAGGTGAGGGCACTCACTCTTGCTTTTATTGGCAAACCTCACCCTGTAGGCTTCTCTGAGGCCCAGCCATGTGCCGGAAGCTCTTGCTTCCCTGACTCCTTGGTTATCAATATTAGAGTACTTCTCTCTAACCAGGGCACAATGATGCCGGCAGGAAAGGGTACAGAACCCAGAACCTGGGGTGCTGTGGAGCAAAGCAGCTGCATGACACGATACAAGAGTGGCAGTGTTTGGCACCCACAGCAGAGTGGAATTCAAGAAATTTCAGAGTTTGCTAAATGGACAAGAGCCAGAGAAAAAGAGCTAAGTACAGAGGCAAAATTCACCCCAAAGGATGAAGGCTTTTGGAGGGTTATGGACAACCATAAGCACATGAGAAATCCAGGTTGCTCCAGAGACTGAGAGAGCCATAAGTCAGACGGTCCAATGACTTCTCCCCATGGCTCTTTTCCAGAATGTGCGAGGCTGACCTTTTACATTTCACGTTGATGGGAGGAGGAAAGCACAGGCCTGGGGCAGATGGTGGCATAAACCACTGGTTGCAAAGTGACCACACGGGGGCATCGTGTTAGAAACAGCAGAGGGCCAGGCCTCAGGCAGGAGCTGTCAAAGCGAGGGAGGCACAGGGTATGATAACCAGGCTGGTAACTGTTTCTGATGGACCTGCACAGCAGGCAGGATTATCCCACCACTCCATGCCCCCGGGCACCAAAGCAGTGTCTCAGAGCAATAGCAGTGCGGTGTGATTCTCCCCCAAGGCTGACATGAGGAAAAGCGAGTCTGAGCTGAGGAATGTGTGCATCAAGGGGCAGTGGTTTCACCCTGCCCCACTCCTGCATGGTCCCCGGTTCAGTTCCTGGACTCTGGACTGAAGGTGCAATTGCAACAAGTAGAAGAAAGGGTACCAGCAGGTGGACAGTGATGGTGACAATGCTAACAGACCCTGGAGAGCAAGTCAAACACCCTGGGAGGCAGAGATGCTGACAGTAGATACAGAATTACCTACAATGAAGAAGAAGAAAAAATGAACAGCAAACTGAGAATCAAGGAAGCCTTTTAAATATGCCAATGAAGACTTTTATCAGCTGGGCGTGAATCCCAGGGCTCAGGAGGTTGAGGCAGGAGGATCACTGTGAGTTTGAGGCCAGCCTGGGCCTATATATTGAGACCTTGTTTCAAAAAACTAAAAACCAAAACAAACAAACAAACAAAAACAACAACTACAACAAAGCCAAAAAAGAATTTTATCATAAAGACTTAAGAAGCGAGCCAAGGAAAAAAATAAATTTGAACTCTTCTTAAAATAAGATAAAAATAATGATACTTATATTCTTTCTTGGGGGAATATGTTCTTCTCAATTCTCAATATCTATTATCCATTTTGGCCTTCATTTGCCCTTTTGGCTTCTCACACCAGAGAAACAATGTGATGTTTAAATATGTGTGTCTAATTTATTTCGCTTAAGAGTATGGAAATAGGAAAAAAAGAAGATACATCATGTACAGTTAAAAATTCCCTATGATGAATGTTATCAATATGTGTATCTAAAATGTATCAATAAATATTTTGCTTAAAAAAAAAGGAGTATAGTCTCAAGGTGCATCTATTTACCTAGAAATATCTCAAGTTTATCCTTCTTCATAACAAAGTAATACTCCATTATATATATCAAAAAGACCTCTTCTTTATCCATTCATCTACTGATAGGCATTTGGGCTGTTTCCAAGATTTAGCTATTATACACTGTGCTGCTATAAACATGGGTATGCATATATCACTGTGGTACGATGCTTTTAACTCTTTCAGGAAGATACCCTTAGAAGGGGAATAACTGGGTCAAATGGAATCTCTTGTTTTAGTTTTTTGAGGAATCTCCATACTTATTTCCACAATGGTTGCACCAGTCTATACTCCCATCAACAGTGGAGAAGGGTTACTTATTCCCCACAGCCCCATTGGCATTTACTGGTTGATTTCTTGATATATATATATATTAATGATTGCCATCTCTTCCTCTTGAATTGTTCCTTTTACAAGGATGTAGTGTTCTTCTTTGTCTCTGTTAATCAGTGTTGGTTTGAAATCCACTTGATCTGCAAAGAGGATAGCTACTCCTGCTTTTTTTTGCATTCCTGTCACATGGAGTATCATTTTCCACCCTTGAACTTTCAATCTATGAGTTTCTTTTTGAATTAAGTGTGTTTCTTGTATAGAGCATATTGTTGGCTCTTGCTTTTTGACCCATTCTGCCAGTCTATTTCTTTTGACTGGTGAACTGAGACCATTAACATTGATGGTCATAATTGATATGTATTGACTTATCCTTATCATGACTTTTTCTTCTTGTTGGATTCTTCCCCTTTGCATTTAATTTCTTGTTGTGCCTGATGGATTCATTCTGCTGGGCTTCCTGGGGTTGTGACCCTCACTGTCTTTTCCCAAGATACTGTTTAAAATTTTTTGGAGTGCTGGTTTGGTATTCATGAAGTTCCTGAGGTGCTCTTTGTCATAAAGTATCTTATTTTTCCATCCATTATGAAAGATAGTTTTGCAGGGTGCATCAATCTGGGTTGGAGGTTGTTTTCCTTTAGGGCTTGAAATACATCACTCCAAGCTCTTCTTGCCTTGAGGGTTTGCATTGAGAAGTCTGCTGTGATTCTGATGGGCTTTCCTTTGTATGTGATTTGTTTCTTTTCTCTCACTGCTTGTAGAATTTTGTTCTTCTGTTGGGTTTCTGGAATCTTAACTATTATATGCCTATGTGTAGATTTTTTTTGATCATGGCTAGTGAGTCCTATATGCCTCACTTATCTTTATGTCAAGTTCTTTTCCCCTATTTGGGAAGTTTTCTGCCATTACTTCCTTGACTCCAATCACTCTGATATTCTTCTTCTTTGCATTGCCTAGCAGCTGCTGGCTTGATTTCTCATGGTCCCTTACTATTTTTAAGAAATTTTTATTTTCCTGGTCACTAATTGCAATCCTATCTTCTATATCTGAAATTCTCTCCTCACATTGGCTCATTCTGCTGCATAAACTTTCAATGGAGTTTTTAGTCTCCTAGAAATCTGTTTGCATCTGTTTTATGGATTCCATTTGTTTCCTACGTTGGGATTCCATCATATTCCTCAGCTCCTCTATTTTTTTATGCCTCCTCTCTATATTTGTTAATCATGTCTTGTACTATGGGCATAATCTCTGCTGTTATCTGAGAAATTATTTCTGATTTCATTTTTTCCAGGTCCCCTTTCATTGTCAGTTCAGGGAGTCCAGGTGGTTGAGTATCAGATTGTTCCATCTTATTGCCCTTTGGGGTTCCCTTAGGTGATCTGAAAGTCTGGTTTTGGGACTTATTTAAGTGTCTTCTCATTTCAACAGATGCAGCCTGCTGTGCCTTTGTTGAGGTGACTTTTTGCTCATCCAGTGGTCTTGAATTCTCAGCAAGCCAACGAACAGCCTTTACTCTGCTGCTCACCAGTACACCAATTCCTGGATTCAAGAGTGGTGGCTTTGTAGATCCCTGAGCTGACCTGATGTCTGGGCGGGCTTCTGGCTGGGGCCTGAGCACCCTTGGGATGGTATTTAGGCATGCCTCTTGCTGGGGCCCCTATGTAGCTCTTGTCTGGGAGGGCCTTTGGTTGGGGGCTGTGCACCCCAGTTCCTGTTGTCTGCATAGCCTTTGGCTAGGGTCTCCTCACACTTATCAATGGTATCGGGGCAAGCCTCTGGGTATTGCTTGTGTGCCTGTACAGCTCTTCTCCAGGCGGGTCCTGGCTGTGGCTGATGGAATGGCGGGCCTCCGGTGGGAGCCCGCATGCCCGTGCAGCTACTCTCTGGGCAAGCTCCTGGCCTGGTGGGGTTGTGCCTGAGTCTCTGGTGTCGGAGCAGACCCCTGGCTGGGATCCTACTGCAGCTGTGCTGGTCTGGGCCACACAGCTGCTCCCCAGGATCTGCACGCACCCACCGATGGAATGGCGGGCCTCCAGTGGGAGCCTGCGTGCCCATGCAGCTCCTCTCTTTATTGCCTTTGTAACTCACCTGCTTTGATGAAGTCAGCTGCCATGATAGAGAAGCTCATGTGGCAAGGACCAGGGATGGTCTTTGGCTACCAGCCAGCAAGGACTGGAAGCTCTCAGTCCAAAAATACAAAGGAAACTGACATTTGCCAACAAATACACGAGCCTGGAAACAGATCCTTTCCAACTCAGCCTTGAGATAACATTTAGCCCAGCCTATGGGAGACCTTGAAGAAGAGGACCTAGCTAAACTGTGCTCAGATTCCTTTCCTGATCCACAGAAACTATAAGAAATGGTTTTTTGATTTTGGTGCTAGAGATACAATCAGGGCTTTATATATGCTAAGAATGTGCTGTACCACTGAGCTACTCCCCTACTATGTATGTTGTTTTGAAGCTACTAAGTTTTAGGCATAATTTGTTACTTGATGATGGATAATGGACAACTAATAAAGAACCAGAGAATAAATATTTTAGGCTTTCAAGCTTTATGGTTTCTGCCACAACTATTCAACTCTGCTGTTGCAGCATGAGGTGCCAGAGAAAATATGTGAGTGAACATGTCTTTGTTCTAAAAAAACTTTATTGATGGGCACTAAAATCTGAATTTCAAATGATTTTCACATGTCAGGAAATACTATCTTTTGTTTTTTCCCCAGCCATTTAAGCTCAAAGACCACAGAAGAACAGGCAGCACGATGAATTTGCAGGCTGTTGTTTGCAAACTGCTGACTTAGACAGTACTAACTAGAGCTCTGTTTAACACCATTACGATTTTCCTTCAGTATCTGCAGGGTGTTGGTCCCAGAATCTTCAAGGACACCAAAATCTAATGTTACTTAAGTTCCTTACATAAAACGACACATGAGCTTGGAAGCAGACCCTTTCCAACTGGGCCTTGACATAAGCCTATGAGAGACCTTACAAAAGAGGACCTAGCTAAGCTGTGTCCTTTCTTGATCCAGAGAAACTATAAGAAGTGGTTTTTGGTTTTGGTGCTGGGCATACCAGGAGGGGCATACACATGCTAAGCATATAACCTACACATCCTCCCACGTACTTTAAATCACCTCTAGGCCACTTGTAACACCTAATACAATGTAAATGCTATGTAAGTAGTTGTTTACTGTATTATTTTGGGAATGATGACAAGAAAAATGCTTGTGTGTGTGCAGTAAAGATGCTACTGTCTTCGGCCTCCCTACACAGTACATGAAGGAGACCTGAGGCAGACAACATTCCAACATGAGTCCTAGTTGTGGGGTAGCATGAGGCTACAGGAGGGTGTGCCTACACGCCACTTAATCTTCACAGATTCAGAGTAGTGCTTGGTATGCAGCAAGTTTAACTTTTTCTTTTTGGAACTGTTTTTTGGAATTCTTTTTTGTTTGAATTCTTTTTGATCTGTGGTTGGCTGAATCCACAGATGTGAAACCTGCAGATAAAGAAGGTTGACACTATTTTCATAACACTGAGGCCTGGATTCATATAACATTATGTTTATAATAATATAATAAAATATTAACAAAGTGTATTTTCATCATAGAAAACAAAATACCAAATCAATATATCTTGGGAAATATTTTCTACATTTCAAAGGCAGAGAAAGTGATACAAGGAAACAAGACGAGGGAGGAGCAGAAAATCAAACCTCTATGTCCTCATTCTCAGGCAAGGGGATATTCACTTATGGTTACAAAGCCCCAGGCAAGTGAAGGGTTCCACTCCATAGGAGCAGACAGAATGACTGATGGGGACCCAGTTGACTGAGTGGGGACTCCCCTACAGCAGTAGCCCATACCCTAAAAGCAGCAGCAGCTCTACACAGACAGGCAACACACAAGTAAGGAAAGACTATGCTCCACACAGAAAATAAAAATAAGAAACAGACTCACAGAAAAGCTAAGGAGGGATCATTCAAATCTATAATACTGATAAATTAAAATTTGAAATAGGACCTGGATATGAGCAATACAAGAATGATTTCACATGAAAACTTAACTAGAAAGGTTTATCCTAGATAAAATTATCTTTAAATACCTACAGCAATGTCTGGAGAGAAAGAGGAGAATTAGCCTATATTCCAGAGAGGACAGGATAGATTTTAAAATATGACACTTATACCTAACCCCAAAAGCAAGGCATCTTAAAAAATGACTAATACTGTATTATCTAATCTCTGGATTAACATGCAGAGATGAGGGAAAATTATTTGTGTTTATCTTAAGGGGAAAAACCCTAAATCAAGTTGATCGATAATGAATGGGGTTTCCTTGAACAACTGGGACTTTCACAACAGTGCCACCCTTTCAAAAAGGGCACTTGAGTGTCAGGGATTCTCAGAGAGGAGGGGATGATAATTTCTGGGAGAAAGTTGTACTCTGAATCTGTTTCCAATTTTAAGTTCTTATTATATTTTGAAATTTGATATATCAGCAAAACATTTTTATTCTGATTTTAGACTACCTTCAGACAATAATGGATCATACATTATTTTGAAACAGAAGTATGCAGAGTTCGGGGAGGATCATAATAATTAAGGAATGGAAGGATTCAAAAAGCCTTAGCTAATTAAGACATCTGGGGATAAGTTAATGGCACATTTGTTTGAATGATGCATACTTTAAGAAGACCAAAATCCATGCGATTAAGAACAAAAAAGGGGAAGTCACAACAGAACCAGCAGAAATCCAGAGGATCATCAATACCTACTTTGAGAACCTGTACTCTAATAAAATGGAAAACACAGAAGAAATGGAAAGATTCCTAGATATATATGAATTGCCAAAGTTAAATGAAGAAGATATAGAAATTCTAAACACCCCAATTACAATGAGTGAAATTGAAAATGTAATAAAAAATTTACCAACAAAGAAAAGCCCAGGTCCTGATGCCTTCACGGCCGAATTCTACAAGACATTTAAAGAAGAACTAACGCCATTACTCTTTAAACTCATCAAGGAAATTGAAAGGGAAGCAAGGCTTCCAAACTCATTCCTGGAAGCAAGTGTGACTTTGATTCCAAAACCAGGGAAAGATCCAACCCAAAAAGAGAACTACAGATCAATCTCCCTAATGAACACAAATGCAAAAATCCTCAACAAGATACTGGCAAACAGAATACAGAGGGTCATCGAGAAGATCATACACCCTGACCAAGTTGTATTTATCCCAGGGATGCAAGGATAGTTCAACATTCATAAATCAATAAATGTAATACACTATATTAACAGAGTCAAGGACAAAAACCACATGATCATCTCAATAAATGCAGAAAAGGCATTTGACAAAATCCAACACCCATTCATGACAAAAACGCTACAGAAAATTGGAATAGAAGGTCTTTATCTCAACCCAGTTAAGCCTATCTATGAAAAACCAACAGCCAACATCATACTAAATGGTCAAAAACTGAAAACTTTCATGCTAAAATCAGGAACAAGACAAGGATGCCCCCTATCACCACTCCTGTTCAATATAGTTCTGGAAACATTAGCCACAGCAGTTAGAAAAGAGAAAGAAATAAAAGGAATAAAGATAGGAAAGGAAGAAGTTAAACTCTCATTATTTGCTGATGATACACTTTACATAGAAGACCCAAAAAACTCTACCAAAAGACTTCTAGACTTAATTGACAGATTCAGTAGAGCAGCTGGATATAAGGTCAACACTCAAAAAACAATAGCCTTCTTATATACAAATAGCAGACTCATTAAAAGAGAAATTAGGGAAACAATTCCTTTTACAGTAGCATCCAAAAAAATGAAATACCTAGGAATCAATCTGACAAAGGAAGCAAAAAACCTCCACACTGAAAACTACAGTACCCTGAAAAAGGAGATCGAGGAGGATATAAGAAAATGGAAAGACATCCCTTGTTCCTGGGTAGGAAGAACCAATATAGTGAAAATGGCCATACTTCCAAAACTGCTATATAGATTTAATGCAATGCCAATTGAAATTCCAACAATATACTTCACAGAACTAGAGAAAACAATCCAAATATTCATTTGGAACCAGAAGAGACCTAGAATAGCTAAAGCAATTCTAAGTAACAGAGACATGACTGGGGTTATCACAATACCCAACCTGAAGCTATACTACAAAGCTACTGTGATAAAAACAGCATGGTACTGGCAAAGAAACAGACCAAAGGATCAGTGGAATAGATTAGAAGATGGAGAAACAACTTCAGACATACTAAGCCACCTTATCTTCGACAAAGGAGCCAACCACCCTCATTGGAGGGAAGATAGCCTATTTAATAAATGGTGTCAGAAAAACTGGATTTCAACCTGTCAGAGATTAAAACTAGACCCATATCTATCACCATGCACTAAACTAAGATCGAAGTGAATTAAAGATCTAAATATTAAGACAGAAACACTAAACTTGTTGGAAGATAAGTTAGGTAGAACTCTTGAAGATATTGGCATAGGAAAAGACTTTATGAACAAAACCTCAGTAGCACGGGAACGAGCAGAAAGAATCAACAACTGGGATTTCATCTTATTAAAAAGCTTCTGCACTGCAAGAGAAACCACCAACAGAGCTAACAGTCAACCTACAATATGGGAAAAATTTTTTAGCAGCTGTAACTCAGACAAAGGTCTACTATCTAGAATATATAAAGAACTGAAAAAAATCAGACCCCCCAAATTCAAAGACCCAGTTCAAAAATGGGCATCTGAAATGAACAGACATTTCTCAGACAAAGAAATAAAAGCAGCAAATAAACATATGAAAAAACGTTCAACATCACTCATCATTCGAAAGATGCAAATGAAAACAACACTGAGATTCCACCTTACCCCAGAAAGAGTGGCTGCTATCAAGAAATCAGCCAATAACAAATGCTGGCGGGGGTGTGGAGAGAAAGGAAACCTTTTCCATTGCTGGTGGGAGTGCAGGCTGGTGCAACCACTGTGGAAATCAGTATGGAGATACCTCAAAGAACTAGGACTAGAGGTGCTGTTTGACCCAGCTATTCCCCTGCTGGGTATTTTCCCAAACAAATTAAAAGAATCATACCACAGAGGTATATGTGCACCCATGTTTATTGTGGCACAGTTTGTAATAACTAAAGCTTGGAAACAGCCTAAGTGTCCATCAACTGGAAACTGGATAAAGACATGGTTTTGTTTATAAAATGGAGTACTACTCAGCCATAAAGAATGAGAAACTAGAGTCATTTATAGCTAAATGGATGCACATTGAGGCCATACTCTGAAGTGAAATAAATAAGACACACATGTGTAAATACCAAATAATTTCTCTAGTGTGAGAAACTGAGAGTGTTAATAAGGACTAAAAGGATTAATAACTAATAATTGATACTTTGAACTAGGAAAAGGTCCAAAGCGGTAGGGGTGGTGGGAGGAGATGGGGAAAGGAAAGAATGGAAAGGAAAAATTTTGAGAAAAGAAAAAAAAGTGGAAACGAAGTATGTAAATAGGGAAGGGTGGAGGGGTGAAGGGCACACAGGTAATGGGGAAAAAATAAGAACCAAATACATCATGTACAGGTACAAACACCCAATGATAAATGTAAATGTATTGTATACCTAAAATGTACCAATAAAAGAATTTAAGAAAAAAAAAAGACCAGACTATCAAAGATTTTATGCCAGAAAAGTAATCAAAATAATTATCTTGAAAAGAAAAGGGAGGTTAAGAGTGTATTTGCTCTAGTTTTAAGATTTTAGACAATCTGAGTCAGGCTGTCTTTTTCTTCTTAAATCCAGAATGCCAATTGGTTGATATAAAGGGAATGAAAGTAATTTAAATTTGAGTATCATTTGGCTCAGAATATTCCTGCCATCATAAGCAATATACTTCTCTCTACAGGCCGACCAACAGTGGAAAGGAAAATTATAAAAAGACGTTGCTTGTGTATGTGGAATGAGAACGACGGGAATTAGTCAGAGAAGCCATCATTTAATGCTGTTAGTGGCACCCTGGCCTCTTGTCACCCTGATAGGCGTGATTTTCCAATAGGATCCAAATTCTCAAGACTATGGCCAAGGCTTCCTATAATCCTGAGGAATTTTCAAACTGTCAAAGGTTAATTTAAAATAAACAAAATCATATTTAGAATTTTTCATAACAGGTATAATTTTAACTCTAAAAAACATTGCTGTTTACTTAACTTGGGCATTAAATAAGTTGAAATGCTTAGAAATTATTTAGTTCCTATGCTATTCTGATCTATATTCTGATGCTATATACAATCTTAAAATTTTTAACTTTTATTAAAGTATAGTTGGTATATAATAAACTTCCCACATACATAGTGTATAGTTTGATAAGTTTAGACATATAGATATACCTTAGAAACCATTACAATGAAAATATAAATATACCTATCACCTTCCAAAGTTTTCTCATGCTCTTTTGTGATCTTTCCTGTCCTCATTCCATCCTAGCTCCCAAGCAACTACTATTTTGCTTTCTAAGTCTATAGATTAGTTTGTATTTTCAGTAAACACTCTGCATCACCTGGAGTCTTTCATGCAGTGTAATTATTGTGAGATTCATCCATGTTGTATATACTAATACATCATACATTTTTACTCCTAAGTAGTACTCCATTTGTACAGATAAACCAAAAATTGTTTAACCACTTATTTGCTGACAGACATCAGGGGTTTTTTCCAGTTTTTTGCTCTTATAAGTAAAGCTGCTGTAAATATATGTGTACAAGTTTTTATATGGACATGTTTTTATTTTCCTTGGCAATTATCTAGGCGTAGAATGGATGAATCATATAGCAGGTGTTCAACTTTTTACAAAACCTATTTTCCAAAGTTGTACCATTTTACATTTTCCCCTGCATTGTAGGAAAATTCCAGTTTCTGCATGTCTTTATCAGCACTTGGCATAATCAGTCTCTAATTGTAACCATTCTCGTGAGCATGTAGTGCTATTTCATTGTGGTTTTAATTTGTATTTTCTTAAAGGCTAATGATGTTGATCATCTTTTCATTGTCTTATTTGCTTGCCACCCACATATCTTCTCTGGCAATATGTCTGTGCAAATCTTTTGTCTGTTTTATAATGAGGTTGTTTGTTTTCTTAAATTTTCAGAGTTCTTTATATATTCTGGATAAGAGTCGTTTAAAAGATAACATAGCTTAAAGTTTTATCCTAATCAGAGGCTTGTTTTTTCATTCTCTTAACAGTTTCAAAGAGCAGAAATATTTAATTTTGATGTAGTCCAATTTATCACTTTTCTTTTATGGACTGTCCTTTTGTGTCACACCTAAGAAATATTTACCTAACCCATGTTCACAAAGATTTTTAAGTTTTCTTCCAAAAGTTTTTAACATTTTAGGTTTTAAATGTACATTTATGATCCACTTTGAGTAAATTTTTCTATATGGTAGGAAGTATTTATAGAAGTTCATTTTTTTCCATCCAGATACCAATGGTTCCAACCAACACTGTTTCTTGAAAAGACTATTGCTTTCTTCACTGAAGTGATTTTACACCTTTATAAAAAAATCTATTGCATATATGAGTATAGTTCAATTTCTGGATTCTATTCTGTTCCATTTGCCATTTATCTATCTTGATACCAACCCTACAATGTTTTAATTGTAGTTGCTTAAAAGTTTTGAAACCAACTTTGCCCTATTTCTGCAAAGGTGATTTGGTTATTCTAAGTCCTCTGATTTTCCACTTGAATTTCAGAAGCAGGTTGTAAGTTTCTACTGAAGAAAAAACAGCTGCTGAAATTGTGATTGTATTGAATTTACAGATCAATTTGGAGAAAAATAGCATCTTAACTATTATGAGTAGTTCCTTCATGTGTGTGTTTATCAATATTCAACTAACTACTTCTGCAGATCTCTGTACTTCCCCCTCTGCAGCTCTTTTCTCTGACACTCTGGTCTGCAAACTCTAGCTGGTTTGGGCTTCCTGGACTCTCAGTTCCATCTCTTCAGCTCTACCTGGGCTGCCCCTACCTGTCTTGCAGCCTGGGAACTCTTTGAAGGCAGGTATTTGGGGCAATCACAGGACTCATTTCATTAAATTTTGGTCTCTCAAGGATCACTGTTCTTCATTGACAGATGACCAATGTTCTCAAACCGTGGTTTCATGTATTTTGCCCATTGTTAAAATTTTGGTAGAATGACTAGTTGGCCCCGTTATTCTATCTTTATTAGAAGTCCAATCTCAATTTTTAATTTTTAATGGCAAATCTGTTCTTGATGTTATAAATTTCAAGTAAAAATGAGACAAAAACATAATCAGGAATTAGTATAATGCTGCTCACTATTCATTCACTTGTTCATTAGCTCATTTCATTCCACAAATATTTATGGATTCTATTTAGTCAGTACTGAGGATCAAAGCCAGGTATGTCCCTTGCTCTCACAGAGCTTATAATCTAGTGGTACAGACAGACATTAATCAAATAATTCTAAACAAAAATGTGACACTGTGTGACATTTGCTGTGAAATAAAAGAATAGAATAATGCAATGAGAACCTACATACAAGAGGGTGATTTTGTGGTACGTGTTTATAGAGCCTACATTCATGTACTGCAAATATTATTACTGTTTCTTCACGTTAAAGTCACAAAGAAATTGTATTATGGATGCAGTGAGACAGAAGTATCTATTTATTCTTTTTTTGGTACCGGAGATTGAACTCGGGACCTTGTGCTTGCAAGGCAGGCGGTGGAACCACTGAGCTAAATCCCCAGCCCAACAGAAGTGTTTATTAAATGAACTTTGCAATATATGATGTACCTAGCAGTAGGTATGAGACAATATGCTAAGTGCTTTGGAGTACATAAGAATTACGATATTATCCCTGTGAAACTTGAGATTTAATTCAGTCCATAAAATACAGAGGAAGAGGAAAGTTATGTATTTATATCCTATATGAATATAAATGAAAATTTACCAGTTAAGTAACACTGCATTAATCCCTGTTAAAAATTATTTTTTTATCAGCCTAATTGCAGAAATGTGATCAGTTCCATTGAGAAAACAATACATTTTTTTCATATGAAATCTTACCTAGATATCTCAGCTTGGGAATTTTTTTCTCCATCAACAGTGAAAGGAGATGCTCCAGTTAGTAACTCGTACATTAGAACACCTAAACTCCACCAGTCAACTGCCTATAAAACAATAATAATTTCATTTTGTAGAATTATCAACTGAAATATATTTTATAAGAAAAAAATGAACAAAATAAAGCTAAATATTTATAAACCATTTTAACAAGTAGGTTGTATATAAAGCTTTCTGTGCAAAGACACTAAATTAGCAAATGCAAGAAAGACACTTAGCAAATATCCAGGTAGCCTTAGCAGCAACAGAGTCTTAATCTTCTCCTAGCTAGTTTTTTTTTTTTTTTTTTTTGGTACAGGACCTTGCGCCTGCAAGGGAGGCGGCGGAACCACTGAGCTAAATCCCTGGCCCTAATTAGTTTTTTACCTTGATTAATCAAACATTTTTACCTTGAAATAGTTTTTTTTCTCTTTTTTGTTTTTTGTGAGACAGGATCTTGCTTTGTAGCTCAAGGCTGGCCTTGAACTCAGTATGCAGCCCAGGCTAACCTTGAACTTGGTCATCCTCCCCCATCAGCCTCCCGAGTGCTGGAATCACAGGTGTGTGCCACCATGCCTGGATTAAATTTTCATTAATTTAAGTTGGTGAAAATACTTGGATTTAGGATAGGAGAAAAAGTATCAATCAGAATTTTTATTAAACATTCAGGTTCAAAGGATCTTATGAAATTCCTTAATCACAGAAAAAAAAATTAAAAATCTCGTCCAAGGTTATTGTTTTCATAATCTCCAAAGTCAAATTCATTTATAGAACCTAACAAAAATCTGAAAGTATTCACTGATGGAAGGGTACATTAATAGAAAATAAAATGCACTCTAAATTGGAAACCCATTTATGAATGCAGTTGTTTGAACTGGGACCACAATGAATTATCAATGACTTAAATCATTTTGATATATTGAAAATTAATCATTTTGTAATTAGGCAAATTAAAATTTCAGTAAGTTGAATATATAAACTTATACCAATGAGAAATACTAACTTGTTGGTAAAATTTTAAAACATCTGCCTCCAAATTCCAGGACCAAAGTTTCAGAGGTAACACAAAATATGAACCTAGAACTATTTTAAAGAAAATACAGAACACTGAATATATAAAACAAGATCAGGCAGATTGAAAGCATGAGAGGAAAAATATTTATTGAATGCTTCCTTCATGCTAGGCACTGTGATAAGCACTTTGCATTCATTACCTCACTTAATTCACTCAAAGTTATCAGGTGTTCCATGTTTGAGAAAGAATATTGTTTAGCTATATGCCGTATCCTATGTATGCAGAAATTGGGGAAGTAATATGAGGTTTTCTTATCTGGAAATTCGCTTATGTCTCATAAGATAATTGTCAAATTTTAACAGTTAAAATTCCCCAAAAACTTCAAAGAATACCATGAAACAAACTAAACCCACAATTCCACTCTACTCTTCACGCTAGCGGCTCCACTGCATTGAGTCAGTGATGTAACACTGAGTCAGTATTACATTCATCAGAATGTAACACTGAGTCAGTATTACATTCATCAGAATGTAACACTGAGTCAGTATTACATTCATCAGAATGTAACACTGAGTCAGTATTACATTCATCAGAATGTAATACTGATGGCGTGAAGCCATGCTCTGCTGCAGATAAGACCTGAAGGAAAGGCTTATAAATATATGATCGGTCATTAGAAAGAAGACCAAAGATTCTCCACAGCCAGGCATTTGGACTAGATATATAGCCTTCTGAAAGGGGATGAGGGAGAGGAGAAGAGGAGGAACCAAAAAAAGCCAGAATTTCTTATTTGGAGAAAGTTATTAATGAAGGAAAAATGTTAAGACTGAAGAAATTTTTTTACCCACTAATATGGCAAGGAAAAAAGACTTGATTTTGTAATATAATTACTTAGAAAACTTCTAAAATCTTCATTTTTCACATACAAAGGGGAGGGAAGAGGCCAAAAAAATTGAACTTTTTAGAAGTTTATGAAAATGGACAATCTCGAACACAGAATTTTTTTCTTCTTGCAGAGGTTGTTAAATGTCTATTTTTGTTGGAGAGAGAATCAACAAAGTCATCAGTATCTCCATAAAGTTAAAAGCAGAAATTGGGAATAAGAAAATATGAGTGATTCCCTTTCCAAAGATCTCTCAAAGACCTTTTAGAGAACAGATATTAACTAAAGATGGTACATATGATTACATATTTCTGTGTGTTCTTCTAGCAGAAATTTGCCATGTCAATAAAGCACTGTCCAAAAATCATTCAACAAGACTGAGACAGGAAACATGTATACAATTTATATATTCAGTGACATATCTGTACCGCACTGTGATTCAGTTGTACCCTAAAAGACCAAGCTTCCATGCAATAGAAAAAGAATGACTTCTTAAAAAACTGAAGCTGGGCTGGGGATTTAGCATGTGCCTGCATTGCAAGTGCAAGGTCATGAGTTGGATCCCCGGTACCAAAATAAAAAACAAAACAAAACAAAACACAACACAACAAAACTGAAGTCATAGTTGGTGCTTTGCTTAAGCTATGGGCTCTTTTAATGGAAATAGATAAAAAAAATTCTGAAGAATTACCTTTGAGGTTTAAACTTCAACTAGAGTGTTATTCTATAAAACAAATACAAATTCTCCCCAATACAACCTTAAAAAAGAAATCTAGAGTGTCTTAACTTTTCTGTTATTTTTTTCCTCTAAAACTCTAGTGCTCATAAATGTGTTCAGGTATACAAAATAAAAAGAGAGAAACAATACCAGAAAGAGGGCTCTGTTGAAGACTGTCCCTAAAGTTATCAACTGGGATTCTTATTATACGTTTTATGGAAATAATATAAGGAAGTACCAAAATTAGAACATACCTTGTCATGTCCTGAATCTCCCCCTCTGACAATATCTGGTGCCATGTATTCAATAGTTCCACAAAAGGAATATGCTCTTTCAGTCTTGAATAAACAAACAAAAAAGGGATTTGATTTCAAGCTAGCATGACAAGTGTCCAAAGGAGAAAGTTAATAATACAGGTCACTGGCTGAGATACAAAGCAGTGGTAGGAATCTGCTTGACAGGCCCTTTCTTCACTGGCACAAACCATCACCTACACAGTACGAGTCCTGGGTAAGTGTCTTCTCAGAATGACTTCTCATGCCTGGAACTCTACCACCATCCATCCATCCGTACATGAGTCCATTTATTCATGCTTCTTCATTTTCTTGTTTGTCTTTTGGCATATACATATTTCAGTTACTGTTTTCTTTAACCATTCTTTTTTTAGGAATTGTCTAATACTTTAGTATGAGTGATTTTATTTCCAGGTAGGCAGGATTGGGAAAACACTGGGAAAACTGAAGGAGGAAGATCAAATGCTGAGGGAGAACAGGGAACTAAAAAATGAAAATAGGATGAAAACAAATTTTTTCTACCTAATCATCTTGCATAGGTTTGGCACTGTTAATGGTATATTTAAGTGATGATGAACAAAACTGTCTTTAAAAAGAGGCAGACTGTCTCTTAAAGATATTGTTTCTCTTTCACAGAACTTTAAAATTCAAAAGGGCTAATTTAATATATCAGGCCTAAAGGTTAATTTTAAAAATTTAACTGATTTTTAAAGTGACCAACTGACTAATCCCAATGTAATAAAGGAAAATAAATATGTAAGTTGTTATATATACATTTTGAATAAAAAATAAAATAAAAAGAATAATACACATTCAATAATACACATTCATATGACTATATCTGAAACTTTCAAGGGTATCTTGGTACCATTAAAATATTTCATAAGACTATTTTTTACAAAATGAATATTTCTTATAGAAAGCTTTCTAGTTTACATTTTATTCTTCTTCCAGCAGCAAGATTTTAAGAAAAATAACAATTCCTTTTTATTACCAATTTTAACAACAAAGAATGCTATTTTATCAGTGTCACAGGAGTGGTAGAAATCCTATTTCATTGACTCAACATCAAACAAGCCCACAGAGATGAGTGTAATGCATTCATTTAAACACCATAAATTAAAACTATTAATTGAAATATATACACATAAATAAAAATAAAAGTAGTATGGCTTATGATTGATTTCCTTTTTTGTAACATTCTGTATACACTGAAAGATTGTTATTTCCCCTAGAAACTAAAAGAAATATTCAAATATGCTTAGTATAGGAAATTTTCTTTTTTGTTGGCTGGCAGAATAATGCTAATGAATAGCTCGTATAAATCATATATCACATGTCATTATCTCTCTGCTTCATCACATCAGGTCTAAATGCTAATGCTGTGTAAACTACTGAAAAGTCTAAAGCTAAATAAAATTGATTTGACTTAAATTTGTGTACAAAAGGAAATGAATAATTTTAAACATTTTATTGGACATGATCAGACAAAACAATGTATATTAGGAAGCATTCATCCATTCACTGAATTATTAAAAGAGAAATACTTCAAAATAAATTTTTTAAACCTCCAAACTTCTTAAAACTAAGTGCTTTTAATAAATACATTACTTATTATGCAGCAGTTCTTTTTAGATATTAAGAAAAATCAGTTTAGCAAAAATATAGAATCACATAAAATTTATTTAACATTTGATGTCATCTTCAAAGATACCTTGTTTAAACATCCTACCTGAATCAAGTCTTGCTATAATGAAAAAAAAATTCCCTAAACTATGAAAAAAATGATGAGTTCTGAGGTATTGCTTTTCTAGATTTTTATTTTTTTATAAAACTAATGCAAATATAAATTCTATTTAGTCAGCTTCAAGTCACATATTTTGAGATTATGCAAATTTCCTTCTCAGTATGAGACAATGATTAAAAATTTCAAATTAAAAGTCATGAAAACTTGGAGTCTTTTTTTCCAAAATACTAGATATTCATTGATAAGTTTGGTTTTAAAGTATTTGAAATATACATATTATTTATTCTAATTAACTCATAGCCCAAGGAAAAAATAACAAGTGTTAAAATAACAATAAAAATATTACCAATAGAAACTTATGGAATTAAACTAAAAGCTGTTCTTAGAAATTCATAGCTTTATTTTTAAAATATTAAACATTTGTAAGCTAGGTGTCAAATTCCAAAGTTTAGAAAAATGATGAAAGAAACAAAGTAAATGCAACAAAGGAAATTATCAAAGAAATGGAGAAAAAATTGATACACCTGACAAACACCATTACAAAAGACTAATAAAATTGACAAATCTAGAAAATTTATCAAGGCAGTAGGAGAAGGGTAAAGAGGAACAAGATGTTCACCTTTCCAAATTTCAGTCTTACTACAAAGCTAAAGGCTTTAAGGTATTTTGGTTTTGATACATGGAGAAGCAAAGAGACAAATAGAATTCAACGGACGTCCTAGAAATAGACTCATGAGCATGTATGCCTTGGTTATATACAACATAAGTTGTATTTCCAACCATCAGACAAAGAATGAACTGAATGAGAACTTAAAAAGGAATTGGGTTATCTATATAAAAAAATAAGATTCCCACCTGACTTTATACACTAAGCATAAGACCTAAAACTATGGAACTAAGAAAACATGGGGGAGAGCTTCGTGACATTAGATATGGGAATGATTTTTTGGATATGACACCAAAAGCACAGTCAATTAAACCAAAGAAAAAATAAGTGGGAATATATTAAACTCAAAAACTCCTGTAAATTGAAAGAAACAGGCTAAAAAGGAACCTACAGAATGAGAGAATTTATTTATAAATCATATATTTGACAAGGAGTTAAAGAACTTCTAAACAAAGAAACAAGCTGATCAAAAAGTGAGCAAAGGACTGACAAGCATTTCTCCAGATAATATATGAATAGCTAATAGCACATAAGACACTCAACATCACTAATCTTAGAGAAATGTAAATCACAATTACAATGAGACACCACCTTATACCCAGGACAGCCACTAAGAAAAGACAATAGAAAATAACAAGTGTTGGCAAGGATACAGAATGCCTGGAATCCTTGTGCATTATTGGTGGGAATGAAAATGGTGCATCTGTTATGGAAAACAGCATGGAGGTTCCTCAAAAAATTAAAAATAGATTTCCAATATGATATAGCAATCTCACTTCCCGGTGTATACCCAAATCAGTATCTTGAAAAGATATCTGTAGAACCAATATTCATTGCAGCATTATTTACAGCAGCCAAGAGGTAGAAGCAACCCAAATGTCTATCAATGAATGAATGAATAAACAAAATCTGGTATGTGTGTGTGTGTGTATGTGTATATATATCTATACCATGATGTATTATTTATCCTTGAAAAAGGAAATCGTGTGACATGCTACAACATAGATTAACTCTGAAGATGTGCTAAGTGAAATAAGCCAGTCACAAAAAGATATATGCTATATGATTCCACTTTCATGAGGTATCTAAAACAGTCATACACAGAAAGTAGAATGGTGGTTGTTGGGGCGTGGAGAGGGGGAAGTGAGCTGTATCCCACGGGCATTAAGTTTCAGTTTTGCAAGATGAAAAAGTCCTAGACAGCTGTTGTACAGCAATATGACTATCATTAACACTATTCAACTGTACACTTAAAAATGGTTAAGATGGTAAATTTACCACAATTAAAAGCTAAAATGATTCAATAAATATAAACCTTAACAGAAAAATTAGTAGATCTAATGATACTAAAATGTCAATCTGATAATGCAAAGAAAAAGAAGACTACTGAATAAAGTTAAAGATTTGGCACAGGTGAAAGATTTGAAAAAGAAATTCAGAAAATATACAATTATGAAGGATGAGTGTCTAGAATATTTAAAGTATGCCAACAAATCAATAACATGAGAAAAAACACAACACTGTGATAGAGAAAACAGAAACAACTTAAATTTATCTTACTAGGAGAATAAACTCATATAAAAGAATATTATTCAGCAGCCTAAATAAAAATATTTCAACTTGAACAAGTTCCAAAAACAAGTAAGAAAAAAACCCCCACAACAACTTGAATAGGATGCCATTCATGTATACTTTAAAAATACAAGATAAAATACACATGAAGTAAGGGTACTAAAACAAGATTAAATTCAGTCCACCACTTGCTCTTCACCTGCACCTCTGCAACTAAACGTGGCTGGAGAAAAACATACAGTTAGGTTGATCAACTTTAAATCATGATCATGAACCTCCAGCAGGCCTTTAATGATGAGCAGCAAAGCCACTTATCTCCCTGACCTACCTTTTCCTCCTTTCTTGGTTATTTTATATTTTCTTCCCTCCCTCTTCAAATTTCCAAAGTCTCCATTCTCTTGCTCTCTCAGTGGGAAAATGGAAGCCATCAGAAAAGACTTTCTATGCAAAAGCTCCCACTACCACTTAACCTCTACTCACACTGTGCCCAGTTCCTCAGCCTTCTGATTCTGAGGAACTCACTGTAGTACTAGTAAGGGACCACACCGCACTGTGCAATGGATGTTATCCCTCTCAAGGACAGTGTTGCTGCGCTGTGCCCTTCCTCTCCCACTGCATTATTTCATCTACTCCCACCTCCTTTTCAAAACGGTTTTAACGAGCACTGTCACCTGTCATTTCTGACTTACTAAAGCAAAACAAAAACAAAAATTAAAAAACCCTTCTCTTGAGCCCACTTCATCTACACATAACTCCACCATTATTTTTTAGCAGAAATAATTATCTATGGATGTGATAATAGTAAGTTATTCCTGTTCTCTCTTACCTAAGGTTTAAATTGAGCCAATGCTCAATCTTCATCCTCACCTTAACAGTCTTTGACAGTTAATCATTTCATACTTGAAACATTTTTTTCACTTGGCTTTAAGACAACATAGTTGCCTGTTTTCTTCCCAGCCCTTTTCCCAGTTTCCTTTGCTAGCTCCTCTTCCTCTCCTTATTCCTTTAATGTCGCCAGAGCCTAGAGTTCAGATTTGTCCTTTTTTCTTTTCTTTCTATGCTTACTGTTGGTATTCTCATCCATTTTCATGATTTTAAATATTATTTACATACAGTACCAGCAAATTCCAGATTTAAGTATCTACACCAAAATTTTCTCTCAAATTCTAGATTCATATATCTACTTAACATCTTTGCTTGTTTTCCTAACAGAAAATTCAAAATCAACCTCTTCTGCTGACCTGCTTCACCCACCCCAGCCCTGTTTCCCACATGGTAGGAACTGTATGTATGTTGAAGGCAACAGTATCCTCTAACTTTTCTGGCAAAAAACAAACCAAAACTAAAAACAAAAACAAAACAAAACAAAACAAAAAACCCCCAAAGAAACCAACCTCCCAACTCCCAAAACCCTTAAAGAGGCGATAGATTTCAACATTAGTAAGCAGTCAAGCAAGATGAGGAATAAAAAGAACTAAAATTGAGGTCAATAGCAATGTTGGCCAAAGCAGTCAATTGGTAAGGGGGTGTGAGACAAACTGCAGTAGATTAAGGAGGGAGTGACATGAGTATTAGTAGAGACAGTGTACAAATATTGACAAAGGAGAACAACAGGACAGCAGTTGGAAGGGAATATGAGATTCTGAGATGTTTTTCTTTCTCTAATGGTTAGTTCATACATCTAGCCATCTCTCCATTTAAAAAATTTTAAGATGGGGAAAAACAGACATAGTAAAATGGTGAAAGAAAGGAGAGTTAAAGAAGAGAGAAGGCACTTCTCTGCTTCAGCATGAACCCCAATATTTTCTTTTTGCACCCAAACAACTAAGTGTTCAAAATTATGGTATCTGATTGGAACCATCTTTGTTCCCTTGAGGGGGGCTGTTGACAAGACCAGCAGAAAACACAGAACCTTCTCGTGTGAAGAGACCTGGCTGCTTTAGTGACAGCATTTCTGACTAATTTGTATTACTATATTAAGATGTAATAACTTTGATCAGCTTTGTTTCATGTTTGTTTAATTCAGGGTGTGTTATGGTTAATATCTAGATGTGCCCCTAAATATCCAGATAATGGTTTATATCTAAATGTCCCACCCATGCAATGATAGGTGGGAACCGCTGGAAGGTTACTGTCATCACAGCTGGCTGCTATTAGGAGGTAGGGCCTGGTCAGAAGAGGTGGGTCACTGAGGGCATTATCCAGAAGGTTGTATCTCCATTCCCAACTCCTCCCATGACTCTGTTTCCTGGGTGCCATGCCATGAGCAGCTCTCCCCACCATGCCCCTCTGCCGTACCATCCTGACCTATGGACTGAAACGTGACCCAACATAATCTTCTTCTTTTTTTAGTTGTGGGTGTTGGGTATTGTGTTCCAGGGATGAGAAAAGTGACTAAGATAGAGTTCTACCATTTTGATATTCTCCAGGGCCAAGGTCTGTTTCTCCCTATTGCTGAATCATCAGCCTATATATATTCTTTAGGTGATTCTTTTATTGTATTACCAGAACCTAGCCTAACATCCAGCACAAAGAAGGCCCTCAACAAACAGCAATGCAGTGACTGAGCAAAATGAATCGTTCACAGAAAGAGAAAAATGTGATCACCGAATCTCTCTGCACAGAAGGAGCCCTATATGCTATATCCAGGGTCTCTGGCAGTCTTTTTAAGACTGTATACTCCTTCTTAAAAATATACTGGTATAGAGGGAACTAGTTATACTGAAATATCCTTACAAAGATATGAAAAAATCATGACATCACCTCAAACATCCTTGTGTGGCACAGGCTGACCTTGTCTAGTCACAGGCTGCTCCATAGGGAGATCTGTCTGGGGCAGTTCACTCTCAAAACCCAGAGGGGACAGCATCTATTGAGTGTGGTTCCTGGTTTCTCAGACAAGAATTCTCTGCAGTCCTGTCAGGGACATCACTGTGCTCAGAGTGAGGTGGTGGAAGGAGATCACGAAAGTTGTCTAGTCCTGCGTGTCACTTTTCACTCTCCCTGCTATTTTTCATCTGGTGTCCTCATCCTCAGCTGTGCCCTTTGTCCCTGAACCCAGAGCCAGTCTATTTGACCTTTTCAGGTCTTCTCTGAGGGTGAGGAAGGCATAGCTGCCTAAGGGAATAAAGAGGGGCAGAGATGGCATTTGTACACTACCTCTTTCTCATGCAGACTTCCAACCAATCTTCTGCCCCTGCATTAGGTGCATTTGTCCTTTGAGGAGTATCTGGTGCCTCTGATTCCTGAGCCTTTCTGGGGAGTCGGACAGAAGCTTAAAGCAGCATCTTTTAGCTCTCTCACCTCACTGGCTTAGGATCCGGTTGTTTTATGGATGTCACATAGCTCACCACTATGCTCTCTGCTGCCCATCTACCAGAATGTGGTTGTTACTGTTTTCTTTCCCTTTTGGGTGTATGCCTATTTCACTCTTTTATTTTACTTTTGTGCAGTTCAGTGAGGAAGCAAAAGTAAACATGTATATCTGCTACATTTTGCTGAAGTCGCCACTGAAATTTTTATAAAGGAGCTTGGAAGTAAATTCTTCAAAATTCATCTATTTTATAACTGTAATTTTCTATCAAAGATAACCAATTTATTTTTATAACCCCAGCTTCATGATGGTGATCATTTCTGTTTTATGCATCACTGTATTACCTAATAAGAGTATAGGTAGGTGATCAATAAATATTTACTGAATAAATGAATTGAATAAATATAGACATGATAAAAATTAAGATCTTTAATTTTTATAATTTTACTACTTATCTTACTCACTAGGATTGCTTTGGCAATATTCCCAAAGGTAACCAGATGTACATGTACAGGTTGACTGTCCCTTACCCAAAATGCTCCAGAAGTATTTAAGATTTCAAATTTTTCAGATTTGGGGATATATGCACATAATGGAATAACTTGAGGATGGGATCCAAGTCTAAATAGGAAATTCATTTATGTTTTATATACACCTTATACACATGGCCTGAATGCAATCTTATACAATGTTTTAAATAACTGTACAATGAACCATCAGAAAGCAAAGTTGTCACTCTCTCAGCTATCCATATGGGCAATCTGTGGCTATTTGGCATCACATCATTCCTGCTAAAAATTTATGTGCAACTAATAATCATTTTCTTATATTTACTGACATATAACATTATAAAATATGACTCAACATCACTGCTGCAAAAAGTCCGGTGTTCATGGTAACTAAGCAGCACTGAGGCATCAGGTGAACCCCAGTGTCAGCTGCCAAACACCAGCAACAACAGCAGCAGCTTCAGCTGCCATCTGCAATGCTGTGTCTTGATTTAAAGGTTACTGGGCACTGCATTTTTTCTTCGTGAGATGATACATCAGAAGAAGTTGAGGGGCCAGGGAACTAGTCCTCTAAGGATCAAGAGGTACTTTGAATGTGTCCTCTAGAATTACCTGCCTCCGTAACAATGGTCTTTGTCTTAGAAGTCTCTAATTTTTTTTCTTTTTTGGTACAGGGGATCAAACTTGGGACCTTGAGCCTGCAAAGCAGGCAAGAAATCTCTGATTTTATAAACTGACATGACTTCTTGTTCTGTTGTGAATACACTCTGTTCAAGTTCATCATAAGCCTATCATATTTTCACCATGCTATCTATAGGCACTTCTTCAGTTTAACAATGACATTTTCATCATCATTATTATCATGGTCACCTGATTCAGATCTTTTCTACTATTTCATCATCGGTCAGTGAACAAGCAGAGCCTCATTATCAATGTTGAAAACTTCCTTGATATCTACTTCTTCCTGTTTAATGTAAAGATACAGTTTTTGCTTATGTAAGGATGTCAGACATCATTTTTTTTCTCACTTGACATACAGAATCCTCAAAGTCATCACCTTGTTCATAATCATCCCCGAACACAGCCATAGGTCACAGGTTGTGCTGGGAGGTGCATACCTACATTTTTAGTCCTAAGCATTGGCAACAGCATATGCAGCATACAATGTGCTAAATTCCTGTTGAAAACCTTTCACAACCAGGCCTCTGTTCACTGCTGTTAGCATGCTGCTAAAGAAAGTGTTTTTATATTTATCTTCAGTGCTCTAAGGATTCTTTGGTCACATGGCTGAATGGGGAAAGTATATATTATTCTTGATGAGAACTTCACCTGGAGCACAAGCATAACAGCTGCTGAGGAAAAACAAAACCCTGCAGTCTTCAACCAGTCCAGTTTCCATGCAAGAGCATGAGCTGCTGCTACAAAATCTGAAACTAATTTGGAAAGAGGTCCCTGGTGATCCGTGCCTTTTTGTTAGCATAATAGACTGATAAGAAATCCATTGCTTTAAAACATTGGGGACACAAGCTTTTGCCTATCACATCAAGTTTTTTTTTTTTTGGTACCAGGGATCGAACTCGGGTCCTTGCACTTCTGAGGCAGGCAGCGGAACCACTGAGCTAAATCCCCAGCCCCACACCAAGTTTACACTATGTGAGTCTGCTGCAGTACATCCCAGCATAATTATTTTGTCTTTGGCATACTTAATTCCTGGAGGGGCTGTCTTATCAGCTGGAGCCAGCATCTTTCTAGGCAACGATGCACAATCAGTGACATTTCATCAGTGTCATAGACTTGTTCTGGTGTCATATTTTCCTCAGTGATGACCTTGGTAAACTCGCCAATGGATTTCTTCCCTGGTTCATTTTAGTAGATGCTTTATCACCTGAGATCTTTAAATTTTTAATGTTGCACCTTTTCTTAAATTTCTGCAACTAGCCTGTTGAATATTCAGCTACCTTCCATTTTTAGTCCATCACAGTAGATCTTTGCTTCATGATTAGCATCCTATTAAATGGCATGTGTTCACTGTGATGCTCATGGATCTACTCTTTTGATACACAATTGAGATCTTCATTTTTGGCTTTATGCAGCATTTTTCTATCTTTCATTAGCTTCTGTTCATCATTTTCAGCACAGAATTTCAACAGTTTACCCTTCTGTTTCTTCAGGTCATCTATGATGGTCATTCCAAAGCCATTTTCTTCTGTAAGACATTTCACACTTACACTGGTGTCCAGTTTCTCCAACAGCTTGACTATTTGTGCTAGAGATAATCAAAACTGCTTTTGCTTTTCTTATTACTCTTACTCATAAGAGTATCTGCAGCCTCTTTTAACATTTTCAAAAGTGTCTTTACAACACAGAGCAGAGAATAAGCAAAAATACACAAAACAGAGTACACAGTGAATAATGCTTAAAGGGCTTGGCCCTGTGAGGGGCATTTTGGAGGACCTACCCTTGGCACATGGGGCCTGTATATGTCATTTTATTAACCTCTGTGGGTGATGGGCTTGTTGTGGGAATCTGGGTGTGTGTGAAAAATATATACCTAGGTGAAGGGGGCTAAGAAGGGGACCTTGTCTCTTGAGGATATTAAATATACTGTGTGTTGTATGAGTGTATTTTACTGTGATCTATAAGATTTTCATTTGAGGCATTATATCAATGCTCAAGATGTTTTGGGTTTTGGATTTTCAGAGGAGGGCTGCTAAACCTGAACCTAATTTGGAACTCAAGAATGATGTGTTTTATTCAACAAAGGTCTTCATCACAAAAATTTTACTTTGATTCTGTGTTTACATCAGAAATTTCCTGGATAAAAAACAAAACTGATATTCAAATTCACTTATTTCAGTTATAAAATATCACTTTTATTATGATTGCTACATAAGTATTTAATTACAGCCAACAGATGTACAACTTTAAATGTAATTAAATGCATATATGCACTTAATTATAACTTTTATAAATGTAATATTAACAAATTATAATACTGAAAATATAAAGCCTTCTATATCTAAAATCTACACATTAGCTACTATATTTTAGTTCATTTTAAGTATAAAACCCAGCAAGATTATTGAAAAATTAGTAGATCCTTGTCATTCTTATGAAGTGAATTCAAAGGGCCATCATAGTATGTCCCTTGGTAAGTATAATGTAAATGATATGTGCTTTGTTTTGTGGTTCTTTATTGGCCACCATCTAAGCCATAAGACTGCCAAAGGGCTTAAAACATTATTTAATTTTTAGTTATACTTTACATATTTTATGGGGTCAGTTAAGAACATAGTTGTTTTGTTGCTAAACTGGAGTATTCTGGTGTATCCATGAAAGATTTACTGCAATTTTAACAGGATGTCTTTGCATTTACTCTTGTCAAAATGTTCCTTTGCACAAATTTGCACAGAAGTCCATAATCCACATGGTACTGCCCTATTAAATGTTTACTCTATAGCTAATTTTCACCCCTCTTTACATTCTGCTATTACTGACTTTAAATTAAAATAAAATACTCACTTCATCAGCCACAAACTCCTTACTCAGACCAAAATCTGTCAGCACCACATGGCCATTAGAATCAAGTAGAATATTCTCAAGCTTAATGTCACGGTATATAATCCCCAACTGTAAAAACAAACAAATATGCATTTTAAAATAGTTTAAAAAATAAATTTGGACAGTCTTTCTTATCTAATTCTTTTCTTTTTTAAAGGCATTTCTCTCTGCAGGATTCTATGGCTCTTAGGGACTGTTGAGGCAAATGCAAACTTTTCCATCTCGAGGGTCATTTGCTGCATTCCCTGGACCTCTCCAATCATCCCTTCATTTTCTTTGTACCAAGGGTCTACCCTTGTCAGACCAGCTCTTTAGAGCCTCCCCTTTGGCTAATGCTTTTTCCTGCTTCTATGCTTATTTAACACTCACTTCAGATGGTCTTCAGGTGCCTTCTTAGCCAATTCTTGTCCATTACTCCCTAATGGCTTCAGAAAACTTGCCTAACTAACCAGGTCCCATGCTAGTCATTTCCTTGTTTTTCATCCTATAGCATCTATGCTTACATTGTACTTACCTAAAAAAGACTAATATTTTCTAGGTATTTCCTCTTTGTCTTGATATACTCATACACTAACTCTGTTTCTCACTTTTTAAACCTTTATCCAGTATCTAGCACAATGCCAGGTGTCAAACAGATGATTAATAAAGGCTTGTTGAATAGCAGGCTCTTAAACATAAAGATTAAAGATCACAGATTAATTTCAGTTTATCTTTTGTTCTAAATAAGCAAAGCAAATCAATTAAATAATATTTATACAGTCATGTGACACTTAATGTGAGCGATATGGGCTGAGAGTATGTTGTCATAGCCTACAATAGGTTATATGGGGTGTGTGTGTATATACCATATATATGGTGCCTATAATATATAAAAATATATCATATACATATGGTATAGCTTATTGCTCCTAGGGCTACGATGAACAAAACACAGATAAATCAAGCACAAGAGAAAAAGATTACACAGTAAATGTAGACATATGAAGCTGCTGCTGGCTTTAACATAGTATTCTGTTTTATAGTAAAACCCCTGCTTAAAAATAAGCATAAGAGTGTACTGTAAAATGATAGTCAAAAGTATAATATAATACATAAACCAGAAACAGCTGTTTACTATCAAGTATTATTGTATGTGCTATACATTTATATAACTGGCAGTGCAGCAGGTATATTTATACCAGCATCACCATAAACATGTGAGTAATATATTGTACTATGATGGTTTGACATCTCCAAGTGATAGGCATTTTTAACCCCCATTAAAATCTTATACAACCACTGCTGTCCATGTGGTCTGTCAAATGTCATACAGCACATGACTGTATCTCTTGGCTTTGTTTTGCATGTAAGTTTTATAGAAAAACACTTCAACTATTACTTCAGTTATATAAATATATCTATTTAAATTATTACAAGGTGATTAATCTATAAGAGTTTTCTATGTCATGTTTATAGTTATGTTATCCTGGATTAAATGTTTTTAAACTTAGAAATACTGCTTTCCTCAACACTAACGATATGAAAAAGCAGATTCTTAATAATCTCAGAGTTGAAATAAAAATTACACAAAGAAAAATACTAATCAATTTTCCTCCATGATTTCATTGTTTTACCAGAACGATAGGAAGGAAAACATCTTGAGTGTATACTGAACAGATGTTTGACTTAAAGCATTACACACATCTAACAACCAGTAATATTTTTACTTCTTAAGGAACTCTTCAGAAAAGGTTTTTAGGAACAAGTAATTTATTATATGTGTTACTTCATCACTTCCAAGTAAACTCCCATTTTTATCTCATCCTGTGAAACTCAGTGTTAGTATCTATATTAAGATTATATTGCTGGTTTTGTAGTCTATGTATCTTTTTTAAGGTTACTGAGCAAGTTAGCTGAGTTCTATCTAATTTGCTATATCACTTTCAATTCATACCAATAACAGTTATATCTAGTATTCATTAGGTTCTCTACTTGCATATTTCTTACTACTGTTTAATAATATTAATATTCACAGATTTTCATTTAAATTAAAGAATGAACAAAATTAAATGCTTCATAGAAATTAAAAAGTGAATTTTCTAGTTACCCATTGGGATTTTGTTTTTTGTTTTTACTCTGCTATTTATGATGAACTCTACCATCATTTTTATATTATAAAATATACATCTAATCATAAATTTCAAAGGTTTTTACAAACCATTCCTGGCTCCAATTTGTTTCTTATATAAAGACATCTTAATTACTTTATATCCTGCAAAAACACTCATAGGTATAAGCCTAAAGTTTGTTACCATACTGAAAATTCTAACAAAAGAAGTACACATCTGTCCCACGACTCCAGTTCCTCTAATATTTTACGGCTCCTGTTTTCCCTTTCTCACCATGGTGCTACAACTCTACCTCAGCTGCCTGCTCTCTTGTGCTCCCTGTTCTCATACATTCTCATTCACTCTTCTTCAGATTCCCGTTCTGAACCCTCTCTCCATCTGAGCAGTCTTGTCTCTGAGTTAGATCTACCCTTTTCTTGAACTTGCCTTTTTTTCTTACACCTTCCCAGAATCTTTTCTCACAGTCTTTTACATCTATTGCCTCTATCTTGCTGTTGGGATCTCCCTGGCCCTTCAAAAACTTCTTCCCTCTTCTAGCTTTTTTAACTCTCTCCTCTTTTTTTCTGTGCTTCTAATCAGCACTTTCAACTCTGTTTATCCTAAGCCAGGGTAGGACCTGAATACAACACGACAAAGAAGGATGGCTTCATATCATACCAGAATTGCTGTAACAGAGTGATTCAAGTCACGCCATCTCCTTGTGGTCTCACATACCTTTGATAAAAATGACTTTAGTACTCTCTGTCTCTAAGGAAAACACACAAGCCGGGCCACATAATAACTATTTGCTTCTACAATAATACTTCTTCATTAAGTTTTAAAACTGAAGTCATAATTTCATTGATCAAGATTAAGACCATCTGTAATAGTATTTTTAAACTTTAAACTGATTTGTGTAGAGTTCAAACAGGGCTATGGACAGGAATTCCATTTAAAGGTTTCAGTAACTGAGTTCATGCTCCATGGAGGCAATGGAGAAGGGAGGCAGAGGTAGGAGCAGGAGAGAGTGTCAAGCACAAAATAAACGGAAAAGAAAGCCAGTGTAAAAATAACTCTTATTTTCTAATATAATCAGGAACACATCCTGATGACATATAGGCAGAGTCTGCAATGAAGTATGTCAAATTAAGTAAATAAATATTATGACTTATGGCTTCATTTTATAGGTAGCTTTAGGAATTACAAACTTTTATGCTAATGATACTTTATACTAAATGAAGCATTAGGTCTTTTCATGATGAAAGTCAAAAAATTGCTCAGGTTCTACCATTTTGATCTGGTACAATTACAATAGGAAAGGAGATTTTTCAGTTTCACCTGAGAAAACTGGTAAGTGCTGAAGAAAACTGGTAAGTACTCTAGAAGTGTGCTATTACAACCCACACCGAGACAATGACATGTGAAAACATTAGCACTTTTAGCTCCATCAGTACCTCAGTTAAGACTGCCTGAAAGGAAACTCCAGAGATGAAGCTCTTACCTTGTGCAGATGTTCGAGGGCAAGCACAATCTCTCCAACATAGATCTGCACCTCGTGCTCTGTGAAACGCTCTCTTTGAGAAAGATGAGTAAAAAGCTCTCCACCATTTATATAATCTAAAAATGAAATATATTTTTCTTTCTTTGACTTATATTCATAAACAAAAGGAAGTACCTCCTTTTAATCACTTTGGATTAACCATGGATACTGATTTTAATAATTTTTTGTATAACTTAGAATATAATATACAGTTTCATTTAGAATATACTACTAGATTCATTAATAATTTCATAAAATAATGATTATCCTAAACCAAGCAAATCAATTTTCAAAGTGTACTGCCATTAAAATTACTACACAAAATGCACATATACTTAAATACATTTTCCCAAACACAGTATATATCAGAAACCTCTGCCATCATTGTACGATGGAAGGGTAACTTACTGTGGAGCGCCAAACATTAGCCACTACAATAACCAAAACAGAAAACAAACAAAACACAAACAAAATCCCAGCCTGACAGTTGTGATGGTTGCTAGTCACTGTTTTTAAGATCTATAAGTAGATTTCCTGTTGTCCATAATTGTCTATGTGCACTTCCAAAGCACATATTCGGTAGCAGTAGCTTTCTTATGCTTCATACATCCCAAAGTAAAAGCAGTACAATGTGGCCAAATCAAAGCCCGCCCCAAACTAGAAGATTCCATTTCCCTTTCAGTGTGCTATGTTTATTCCAAGGGGAATAATGAGACAGAAGACAAAATGGATACAGCAAAAAAAATAAATGGATGAGCTAGCAAAAAAAAAAACAAACCCAAAACCCAAAAACCCCACTCCAATAACCAAAAAACAGGCACATGCCTGGAATTCCAGCTACTTAAGAAACAGGCAGAAGGCTCACAAGTTTGAGGCTAGCCTGGGCAACTCAGAGGGATCTTGTCTCAAAATTAAAAGAAAAAAAAAGGGCTGAGGGTGTAGCTCCATATTATAGAACCCCTGAGTTCAATCCTCAGTACTGAGAGAGAGAAAAAAAAAAAGAAAGAAAGAAAAGAAACTAAGTTTATTGACAATTAGGTTTAATAAGACATTTATTGAAAAACCAATAACTGAATGCTCATTTTTTTTTTTAGGAAACAACTATAGAGATAAATATTAGAAATTACTCAAAATCACACAGAATAATAAACATTTTGCAAAAAAAAATTTCAGAGACTAACCATTGTTACATTACCATACATCTGTGTAAGAGAAATAATTTACATCTAGAAAAGTTACAAATAAGTTTAAAGCTTTTCTCCTGAAAAAACCTGAAAAGCGTACGTTATGGTTTACTGGTGTAAATCTAAAATGTCCCCCAAAGTCTCATGTACTTGGAAGGTGACTGGGTCATGGGGGTGCTATACTCATGAGTGGATTTATCCGCTGACGGGGCCGTGAAGAGATGGGACCTGGTCAGAGGGGCGTCACTGGGACAGGACCTGGAAGGCGTATTCTTATCCTTGGCTCCGCCCTTTGCTCTGTTTCCAGGCTGGAGCGGGGAGGTGAGTACCTTCTCCTCCAGCACGCCCTCTGCCACCCTATTTCTGTCTTGGAGCCAGGTGACCAAGGACTGAAACCATGAGCCAAAACAAACCTCTCCTGTGAGTTGCAGTTGTTGGGTATTTTGTCCCAGCAAAAGGAAAGTGACTTAAAACAGAAAATGCATGTATTCCAAACACATTCACTTGCCACTTGAAGTGTAAAATTCAATGGTTTTTAGTTTATTCAGAGTTCTGCAATCATCACCAAAATCAACTTGCAGAACATTTTCATCACCCACCACACTTCAGAAATTCCCATTTTCTACCTTTTTGTTAGCTGCTTGTGCTTTGGGCATCATATCAAAGAATTCAAAACCAATCTCACAAAATTTTATTTCAATATTTTCTTCTAAGACTTTGATAGTTGCAGCTCTGACCCTTAGTCGAATCCATTTTGAGTTAATTTTTGTTTATTGTGAAGTAACACATTTTTTGTATGTAGCTATTCAGTTGTTCCAGCACTGCTGGTTGAAAAGCCTGTTCTTCATTGTCACTCTTGTGAAAAAAAAAAAAATCAGTTTATGGTAGATGTGAGGATTTCTGGATTCTTAATTCTATTCCACTGATCCATATTGATCTAAAGGTTATTCATACACCAGTGTCACACTTCATTACTATAGCTTTGAGTAAATTTTGAAATCAGGAAGTGTGAATCTTTAGTCTTACTTTTCAAAACAGTTTTAGTTACTCTAGACCTTTGATTTTCCATATGAAATTTAGGATCACCTTGTCAATTTCTACACAAATACAAGTTGAACTTTTGAGAAAGGCTGTATTAAAGCTACAGATTAACTTAGGGATTAATGACATCCTAAAAATATTGAGTTTTTTGATCCATAAAGATAGGATGTCTTTCCAATTTATTTAAATATTTTATTCTTTCAATGTTTTTTATACTTCTTTTGTTTCATTCTTTTTTATTCTAAAGTAAATGGAATTATTTTCTTAATTTCATTTTCAGATTGTTCATTGCAATTGCACAAAAATTTAGTTGACTCAACATGCGGACCTTATATGTTGCACCTTTCCTGACTTTGTTTATTCTAGTAGTATTTTTTTTAGTGGACTTTCTATATTTACAAAATTGTGTCATCTTAGATATTTTTTCTTCTTCCTTTCCAACTGAAGGCCTTTTGTGACTTTTTCTTGCCTGCCACGTTGGATAAAGCAGTAAAGGTAGATATTCTTTTCCTGCTCCTAATTTTAGAGGGGGAAGTATTCAATCTGTCACAGTTAAGTCTTACGTTAACTGGTTTTTTATGGAAGCTTCTGTCAAGTGAAGTCCCTTCTATTTTGTTCAGTGTTTTTTATCATGAAGGAATGCTGATTTTTTTGTCAAATGCTTTTTTTCCTATGTCCATAGAGAGGATTATATTGGTTTTTGTCTTTTCTTCTGCTGATATAATAAATTAAATTGATTCATTTTTAGTTGTTAAACTAACCTTGCATTTCTGGGATAAATCTCTCTTCGCCATGGTATATAATTTTTTATTTGTTGTTGGATTCTGTTTTATATAATGTATTGAGGATTTTTGCATTTACATCCCTAAGAGATACTGATCTGCAGTTTTGATGTTCTTGTCTGGTTTTGCTACTGAAGCAATACTGGCCTCATAGGGTAAGTTGAGAAATACTTCCTCTTCTATTTTTGGAAAGAATTTATAAAGAATTGCTATTAATTTTTAAGTGTTTGGCAACATTTGCTTGTGAAGATACTGGGCCTTGGATCTTCACAATTTTTTAAATAAGTAGTAGTGGAAATAATGCAGATATTCCTCATTTAATGACCTATCTGTTTAATGACTATTTGGATTTATGACCTGCTGCTTGAACATACAACTTGTCCCTTTTTTTTATTTTTACAGTTCTGTATGTCCTGTTTATAGAGCCTCAGTGTCTTTTTTTGTGCAGTACACTTTGTTTACACAGTACTGTAATTTTTGCTGATTTTACTGTATGTAGAATGCTATATATTTATGTTGTTATACATTACAGTACTGCATGTAAGAGTTATGCAAATAAAAGCAAAGTCATTAGGTTGGCATTTCTTTTGACTGTTTCTTTGTTCTGAATAATGTAATGTACATACTATATACAATTCCTTATTTAGCGACCAATTCATTTAACGACCTAATCACAGGAACAGAACTCAGTAGTTAAAAGGGGAATGTCAGTAGTAGTAGTAGTAGTAGTTGTCATAGTAGTAGTTCAATCTCTTGTTATGGTCTATTCAGAATTTGTATTTTTTAAGTCAGTTCTAATAGCTCATGCCTTTCTAGGAATTTCCTTAGATTATGTAAGTTATCTAACATGAAATAACCTTATAACAACCACCTATGTTGTTATACAATTGCTCATGATACCCTCTTGTGAGCCTTTTTTAATTCTACAAGGTCAGTAGGAAGGTCTTCTCTTTCATTCATGCTCTTACCAAGTTGAGTCTTCTATTTTAAAAGTAAAAAATTGGCTTCAAGGTTTAGCATCTTTTTTTTAAATTTAGGCAATTAGCTATAAATTTCCCACTAAGCACTGCTTTAGCAGGATCCCAAAAAATTTGAGTATGCCTTTTCTCTCATCGAAGTATTGTTTTGATTTCTTATTTATTTGACATACTGTTTATATAGGAGTATATTGTTTAATTTGCACATAGTTGTGAATTTCACAAATTTTCTTTTACTATTGATTTTTAATCTCATTCCATTATGGTTGAAGAATATTTTTACAATTTTAATATTCTTGGATTTATTGAATTTTTTAATGGTCTGGTATATGGTATATCCTAGAGAATGTTCTATATGCACTTAAGAAAAATATGTAATCTACTGTTGTTTAGAGTTCTATATATATTGATTATATCTAGGTGGTTTACAGTGATGCTGAAGTCTTTGACTTTTTTGTTGATCATAACCTTAGCTGTCCTTATACTTTACTCAGAGTGAGATATTCCTGTTGAATTGCCTATTTATCCATTTCAGTTTTTGTTTCATGACTTTTGGGTCTATGTTGTTAGGTGCATTTATGTTTAAAATCATTATATCTTCCCGATAGGTTAGATCTTTTATCATGAAATGTTCAATCTATTTGTATATTTGGATCTATAGATTGAAAGGGAAAAGAATAAATCATGTAAACAGCAACTACAAGAAAGCTGACATGGTTATTATTGATTATAGCTTGACTTGTCTTCCTTTTTGTACCTCTATTCTTCCTTTACTCCTTTATTTTTCATTAAGTGAATATTTTGTAGCACATTTTAATTTCTTAAGCAAGTTTTCATGAGTTATTTGCTTAGTGGTTGTTCTACCACTTACTATAATATTAATTTAGAAAGAACACATGATTCATATGAACTTAATTCCAATAATATATAGGAAAACTACTCCTATAGAGCTTTATCTCCTCACCTTTTGTGCTATTAATGTTAGACACAGCACAACATATACAGTTGTCACTCTGCATCTATGGGTTCACATCCATGGATTTAACCGAAAGCAGACTGAAAATATCCTGGGGGGGTGGGGGTGATCTGCGCCCATATTGAATATGTAGAGATGTCTTTTTCTTGGTATTATTCCTTAAATAATACTGTACAACAACTATTTACATAGCATCTATATTGTATTAGGTACTGTAATTTAGAGATAATTTAAAGTATACAGTAGGATGTGCATAGATTATATCCAAATATTGTAATAGGGCAGCTCCTTTGGGGGATATTCTTGGCAAGCTTAGTTTAACCTCCCCTTCCTTTACCTTTCTGCAAGGCTGTGGCCTTCCCTGGTTTTCTGAAAGGATTATGTCCCCCTCCCCTCGGCCCCTAATTCCAAATTACAATGTTAATTTTTAAATAATCTTTTCGGTACTAGGGATTGAACTTGGGTCCTTGTACTTGCAAGGCAGGCGGTGGAACCACTGAGTTAAATCCCCGGCCCTTAAATAATCTTTTTTGAGGTTTACAGAATCCAGAAATCTGATAATCTTTAAAATGTTCTCCTCCACATTTAGTTCAGTGCATGGATTAACACAAAGCATGTAAATTGCTCTAAGGTCTAATGTGCAGAAAAGTAATATGTAAAATACAGGAACTGGACCGAGGAGATTGAGGTCAATTGAGATGTTCTGGCCAAAGAAGACAAAAGGAGACACATGCTATAAATGTCACCTCCTACATATAGCCTTTCTGCCCACTGTTCACTGGACCTTTCCCTCCCTATAAAAGCCCTCCGTGCTCCTGAATTCCCCAAAATGGAGCTTTGAGGTCAATGGTCCCTCCATCTTTCAAGATGTTTGCTCTTGAAAAAACCTAATTTCTTCCAATTCTCACCTCTCAGATATTGGCCTAAAGCAACAAGCAGCCCACAGCTTATTCCAAGAACAAAACTAAACCACTGTATTCAGGGGATCTGAGCATGCATTCATGTCTTCTGGTCCACAAGGAGGTGAGGATGTGTTAGAACCAACCCTCATGGACATCAAGGGAGGACTACACATTGCAAAACCTAATGACATTGTTTTATTACTTTATATAATTTTGTCTTTCAAAGAAGATGAAAGAAGAAAGGAGAGAAAGTCCATAGTTATAATTTGTAATATTATTCTTCCTAGTACCCACTGGAAATTCAGTTATGATCTGATTTCTACCCCCTACCCCGACTCCTGGCTTGTTTTTATTGTTATGCTTCCTTCATTTAATAACTCTACTTGGTTATTTTAGTGAAGTCTATTTTATCTGCACTGTAAAGCTTTCAATACTGCTCTTCAGAAAGAAAAGCCTTGACTATTTGTACAGTGATTTTAGCAGGGCCTTTTCACTCTTTCCCAGACTGGTAAAGCTGTCTGCCTCCGCTGGTATTACAAACAGCTGCTAGGCTCCACTAATTGCAGGCTGATTGCTCTATTCTTTCCAAGGAGACGCTGAAGCCATAAATTACTCCACAGTCCCATTCAATAAGCTCAGGTCTCTGCTGCAGTAGTTTGAGACCAGAGTTTGAGGTTTGTTTAATCCCAGAAAGACTCTTCATATTTGCCTACACCTAACAATTTAACTTACTGGTCTAATGAAGTACCTGCCCCTTCTTAATTGCTTACCATCAAAATTTTTTTCCCCAAAAAAGCACCTGCATAGGTAAGAACTTTTCCACATACAATCAGTTCTTTTGTTGTTAGCTTCAGATCTCTCTTATGAACCACATCCCTGGGGGGGAAAATCTCTGAGCTATTGCTCTAGAGCTGAAGACTGGCCCATTTCTGCAGGAGAAACATTTTTGCTTTATCAGCAAGATGGTACACGATGGTAGCAGTCTCTGGGCTTTTCGGCTTCTGCCTACTAGTGTGGAACCTGCCCTACAAATAGAGTGGAGTGGGAACAATCAGAGCTCCATATTCTCAGCCTGAGAGGCAATGGATAGAGCTTCTGCCCTATGAATGGAGGCTGAATGGAGGAAGGAAGCCCCCAACCTCTCAGCTCACCTAACAGGAATTTAGCCACTATAACTCAGATCTGGGGTGGATAAAAAATGCTAGGTCTTTCTCTCTTGATGAGATCCTGTACCGCTCACCTGGGATTTGAGGGAAGAGAAAAGCCCTTTCTTCCTGGCCACACACACCTGATCAGCAGTTCTGTCACGGGGAGTGTGGGGCAATCATGGCTCCAGTGCTACCTACACTAGTTCCTGGTGTTTAAGAGTTTGTTAGATTTTCTTGAGTATATGTTTCTTTGTTGGCCGTATGCCTGCCCTTAGAACTTCAGAGACTTTTAATGATTGTTTTTATAAGTACAGTGGACCCTCAAGTTAAGACAGGCCTGACATTCAAACAACTTGGGTTAATTAGGTTAATGGAAGATTCATCTGCCTCTTGTTATCTGGGTAAACATCCAGATCTCAGCTGTATTGACTTAGTTACAACCAGCCCTTGGGAACTGATCGAATTCATGAGTCACAGGTCCACTGGAACTTTCATTAGTTATGGCTGTTTTGTTGCAGAGCAGGTCCACAGAGCTCCTCACAATACCATTTCAGAAGTGCAGTCTGTTTTTCCTTCTTAATTATTAATTTGAAGTCATTCTTTTATAATTTGGACACAAGTCCTTTGTCAGGTGCATATATGGCAAATATCTGATTTTGTTGCTTGACTTTTAATTCTCTTAAAGGTATTTCTTGATGAGCAGAAAATGTTTAATTTGGATTAAATCCAATTTCCCTCCCCACTTTCATTAGTGCTTGAGGAATCCAAAGGTTTCTCATATTTTTCTTTTCTTTTTTCTTGGAGGGAGCTTTCTGGGTATTGAACCCTGGTGTTGTACATGCTAGACAAACACTCTACTACTCTTTTCAGTCCTTTTAAAATTTTGAGACAAGGCCTCACTAAATTACCCAAGCTAGTCTGAATGGGTGATCCTTCTGCCTTAGCCTCCTGAGCAGCTGGGATCACAGGCATGTGCCGCCATGCCCGGCTGTCCTATGATTTCTTCTCAAAGATTTATACTTTTAATTTTTACATCTAGGTGTTTTAAATAAATATCTGTTTATAGAGTTAAGTATAGGCTGAGATTCACTTTCTTCCATATTATCTAGTTGTATACATACATATTTAATCGTTTCAGGACAATCTGATGAGATTTGTTTCACCACTGAATTTCTTGGGCATATTTATCAAAAATCAAATGATCACATTGTGTGGTCTATATCTGGAGTCTTTATTTTATCCCCTTGGTCTATGTCATATTATACTGTCATATTACCTTAATTATTATAAAGATGTACCTAATTTTTATATGAGATAGTTTAAGACTTCCATATCCCTTCTTTTCAAAGAATTACATGGCGCTGTCCAAGTTCCTCTGTATTTATATAGGAATTAGAGTCAGCTCTTTAATATCTACCAGAAAAAACCTGCTTAGATTTTTGATTTAGACAATTTTGCATCTGTAGTTCAGTTTGGGGAGAACTGGGTTAGGCAGCTTCCCATCACTGTGACAAATACCTAAGATAATCAACTCATAAGGAGGAAAGGTTTATTTTTTGACTCACTGCTTTTGAGCTTGTGGTGAGGAAGCACATCATGGCAAGGAGAGCATGGTGGGGCAAGCTGCTCACCTACCTAATGGTAACTGGGAGTGAAAGAGAAGAAGAGGAGGGGTCAGGGTCCCAATATCCTCTTCAAGGGCATGGCCTAACGACCTCCAGTCTCCAACCTCTCCTTAAAGTTTCCACTATCTTTTAGTACCATTAAGGTGAGGACTAAGCCTTCAATATACGAGCCTTTGGGAAACACTTAAGATCTAAACCATAGCACCGGCATTTTAATAATATTGAGTTTTCTAACCACAAATATGGTGTATCTCTCCAATAGGCAGGCTTTTTTCAATTTCACTCAGCAATATATTCTAATTTACAGGGTAAATTTATTCCCAAGGATTTTATGTTTTTAAAAAATATATTGTAAAGGATACTTTAAATTTCATTTTGTAGTTGTTTGATATTATATAGAAATACAACTTTTTGGTTTTTATTCTGAAACAATATCATATCAATCACCTCTCTGTAAACAGAAAAGTTGTAACTGTAATACACAGGACTTTTTTCATGAACCATTTAAGTCACCAACTCGATGACCCATCATTCATGTATCCTTTCATTTGTATTTTGCACAACATAATCATTTGAAAATCAGAAATTAACATTAATCTATTGTTACCATTTATTTCTCAGTCCTGAATTCAAGTTTCTCAAGTTGTCTCTGCATATGATCCAATTCCGAATGAAATGTTACTTTACTTGAGATATCTATTTTAACTTGTAACAATTCCTCAATCTTTTCTGAATTTCTGTAACTTTGACACTTAGATTACAGGCTTGATCTATAGATTATCTCACAATTTGAGTTTGTCTTATGTAACTCCACCACCATGTTCATATGTACAGCTTGGGTAGGAAAATTACACTGTTCCTGTGGCATCCTCTCAAGTGGCACAAGTGCGTTGATCATTTGGGTGATGTCTACTTGGCTTCTTTACCTTTGTAATTTTTTTTTTTTTGTACTGGGGATTGAACTCAAGACCTTGCGCTTGCCAGGCAGGCACGGCACCACTGAGCTACATCCCCACCCCTACCTTTGTAATCAAGAAGTAATTTTGGAGAGGTAGTTTCGAACCATGTACCAATCCTAACCCTCATCAAACATTTGATTTATTTATTTATATCTGAATGAATTCATGGTTTCCTGTTTCATTCTACTGGTTAAATTGTAATCATCAACTATTGGATTCTGAAGATGTGGTTCTTATTGCATGGCTCTTCTAGAATTTTGATGAAACTCTTGTATTTACCAAGTCCATGTACTTTGGGAAGAATTTAACTTCAAACTCTAACTTCCCTGAGGTGAGGAGCTGGTGAGCCTTCCAGGTATTGCTATGTGTGGGATACTTAGACTGTCCTTCCATTCATTCACTAATTCCTTTCTTTTCAGGATCCCTCTTTCCACAACTTGTAGCCATTCTGTCAGTCTCTATAAGCAGAGACCTTTGGAGCTATGCAACACAGAGGCCCATCATTTATTCTGAATGAAATGAATGCTTTTTGGAGGGTTCTAGGGAGTGATATATGACTTTCATTTTATAGGATCTAAGGCTCTGGGTGCTCCGTTGAGAATAAAAACGATGGAAGTAGAAAGATCACCTGCAATAAACAAGGAAAGAGATGATGATGGCTAGAGGGAAGGTTTTTTTCTCTTAAAAGAGGCCATCAGAATCAGGAATGCAGGCAGATTCTGAGCGAGTCACCAGTGACACAGTAATAGTCAGTGGCACCAGGAGCAGCCAGATCTTCATGGACATTGAGAGGATGAGTCTTGTTAGCTTCATAAGTCAAGGAAGTCTCTCCCCAACACTTTTAGACACCTGCCCTGTTCCAACTAAGCATAAATTATATTTCTTCACATAAAAGACTATTAAAAAGCTTAGGCTGAATAAACTACCTGAGTGAAAACTGCCTACTGCTAGAATTATTTAAGGTCCAATCTGTCTAATGGGCTCTAGATCCATACCAACTCATCTACCGGAAATAACTTTTGACAAAATTATGGATCCACTAGGTTTCTGGAAATTCCTTCTCAAGTCTCTGCCAATTTCTTCCATAAGTTGGAAGCCAATGTTGTTTTTATTCTCTTTACTATAGGGAGACTGTCAGAAATAGCATGAGATTGCTCAGTTTTTTATTTATGTACCTTCAGCTTTTTGCCTCTGTGGAGACTCAACGAAAAGGAACTGAGCAGTATTGTCAATATACACTCTAGGTAACTGATATCTGAATAGAAGCAGGATCTTAATAAAACCCTAGAGGGTCAAGGGCAGTGGGAAAGGACTCTGGAAAGAGAAGAATCCAGTGGTGTAGTGAACAAGGGTTTGCGCTATGCTTTAAAATACGAATCTAACATAGCCCACTACTTTTGAGGTTACACAAAGAATAATAACTAGAGCTACCAGGCAACTGTCTTGTGCCTGCTCTATTTAGGTATGATAAATATGATTCTCATAAACAATGTTATGAAGTAGGTGCTGTTAAAATAATAATATATTTCCAGAGAAAATATCAGAATTGCCAGAAGAAACTGAATCTTGAAAAGGTTAAATAAATTATCCAAGGGTGAACATTCTTAATAATAACAAGATCAAGGATAACGAACATGAACAGTCTGACTCCAAAGACAGTGATTTCGTATGCCATTGGAGACTTGCTCTTTTCCCCCTTCTGATGGGGCTTTATTGCTGCTTAGTAGTAGCAGCCCTCTCAGGCAGCTGGCTTTGCTAATTAGAGCCAAGAAAACTAGTTTCAGGCAACTATGCTGTCCTGCCATTTAAATGACATAAAGCCAATAATTCTGTACATTTGGTCATACAATCTTACTATTATAGGGACTTTGCCCAATTAAAATTTGGAAAGCTCATCAGAATGTCATGAAGTCAAAAGCAGATAGTCTATGGGTATCATACTGAGTTGCTTCTGTTATGTTTTGTTTAGTGGCCACAGTAAACAATGAATCTAAACCTTTTTTTAGAATGTGCAAAGCTAAAATTATCACTGACAGATTTTATAGCAGAGAACTTAAAAGCAGCAATTAATGTCTTATAGTAATGGAACCAGGGATGTTTTCTTTTAAAAAGGACTTGGCAGGAATATCCACAACCTTGCAAAAATCTCTTTAATTTTTTCTAAGAGGTTGTTTCAACCCACCTCTCTGTGAAAGCAGATGGATCTGAATTTGGCAACAGAGGAGGCCTACGGTCATGGTTCTTGTCACAGATGAGGACCTCAAATTGTCTACAGACCAAATATCACCAAATGTTCAGATACGAGAAATAATACATATAAAGGACAAACAGTAATCTACACATCTTTTTAAAATATACTACTTATGGTTTTGGACAAGGCAACAGAAAGCTACAAATTTGGATGTCACTGTTTTGGAAAAAGTGTACTCTGTCATCTTGCTCCACAGGACTCCAGCAGGAAGCCTGAAGAGTGATGTGAAACTGTCGCTGCCTTCAGTCTCGGAAGGTTGGTGAAAACCGTCCGTTACTTTACACAGTGGCTCCTAAATGAAGCCCTATGGAAGAAATGCCTCCTAAGTCACAATGCCTTCCCTGAGGACTTCTTACTTTTTAAAAAAACTTATCCTGATACAATTTTTAACTTAGAAAAGCTTCCTACTCCTAAATATTTCACTGAGGTATCGCCTAAGACATTCTCTCACATAACTGCATATAATTATCAATATCAGAACCTTTAACTATTCTAAAAATACTATTATCTAATCTATATTCCTAACTCCAATTTTGTCATCTGCCTAATAATGCTCTTTGTAGCTACTTTTTTCCAGTCCAGGATCTAGCTCAAGATCACAAAATACATTAGAAATCATGTGTATTTTTTATGAAACATTTTGTCTTTCTTTTTTTGTTTGTTTGTTTTGGTACCGGGGATCGAACTTGGGTCCTTATGCTCGCGCAGCAGGCGGTGAAACCACTGAGCTAAATCCCCGGCCCCTGTCTTTCTTGATCTAGATATCTTTGAAGAGAACAGGCCTGAAATTGTGTGGAGCAACCCGCAATGTGGGTTATGTGTTTTCTCAGGATTAGATACACATAAATTCCTGGAATAAATACCAGTTGAAATGATGTTATCTTTCTTAGGCCATATCAGAAACTATGGACATTCATTTTCCCAGCAATGGTATTAATTTGGATCACATCATTAATACAGAGTCAGTCATTCAACAATGGAGACCACCTTGAGCAAGCTGCAAATTTATTTTTAAAAATTTTTTTAACAGGAGGTAAGAATTTGCTTTTATTTCTTTTTAAATAAATTTTACTTTATTTTATCACATTCCTTCCCCGTTAGCCCCCCTCCCCTCCCTATGTACAAATTTATAGATTGGCTTTTCATATTAAAAGTCTGTGTCTGCCTATTAGCCCACAATGGCTGCCCGAAGAGCCAGCAGTTGGTGTGTGGGAAAGGAACAAGTCTCCACACCACTGGTCACAGTGGAGGACTCAATGACCTGTGACACCGTGACATCTTGGATGGAAAAATATTGCAGCTAAGGACAACATGACTTGTACACAAAATTTCTGTAGAAGCAAAAATTAATCTATGGGAAAAAACAAATTTCTCACTAATCAATGAGCTGTTCTGCTAAAATGTCTCATTCCCTTGTTGATAGGGCCCTGCTCAAGACTGTGTTATCGACCCCACTGTTCCCTGCACTGCCCTTCACCTGTTCAAGAAGCTGTGTGTGGGCTGGGGATTTAGCTCAGTGGTTCTGGCGCCTGCCTTGCAAGCGCAAGGTCCCGAGTTCAATCCCCAGTACCAAAAAAAAAAAAAAAAGAAGCTGTGTGTTCAATAAATAGCGGCAAGCTCCAGGAGACAGTGTCTTAACCTGATAAGAGCTGTGACCATCCTAAGGCCCCCTTTATGCGGTAAAGATTTTGTCTTGTTTTTTTTTATCCTGACCCTTGGTCAAATGATTGAGGGTCTGATCAGCCTTCAACAATTCAAGTGGGGTTTGTCATGTTTCTCCACATTAAAGTTACTATGTCTTCCTTCTTTTTTAATCAACTGGCAAATTGTGGGAAGATAACTTGAGACTATAAAAATATCCTGCTTCTCATCAAACTATCACTTATTTTAGCATCAAGTGATGATTTTCTCAATTATTCCTTTGCTATGTTAGCATTCTTCCACAAGGGAAAGCTTTCCCATCACCCTCATTTATTGCACTTTCCTACTTCCTAGCACAAGATTTTCTGCATCACTTTGTTCTTTCCCAGGCTTTATTTTAATAAAGCCACCACTGATGGGTCACTATCACTTTACAAATAAGCACTTTACATATATTATTCCATTTAAGCCAAACAATTCTAGGTAAATGGGATAGCAAAGGGCCTGAGGGATTTAGGATCTAGGGTTTTGTGGCTAGGAAATATTGAAATCCAGAGTTGAATTCAAGTTAGTACTCAAGTAGAGAACGGGGAAAGAAGAAAATTGATAATCGCAAAGGAGAGTGCAGGTTATTTAGGTTGGCTGGAGCACAGCAGTAGGAGACTGGGTGGGACAGGGAGGCTAAGGCTGGGAACAGATTGTTTTGAAAGCTCAACTATGGAGTTGAGACTACATCATCTTTAAATAAATGGATGTCACTGGGAGACTTCAAACTGTGATATGTCCCACTTATGGCTATGTGGTAGGATGATTAATTTAAATAGAACATAAAGCATAAATTGGGAAGGATTGAGACATTAGACAAAAATTGACATTAAAACTATTTCTATTTTTTGCGCTATTAAAAATAAAGCTGGTTTTTCCTGATATACCAAAGAAATCAATATATGTGGGCTGAAATGTGTGTAGAAATGAAGTTAAACGGTTCCTCCCATGCCACCCATATGGCCTTGGGCATCCTTCATAAAAATGATAATCCATCTCTTGAAGGGTTGCTTGCAAGGAATGAAAGTGATAATGTGTGATAAATAGCAAGAGTGTTCCCTGATATCAAAGCAAATATGTACCACAAAATCTAAATATTATAGTAAGAAATATTTGCCACCTTCGCCTTTGTGTTCCTGGATACAAGAGTCTAGGATTTTCTGGCCTACAGACAACCTTCATTTGCACTGACATTCTCATTCTTACAATAATAAGAAATTTTAAATATATATATATATATTTCACTCAGGCAGGTACAGCTTGGTAGATCTCATTCTTTAAATAGTTGAGTCAAAATGTATTTACATATTAAATTTTGATAAATGCTGCCAATTTTTGATAACTTTCTTCAAAAAGGCTGAAGCCATTTATATCCCACACCAACAGTGAATTAATGCCTTAAGAAAACACTCTAACACTTGTTATAATCAATATTTTAAACTTTTGTCAGTCTAGTAGGTAGTCTCAAGATACAGAGAATGTTAAGGTACAGAAGAAAGGAGAGGAGAAGAAAATGTGAGTCTGCCATAGCTGGACTTGATATATTTTCAGTGAAGTAGGACAAATCATCTCAGAGAAGAAGACAGTGATGGAACTGGGGGTTTGAGAAGTAGTGGAGGTGGGAAAGCTCATACACAGTTCACGAGGATTGAAATGCTTAACCTTCCACAACGTTCTGCTGAGACTGTTAGCATGAATTTCAGGTCAGACTCGGGAGACATTTTGTTGATGGATGAGGAAAAGTTGGCAACTGCTATTGGAAATCAAGATCAGATGGTAACCCAAGTGACTGCAGTGTCAGGTGGGGAGGAAATAAGAGGGTGAGCAGGAGCACTCGCCATGGCAGGTTAGCAAGGATGAACATAGAACCCAAGTGATGTGGCAAAGAGCAACAGGAAAGGCTGAGCTCAATGAGAAGTAAAGAAACTCTTGGGGAGTGTGCAAAAAGGGAAAACAAGATTGTGGTCAAAGAAGAAACCTGACCATTAGGTCTTAGAGGTGGGACTGGTTGGACTGACAAGGCCTACTATGCTGCTATACTTGTGAATGGCTAATGTGAAGTAAAAGTCAAGGTGACAGAGGTCAGAGGTTTGGATGGTATTGAATTAGTTATCAATATTGCTACAAAAATTGTGGAAGGTGACAGAAGGAAACTGGAGGAAAGGGAAACCAATCCTGATGAGTAAGTCACTGAAAAGACAAGCACGTGTCCTAGGAGTCAGTTAACTACAGGACTGAGGGGAGGTTACTCGTAGAAAAGGTCAAGCAAAAGCAAAGCTCCATGGAGAAATAATTTTTTAAAACGTTTAACCATCATCACTGTTGAGTATAAGGGGCAGAACATGAAGATGAATGGTCTTCTGTGAAGGGGGGTGGGGGTGGGGAAGGAACAGCCTCTACAGAGCAGGTTTTGCTTAGGAGGAAAGAACAAAGCACACTTGGTTACAATTTAGGGTGTCTGTGCACACAGGGTTACTCATGGAGGACAAGAGAATGTAAGTGTAAGATGAAAGAGAGAAGGCTGTATAAGTAAGAAGAGAAAAGAGTAAATTTCTCAAAGGTATAAAATGTCTCAAAGCTCCTACATCGGAAGGGCACACAAAAATGAAGCTTTATAGTGAGTACAATTTCACCTCCTGTGGCGGATTAACTAATGGTCAACTTGTAATGCTCAGCTGAACTGAATCAGCCTGGTCTGGGTGTGGAAGATATGAGGATTGTTGCCAATAGCCATAAAAAGAGAACTGGAGGGGAAGACCATGGGCTGTTGATTTTCTAGGAGAAGCTTGCTGTGGATGGTTTTCCTGATGCGAACTAAGCTGTTCTCATTGGAGGAGGAGCTGGGGGCTGCGCCATCGCTGGGAATGGTTGCTGTTCTCATCAGGGGAGCTCTGATCTTCACCGTGAGCATCACTTCCTAGCTCCAATGTAGATCCCTTGGCCTGGTGGCATAAATCTTTCACCCCATTGCTGCAGGTTTCTGGCTTCCACCATTGGCCTTCAGGCCTTGCGGGTACAGATCCTCAACACGGACAAGCATGAGACATTGCTGTGGGCTCTAGGCCACCTGCCGGACTCGTGGAGAACACTGCCTTGGACTCTAAGCCTTTAGCTGGACTTGTGCGGGACATTGCTGTGGGATCCAGGCCCTTGCCTGGATTCTTTGAGCCTCTAGTGTGAGGTTAATCTCTTGCACTCCTGTTTTTGACTTTTTAGGTAAATGTAAAATAACACTATAGATTGTGTCCTGTAGTATGTATTACCTTGCCAACACCTCCTCCACACCACCACCAAAGTCTAAGGTTAAAAATAATCTTATGTTACTGAAGTCTGAATACAGTACTTTTCAGTCCTCATTACTTTTCAGCTGCTCTTTGGAAATCAAAGGAAAGAATATTTCAAGAGGAGCAAAGTGACTGACATAAGAATCACCCCTGTAGATAAGTACTGAGCCCCTCAAAATGGCTGTATGAAGCCACTGGATTTGGGAGCAGTTTATTATGCAGAAAAGGCTGATACCTTACTAATTTGTAGACTGTGCCTTTAACTAATATGTGGCTTGCTCAAGATCAGTCAGTAAGCAACAAAGCTGGAATTAAAATCCAAAACCACCTGACTATAAGATCTGAAGACCCTTCATGATCTGACCTTCCCACTAGGTGGCTCAGAGCTCTTTGCTATATTCAACTTTGCCTATTTAGTAGTTCCCGGGTGCTCCACACACTTTCCGGTTTTCCAGTTGTCACACACGCTGGGTGAATCCCTGTTCTGGAGTGTTCTTCCCTATCTCCTCTGTTTGCTCAGCTAAGGACTATTTCGGCTGGTAGTTACAGTTTAAATGTCACTTTTCCAAGAAGGTCTTCTCTGATAAACAAGATTAGATTTAGGTTTCTTCATTATACTTACACTCTCTTTAGTGCCCTTTGCATTACATGTACTTATTTCAACAATAATTATTTAATGATGTACTATTTTCTTCAATGTCCATTTCTCTTTTAAAATATAAGGTCTGAAGGACAAGAATCGGGCTAGGTATGTTACTAGATTGAAGCACGTGACACATAATAAGCAGGCAAATATTTGTAGCGTGTCAAATTGTCAATAACTTGGTACAGTTAACCTATTATATCAAAAGGGCCAATATTTCAAAGAATTCTCCAGGAAACCTACCTGATAAACTTAAAGAAACTTAAGTCATAATATTTTCAGAGGATCCATAATTTATTCCCCCACTATTGATTATTGTAAGGGGATCTTTGTCTCTAAAATGGCTATTAGGCTATGTACTGTGGAAAAGGGCTTCATCTATAAGTTTGTGTGAAGTGTGTATCTTACTACTTCTTAAGCAATAGTCTTTTTACCAATGATCAGTGATTTTAGTACTGTGATGCATCAATATGTTCTTTTACAAAGTATTTTAGAATTATAATGTTACCATACCAGATTCTTTTTTGTTCCTTAAAGGATTTCTTCCTATTTTACCAGAATTCTTTTACACTCTTGTCATATTAGGGACTTAATTTGTATCTCATTTCAACGACACCTAATTTTATACATCTATTTAACAACAGCAAAAAGATTTCATTCTATTGTTATGCTCAATCATACTTGGTTCTAGATACAGAACAGCTCACTGTACATGTGTATATATGTCTTCTTGTGTCTGTGTGGGAAGATTAGAAGACAGAGAAGTAGCTTTTAAATTAGTAACTTTGTTTTTTTAAAACAGTGAATTACTACTTAGATTTCAAATAGAAGATCTCTACAAAATTTCCAAGATTTTAGAAATTTACTCAAACAAAAGAACTCACATAATTCTAAGAATCTTATGGGATTAACATGAGGGTAAAAAGGACATCTGATTTCAATCAAAATTATTTTTAATAAGTATTTATAATGTTATATTTCAAAACAAAAGATTGGGGACTTAAGGTCACTTGTAAGTACTGGCAATAACTTATTCTACTTGCATTATTAAAATGAGTGATGAGATTCCTAATTTTAAAGCACCAAGAACACAACAAATTCCCTTTGTTGAAAATGAACACTCATTATTACTTCCAGGTAGAAAAGAGTTTCAGCTCCTTACACTTCTGCACATGTGACCTGATTTAATGTTAAACCCAGAAGTCTCTCCACTGTCCTGCAGTACATGTGCTTCTGTCAGCAGACTGGGGAACTGAAATCCACTGGCAACACTGAATGAAGTACTCCTGAAAACAGCCTCCACTGCACTACCTGCAGGTGAGGATGCAAGAGAACCATGGGGAGAGCATGAGCCTCCTCACAGTCTTGTTCACAAAACCTCGTGCCAGCTGAGTGGAAGGGAAAGCCACAGAGCTGACAGGCAGAAATCCTACATCTCCTGCTTTCACTCTCCAAACACCTGCAGTTCCTAGTTCCAACTCTGATCTCTAGTCAGCTAACTTTTCTATCTCAGTCTTTGATTCAGAACTTCCCTCTGTTGTTGTTCTTTTGTGGCACTTTTCAGCTCATTAAAATCATAGCAAAGCTCAGAGAGCATGTATGTATCTATGTGTGTATGTCTGTCTGTCTTATGAATTACTCAGAAATGCTTCAAAGCAAAGAAGTTCCTGCAGTTACTGTCTGTTCTGCAACATTAGCAGGGCAATGTAGTGTAACCATTCTGTTGCCATCTCAGCAATCAGCATCACCTTTGCAATTTTTGAGATGAAATTAATAACCCAAAGTGAAACTTTAATGCCTTAAATATCTTTTAATTTCTATGGAAAGGATGACTCATGGTGACAGATCTGTCTAAGAGACTGCGCAGCATTCATGATTGAGAGTGATCCCTGGCATCACCTTTATAAATACCTTTGTGATTTGTTTCTTTAATGTCTGATGAATTCTGATTAATCGGACAGTTTATTAGTCATATATCAGATGGTGTTTTGACAAAATCACCACTAATAGATTGTTGAAATAAATGAGTTTTGAGAGAGAGAGAGGATGAGAAGATATTTTTTGTATCACCCGTAACTACATACAGCTATAGAAAAAGCCATAAAAGGAGAGGTGGTCTCTATATTACAGGACTTAGAAATATAAAGGAAAAAATCCATCAAATCCACGTTATGAGATATAAATTAAAACAGAACCTTAAAAGATTTTAATGTTGTAGAAATTTTTTAAAAAACAAAATTAGGATTTACAACAAATGGGTGTAGTTTGGCAATGAAATCTAGTCCATTCCTGTTTCTGGGAATAAAATTTTATTGGACCCCACCAAGCCTACTCTTTTATTCTTGTCCATGGTCAAAGAGAGCTTAAGGCCTGTAAAGCCTACAATATTTACCATCTGGCTCTTTACTTGTCAGAAAAAAGTATTGTCCACTGATAGGATGGCAGATAGAATATAAATGAGTGGAAACACAAAGCACACGGGGAACAGTAATGCAAACTCAGTTCTGTAAAAAATTCTAGAAATGCTAATCTACTCTGTAACAACAAATGTCACAGGTAAGGATCTCGCAAGATACTACTATCATAATTATCATTTGGAGAAGCCTGTGCCAACCAAGCGTATTTTATCCCAATGGAAAAAACCCTGTCAAAAGTAGTCAGGGAACTATGAATACCAGTAGGAGCTGATGGCAGCCTAGGACTCACTCTCCACTACTGCTCCCAAAACATCTTTAAAAAATGGCAAGAATGACTGCAGACCTCCATGACCGACTCCTTCAGCAAAGGAGAAAAGAAAAGAAAAAGCAAATACTCAAACAGCATGCCATGGAGCAAGCTGAGCAGGAACAGGGCAGAAAATCAGCACTGTGGGAAAGTAAGAAAATGCAGTAAGTTAGCAGAATATAAACTTAATGTACGCAATTTAATAACTTTCAGCTAGAAGATACAGTGCAAGAGAATGACAGAAATGACAGAATATATAAGATTAATTTAACAAGAGATATGGGTACGAAGAAAATGTTAAAAATCCCTAGAGGTCTCAGAGTAGATTTGAACAGGTGAAGATATACCATGTACTTGAACAGGCTAATCAATGCCTTAATAATGGCAGTTCTCCCCCAAATTAATGTTTAGTTTAAAGCCACCCCAATAGAAAAGAAACACTAGCCAGTTTTCTTTCTCCCATAACTACAGAATTTGATTTAAAAGTTCACGTTGAAAATAAATCAATATGAAAAACTTCCACAAAAGGACAATGAAAGACAAGCAAGTGGCCTTGCCGGATAATAAAAAATATTGTAGGACCTTGGCAAATTAAATCAATATGACCTTGGCACATGAGTCAGCAAACCAAACAGAAAGGAGAGCAAAATAATTAGAACCAACATATATGAGAATTTCACAGAAGAAAAAGGCAGTACCTCAAGTCAGGATAAACACAGACTTCTTACTAAATAGTGTTGGGAAACTAGCCATCTGAAAAAGATTTAAATTGGATCCTTAGTGCATGTCAACCAAAGAAAAACTTCACTTTGAGCAAAGTGCCCAGTGCAAAAATAAAACCATGCAAGTGGTAAGAGAAAAAAAAAAAATAAGTAAATTCCTTCGTGAACTCAGAGTAGAGGAGGTCTTTCAACTATAACTAAAATCTATAAGCTATGAAAATAATTTTTTAAATTCCATTATACATAGATTTAAATTTTTACATGATAAAATATCAAAGTTAAAAAAGAAAACTGGGAAACATTTACAATGTATATCACAAATGGTTCATCTCTCTAGGGGTTCTTAGAAATTGAGAAGATCACAAATAGAGAATTCCCTGAACAATACAAACAGCCCGATCATATGAAAAGGTGATCAGCCTAACTTAGGAAAAAAGAAAGAAAAAAAGGAAGAAAATTAACTCAACAAGACACTACTCCTCATCTAAGAGACAGGCAAATATCTAGAACTCTGACAATACGTTCTTTGGAGAAACGTACTCTCAGACAATGGTGGTAGTCGAGTAAAATGGTATAACTTCTATGGAAGGATGTTTGGCAAAATTACAGGTGGTAAAAAATTCCAGAAAATTCCCTTCCAGGATTCAAGCCCACAGGTTTTTTTTTTTTTCTGTGCAAGTAGAAAATGACAGATAGACGTTCTAGTTAGATACTGAAGTATCATTGTAAGATGACATCAGAAAAGCAGGCAGAGTGGTGTGCACCTGTAATCACAGATACTTGGGAGGCTAAGGCAGGAGTATCACAAGTTTGAGGCCAGCTTATGCAACTTAACAAGACTCTATCTCAAAATAAAATTTTAAAAAGGGAGGGGGAGGCTGGGGATATGGTCTCAGGGCTAGAGTACTTGTCTAGCATGTGCCAGGCCCCGGATTCAATCCCCAGTACCATGGCGGGGGGAGATTAGAAACAACCATCCAAGGATGCAGTCATGGGGAAACAGTTAAATACTTAATGGAATGGAATGGAGTACTATGCAGGAATGAAAAAAATCAAAAGATCTTCATGAATTGATATGAAGTTCTGTTAAATTATAACCGTATGTTACATTATTTTAAAAATCATGTGTCAAACACCAATACAGAATACTTTTACTTCTAAGGGAAAAAAGTAATATTATAGTAAAGGGATCAGACTATCATCTATATAATCTAAATGTAGTACTACTAATTGGGAACAAATAGATAATAGGTTTCTTATAATTTGATATTATATGAACTATACAATTGCACCTGTGATATATTCCAGCATGCAATGTTTAATTTCAATCTATCAAGCCTTCAGATCTACCTTCTCAATTATTAGAACTTAGCAGAGGCAAGAATAAGCTAAAAGACATGACAGCGACACAACCAGTAAGTATTCCTAGTTTACAAAAACCAGTTATCCAGGAGCTACTGCTGTGTGCACCTGCAGTCCCAGTACTTGGGAGGCTGATGCATGAAACTCACTTGAGTGCAGGAGTTTGAGACTAGCCTGGGCAACATAAGTGAGATTCCACTCCCTCCCCCCTAAAAAAAACCTCCAAGAAACAAAAAGGAAAAAAGAAAAATAAGTTGTAAAGGATAACTGTGTGGCCATTAGTGAAAACTGAATATGAGCTTATGTGATAGATGGCCACGAATTCTTTACAGTTCCCCGCAAGACATGAATCTAGGTGGTCAGGTATTGGCAGGGAGGCTGAGAGGGCTCCAGGACTCAGTCTTGGGGCCTTGCAACTTCTACCTTTGTACTCTCAACAGTCTTCATGAGCTGCGCTTAGGTTGCCAGGCTACAAAGAAGCATCTATGGTACTGGAGGATGAGAGGCCGTGTGTAGAGAAGTGAGATGGCCCAGCCAACAGCCAGCACCAACTGCCAGGTCTGAGAATAAAGCCACCTTGGTCCTTCTAACCCAGCTAACTCTCCTGCTGAACACCACGTGGGTAAGCCCAGGCTATGCCAGAAATTATGAGAAAATAATATTTTTTTGGTACCGGGAATCAAACTCAGGACCTTGCGCTTGTGAGACAGGCAGTGGCACCACTGAGTTAAATCCTTGGCCAGAGAAAGTAACTGTTTAACCTACTAAATTTTTGTATTTTGTTATATGGCTACATTTTTTTTTTTTTGAGACACAGTCTCACTTTGTGGTTCAACCTGACCTTGAACTCACAGTAATCCTTCTGCCTCAGCCTCCCAAGTGCTGGAATTAAGGAGTGTGCGACCATGCCTGGCTCTATACAGCTACAACTTTTAAAACTGGAGAATCAATGAAATGAAAATTTATTAGCTGAGAAAGGCAGATGTCATTAACTGGAAAAAAACTAATTACAAATAACATGGACAAAACACTCATTTTGACAAACCATGCATGTACACAGACAAAGAAAATATCTAGTGGGATAAATACTATTAACATACAGATACTCAACTTATGACAATGTCATATCCCAATAAGCCCACTGTAAGTTAAGAATATCCTAAATTGAAAATGCAATCAATATAACTAACATAGTGAACATCCCAGCTTAGCAACACAGTGCACTAAGAGTCTCGGTTGTGATCGTAGAGGTAACTGGGAGCTGCAGCTCATTTCCCCTGCCCAGAATCAAGAAGACTGGACTACATTTCACTAGCCGGGGAAAAGATCAAAACACTAAATGTGAAGTATGACTTCTACAGAATGTGTTAATTGCTCTTGCACTATCCTAAAGGTGAAAAATTCCAAGTCAAACTATCTTCTGTCATGGTCTATTATAATAAGGTAAACTCTGGGTAATGAAAATACGTTTTTCTTTTCTTTTCTACATCTTCTACATACATGCACGTTACTTTTGCAGTAACAGAATACTTTCTTAAATATGTCATTCGTTAAAAAAAAACAAGGTCTGTATGCTACTGTTTAGCAAAGTATGTGGAAAAATGTCTCACTGCACATCAGAATGCTGCAAACAATAACCAAAGCAGAAAAACAATTTATAATCAAGTTGTGTTCTAAATTTCTGAAAAGTTATCTTCTTTTAAGTTGAAAAACAACTACCATGCACATATACAAAGAGAAATTGTGTCAAGTAAGTCTATGTGGGCAGAAGGGCATGCTTTCTACAGCATTGCCATTTGTTACCAAATGACTATGCTATCTGGTCCACACTGAATTCTTGAGCTGGCACAGAATTGGGTTTTCTTGCTTCTGTATTTATTTATTTATGGGCCACTGATAAAGAGTGGAAAAGGTCAGTTAATAATATATAGCAGATATACACAAGAGGCAAAAATGAAGGGCCAAATGATATTTATTCACTGGAACCAGGTGCTAACATTAATGGGGACAAGACAGGAAAGATTTTTCCATATATAGATATACAGATAGAGCTAGGATTTTTAGTTGATAGCAAGCATTTCATAATGAGCCTGAAGTGTAACTCCATGGCTGAAAGAGAGAATGCAAATGTAGGTATCAATAAATGAAAATATAATTTCCCAAATGAGAGCATTTAATACAATTGCCAAATCTGTGTGAAAAATTTGTTTGTATTGCTACTAATAAAGGAATAGAGGCAGCAATATCTGGCCAATAAAAATCAGACTTTGGAATGAGTCAGACCCAAGTCCCAGTCTTACTCTTCAAGGTTACACAAGATTCGTAACTTCAGGACAGGCAGCCTCCAGATGAGGTCACGTGCTGTGAGGTCACTGATACTATGGCTACCTCAGCAGAAGGGTGGGCAACTACAGGCACTCAAGAAATAGTTCATGCTTCCAGAGCAAGATGAAAAACTAGCCTATCTAAACCTTGCTACAGTTTTAGGAGAGAATTATTAACACAGACATACAAATTAACTTAGCAAGGGACAATGAAATATTCAGTGATGGCAAAGTATAGTACTAGAAGCACTGCCATTTATTTTTGAAGGAACAGAAAATGGTGCAACTTTCCTACAAAGCAATCTGGCAACGTATGTTCAGTACTTTTCCAAAGACCACGAGTGACAGTCCAACTGGAAAAGGAACAGAGTCAGAAAGTGCCTGTGTGGGAAAAGGGAGTGATCGAAAAGTTGACTGATTAGTGGCCATTCCCTTTGTATACAGGTTTTCCGACAGAAAATGAAGAACATCTCTAGGAATACAAGTCTTTGTGTTCTTTTTTATTTTTCCCCATTATTGGTCTCCGTAATTGTCCCCTTGTCAGCCCAAACCTGTACATTCTTGAGAATTCCTAAAGTAGAAATCATCGCCCACTTCATCATTCAGCTCCTTGCAATGGAATAATGATGACTGTTTCTTATGATTAACAATGAAGTATGAAATAGAAGTACATAAGCCTCTTCATATTGGAGAGTGCATACTGGAGAGTGCAATGCATAATGTTCAAGGAAAGAGAAGAACAATAATTGAAACATTTCCTTTCGTCTAGGTCTGAAATATGTTGCCCTTTGAGTTACAACTCAAGACCTGGGGGGAAATGTTCTTGTAAAAAATATGACAACTGACACCTACCTAAGATGAGATGAAGTTTGGTTTCTGTCTGGAAGGCATAGTGCAATGTCACCAAAAACGGCGACTGCCTAATGTGCTCCAGGACTTGTCGCTCTGTCCTCGTATGCTCTGTGGTTTTGGCCTTCTGAACGATTGTTGCCTTTTTCAAAACTTTCATGGCATACAACTTTCCAGCATCGTGACCACTTATTTTACGAACTAGAAATACTTTTCCATAAGCTGAAAATGAAAAGAAAAAAACAGAAAGGATTAAAACACTACATAGGCAGAATGGTAATTTATGGAAGTAAAAATTCATATAACATACGAAAAATATTCACTAAAAGAAAACATATCCCCATTGCTTCTCAGCTTTTTGGCTAAGATCAAGTGTAGAAAACATATCCTTGAAACTGTTTCATATAGTTCTTTGATAGAGTTCTTCAACTTTACACCACATATATTTCTAAGTCTAGCACTCAGTATTTACATATCTAGCAATGTTATGGTTTTTACTCTTTAAGTGTTATCCTCTCCTCAATATTTTTAGCTGTAGAAAACTAGCTGTTATTATGGTCAGCTAACCACAATCTAATTCTGGAACAACTAGGACATTTTAGACATCAGATAAAACTTCTCTCTCAATCTTAGTATCTCAATCTCTCTCTCTCTACATATGCGTGTGTGTGTGTGTGTGTGTGTGTGTGTGTGTGTAGCAAATGAAGACAGTTCTTAGTAAGAATCTCATATACACATATAAATCAAGTACCTCAAGTATTCCTTTATACTTATAAAAAAAGCCTAAAGCAACATAAGCTAACATTACATAAAGGAAATCTTTAGTCTTAATAAACATTAAAAGATCCTAAATTGCAAGCGACATACAAAAGCTCCTTTATGTCTCTGGGCAGCAACTCATGGCTTAGTGGGTCAAGCTCAACACACTTTTCATAAGTAAGGGCTCTGCTGGGCACACTCCTGTATGTGGTGCCACGCCCCCAGGTGGAGGAATTAGAGCCTTGCGGGCACCGTGCCTCACTGGGCACAGCAGGTTTCTGCATTTATTTTCCTAGAGGAAAGGGGCAGGGCAGGAAAATGTGGAGGGAAGAGGGAGGAGGAAGGGCAGGCTAACAATAATAAACACTGTAAGGGGGAAGAGATAGGTCCCCAATTCATCCCCACAAGGTATAAACTCTCTAGCTGATCTTCTAAAAATGCAAACGCCTCTTAGGATGGCTAAGTAAAATTCCACTTTAGAAATGAGTCACTTTAAGGTCTTGGGGTAGCTCAGTGGTAGAATACTTGCTTGGCATGCATGAGGCCCTAAGTTCAATTCCAACACCAAAAAAAAAAGTTAAATGTTTTAATCAGACCACTCTTGAGGGTTCTGTTTTGAGCCAGGACACTCCATCCACAGCCTCTATTCATACCTCTACCATACTGAGCACGTAATTCTATTATAATCCACCTACCAGAATAAGAAAGCTTAACTGGAAAGGCTCTTATACTCTGTATATTATTCATTTCAATACTTTGGGAACTGGATTAGTAGCAACACATGATATGCCACGGATCAGTGCTAGACTGTACTAATCCCAAGGAGGAGAGCCAGCACTTGTTAAGGACTTGCCTATGCCAGGCTCTTTCCACATACCGATTCACTTATTCTCACCACAGACAGTGAAGTTGGCACTTTTAGCAATTCTAATTCATAGATGAGGGAAGGGGTTCAGAGTAGAGAAGGATTCGGGCCAGAGGCAGAACTGATTTGAAAACCAAAAATGTGACTCCACAAACCACACTCTTAACCATAGTATAATTAATTTAATGAAAAGGACTTCAATAAATGTACTGAATACATGCTAGAACCCAGAAAATTTTCAAAAATATGTATGTCTTATCTCATTATAAATATGTGTAATAATTGTAGTGAGACCTCAAAATGACAGAAGTGAACAAAAAAGGAAACAGAAACTTCCAGAACCTAACACATCAATTTAAAATATAAAAACAAAAACAGTGTATCTGTCTATAACAAGGAAAGAAAGCTAGACAATATTCCAATAAAGTATATCTTCTACCAGAGAAAGCCACTATAGAAACGGGGGAGAAAAGTAGGTCCTATACAGTTCCTTACACATTTAAGGGACCTACTCTAAACTTCTCTTCTGCCAGATTCCAATTTCCAGAATGTGATGGTACTTAGGAGCATGGAATCTATCCATCCTTTCAAATGCAGAAATTCTTTCTATAACATCATTGAAACATGGCTGTTCAGCTTCTTCCTAGCATTGCACTTTTGTGTTTCAGCACAGATGCTGGGCACGTGACAGATTTCTGAGTGCTGGCACCTAACAGTGCAATATTCATCAGGTACTTTAAAAATATATTAACTTATCGCTTCTCGGCCTTTTGGCTAAGATCAAGTGTAGTAAAAATATATTAACTCATTCAGTTCTTAGAACATCTTTATAAGGAATGGGACAATCATCTCCATTTTACAAATGAAGGTATTGAAGTACAAAAAGGTTAGTTTACTGCCCAGGATCCTATCTGCCTTTCAGCTGAATCTTGGGCACATATTCTTAGCTGTGCTCCTGTGGCCTCCCTTAAGTGAATGATCTTGTCACTAAATAAAGAAGGAACTGGACACTAATCAGAAGTCAGTACAGATGAGCTGTTTAACAGTGGAATGGAGCCACTGCCACTACTTCTGAGACAAAAAAGTTTTGCAAAATAACCCATATGATTGGTGAGGAACTCAAAATGATAGAAAATGTTCCTTATCCTGAATGGAAACAGACCTACTTGAAATCTTTATCTGTTGATCCTTTTATACTTTCAGGACTTAATGTTACTCTTCTATAAGATCATTTTAAAAATATTGTTTTAAAAAACCACAATCTCCTTACTCCTTAGGCCAATCTTAAAGTAATATCATTTAGAGACCTCTCACTACTAGGAGGCTTGCTGATGTATTCTGTGGATTAGTAAGATGTTTCTTTGAAAAATGTTGTCTTTTACTACAAATAATCATAAGGCAGCACTGGATGTTAGTGTATATCAGTCAAATAATACAAAAGCATCCTTATTACCATCTTATACTCTATAAGGTCAAATAATAGGCAGTCATCCTCCTTGCCAAGCACTGATGTCCAGAAGTCTATCAATAATGTAAATTAATAATCACATATTCTGCCGATACAATTATATTCATCTATCTGAAAATGTTAGGGAAAAAAACTGTGATGAAGCTCACAAATCTTCAGTTTTTGCTTTTATATATCTGCCATGACTATCACTAAAACAACAGTACTTCTATCAGATTTTAACTTTGAGTAAATGCTTATGTCAATAAAACTCAAGGAGTGTCTTACAACATTCCAAACAACAAATACTTCAGACAAGGATCTTACTTAAGGGTAGGGTGCACACATAATTGCCTCAAAACAGCCTTGTTTTTGAAGGACTCACAAGGCTGTTTATTAGGCTGCCCAGGCAGAGGGAAACGCATTCATTATTGGTAAGACCTTGCAAAACAGATCTCACCTAGTTAAGCTGGTTTATAGCTCCAAGCAGACGGAGAAAGTGAAGTAGCACTGCTAAAGAGGGCCATCCTCTCAGAACTGCCTACCTGATTTTTACTATTTTAAGAGAGGCCACTGAAACTGGAATTGATGGCGATATTATTTTCTTTTAGTTTGCACCAGATGACTGCTTCCAAAGTGCAAACAACTCCTGGCTTTTACTCATGTGTATGCTGATGTTATTAAAGTAATTCTATTTTGAAAACATCTTTTGGAAATTACAAAGGCTACTATGGTGAAAATTCCTTTGGTCAAAAAAAAAAAAAGATAAACAACAGTACTTCCTGCTTGGATGGATCCCCTAAGATAGATGCTTGGCAGCACATCTGGAATTGCTGCTTAGGTAAAGAGGTCAGCTTCATGCTTTAGTATGACTCTCATTTCTGCATCAATGTGCCATGGCATCAAATGCTCTACTAGCAACCTTTGCAGAAGTCTTGTCTTGCTGTGAATCTTATCAATTGCATCAGAGCTGAGGCCTTTTCAAGGTACTCTGTCCAGAGTAAAAGAGGACATGAAGTTCACTGGTTTTCTTAGGATTAGTCTTGCAGAGGTTGACTGACCTGGAGGTAGAAGTATTACTTATTTTGAGATTGAAGGAAAGTATATTTTAAGAACAAATGATACAAAGGATTATGTCCTGACTTAGCAGGCATCTGTGACCAAATAAATACAGCGAATTTTTCAATTCACATACCATGTTGAATACCCTACACATACCATGTTGAATACTGGCAAAAACCTGTGTACTCTTTTAGCCAAGCAGCTATTTCAGAAGAGATAATTAGTTAGGAAAACTATGTAAATTTTTCCAAACACTGTAGATATATTATGGTTACTCCTGTTCAAACTGAAATGTGGATCTATTATCCTATCCTACCTGATGTAGACAGCACAATGTTGATGAATCATGTTAAAAATGACTTCAGTGGCTTGATGATATGAACCAAAGTGTCATGCAGAAATTTTTGGCTCCTTGGGATAAGTCACTTTTCAACTTCTCAGCTTGCTTTTCCAAATGTGGAACCCTTACTATATGTGCTACTATTATCACTATCAAGTTTTTAGCAATTGTTGCCATAATAAGGAAAAGTTAAAATTTACTAAGTTTTAAACACAATATTCATACTGCCTCATCATCAAAAAACACTGCACAATTTCAACTTCATTTTTACTTTCTTTTGTTTTTGGTGCCGGGGATCGAACTCAGGTCCTTCCGCTTGTGAGGCAGGAGGCGAAACCACTGAGCTAGATTCCCAGCCCTCAACTTCTTTTTTATGCCAAGCAAAAACTATCTTGTTGTGATAATTTACTTGGGTTATAATTAAGCTTATTTTTTCACTTTATGTATAAGATTTAAATTTATTAAAATGTTCAGGAAGTAGCCTTTAATTTTTGCATTAAAATGATAATGAGGTCAAATTGTTTCAAAATTTTTTGTACATTATCTGTAAAAGCAATGAATTTACAATGCAATGTAATTAAATGCACATAAAACTTTGTAAGTACACAGGTTTGCATGCATTATTCTGGAGGAAGGTGGCATAAACTACAAAAATTAATAAGCATTGTTCAGAAAGCTTCTGGTTTACATCCTTCCTTGTGGTGCTGAACTTTAGTTATGGAGCTCTCACTGGGATCTGAATGGCACAATCACCCTGCAACTTCTGTTTTCTGTCACTCAAACTCTTATTAGTGCTACTTGAAATTATAGACATTATTTTTATTGCTTGCTAGCCATGACACACTCTGGGTTCTCATCAAACTGATAACGTAAATTATTGTTCTTCAACTGCTGCTTCTAAGAAAAAAAACAGCAGAAATTCTCGTGAGTGACTTCCATTTAGCCAGTTCTGAAGACTGTATGTCCCTTTCCTTCAGTAAACACCTCAGCTGCACCCTGACCACCTGTGACAAGTTCCCTCACAGGTTTCATACCAGTCACTGTTGCCCAGCCAGGTTTATGCTTCTTGGGTAAGTTATTTTTATTATATAATTAAATATTATATAAACCATTGAAATGTGAATGTGACAGAAAAAATGACGCTGAATGCTTTGAAAGGATTAGATAAAAGTAAGACATTTAAAATAAAAGGAACTGTTGAAAAATTAGGTGTGGGTGAAATAACTATAAAAGGGAAATCTAAAAGGGTTTGTACTCAGATGATTTCAAATGTGTCAAGCTCTCCCTTTTTAAAGAATATGAAACTGTTCATTTTAGTGGGTGCATTACACATGTGGATTATGCAAAATAAAAAAATGTTTATGAATCTATTCTCAAAGTCTTATGTCTGTATCTGAAGATTGGCAAGGAATGTGTACATTTTCAATGAAAAATGTTCTAACGTATGTATCTATCCATTTTAATGATTCTAATTTGAATTAACTTCCTTTGATAAACCACAAGTACCAACTATGTCATGAGTTTTTACTAACTTAAGAATCATATCACCATCACTGACATTCAACCTCTTATCCTTCTAGATTATTACTACTGTATCTTGTTAAATAGTGCTGCACTCATCAATCTTTCTTGTTATGCCTCCCAGCTTCCTTTCACCCCAAATCTGATAACTACGACTTTTGTGGTCATCTAACTCGATAAAAGTATAACCCCTCTGCTTCAAAACACTTGAACATTGCTGTTAATGATGCAGAACATCTTTAACATGACCTCAAGTTTCTAAAATATCTGGCTTTATCTGTCCCTTTCTATTTTTCCCAAGGTCTCACTTGCTAACGTCTTCAGCTCTCAGTTCAAGCATCCTTTTCTGACTTCCCAGCTAAGCAATTCCTCCTTTTTTAGGGTCTCATAACTCTATGCATTTCTCTATCATAGAAATTATCAGAAATGTAATTTTATATTTTTTGTGTAACTGCTTCATTGTCTAACTTCTACACTATGAATTCCACAAATAACAGACCATGTCTGATTTTACTCACTTTGTATCATTAGCAAGTTACTTTGGAGCGGGTACACTGTAGAAATTCAAATAATGTTGAATGCATGAAAAAAATGATTAAGCAAGCAAATAAGAAAAAGAAAACAAAACTAGAGAAAGGGCTAAAAGTAGAGTGTTGCCAAATACCTTCCCCTCAGTTCATAATTTTGACCTAACGTTGAAGCTGGGTCTTTAGGAAAAGGATCTAGCAATTGAGATCCATAATACAGAGCCATAGCTGGCTCTTCCCTTTTAAAATGGAGCAATGGATTGGGATGAAATCATCTCTTCTGACATTAAATCTAAGTCCTAGCTATACTGCCTGGTGAAAGTGAACTCAGGAAACCTAGCTGCCACCATTTTAGAATAGGAAAACATCTTAATGTAGTGACAACTATATATGGTCCCTATTTTGTAATCTGCCACAACTATGAAAGAACTAATTACAATGTCTGGGCACATTTCTTTCTCACATGTAATTTAACTTAGGGAAAGATGTCCATCTTCCCATACATGATATGTCCCGGCACTAGCTCCCAACACTGACAATCAGTCCACTTGTTCATAACCACACACTCTTCCCTTTCTGAAGCTCATTCATCCTAGGAATGGAACTGAAATGGTTGTCAGCAATGCAACTCAGCAAAAATACACTCTTAAAATTCTAAATTTCATGTTATGCCCAAAGAAATTGGCATTCTCACTGAGTAGCTTCATGCCAGCCAAATACGCCTGGTAAATAACACTAGGGTAATACATACATCAGTGTCCCAGTAAAACCACCATCATTGAAAAGGATTCTTAAAGAAGTAGCTTCATTTTAGGGCTACTGAAACACAATCTGCACAAAAGAATAAATACTGAGTTCAATGGTAAAACCAACCCATAATTTTGTACTTCTAAAGACTCACGTCAAACATCTGATTAAATTTCATGATTGAAAAGATCCCTTACTGTCCATCACAGTGAATTCTTTAAAATCTATGCCAAGCCAGATCAACAGAACACCTCACTTGGACCACAGTAGTAACTAGTTGTACACAGAAATACTTCAGTAAGTTGAGGCTTAATCTTGTGTTATCACTTTTTAAAGAGACTATATCAAAAGTAATTATGTGTTTTCAAGAATATCTATTTCTGTTGTCAAAGATGCTATTTTCATGCTATTGTTTAATTCCCATGATATAGGACCCATTTGATAACTTCAGTGCTTGTTAAAAGTCTCTATACTAGTGTTTTTTTTCCAGTGTGAGCTACAACCTATAGGTGGATGATGATATCAATTCAGTGGGTCCAATAAGCAATTTAAAAAACTGAAGTAGAATAAAATACAGTAAGCATATTTCATGACATTTGTTTTAACTCTATACATATACACATGAGTATATATAGAAGCATGTTTATAAAAAAACCTGAGCAATCTAGTACAAGATTGCATGAATCTGAATCCTAGATATGCTATTTACTATGTGACCTTTGACAAAATATTTAAAATATCTGTGTTTTAATTTCTTCATTAGAGATAGTAGAAACTTCTATATCATAAGGTTTGGGGATTAAATAAGTTAAAACAAGCATCTAGAATAGTGCCTGGAACACAGCAAACACTATACAAATATTAATAAAAAAAAGTATACAGGTATATTTATATCCATATACATAATGTATACACATATATTGAATTGCAACACAAAAACATACCTATTTCTTGCTATGGATACTAGTAAAAAATGCTTGAAAGCTACAATTCTAGATGAATTTATGTAGCCTCCTTCATTAAAAGAATAAGTAATTACACAGGCTGAAGAATTTTTCTCTTTTTCCTAATGTCTTAGTAACCTAGAGTTAGATTTAAGACTCAATTACAACATCTACCTCATCCCTGATGTCTATAAGACCTATTTCACTTTCTTTTAATCTGACTTTTGTTCTGTTTTCATTTCTTTCTTTTTTTTCTTTTCTCTCTGTCTCTCTTTGTTTCTAATTTTTTGAAAATTTCCTAAACCTCCTGAAATATGGCAACTTCAAAACACATTAAAAATAGGTAGTTCCTCAACTATTTTTATTTCCAACCTTCTTATTAGCGAAGTCTTTTCTTGGGGACTATTACCACCCATGAGAAAATGTACTGAGATTTGTATTTCTGATCGGACCTTACAGCTGTTGTTGACTGTTAAAATGGTTAAGCAAGTCAGTCATGGTTAATTTAAAAAGTAAAACTGAATTAAATCCAGAACAATGGCACCGTGTGTTTGCGTGTGTGTGTGCATGTACTTCAGACTGAACCCAGGGCCTTGCACATTCTAAACAAGTGCTTTCCCAATGAGCTATATTCCTAACCTTGTTTTTTGGGGGTTTTTTGTAAATTTTACTTTGAGACAGGGACTTGCTAAGTTGCCTAGCTGATCCTCCTGCCTAATCTTCCCAAGTAGCTGAGATTTACACACATGTACCACCATGCTAGCAGTAATAGCACTTTATAAAAATGTCTACACAAACAAATGGACTATCTTAGATTATTTCAGAAAAAATTACTGTTTGTAAGTTCATATTTTTATTGTATTTCTTTACTTTTGGCATCAGTTTATTTAACCAAATATAATGTGGGTTCACAATTTTTCTTAGTATTAGAAGAGTACTCTATTTTTAATTAGTTTAACTTCTCTTTTTACTTATTTAAATACACATTTGTATTTGTAAGTATACAACTATATAAAAATATATTTATGACTTTATTTCCATGTAGTACAATGAATCATTCCAGAATAACATGCATATATATGTATATATCTAATTCCTGCTTTATATATATTTTATGCTTATTTATGTTATATAAATATACACTTTTTTTTTCCTTCTGAAGGGGCCATAGGCTCAGCCTACTACTACTGACCAAAAAGACAGCTCCAAAGCTCACAGGGCTGATTCAGTCTTATTTATTTATTTAGCTGTATGGGGAATCCAACCTAGGGATACTCTGCCATTGAGCTATAACCTCAACTCTTTTTATCTTTTTGAGACAAGGTCTCACTGAGTTGCCCAGGGTGGCCTTGAGCTAGTGATCCTCCTGTTTCAGCCTCCCAGAGTGCTGGGATTACATACATGTGCCACCACGCCAGCCTGTCTTATTTTTTGAAACTTAGATAATTTGGTTTTCTAAATTTTATAAATCCTCACAATAATGACTTACTTTAAAAAGTTACATTAAATAGTGTAAGTTCTTCATTTTAATTTTAAACCTATTGAAATTTTGCTGAAATACCTTGTTTTATAGATACGTATTTTCTAATATTTGAAATTTAAGGTACAATTAAGGTAACTATTACTATCAAGAATCAATTAAGAATCGCTGCTTCTGTTTGATAAATATGTAATTCATAGGCTGTTTCCTTATCCCTGGTCCTAAATGACCTGAAAATCAAACAGGTCTAGCTTAAACGAAGAAAAGTTGCAATGAAACCAGGTCTAAACTTGAGATAACTATCCATGGATTTAATAACCAGATCTTACTTAAGAAAAATACAGGAAAAACAAGGAATAAGGAAAGACTACAAAGCATATTTATGAACCATTTTCTGTTTCTAGCTTAACAATCAAGCTATTTGCTTAACTAAATAGTTATGTCTTAGCTGCAGCAGTTAATGACTCTCTACAGGGCTATAGGTGCCCTCTCTATAGGCTGACGGCGCCCTGCCAGCTTCCCCTTCCAGGTTGGTACACCCATAGTCAGCTGCTAAGCATGCTAATGGCCCATCGCTGCCCCATCTCTGAAGAATGGCCTCAAGTTCTGTCTTTCCTGGGAGGTTACATGCCACCATTCTCTACCTCACCTCCGCTCAAGCAGACTGAACCCACTGATTAACAGAGGTGCAAAAGGCCTGCTTCCTTACTCTTGTCCAATACTGCCCATGAGTTCCGGCTAAAGGTCAACCCCAGCTTAGATTCTATGCTTGCCCAGGGTCTTCTACCTATCCCATCTCCTTCACTCTTGCTTTCCTGCAGAGCTCCGAGAATAAATCACATGCACCCACATCCCTGGCCCTGAGCTCTCTTCTAGCTAATATGACCTAACACAACATCAATAATTAATATTATATTTACACTAGGGAGACAATGACAATCAACACCTTCATATGAAATCATCTTTTATCATCATCTTTTGATTATGACATAAAATACCACAAACATTTAACTTCTAGGATTTACATAAACACTGTAGGCTTTTAAGTACTGAAGTACAAGGCATAGTGGGTATACACAGATGCAAAATTACAAATTTTTTGAATGACAATTTTGACAATTTAATGACCATATGCTTTTAAACGTACTACTTTAATAGGGATATTTTCCAAATACTTAAAAGAATAAAAAGACAAATGATGACTAAGTCATCATACTATTTAAAACAGTCTTTTACATGACTCAACCAAAGTTTTTTGCCCTTCTATCATGTCACCAAAGCGTAGCAGTGGCTTTTGATTACCTAGTGCAATTTCTAGCACCCTCTAGGGGCAAATTACCCAAGAGAAAGAAAGTGTATCTTCTTTAATAAATGAAATGTTTCTGAAAAGTATACTGTGAGAAAGAATAAAAAAGGGGTGGGGGTTGGGAGTGTGGCTCAGTGGTAGAGCACTAGCGGGCACGAGGCTCTGGGTTCAATCTCCAGCACAACAACAGCAGCAACCAACATCAAACTATCCTGAGAGGGAGAGTTTTCAGAGTTTGGGAAGAATAAGTGAAAAAATATCACAGACTACAAGACAAGGATGGCACTTAAGGCTCGAGTAAACAGCCCAAAGATAGACTCTTCTGGATAAAGCAGCATTTCCACAGAGTAACTTAAAAGACCTGTTGTTGATTAGCTAAGAAATAAATTTACATTTTAAGAAAAAAATGAACTTAAAGAGACCCCTAGGACAAGAGAGACAGAGATGATCAGACTCTACTGTATGCAAAGTACTCAGGACGTCTACAATTTGCCAGACATTCAATCCAAAGTTTTATAAACCCAGAAATAATTCTACATTACATGAAACCAGATCTGGTGTTATTTTGCATATTTATCTGTAAGATTTTTTTTTAAAAGATATTCACTACTCTACCCTCAGTACCCAGAACACTACCTATTTCTTAATCAATACATGGGAATGAATGAATATCAAGAGCAATGGAAGTAGAGTGAACAGTTTTGAAAAGAAAAGTAACATGATCAAATTTGCACTTTAGAAAGATTACTTTGGATGCAGCACAGATAAAAGATGAGAAAGGAACAGCCTGAGACCACAAAGACCTCTGATGGTTGTAGCTCCTGAGTGCTTGCTACACCCACCTTAGGCTCGTTATGGTTTAGCTCTGGAATGTGCCCCCAGTGCCTCATGTGCTCAGAGGAGGGGCTCTGGGAAGGTTATTGGATCATGGGGGCACTATGCTCATCTGTGGACTGATCCCGGCTGAGTGTGCTGTTAGGAGGTGGGGCCTGGTCAGAAGACAGGGGTCGGCGGGGTGGGGGGGGGCGGGGATGGAAGGGTGCATCTCCCTTCCTAGCTCCTCACTTCTCTCTCTGGTTCCTGGCTGCCAGGGATGAGCAGCTGTCCTCGGCCCAGGCCCTTCTGCCATGCCGTTTCTGCCTTGGAGCCAGGAGACCATGGACTGAAAACGTGAGCCAAAACAAACAGTTGTGGATATAGGGTATTATGTCTCAGTGGTGAGGACGGTAACTAAGATAAGCTTTGTAATTAAATGCTAGTAAAGAAATGCTATTTACTTATGCATCAAGCTAATCTGAGAGCTTACTAATGCACTATATTTGCTGTTTTAGAAGCTGGAGTCTTTTTCATTCAGTTTCCAAAATAATGGCTAAAACATTTAATATTTACCAGGTAACAAGCAAAGCTAAACATTAGTTCTTTCATATATATTTTAGTATAAGACTTAACCTGTTCAGAACCTAAATGATTAAATAGTTGAGAAGAAAACAAAAAATAAGAAAAAAACATTTTCATTTGACATATTACTTTTAAGGTAACATACAAATGAAGGTCTTTTAAATGTTAATAAAATTTAAATTATCAATATTTCATTTACAAGATTTTTTCACAAGTTTTTATTAGAAATATCACTTCAGTTTAAATTATTTCCAAAGATGCTAATAAAGTAAGTGACTATATGAAGTAACTAATAATTCCTCCTAATGAGTAAGCCCTAAAAAATGTTTCCAATTTAGGTTACAAATTTACTATGGAGCTACATGTTCAATAAATAATCACAACTGATAGTTATCTAGTAATTGGGATTTCATATCCGTTATCTCACTAATCTTATAACAACATTCAGAAACAGGCATTACCAAGTTATACCAAGAGACCTGGGCTCACAGAGTTCATATGATTTACTCAAAGAAATCAAATGGGCAGTGATATTATCAGGATTTAAACCTGGATCTTCTAAATGATTCTCCATTCCCAGGTACTCCACAACCAAGAAAGCACCAAAATTGGAAGAGTAAAAGAACTCAGATGTACCTTCCTTGGGTATATGGCAACTTTTTTGTGATAGCAAGACAAGATCATATCAGCTCACCAACATACATGATCATATATGATGAATAAGGAAAATTAAGAGACTAGTAGTCTTTTAGGTGAGATCTGCAAGCTCCATTTCATGGCGAGAATTACTAACAGTGCACACAAAAGATAGGTTTAAAAACTTTCTTTTAAGTCACAAGCTACATAATGATGTTTTGGTCAGTGATGGACCACACATATGACTGTGGTCCTGTAAGATGATAACGGAGCTGAAAATTTTCTATAATCTAGTTTATTTTTACAGTACCTTTTCTATGTTTAGACAACAGAAATACCCACTGTGCTACAATGGGCTACAGTATTCAGCACAGTAATATGTTGTGCAGGTCTGTAGCCTTGGAGCAGTGGTCTACTACACCAGATAGCCCAGACTGGGGTACACTGTGTCATCTAGGTGTGTATAAATGCACTCTGATATCTGCACAATGACAGAACTGCCTAATGACATATTTCTTAAAATATACACCTTACTTTTAGGTGACATGACTACACTTGGACAAATGTCTCAAAGAGCAAAATGGATACAAGGAAGACAGCAGAAAGGAAATAAAATGGGCTTGTTATTCTCACAAATAATCCAAAATTTTATCATGAAACCAAATAACTCTAAATGATACACTAAAGTTGTTTCCTGGACTTCCGAGTATCAATCTGAAAAATAATTCTAGACACAAGACCAGAAATTATATATTTGTTAGATTATTATTATACTGCTTTCTGTGCTGGGCAATTGCCCACTTTCTGGCAGGGCAAAAGGGCTGGAAGAACATACAGGGATGACCTTAGGAGCTTACACTTTACAAGAAGCTAGTGAATGTGGAGGAAAATTCAGAGAACAACTCAGGGCTCAGTTCTCCATGAAGGGCTCTCAGTGTAACAATTAAGAGAAAGAAGCAATCTGGGCAGAATTTGGACAGCTGGAAAATAGAAGGAACACTCCAGATGGGAAAATAAGATAAGGCAAGGCATCAGAGAGTGGGAAAGTACACAGAATTGTAGGGGAGTAAGAGAAAATAAACTGGACCAGAAAGTAGGTGGATATCAGGGTAGCTGCGGAGAAAAGACAAGGGAAACTGAAAGGCAGGCAAGAATTTGGACCTGGAAAAAAAAAAAGTACCATAAATTCCTAAATGGGAGAATTACATAATAATGTTATATTTTATTCTAACAAGGCTTTATATTGTTTATAATATTATAGTATAAAATGCATAAAATGGAAGAGAGAGTAGCAGAAAGCAGACCAGATAAATCTCTTATAATAACTCATACATAACACCAAGTGACTGATGACACTAGGAAAAGAATAGCAAAGACAAATCCAAGTGGATTTTAATGAAAAACATTAGAAGATTTCTTAGGATAAAAATTTATTTCAAAGTTTCTAGCTGAGAAAAGTGATCAAAAGATTAATGACAAATTAATGGAAACAAGACAGCTGAAAAGAAACAAATGGATACTCTGAATAAAAGATTTTTCTGAACAGGTAAGTATGAAATATAAAGATAGATCCTTTACATTCCAATATTTCACAAAGTCTTCAAGGTATATGACGAGCATTTTTTCTAGTTCAGAATGTACAAAAATTAACTCATCAAAAAAGTTTTTAATTTCACTTCCAAAGAAAACCTTATATGACACATAAAGACATCTGATGAGGCCTTTCTATTATTACAAGTATTGCTGAAAAAAATATCTTTAAAAGGTAATGAAACTAAAAGATTAGTGGTAAAATTTTTGAATAAAAATTGAGATATTATATTCATAATAAAAGTTTCCACCTACTCCATTTAGTCATCAAAACTGCGATTTTAAATTCAGAAATATCTACAATGACATTTCTTAGTTATTCCAACTCTTCACCAGAACTGTATACTGTCAACTGACAAGAAGGAAAAGCAGCATCCATGGCTAACAATAGACCCATTATAGCATAGTGAATAAGCAGAAATGGAGATGCAGAAGTAAAACATCACAGCTGAGCTATTTCCTCACTTTAGAAGAACTGTCTTAGAGGCCTGGGATCAAACCACCCAAAGGAAAGATAGATAATGAGTTAAAGTATTAAATGTGCTGAAAGAAAATACATACAAGGTTTGATTTTTTAGATCTGATGTTAGAAATCTGATAAATGGGAGAAGGGCTTCTAATTTTCCTCCCTCTTACTACTCTCACATGTTTTTGGAATCAAGCTTATAGTAGCATCATAAAACAAGTTAGAGGAAATAAACTCCTTTTTTCTGGTCTCTGAGTTTTTAACTCTTTATTTTTTGGCACCACGGATCAAACTCAGGACCCTGTACTTGTGAGGCAGGTGGTGGGAACCACTGAGCTAAATCCCTGACCCTCTGAGTTTTTAGAAGAATAAAATTCTGTATGCCTTGAATGTTTGGCAGAACTCATTCTCGAAACTGTACCAAGTGGTTTCCTAGTGCAAAGATCTTTACTTTTGTTGATCAACAGTTGTAGAACTATGCAAGTTTTCTCTTTTCTATTACGTTGGCAATTTACACACATCAAGATTCACATGCATGTTAAAGTTTATACCTCAGAACACTAATTCCTATTACCTCCCAAATTACATGCTATTTTGTCCCATATTTCAGTTTTGTTATTTTAACCCCACAAATTAGACATTATGACTATGGTTTCACATAATTAGTACTGTTTACATTTTGTTTGTTCACCAGTCCTTTTCGTATCTCAGAAACTCTCCTGGGATCATTTTTCTTCTCCCTAAAAGTATGTCATGTAAAAAGTTTTCTAATGAGGATCTATACTCTTCATTAGGTGAAAAATATACTCTGCTCCCATATGTCTAAAAATATCTATTTTGCTTTTACTTCTGTAAACTAATTTTGCTGGGTATACAATTCTAGATTGACAATTACTTTCTCTGGGCACTTTGCAGACATTATTTCACTATCCTGCAGTTTCCATGGTTGCTGTTGAAAAGTAAAAAGTTATGATTGCTGTTAATCTAATCACTGTCCCTTTATAAATAAATCTTTTCTCTCCAGCTGCTTTTTGGGTGTTTCTGTCTCATGTTCATCAGTTTTTCTCTGATGTATCTACATAAGAATTTATTTTGTCTGCTTGAGATACGCTGTATTTGCTAAGAATTCATGTTTAATCAATCCTAGTAAATGCTCAGCTATTTTTTTCTTTGAATAGTATCTCTTCTTTTTGTTAGCTCTTTCTGGAACTGAAATTTATATCAAATTTATATCTTCTCTATTATCTATATCTTAATCTCTTTTACATGTCATCTCTTTTTCTTTCATCCTATAGTCTGCATATTTTCCTCAAATCTACCTTCCAATTTATTAATTCCCTCTTCATCTACATCTCATCTGCTAGTGAACCATCCATTATGTCTATAATTTGAATTATTTTTTCACTTATAGAAGTACTATTGGTTCAAGTGGTATTATGCTGAGCTATGTAGCGAGTATATCTCTTTTTTTAATGTGCCTTGTTGCTGCTTTTTAGCATATCTTGTTCTTAATGTTGATTGAAGAATATAAAGTTTCACTTAGATAGGATGAATAAATTTTAGTAATCTCTTGCAATGAACTATGACCACAGTTAATAATAATGTATTGCATATTTCAAGATTTTTTCAAAAACAGATTTTTAACATCCTCACCAAAAAAGGGTAAATCAGTGAGATGATGAGTATGTTAACTGGGTTGAATGAATCTTTATACAATTTACACACAGATCAAAACATTACATTACAGCTCAAAAATATACACAATTATTTGTCAATTAAAAATAAGTTAATGGATTGCTCAGTGGCAGAGTGGTTGTCTAGTGTGGGTAAGGCCTCAGCATCACAAAAAAATAATAAAAATAAATATATAAGTATTTGTATCATATTTTACATCCAGTAAGTCTAATAGTCTCTTTGGATCTAATTCAGCTTTGTTTCCATTTCACCCATAATGCTTTGCTTCTTGAATTTTTAATAGTAAGATCACAGCTGTAAAACTCCTTGGTAGTTCTTTAAGGTCTGGTTAAGAATTTATTGCTCCAAAGAGAATTTATATTTGCTTTTGCTACACACCTGAGAACATGCAGAACGAAATAAGCTAAATTCACACTTATTTTTTCTTTTTTTCTTTCTTTCTATTATATCGATACATACAAATTCAAGCTCCAAACATGCATACATGATATCTGGCTTACAGCTATAAATGCTTATTTCTATTTCCTTCATCCAGAGTTGATGCTGAGCCAGAAAAGTTTCCTTTCATCTCATTTGCAGATAATACTGTTTTTTCTTCATTTTAGGTTTTTTTTTTTTGGTACCAGGGATAGAACTCAGGTCCTTGTGGTTGCGCAGCAGGCAGCAAAACCAGTGAGCTAAATCCCTGGCCCTTCATTTAGTTTTTAATGAATAGTAATTGTCTTTATTTCTTAGGAGCCTTACATGCTCTCTCTTATATCAAGTATGAAAGTGTTTAATCCAAAGAACTAGTTCACAACGGATTGGTAGATTTCCCAAGCATAATCTCTGCTTTCTATTTATTTACTTCTCTAGATTCCTCCTCTCGTTTTCTTTTTTTGGCTCTAAGGATTTTCCTTATTTTTGCCAGGTAATCTAGGCTAATCAGCGGTATGTAGCCTTTCAACGTTTTTAAACCTAACACTTTAAGTATTTAATTCTCTAAAATCAAAAGAGTTTAATAATCAAAGAGGTTTTCCAACATATCTAAACTGTCATTTAATCAAGAGAGGAAAAAAGTATCTTTTTATTTCTAGTTCTGTATTGGAAAATACTGCCATACATAAACAGATTGAGGAACAGAATTAGTTTCATGGTTTTTGTTACATGCTATAAAATTCAATGAACCACCAGCAAAATGGTCAGGTAGCCATAAACTAGCCATGGGTGAGATAAAGTCCACAAGGTATCTGTCAGTATAAACAAGTTTCCCATAAGAAGGATTCCTTGGTCATAGTTTGGACAACTGGGCATCAGGCTGTCCTTCAGGTAAAAAGAAGTATGGTGTGAAAGGTGCCCTGTAAACACCAGCATCCAGCTTCCCTTCATTTAGATTGCTAACTACTTTGTACTGGAACCCCAATTCAGCTGGAAGGCTCTCAAAAAACCAAGATACTAATAACTCACCAGGCAGTAGAGATTAAATTTATGCATGTAACATTTTTTATCACAGATTTCATACTGTTTCACAAACTTTAAACCAAATCTATAGAAAAAAGAAAGATAAAAAAGACCATTCACAAATCAAGGATTACTTAACACTGGAAAAAAAATTTTTTAAAAAGAGAGATTTTATATAACCATACATTCAGAATGTTTAAAAGTGTGCATGATCTCTTATAAAATACCTGAAAATGGAAAATGAAGAACTGACACTTGCTACAATATGGATGAACCTAGGTAACACTGTTACACTGTGTGAAAGAAGCTAGTCACCAAGAACACACATTGTATGATTTAACACCAGAATAGGCCAAGATACAGGTACAGAGAGTAGTTTAGTGTTTGGTTTAGGCTGAGGAGTGGTGAGCTTGGGAAGTAACAAGGAAGGGGTTCAAGGTTTTGTTTTGTTTTGTTTTTAAGAAAAAAGAGTTCTAAAAACAATTGTGGTGATGGTTGCACAAATCTAAATATACCAAAACCAATGAATTACCCACTGTAAATAGGTGAGCAATATAGTATGTAAATTATAATTCATATTATAGCTGAATGTTATCCAACCATGCAAATAAAACATATTCTGTGGATGTAATACAAATTGACCTAAAACCTGTTGCTGTCTTAAACACTATTTTCAAGAGAACTAACTGAGTCACCACAGGTCTGTAGCTTTCTTTCTCCTTGGAGAAGATAGTGGCTTCAAAATAGGAAACAAAAGTAGAGATGAAGGATTATTTTGCTTAGTTTGAAAACATTTTTTCTTTAGGGGCAGGGGTGGGGAGGGTTAATTTTGTTTTTTAAAAATACATCTTTAAGATCAAAGTCAGGGCTGGTGGCACATGCCAATAACCCCAGCACCCTGGGAGGCTGAGGCAGGAGGAACACAAGTTCAAGCTGAGCCTGGGCAATTTAGTGAGACCTTGTCTCAAAATTAAAAAGGGATGGGTGGGCCGGGGATTTAGCTCAGTGGTTCCACCACCTGCCTCGGAAGCCCAAGGACCCAAGTTTGATCCCCAGTACCAAAAAAGAAAAGGGATGGGAATGCAGTTCAGTATTAAGGCCCTGGGTTCAATCCCTAGTAATGTAAACAAACAAGATCAAAAGGTATAAAATACTCAAGCTGACAATTACACTAAACTTTCTGACAACAAAACAACAGTTGATACAGCTTATCCACTGCTAGTTTTAAAGTTGGCTCTATACAATACTAAACTACTCAGGGACGTTTATACAGACCTTGTACAGCAAGGCCCCAGGTATGAAAGCTTATTCTAAAGGACCTAAAGACAATGCATACAAGTGTACTTAAATATATGGATGTGAGGCTATAGCAGTGGCTGGGCTTGATGTTGGAAGCCCAAGAGAAAGGGTTTCTCCCCTGCTGGAAGGTTTGGAATTTTAGAAACTCTGGGAGACACCATTCAAAGGAATACTATAATCCACTCTTTTAGGGCTTGGGAAATTTAGAACATACAGACATCCCTGAGGGTGTGAAGCTCAACTTCAGTGGGAAGAAAGGGTCTGTACTCTAAGCCCTCCCTCCCGTTTCAGGGAAAGAGCCCTGGCCACTGAGGATGGAAAAAGTTAAGAGCCTCCTTTCCCATTCAACTGAATGAAGAAAACTGAGAATAGCCAGCTCTTACAGCTGTGGTGCTTGCAGAGCCATGCATTCCAGGCACAGAGCTGAAGGGAAAGGCACATTCCTGATGAGACCAGCCACATAACTGGCAAAATGAAAATATGCAGGGCCCTGCTCATGAATTATTAAGAATTCCACAACAGTGACAGCAGAGCACTGGACCACATACAGGGCTCTTCTAAGTGTGGGGATCCTCCACAGCTGCACAGGACAGATATCAATGAGGCTAGTTCGGACCTCTGAGCAGCAGAAGCAGAGCCAGGCAACTTTCAGAAGACACAAAAGTGTGTAGCAGAAAACAAAGATCACCTAAATCCCCCCACCCAGAGATCATCAGTGTTATTGCCTGGATATATCCCAGAGACTTTTCTACATACACAACACATGTACACATTTACTCATGTAATTGTCTATATTATGAAAATGGTATTTTGTACATTCTCTTCTATAGCCTTTTTCAAAGATTTATTTTAGAGAACTTTTGAAAATGTTAATAAATACAGATAATTTCAATCCTATTATATAGATGATGGAACATATAGATTCATGTTCCATTGAATCAAACCCCTAGCATTAGGTTTCTGAGTTTTTCATTATTAAAAATGATGTACTTTGGATATCAATAATATTGAGTGAAGACTGAATAAATCAATCTATAAAGTACTTTACAGAGTACCTGATATATAACAAATTCCCTACAAATGTTACTAACTTAAAAATATTGTGTCCTATATAAATGCTGAACTAATTTATATTCCCCAAGGTAAAAGAGATTCTTTAAGTTTTTGCCTGCCTATTTATTCTATGAGTGGTCTGTTCATATTCTTTGGCGGCCTCTCCTATTGAATTCTTCATGCTTCTAACATTTTTCAATGACTTCTGTACCAGGGATATCAATCTTTTGTCATAGGAAGTACTTTTTTCTTCTTACAAAAAGAGAAAGAGAAAGAGAGAGAGAGAGAGAGAAAGAAAAAGAATAACTTAAGACTCACCTCCAGTTCCTAGAACCTTTAGGAGCTCAAAATTTTCAATCCCCACTTTCTCTGTATGTCCTGTTAAATTAGCTAAAAAAAAAAAGAAAAAAGAGAGAAATGATTAAATGGCTCAGCAATAGCAGGGGGTCCAGAGATTTCTGAGATATCAGCAAAGTTCTATTTCTTAAACCTGAAATCACTTTATAATAACTTATTAAGCAGTATAGCTATATTTTGTGCAATTTTTATGTTTTAAATATCTATAAAACTTTTTTTTTTTTTTTTGGTGCGAGGGATTAAACTCAGGACCTTACGCTTGTCAGGTAGGCATGGTGCCACTGAGCTAAATCCCCAGCCCATAACTCTAAAACTTTGTAAAGAATTTAGTAACTAGAATCATTTGTACCAAAGCTTAACATAAAGTATTAATAGAATCTCTACTACCAATACAATCTGAAAAGAAACAAAAATTATAATACACTGACATGTAATAAAAAGAAAACTGGGCAGATTTAGAAGATGTATTTATTTATTCAGCAAATTTACTGAGTGTCTAAATGCCATCTCTGGGGTGTTCTAGTTCCACTTCTGCCACTAAAACAATAAGCAGAGTTACTATACATTAGTCATTTGCACACTCTGTATCTCCATTCCATCATTTCTGGAATGAAAGCCCTGGCCTCAGTGAACTCTAAGATCCTACCAGCTGTAAACTCTAGGACTATATTTAAAATACAAACTGGAAAAATGTATTCTGACCTAAATTAAATTAGGATATCTTATATGAGCATTTCCCACAGCATGTACCATTGAATTCTGCTCCTATCCTAGGAGATGTTAATGGTTGTTATGGTTGGGGAAGTCTGAGTAGGACAGTGTCCTGGTCAAATAAATTTGGAAATGGTTGGCGTTTAAACACTTTCTTTACTGCAGAACCTCAAAGATCTACAGATCTTCAAGACTGAGATACTATAGTCCATTTATTTCACCACAAAATTACTTTTTATGATAAATACAAATATTATGTGAACTAGCATTCTGTAGAAGTGTTAAGAAAGTCCTGATCCAGATCTTATTCTGCATTTAAACTGTGTGACCTTGAACAAATTACTTCTCTGTCTCAGTTCCCAATAACGTACAACAGGAATCATAAAAAAATACCTAACCTAAAGCACACTGATGTTTGCAATTTACTTTGAAAAGCATTATAAAAAAGTAAAATAAACTGATGTGGATGAACAGAAGTATGAGCAGATATGTCATGAAACAAATATAACAAAATGTTAATTGCAGAGTCTAGATAGTGAGTAGAAGGGTGTTCATACAATTCTTTCAAATTCTCTGTATATTTACAAATGTCTGTAATAAAATAAAAGAAATATAAGAACTACCTCATAGGGTTGTGATAAGAATTAAATAAATTAAAGTTATAGTGTTTGCTGTGTGTAATAAGCACCAATACATCTTTGTAAATAAACTAATGCTTTGACAACTACCTTAAGAAAATTAGACTGAAACAAGAACTTCAGGAGATAAACAGTTTTAGTGTCTTTTAGAATGTTAAATTCACAATTTAACATTCTAAAAATTTAAATTGAATAAAATTTTAGTTAAAAATTTTAATTAAAAATTCAATTATTTTAATTAAAATTTTAAATTGTGCCAAAATATGTAACTTAAAATTCAACATTTTAACCATTGTTAAGTGTGCAGAAGTGTTAACTACATGCACGCTACTGTGCAACAGGACTATAAACTATATCCACTGAACAGAAATCCCTCTTTGGCCCCTTTCCATAGTCCTGGGAACCACCATTCTACTTTTTAAGAGTTTAACTATTAATGCACAATTTTATAGGGATAACAAATCAATGTACAGAGCCAGGCATTTAGCTCAGTGGCACCATGCCCGCCTGGCAAGTGCAAGGTCCTGAGTCTGATCCCTGGTACCAAAAAACCCCAAGAAACCAAAAAACAAATCAATGTACAATGCCTCAGCATAGAGGTCACATTGATAGAAGTACGAATCTCAAATGAATACCAAAAACATAGTATCTTTAACACACAATAGCAATATCTTCCTCTAGTATGTCAAGTCGAATATAGTATGTTAAAAGTTCAAAAGAGACAACCAATTTAAAAATAATGATTGGACTTTCTTATAATTGAGTGTTAAATTCTGTTGTTATTTTAAAAGCTTAAGACATAATTTGAGGCAGATGTTAAAAATAATTATTCTTAGTTCTCCCTCTCAAGACTCATCTTTTATTTACTGAGAAATGTAAAAGCTCAGATTTCTAGAAGCATTACACATAGATTGTATTTCCCCCATATCTCTACTTGCTGCTAGACTGGGAAGATAAGGAACTATCTTTGTTATATAGCCTTTCTTCACTATCCACAGAACTGTTTTCATAGGAAATTAAAAGAGATTACAAATTAATTAACTTTTTGCTACAAAGTATACCATCTGGAAAACCCTGGTCATTCACAAAGATCTTTCAGATGATCTGTGAAGGGTTGCTTTTGTTCAGAATCTCCTACCTCTATATTTTGTGTCTGATAGGAACTAAGACTTTGCCTGCTATGTGATCTCAGGGCTTCTGCAACCTCCCACCCCAGGAAAAAGAACTGACAGGTCTCCAGATGAAGCGCACCTGATTCCTTCTGTAGGTGCAAAAGTTTCCAAGTAATGAGAAGTTGGTTCCAATATTTCAAGGTTTGTTCTCTTTAGTTTCCTCTCTCAATGCCTTAGCAGCCGAGTTTCATTCATTCATTCATTCATTCAGTGATTGACTGAGACAGTGTCTCGCTTTGTAAGCCCAGGCTGGCCTTGAACTTGCAGCAATCCTCCTGGCCTCAGCCTCCCGAGTGCTGGGATTACATGTGTGCTCATTTACTTTTGTATTGCTTTTCAATCAAAACTGTACTCAGATGACTAGGGAGGTAAGGCAGAGCTTGACATTAGTTCTTCCCTCTCCCATACCACAAGTCCCAGGTCCTAGGAAAACTAAAGAATACTGGGCTTCAAAAAAGATTACCCTTGAGCTTATTTTTTCTAAAAAACCTCTTTTCTACCTTAAGATTATCCTTAGTTTATCTTTTCTGGCCTTTTCTTGCCTAAGAAGGGTGAAGTTCCATTGAATAAGCTTACAGGGTATCTGCTTAGGGAAAAGGGACCCTGACCCCTAACAAGCAGGTCCATGGAGTCCAGCCTGGTGTCCTGAGGTGAGGGATTCGGTTCGGGGACAGGATCAAAGATTGTGCTTGTCCTAATGTACTCCATGATTTTTCCCTCACTGTCTTAATCTCACTTGGGGACCAGGTGGTTGTGACTGAATCAGAATGGGATACAGAGACCTTAATTCTAGCAATAATCCTCAAAACTATTATCTAGGATTGTCAGATAACACTCCTTTGGTTAATGTCTTTCTATCCTTTAGATATGAAAGACATTAACTTGGTTTATTATTTAGTAAAATTATTGACTGGTAATGTTACAAAAGTAATATTATTCTCCATTTAACCCTGACTCTATTTTACTTTTTATTTTGCTTTGGAAGTGCTAAGAAACAGAAGCAAAGAGCTCATAGGTCAGTTATTTTGCTTAAAGGGAAAATTAACTAAGACATCTGAACATCAAAAATCTTCAGCTAATCTAATTCCATGTTTTATTGAGGTATAACTTGCATACAATACAATGCATTCATTTGAAATGACCAGTTTGATGAATTTTAGTACTTTAATTATATATTATCATGAAACTTCTTCCACAATCAAGATTTAAAAGTTTCATCACCCTAAAAAATTTTGGGTGTACTTTTAAAAGCAAAATATTTAAAATTTTGATGGTCTATTTTGTTAAATTTTTGGATCCTATCTAAGAAATCCATGGCATGCCAATGTCACAAAGATATTGTCCTATTTCTTCCTTTGGAAGTTTAGTAGTTCAGCTCTTACATTTAAGTTTATGACCCATTATGAATTAACTTACTTGTACAATTGAGGTGTCAAGATTCATTTTTTTTCCCCTCAGATTTCCAGTTGTTCCAGTAACACTTATAGAAGAAAAAACCTGTATCTTTTCACCATTAAATAATGTTGGCTCCTTTGTAAAAAACCAATTAGCCATGTAAGTGTGGTTTATTTCAGGACTGTTCTAACCAGGTTTTCAACTGCTAACGGGGCGGGGGGGGGGTGCTGCCAGGCTTTTCACTGTAGTGTTTAATCAATTAGTATTTTTTAAATGCTAGGAGGCCTGCCTGGGCTACATAGTGAATGCGACACCTACCTGAGCTACATAGTGAGACCTTTCCCCAAGAAAAACAACAAAAGAAGGAAGAGGAAGGGGAGAAGGAAGAGGGAGAGGAGGAAGAGGTGGAGGGAGACTGGGGGGCTGACTTTTGCATGTGTCCACATATTTTCCATATTTAATGATTTCTCCTTTTTGGGGGGTACCGGGGATCATACTCAGGACCTTGTGCTTGCAAGGCAGGCGCCAGAACCACTGAGCTAAATCCCTGGCCCCTGATTTCTCCTTTCTAGGGATCCAAAGTTTCAACTGTTATCACTTCCCCTAACCCTGAAGAACTTCCTTTGACATTCCTTGTACAGGTGATAAATTGAGTTTTCCTTTACCTGGAAAAAACTTTTATTTTTACCTTCATTAAAGATTTTTTAACTGAGATACTATGCATACAGCATAAAATTCACCCTTGTAAAGTGTAGAATTCAGTGGTTTTTAGTATATTCACAAGGCTGTGTTATCATCACCCCTAACTCCACAGTGACCTTTGTTGTTGAAGGATATTTTTCTGTGACAGAGAATTCTGGATTGACTGGCTTTTTTTCTTTTCTTCTAGCATTTTAAATAAATTATTCAATTCTCTTTTGGCCTCCATTGTTTCAAGTTATGTCAGTCATTAAATGGACTGTTGTAAAATGTGTTATTTTTTGTTTCAACAATGGCTCTTTATCTTTGGTTTTGAAGTTTTGCCTCAATATGTCTTAACATATACTTATTTGGGTTTATTCTGTTGTATATTAATTATCTTTTATCTGTAGGTTTCTGTTTTTCATCAAATTTGGGATTTTTTTTTTTTCCAGTAGTATGCACTGAACCCAGGGGCATTTTACCACTGAGCCCAGCCCTTTAATTTTTTATTTTATTATTATTTTTTTGGTATTGGATATCGAACTTAGGACCTTGCACTTGGGAGGCAGGCGGCAGCACCACTGAGCTAAATCCCGGGCTCTATTTTTTATTTTGAGAAGGGGTTTCACTAAGTTGCACAGGTTAGTCTTGAACTTTCAATTTCCTGCCTCAGCCACCCCAGTAGTTGAGATTATAGTTATGTACCTCTGCTAGGGGCTAAATCTAGGCCTTAATTTCTCAAATAATTTTTTTCTATCCCATTCTCTTCCTGACTCTCTGTTCATTTTTTTCTAATATCTTTCTTTTCTGGTTTTGATACTAGCTCAATTTCATTGCTTTATCTTACTTTTTCTTCTGATATTTTTATTCAACTGTTCAATTCATCTTGTGATATTTTAAATACTGTGTTTTCACTTCTAAAACTTCCATTTGGGGGAGGAGAAGAAGAAGAGTTGGGAACAAGGAAGGAGGGAAGGGGAAGGGGACAAAAAGAAAAAATTAAGATGTGTTCTGTACATGTACAAGCTTCCTATAATGAATATGCTCATTATGCACTGGAAACATACTAATAAAAAAATAAAACTTCCATTTGGTCTTCTCATTGTTTTGTCTGGTAAGTTTTTCTATTTTTTTTCCTGTGCCGAAAGTGTATCATTTTATTTCATCGAAGATATAACAGTATCTTTAAAATTCTTATCTACTATTTCCAATATCTCATTCACCTCAAGGTAGGACTCATTTGATTTTTCTTTACTCCTGGCATATATTTCATTTTGTTGATTCTTCATATGCAGGGTAATTCTGAATTACATCCTGAACATTATGTTACTTTGTGCATGATAGGTCTCCCACTACCTCAGCAGCTATTATGTATAGTAGCTGCCCTCTTCCTATCGTGCCTTGCCTCCTCCCCTGTGTGACATCATGCCAAGATGGTTGCTCCCACCAATAAACCCTTCTTCCCAGCATGCCCCTGTTCCCGCCTAGAAAGTAACCTAATACTCACTCACCTCCTACCACCTAGTGACATCACCGGCTCCTCCATTCCCTAGTCACTACCTCACTCAACCCCACCTCAGCCCCTACAAACCCCACCCTAGTCTCTATAAAAGACTCTCCCTGCCCCGGCCATATTGCTTTTGTCTCTCCTTTGTTCAGAGACAGCCCGGCAGATCTATTCCCCTAATAAAGGCTTGTTGTGGCCTGGTCTGGTCTTGGTTTTCAGCCCTTTTACCTGACAGTGCAAAGCCTAGATTATTTTTCTCAAATGATTATTTTTTCTGTTTTAGGGTTAAATTCTGAGTACTCAGTACCACAAAATAAAATCAACAGGAAACTCAATCATATTTAGGAATGGGGGAGTATTTGTTAATTATAAAGATTTTTTTCACTGTGTTAATGGCAAAACCCACATTGGCAAACGGTAGCACAGGCAGTGTAGCTCAGACGTAGAACATGTGCTTAGCATGAACAAAGAAAGCCCTAGGTTTGATCACCAGCATCAGAAACAAACAAAGCAAATGAATAGTTATCATACTTGGAATCCTAAACAATGAAAAACACGTATTCAAGCACGTTAGTCTAGGCGTCTAAATAGTTCTCATTTCAATGCTATTATTTTGTCATTGTGATTAAAGCCTTTGAACATTAAGTTCTAAAAATAAACTGTATGTCTCTTAATTAAATCATTAACCTACAAAGAGCTCAGACTTCTCGGTAACAATATTAACATTTATTAGCATAAGGCTTAAAATATTTACACATTTTATTCCACCCTAAAGGTGACAAAAACATCACCAATTGCAGAAAACTCTTGAGTATTTGGGAGTCACTCACAAGCCTTAGTAAAGTCCACAACGGGCTGATCAGAAGTAAAGATACCTTCATGCCTGCAACCAGAATGTAGCAGAAACAGGCACGCATTATGGACACTAAAATCACTGTCTTTCTTCACATCCAGTAGTATTTTATTGTGGTTCTAGGAGAAAAAGAACTTTTGCTCTTTTTCCTACCCCATCCCTATGCCCAACTCCTTTTCTAATTCTCCCCAAAGGTAAGAGAAGTTACTAGTAATCTAACAATTCAAGAGTCCAAAACTCTGAGTGGGCAGTTAGTGGTAGAGTCACTGTGTTAAAAGATCAGTCTCCATAGGTGTGCACTTTTTTCTTTTTCTTTCTCTTTTGTTTTTTGTTTTTGTTGTTGTTGCTGTTGTTGTTGTTTTGGCCTCAAATGTCAGGATAGTTCACCTCCCTGGAGCACATCAGCCAGTATTTGGACTTCTCTCTTCAATATATACAGTAGCTGGCTAAATGGATTCAAGGAGCCTTGGACCTGGTGCTATGGTCTCAATGTTTGTTTCACATGTTGAAACCCTAATTTCTAAAGTAATGGTTTTTGGAAATGGCACCTTTGGGAGGTAATTAATTCACGAGTGTGGAGCCCTTGTGATGGACTAATGCTCTTACAAAAAAAGGCTAGAGAGATCATGGTTGCTTCCTCTTTCGCTGCTTCTGCTCAGGGAGGACATAATGAGAAGACAACCACATACAAACCAGGAAGCCAGTCCCAACCAGAGACTGGAGCTGCCAGTACTTTGACTTTTGACTTTCCAGCTTCCAGAACTGAGAAATAAATGTCTGTTGTTTATGCTATCCAGTTTATGGCATCTGTTATAGAAGTTCAAACTAAGACACATGTTGTTCACTGGCCAGTTTGTTCTCTCTTCTAGCCTTTTAAACTGCACACTGCATATGCTTGGCCCAAGATGTCAGATGGGGTTAGGAGGGAAGTAGGGAGGCGTCACTTAGGCCTTAAGCCTAATCTACTTGCACCAATTCACTTTTATAGAAGAATTCTACACTGGTGTGTCAAAAGTATGCACAACTCTTACTAAATGGTAATCTGATTCCTACTACCAGTAGCTACTATTTCTTACAGACAGATCCCTCATGGTTCCTAAGGAAGAATAGGCTGGCAGAACACGATTTAAACATTTCTGGATTTTTAGCTATAACAGCATAATGGCACCAAACTTTACCATCAGCTCTAAATCCTAACCAAAACAACTAATTTTTTTCCCATATAAACAATGCCTTATAGGGCCGGGGATTTAGCTCAGTGGTTCCACCGCCTGCCTTGCAACCGCAAGGTCCCAAGTTCGATCCCTGGTACCAAAAAAAGGGGAAAAAAAAAAGCCTTATAAAAATCCTTCACAAATTAAGAAAATCAACAAACTTTAGAAACTTAAAACTAGAGCTATCCAGTTGGTACACAGTTGTATGACCATATAAATTGTTTTCAGCTGGCTTCTATTCTGATGCCCACATCATATGAATCAATAAATATTAGCAAACTTGGACTAAAACAACACTTAAGATCTTTTAAAGGTCTACATTAAGCCTATCTCTACTGTTAATCAGCATAGTCTCTTGTCAAAAGTATTTATCATGTTTCTATGTTAATTCATTATTGAGTTTAATCATTTAGAAAAGTATAAACAATTTTAATGCTTTCACAAACATTTTGTTTTTGGTGGTACTGGCGATTAAACCCAGGGGGTTCACATTACCTACATTCCCACACATCCCCAGTCCTTTTTTAAATGTTGAGACAGGTTCTTGCTAAATTGCCCAGGCTGAGCTCAAACTTGCAATCCTCCTGCCTCGGCCTTCCAGAGTACTGAGATAGCAGGTGTGCACTACCATGCTGGGCTTACAAAGCAATTTTAATCTGTTTTTTTCTTATTAAAATATTAGGAATTATCCCATGGAAAATTCTTCATTTGTTGATTAGTGTTATTTTCCTATTACACATATTTCCTGGTTAGGTAATTGTTTTTAAAACTGAACTGAAGAAAATCCTTTAATAAGATATCAACTGATTTTTTAAAAATGTCAAAACTCAAATGAATATCAGTATGAAAATGACTCACTTTTAAAAAGTTTGAATTACTGATGGTTCTTAAAGGAACAATCTTATATAACAGAAACAAAATAAAGTAACTGGTTCCTTACATTACGACTGGATTCCTTCACCCTCTCCTATATATTTAATAAATAAATATTAATATGGCTACATACAATGTAGAAAAATGATTGATGTAATTTTTCATTTTTATTTACATAAAATTTAACATCTTAGTAATTTTTTTTTTTGGTGCCCAGGATTGAACTCAGGACCTTGCGCTTGCGAGGCAGGCAGCGGAACCACTGAGCTAAATCCCCGGCCCCATCTTAGTGATTTTTAAGTGTACCATTCACTGCTATTAAATGTATTCATAATGTTGTCTAAACATCCCCACAATTAATCTCCTTAACTCTTTTCATCTTGTAAAACTGAAACTATAACTATTAAACAATAACTCCCGAGCTCAGTGGTTCCGCTGCCTGCCTCACAAGTGAAAGGACTGGGGTTTGATCCCTGGTACCACAAAAAAATTAAACTTCTCTGTAAAGTGGGATCTTTGGCTACCTGTGTGGGACCTCTCCTGGCCCTCAGGAGCTTTCCTATCAATAAATATCTTCCTACTTAAAAAAAAAAAAAGAAAAAGAAAAAAGAAACTCAATTAAAAAATAAAATAACTCCCTATTCCCTCCAGCCCCTAAACCCTGGCAAATAGTATTCTTTCTCTCTATAGGAATTTGACTATTCCAAGTATCTCACATTAAGTGGAATCGTATGGTACTGTGGCTGCCTTATTTCACTTAGCATAATGTTCTTAAGTTTCATCCATGTCAAAGCATTTGTCAGAATTACCTTTTGTATACATCACTTTTGCTTATCCATTTATCTGTCAATGCACACTTCAGTGCTGCCACATTTTAGCTATCATAAATAATTCTACTGTGAACATAGGTGTACACAGATATTTCACTGAGACTTTGGTTTCAATTCTCACAGTAATTAAAACATTGAAAAATAGAACTGGTAAATCAAATTGTATTCTATTTTCAAAATTTTTTGGCTGTATGTATTATTTTACCAATGGTACACAGGAGTCCTGATTTCTCCACATCCTCACCTACACTTGTTATTTTCTACCTTTTTTTTTTCTTTTTGGTACCGGGGATCAAACTTGAGTCCTCGCGCTTGCTCAGCAGACAGCAAAACCACTGAGCTAAATCCCCGGCCCCTATTTTCTACTTTTTTTGATAGTAGCTAGCCTGATGTGTGTCAGGTAGTGAATGATAAAATTTTTTAAAAAGTGAATTTAAGCTAAAATTTATACCCACATTTAAATAAACCTTGTTTGTTTCATTATAAAATAACCCAGGATCACTTTTTAACAAAAAGACAATATAGACAAAAAGGAGACCCTGAAAATCTCCTATAATCCCAGTACTCAACATTAACTATTGTTAATCTTTGGCATAATCTTCTTGGCACATTTCAGCCATGAACACATTATTGATAAATGGTTTCTTAACCCAACTTTCTAGACAATTCTATTACCAAATGTAATTTGTAATGCATATTATCTATGATCATTGCTTTCAAAGTTATGAGTGTTTAACTTGGAACTTCCCACTCTTACGGAGGAAAACAATTAGTAAAAACACATTTTTCATTCTGTTGCCATAGTTTCTGCTAAGCTGCACAAATGCAATTGCATAGAGCATGCGCTGAAATCATTTGATTAGATTCAATGATTCACTTGAGTTAAAGCTAAGAAAAGGTTTAATTTAAAAGCACTTTTAAAACTAAAGTAAAAATGAAAATAATAATGCATTTGAAGCCATTTCAAATGTTTCTTATATGATTAATGCACTGATGTACTAGATTTTATTTAATGAATAATCATTTATTAAACTTTCAGGAATAGGTGAGAAATTTAATAAACAGATTTAAGGAGCCCATGGACACAAAGGAAAATCCCATTATCATGTGAAGCCAGTCAAAAAAGCTTATTGAGAATATAGGTCCTCATTCACTCTTTTAATAAACATTCACAAATGTCTACTAAATGGCTAGGCTCTAGGCTAAGTGTGAGGTGTTTAGTTAAGAATACAGGCTGCGTACTGGCAAAAATGAGAGAATGGCTGGGGAATTCTAGGCTAGAAACTAGCTGAAGCAAAGGTATAGATGGGAATAAATATTCTCCCAGAAGAGAATAATAAGAGGACAGTTGTAATTAGCTATATTATGTGGGGGGAAAAAGTAAAAACATAACATAAAAAAGGTACATGGAACTAGCTGATTCAAAACCTGGAATGCCAGACTAATTAGTTTTAATTGAATCTGGGAATCTGCAAGTAATGATGGCTCTCAATATGATGAAAGTAATGTTTTAGGAAAATTACTCTGGCAGTAGTGTGCTATATGGACAGGAACAAGAAAAAAACTAATGCTAAAAGATGATGAGGTTATTGTAATAAGCTAGATGTGTGCTAGTGGGAGTCTGGTTGAGTAAAAAACTAGAATGAACCCAAAAATCATTGTAATGTTCAATTTCCAAAATGTCCACTGAATAACTACCTTGGGTGCTGAAGCTACAAGAACCAAACAGGACAGGATCTCCACTTTCAAAGACAAATTAATTGAAATTCTGTTCCATATTTTACCTCTTAGATCTGAATGTCTGTGTCTCCTCAAAATAAATGTTGAAATCTAACTCTTATTGTGTTGGTACTAAAAGGTACCAACCCAAGGACCCCCAAAGGGCTCTTTGGGAGGTGATTAGGTAATGAGGGCAAAGCTCCCATGAATGGAATTAGTGCCTTATGGAAGAGCTTGAGAGAGTCTGTTGACCTCTTTCACCATATGAGGACACATCTAGAAAGGTCTATGAAGCAAACACCAGACACCAAATCTGCTGGTGCCCTAATCTTGGACTTCTCAGACTTAAGAACTATAAAAATAAATTTATGTTGTTTATTAAGTTACCCAGTCTAAGGTATTTTGCTATAGTAGCCCAGATGGACTAAGACAGGTCCATATCTAAAACACGAGAAATGTAGGTCTGGTGAATGGTAGTGTTACTGACAGAATAAGGAAGTCAAAAGGGGAAGTTTGGGGGTTGATTCTGTTTCTGAAGTGATGGCAGAATATTCCAAAAGGGCTGCTGTGTAGGCAGCCCTAGATAAGGAACTGAAGTTCTACAGAGATCCCATGTACAATATTATTAGGAGAGAGGAAATGGCTAAAGCTTTAAGAAGAAGGCCCTTCATGAGATCACATAAAAAGAAAAGCAAGTCTTGATGACTACCAATAGTTATGAAGTAGGAAGAAAAAGAACCAGAGAAATGGTCAATAAACTGACCAAGTACTGAATCTAAGCAAAAATAGAATGTTAATAAAAGGAGAAGTACTGATAAAGTCAAATACAGCAAGAAGAAGAACTCAGTGCCTTTGTTTTTTTTTTTAAGAACCATCAATAATGGAAAGATGAGGCAAAAATCAAATTCTAAGAGTATAATGAAAGAAGCCAGACTTCTCCATATTTTTAAACTTCAAAAGGTGGAGAGGTTATTTAAAATATAAAACAAATGATCAAAACAGAAAAGAGTGAGTTATTTGTATGATAATGTATCCTTAAAGATGTAATGGTCTAACTGCTAAATAGAATAGTGACCACAAAAATGACCTTCCCCACCCAACTCTCTTTCAAACTCTAAAGTCAAATAGCATTGGCTGGACTCCAGACATTCATGGGAATAACCTGCGGAGGTAGAAAAAAACTGTCCCAGGATCAAAACTACAAACTAGCTGAAAGAACCACTGGCTATTCCAGAAGATCTCATACAGCCGTAATACCCTTGGTCATCAAACTGTCCAATACCATTGCAACCCAAATCACATCCAGCCTTTTAAAGATAGTTTGAAACTCCTTGGTGTCAATGCCGGTAACCTAAAACAAAGCTTGAGCCTCAAGACTACATAGGACGTGAGGGTGTGAGGGTAAGTGTAGAAAAACAAAACAATACCCTTAAAAAATATATACAACACTATTCCAGAAAGGGGAATATTAAAGAAAGGAATAAAGGTAAAAAGTGGGAAGAATCATATGAAACGTTTTTCCAACATAGAAGGCAGATGGGAAAGAAGACCCAAAGGACAAAGGGAACATGAGAAAGGCTGAGAAAAGTAGAGATGGAATAAGTGATTCCTAAGGGAGCAGCTCCTTCTAGCAGTGGTAAATAATTGAAACCAGGGCAGAAGGAGTTTGTGAGAAGAGTTAAAGGACACAGAAAAGGATAAGGATATGTTAAGGTGTCAGAGGTGGGGGAAGGTAAGATTATCAAAATAGCCTGTGTAAAGGACAGAAATGATCTCTGAAGGAAGCAGCAGAGAACCAGTGTATTGAAGCAAGAGTAGAACACTTCAGCAATCAGCCTAGCTGAAATCTGCCACAGATGAAATGAGATTTATACAAAGTCATTTTAAGAGGTAAAAATCACTGTAAGCAGAACAGAAGGACTAAAAAATTATCTTAATCAAAAGAACTCAAAAGTCTAAAGAATGGACTATGAAAGATAGAATGACAAAACTGTAAAACTCAAAAATAGAATTCCAAACTGAGCAATGTGTTTCTAGTACTGCCGAGGGGATAATCCAACCAGTTGATTCAAATACAGGTCTCCTAGGAAGGAACACCCCTATAATGGAACCAGCTGCATCATGCTCTCAAGCCTGAATGTTGCTAGCCTTCTAAACATCAAGCCATCTCCTTTTTTTCTAATTCCAGATTATCATTTGACTACACCAGTCTTTTGATTATAATTATAGCTGTATGCATGAAACCAGAGCATGAAAAGAAAACACAAATAGCATAATGATCCAATATTGAATGAATCCTATTTGCCACTGTCAAGGAACATTTAATTCATAACAATACACAAATGACACTGAAGTAAGTATACTATAACCATGTCAATAATACTTTTTTTTTTTTGGTACGGGGAGTCAATGAATTCGAATTCTTTTCATTTCAGAAAAAAAATAACAATTATAAAAGGCAACATTATCAGATTTAGTTGTACATGCAAAAGGAAGTAAAGAAACTTACAGCTTCTTGCAGCTACACTGAAGTAAATCAACATAATTTATTATGAATCTATAATTTAAAGAATATCATCAGCTTCTAAAAGCAAAGTTTGTCCATTTAAAAACTTGTGCAATTTTCAGGTCCTTAAACCTTTTTTTCTTTGAGACATCAGTTCAACAATAAAAACAGAAGCAAAAAAAAAAAAAAGGTGGCGGGGGACACAAAGCTTAACATGCTAATAAAGAGAGTTCCTGTTTTGTTAAAGAAAGGAGTTTCAGACTTGGCCCTTATTTCCCATTCTTCAATAATTAGTTTCACCTTCCTCTTTCCAGCACCTTTAATATCAAAGAAATCTCTTTATTGGCCTCTAACTTCCAAGATCTGGCATGAAAAAGATCATGACACTATAGATGTCTCATCTTCCGATGGTTTAATCTAGCGTTTTGACTTTATGATACGCGAAGGTGACAGGCATTCAGTGGAAATTGTACTTAAAACTTTGAGTTTTCAACTTTGCCCAGGCTAGTGATATGTGATATGATACTCTCTCCAAATGCAGGGCAGTGACAGGAAGCCACAGCTGCCAGGTAGCCCACAATCATGAGTCTACCACGTGCTGTGTTATTAAGATATGAAGTTTGATAGGTTGGTTGTACCAAAGCACTTTCAAGCTTACAGGATTTTCAACTTAAAATGGATTTATCAGACTGTAACCCCATCACAAGTTCACAAACGTCTGTATTAGGGTCCTCTAGAGAAATACTAGGACATAATATCAAAATATATCCCTCCTACACATACACATAAAAAAGCTTATTATAAGGAATTGTTTCATGTGATTACGGAGACTAAAGTTATGAATTCCACAGGTGGGATGGCAGGCTGGAGATTCAGGATGACTCCAAGGCTGCAGTTCCACCATGAAGGCTGGCAGGCTAGAGATCCAGGAAAGGTGACATTCCAGTCTGAGTCTGAAACAGGACTTGCTGTAGACCCAGGAAGTCCCAATAATATAAATGAAGTCTGAAGGTGGTATTGGAGAATTCTTTCTTGTTTGAGAAGGCTAGTCTTTTTCTTCTAACTCAGGCTTTCAATTGGATTGGATGAAGCCCACCTACATTATGGAGGACAGTCTACCTTCCTCGGAAGTCCATCAATTGATATGTTACTCTCACCCAAAACAACCTCACAGAAACGTCCAGAACATTAGTTTTGACCAAGTCTCTGAGGACGCCGTTGGACCAGCCAAGTTGACACACAAAATTATCACACTCCTTGTCAATTGGCACCCACATACATTTCCTTTAAACTATACTTAATCTGCTCATTTCTCCTGAGCAGAGTAAACAACCGAAGTACTGCCCCTGCAAAACTGTTGTAAACCAGGCCTGTATTTTCTCTTCCTGTCAGCTTATCATAAAAATCTCCCCATAAGACCAGGCTTGCAGGCTGAGAGAAGGAAAAGGCAGTGTACTGTAGCAGGAGTAAGGATCACTGACATTTGGGCCACTTCATGTAACTTTGCCTGCAGAGCCTGCTTGGCCTGATCTCCTGTATACTGCTCCCATTTGCTGACAGAATGCACCTATGCATGCCAAACAGTGTTTGATCAAATATCTGGGCACCCTAGATGCAAAAAAGTAATATGGTAATACACGAGTGAGTATGTGTGTCTGAGTGTATAATTAAAAGAAAAAAATGGAATTTTAAAAATTAAATAATTATGAAAATGTTCTTTAGATTATGAATAATCAAAAGTTTTATGCATGAGAGTTGTCTATTGTTTTTCAACTTTTAATTTTAAAAACATCAGAAATTTAAAAAATCAACCAATGTGTAATTGTGTTTAGAGGCACAAAATATCTGTGAGATTTTTTAAATGGCAACATAATTGTGCAGATATCCTTGTCATAAACTCAGAAGCATTCATTGTTTAACTTGGTTTCAGGGGTATGAAATACAAAATGAGGGGGAAGAAGGGGGCTAGCAGTGTACATGCTCTCTAATGGTTTAAGTCCCTCTGGAGTATTCCTTGGCTTTTTTCTTCTAAATCACAGAACAGGGGCTGAAGCATGGTTGTGGTTGAGAAAACACATTAAAACTGAAGTAGGAGAGGAAGTAGGGGACAAGAAATGATGAAACTCGTTTCTTGGGTCCTGAGTATTCACAGCATTAGATTATATAATTCACTGACTTAAAATTAACATTTTTAAAAAGTAGAATTATTCTTTAAAATCGAATTGGCAGTACCCCATGAAAGTTTAGAGCTGTTAAGTACAAATCATTACAAATTGATATGCGATCCAAGGCTGCCACATCTAAGTGCCAACAGAAACCAAACTGGCACTATTAGCAGCATGCAGTCTGGAAAACAGAAAAAGGGAAGGGTGTTGATAAAATGCTTTCTCACAATACAATTAAGTGCAGAGGTGACAACAGAATTGCAGGGGGAAAATGAGGTTATGACTTAGCAGGAACAAAGAGCTGCTGTATTTTGTTACATCAAATTGAAATCTGATCCTTGAGACAATTACTTTGGACTATTAAAAACTATTCTGTATCTTGCATGAAAAGTGTAATTCAAAATACATCGACAAACAAAAATAATTTGGTAGAACTTTGGAAGGTGGTAGATATGACTTGCTACATGGCTGAAATTTTTATCATTCACAAGTTATCTAATTTTACTTGCCAAAAAAACCTGAAGCGTGGCTTCTATTGTAAATGAAAGCATAACTTAAGAAGGAAGGCTGGCTGAGGGTCAACAGGCAGACCTGTTCTTTATATATCTAGACCCATGTTCTAGGCATGATTACCTTTAACTTACATATCAGATAGGTAATGATTTATAAATATTAAGGGACCTTGCTTTTGAAAATAGGACTTTCAAAAACCTCTTCCACACTACCCTTTTGATTTGCTATGTTCCTTCCTAAATTATCTCTTTCTTCACATTTTTATGAATATTAGTTTAGTCATATGACATGGCCAGGAGATGAAGTATCTGAGCAGATAGTTCTCTTAAATAAAACTAAATTCTATGATACTTGCAGATTTTCAAATATTTGATTACAGCAAAATTGTTTATTGCCCACTGGCCATCTTCATTTAGGAATCCTATGCATATTTCAAATACTTTTGAGGGACCAGTACCAGGACCTTCACACTGAGCTACATCCCCAGCCCTTTTTATTTTTTACTTTGAGATTGAGTCTTCCTAAATTACCAAATTGCCCAGGCTAGGCTTGAACTTGTGATCCTCCTGTCTCAGCCACCCAGAATGGTGGGATTACAGGCGTATGCCACCATTCCCAGCTGATATATTTTTTAATTAATGAAGTTTATGTTCATCAAATCTACCCGCATATATAACCACAAAGCTGCATAAAATAACATGCTATTAAATTTCATGCCATTAAAATAAAGCCATAAAACTAGCAACATTTGAGAATAATGCATTAATAATGTATTGTGTGTTTGAAATAAAGAACAAGCTGTTTTTAGATGGCAGGCATGATGTATCAAAAATCTGTGTATTTTTATGTGTTCATAATAGAAAAGCCTTAGAAACTTTATACTGGGATTTAAAATGTTATTTTTTTCTAATGAGTAACCATCAACTTTGATAATGATGTACGTGTACATAACTATAACTAAACACTTAAATCCTTGTTGAATTTGAAAATTTCTTCTATATAATACTCATGTTTTTAAAATACTTTTATGTTTTCTACTTTATTAGCTCTAAGAGTTTCTACATACGGTAAAATTCACTCTGGGATACAGTTCTGTGAGTTATGACAAATGCATAAAGTTCACTCATAACATTTTGAAAGTTGACCTTATCCATAGTAGTTTACAACTTCACAGTCACTGAAGGATTATCACTGTGAACTCTAGTGATTTATACTACAGCTAATCATAATTTCCTAATTTAAGTAATTTCCAATGTTTTCTCTTTGAGCTCAGTATAAATAGTGAATAACACATTAAAGAATTTACTTTCTCCTCTTTTCTTACTTTCAGGTCCTTGGTGTAACCTTGATTATTTCTGGCCTTGACTGTTACATCAACCTGTGCATGGCTCTGCCATCTTCTGTCTCAGTTCCTTTCTAGTTTATCTTCCACACTGCTGCTGATCTTTCTAAGGTACAAAACTGATTATGTTAATCCTCTACTTTAAATCTTTCATGGACTCCCTACTGCCTTGAGAAGTAATACATATTTTTTCAAGCAAACAAATTCTTTCCCGAGTTGCTTTCTGCCTGATGTTTTGCTGTGCCTCCTTTCCCTTCCTTCCCATGATCTGGGGCTGGTATTAAGCACACATTCCCAGACATGCCATCTTCTCTGTCATCTTGGTGCTTCTGTATCCTTTTCCTTCTGATCTGCAGGCTTTTTTCTACTTTGTTACCTGTCAGCTGTATGACTTGCCCAAACCTTCAGATGCTCTCTCTTGCTCTTTCAGTACTCTGTTTACCTCAGTCTTCTTTAGTAGTGGACTAGGTCCCTTGCCCAAGAGTCTCCTCTGGACCTTGCAGTGCTTGAGACCAGGAAGCATGTCTGCTCTGTTCCTACCAGTGCTTGGAACACGTAAACATTCATGCGACTGGGGATGGAGCTCAGTGGTAGAGTGCTTGCCTAGCATGCAGAAAGCTCTGGGTTTGAGCCCCAGCACTATGGCATGAAAAGGGGTCAAGATGTTTACTCATTTTAATACACTGTATACTTACATGTATAGTATGATTACCATATGGAACCCATGAAATTGGTAAAGAGAAGAAAACATACTATCACAGCAAGGAACACCAGAATTCCTTCTACAGAGGGCACTGCACTGCCTCTATACCAAGCTCCCTCTTTGTAAGTATGGATATTACCTGGGACTGAGAGGTCAGAAGCAGAGGAGGGAAATGAGAGGGTGGATTTGCTGGTTTTGATCCCAGCAAGAAAGGGGGAAATAACATGAGAAAAGGGATGTGAGGCCAGGGAGAGGTGAGAGAAAGCTCCCCTTCCACTGAAGGCCACATGATGGAGAAACAGATTAGGAATGCTCCTTCCTGGCCCTCTGTGGGAGCAGTTGTGCTGCCCGGTGTGCTACTCCTCTGCCTCCCTTCAGAAACCTCCACTGAAGTCTACTGTATTTTCTTTGTGTGTTTTTGTCTTTCACCGAAGTCAAACAGGAACCTAGCTTGGTGTTGTGCAAACAGATCAGTGGTGTGGCAGTTATGAGGGTTTTGGGGGTTCAGAGAAGACCAGCCCTCCTAGAAATCGAGGGGAACCTGGATGGAAGGGGAGGCTTTGGACTTGCACAGGCTATGCGTGGCACTGTGGGATTTCAGTCTACTCAGTCCACATTACAAGGGGCTGACAAGTGTACCTAACAACTAGGATAACACTCAACAAGAAGACCAAAAAAGACAGAGAAGTAAGACTAGCTAGTATTAGGAAGGTGAGGTTACAGCTGTTGTTTCCATGGAGACTCTATTATAGGTCATAATACAAGAAAGGTTTTAAAATGAGGAAAATACCTACAATACAATATAGAGAGGCTTCTCAACTTACAAAGGAGTTATATCTGGAAACACATTATAAACTGAAAAGATATACCATAAGTACCACAAGTCAGATGTGGTAGCATTTGCCTGTACCAACTACTTGGAAGACTGGCAGAAGAATCACTTGAACCTAGGAAATTCAGTGCCAGCCTGGCCAGCACAGTAAGACCCCATCTCAGCAACAACAACAAAATGAATTTAAAACACCTATTTTACTGAACATTCTAACTTGGCAACACAGCATCCCCGTAAGTGTTGGTGGTTTCCCCTGTAAACACAGGGCTGATGCTCTCAGCAGCTGTCCAGAATCATCAGCCTGGGAAAAGTGCAAATTTTAAAATTCAAAGTAAGGTTGCTTATCACTTGCACAACATCATAAAGTCAGAAAATCCAAGTCAAAACATACAGCCAAGAATCATTTGTATATTTTTATGGTGCTTTTTCCTTGAGTACAAAATCACATATTGCATTTATTTTGTCATTTCTCTTTAGTCTCGTTTCCTCTGGGAGAGTTTTCTCAATTTTTGTCTTTATGACTGACTTTTCTGAAGAACAGAGGCAATTGTTTTTGTTTGTTTAAATAAAATTTTCTGACTGAATGACATATTCTCATGATTCAGCTTATGCAAGCCCAGTACATAAGTGATGTGTGCTTCTCAGGGCATCAAAGCAGAAGTGTACAATATCATTCTGTCCTTCACTGATGCCAGTAGCTTTTTTTTTTTGGTACCGGGGATCAAACTTGGGACCTTGCACTTGCAAGGCAGGCAGCAGAACCACTGAGCTAAATCCCTGGCCTTTGATGCCAGTAGCTTTCATCACTCAGTCCAGGTGCTGCCCAGGGTCTCTACTGTACAGGTACTAATTTTCTCCTTGCAGTAAGCAACCTGTTATCCTGTTTCTTATCAAAATGTCCTAAAGAGATTTAGAATCCATTGATAATTCTTACCCGAACTAATCCTTCTATAATGGTTACAAAAGTAATTTTCCAACTCTTCTACTCTAACATCAGTCAGCACTTTACTATGGAGAAGAGCCTTCCATCTATCTATTTATCTATTATCTGACTACTCAAGGATTATTTTTTCAATGAGTTAAAATTTCTTCCTGACTTTAGTTATTCTGACATATAAATTTTTCCAGTTTTGATCAGTGAAAGAAAGCACCCTCAAGCTGGCTTTTGTGTCCTCATATATACTCCCTTCTTTTCCTTTCTTGAGCACTTATTTCATTCTTCTTATAAACATCCTTAATTCCTTTTACTGGGAAATGGTATTAGAAACTAAAACTTAAATACTAGGTTTGCTCATTGTTACCGAGGTATTTTGCCTTCTAGGCTCTTTCATGAACAGAGCAAGGAAAGGTATATTTAGATCTGCTGTACACATATTTATGTTGTACATATTTATGTTTTATACATGTGTGGTACAAGTGTTTCGAAATATTTCAAGGGCCAGGCATTCGGGATATGCCTGTAATCCCAGCACTCTAGGAATCTGAGGCAGTAGGATCACAAATTCAAGCCCAGCCTGGGCAACTTAGCAAGACCTTATCTCAGAAAGTAAAGAGAGCTGAGGATGTAGCTCAGTACAAAGGCCCTAGGATCTAATCCCCAGTACCACCAAAAAAAAAAAGCAAGCCTTATTCAGTTGGCTATACCATTTGCTTACAATTTCTTCATGCAAGAAAACATTTGAATGTGAATATATTTGACCTCACACTTGTTTATTAGTTTAAGTCATCCCAAATGAACCAATAAGCATCTGGCTACTTTACCTAGAACCAGTAAGAATATGTTAAGTATAAGAATAATGATCTAAGTAATGATGAAACCCAAATATTAGAATGTTGAGTTGATGAAATGTGAAGTATATCAGTAATGATCCTGATTTAGATGCCTACCCTGTTATACCATCACTGACCCACTTTTCATCCAACAACTTATGTGTTCAATTCTGGTGTCTTTCCAAAAAACATCAGAATGTCAGCAACTTGTGGACACTTGAGCAGTTAAGGCAGAAAAAGAAGTTGGGCACTTGAATATTTAAGTTTTATATCCCTTTTCTACTACCTTTTTATATTGGAAATAAATGCTTAAATTTGAAAATGTTTTTGTGGCTTGCATGGCTTCTGAGTTCTGCTTGATGTAACTCAAGGAACTAGATTTTTGCTGTAACTTCAGGTCAAACTGAAATTGAAAGTAAAATTGGGAACAAGCATGTACCCAATATTATGCATATTAATTTAATATAAACTACAAATACCTATGTAATTGATATAATTTAAGGTTTACATAGTGGTGTACTATCTTATCCTTGCTTTAGTTTCAGCTGTACAAATAAATATATCAAGTGCTCATCATCAGTATTTTTCCCCCAGTCTGTTTCAATGAAACTCATTCTCTAGTTTTCTAGTAGTTTCCTCAGGAAGAATACTGGGTAAGGTATTCTCTGAGTCCTAGAATAGTCAAAACTTTTCCTACAGCCTTAATCTTCAAGGCTGTATAAAATTCTTGGTTTGTACTTTTTCCCTTAAGTTTCTCAAAAAAAAAAAAAAAAAAGCACTGCTTCAGTGTTTCCTTGCTTTGCACATCACCTTTGAGAAATCTGATGTAGTTGAATAATTGATTTACATCTTTTTTCCTGAAGACCTGAAGATTTTTTAAAAACTTTAATACAAACTTTCCTCATTTAATGACTGTTCAGACGTACGACCCATCTTTTTTTTTTTTGGTACAGTTCTGTACATCTTATTGATAGAGCCTCAATCTTTTTTTTGTAAAGTATACCTTGTTTATACAGCACTGTAATTTTTGGAGTTTCCTTTGACCATTTCTTTGTTCTGAATATTGTAATGTACATACTATATATAATTCCTCATTTAGCAACCTATTTATTTAATGACCTAGTTGCAAGAATGGAACTCGAGGAATGCCTGCAACATTACTAAGTATTAGGGTAATTCTAATAATAATATTACTAGGATATGTCTCAGAATTGGTCATGGTGGCAGCTGATTACTGTATCATTATTACTATCAATTTTCCCTAGTACTCAATAAGCTAGTTCAATGTGTAGACCCAAGTCTTCTCTTTTATTTATTTTTTTTTTTTTGGCACCAGGGATTGAACTCAGGACCTTGTGCTTGCAAGGCAGGCAGCGGAACCACTGAGCTAAATCCCCGGCCCTCAAGTCTTCTCTTATTCTTGGAATTACATTTCTCGAACAATTTATTTTTCTTGTTTAAGGACTCCTGTTATACATGTTACATCTGCCCTGCCTTTCTCCATTCCAACCACTTTTTCTCTGAAAAGTCATTTTTTCCATGTTTAATTTTCAAAAAATTGTTTCCCTGATTTCCTTAAATGCCCTAAATTTTTATTTGAATCCTTTCTTACCTATTCTTCCTTAGGGACCCTGTACATATAGTCATTATTTCTGATGGCTTTGTATTTTACTTTTTTCCAGAATACAATCCATTCTATTTTTTTTTGTTCATTTCTTAGTTTTGTTTTGTTTCCCAGTACCAGGCATCGAACTCAGGACCTTGCGCTTGCAAGACAGGCACGTTGCCACTGAGCTAAATCCCGTCCCTATTTCTTAGTTTTTAATATCTGACTCAAGGTGTTATCCCCAAGACAAATACCATCTCCTAATGCTTGCCTGAAGATATTTATTCATTTTAAAGTGCTGTGTTCATTATTCTTCTGCATAATGACTAGACTTAGAGCAATATTTTGTTTTGCATTTATGTTTTATTTTTATAATAGCTTTGTATTAATTTTTTTATTTCTAAGCATCTGGTACATAAAGTACCAAGTATAAAAGATCCTTCCCTATAAAAAGTTCAGTGAGGTTTCTTTGGTTTAAGGGATGATGGGGAAGGACTCGTGTGTAACTTTTCTTGTTTTTGCAAGACCTGTAATTTTCTCCTTTTATTTCTTTCTCTTCACTGGCCACAACTCCAAGGTGCCCACTTGCCCATTTATCTACTTCTCCTCTAGAAGCAATGATGTCTGAGGCTGCCACTTCAGGTCCTGCTCACCTGTGAGCCATTCTCATTAGCTGAAGCTATCAACTAAGCAAGTCTGAAGCCAGGGTTCAGTGTTTTGGTATATACTGTTAATATTTTCTCTTTCTGAGGATGATTATTTTGCCAGTGTGTTTCATCTAAACTTTTTGGGCATCTTTCTTCTTTCTTATGTATCTCTTAAGACTCCCCTTCTGCACTCTATACCCCACAGAACTGCTGCAGCCTGAGGCCTCCTGAATTTGGTGCTGCTCTTCTTTACCTACTTACAAGTAATATGAAGTTTTCAGCACTCCCGTCAGCAACGCTGAAGATATGGGTGATGTGTGGTTTTATTTGAGCCTCTTGTTGATATTATGTTGAGGGAAGGGGAGTTGGAGTACATGGAGATTTGGAACTAGGCAACTGTCATTATCCTCCAGACCTAAAATATCTATTCTTGCTCACTATTAAAGTGTCATTTCCAAAGTTTCCAAAAAGAACAATAACAAAAATTTCAAGGAAACTGGAAGCATCCAGCTTGGCCCAGAAGTTTCTCTGAGGTGTTCCAAAGGTTTAAAACCCTCCAACCTGTCTCTGTCTGCCCCTCAATGAAAGCAGAAGTTTTCTCTTTTCTCTTAAAAAAATAGTGGACTCTTTGTAGCTCCATCATCTTAAAATTTTCTGAGGAGCTTCATATAAGACTTTCCTCATGGGAGATTTTAGCACTCAGAATCATCTAATAATAATACCATATTACCCCAAAATTTCAGTGGTTTAAAATAATAGTTTCTCTCTCATTCTACATGTTCATGTGACTTATCTAGGGACTCTGTTCCATGTCTTCTTCACAAGACCTAGAAACAGAGTCACTGTCTAGAGTATTGGGATAAAAGCTTTTAATATAGTCACAATGTCAATCTGATACACTGGCCCTGAAGCCTGACATGTAATCTCTGCTCTATTTCATTGGCCAGGACTAGTCACATGACTCCACCCCAAAATAAGTGAACTTGGGCCGAGGATTTAGCTCAGTGGTTTCACCGCCTGCTGCGCAAGCGCAAATGCAAGCACCCGAGTTCGATCCCCCGGTACCAAAAAAAAAACAAAACAAAAAGAAAAACAAAACTTTAAAATAAGTGAACTTACCTTGTACCAAAAGGAGAGCCAGAAATCCCTACCATAGATATTATATCTTTTTTTTGGTACTGGGGATCGAACTATGGTCCTTGAGCTTGCGCAGCAGGCGGTGAAACCACTGAGCTAAATCCCCGGCTCTGTATCTTAAACCTAAAATATTCCTAAATATTTCTATTAATACCAATATAGGAGTATACTGCTTAGTATATGAAATCTGTATCAACTGAGTATTAAAATCAAAGGAAACATCTTCTAATGAAATTCAAATGACATGCAGTAAAACCTGTCAGATACACGTAATATTTTAGTTGGCCAAATGATAAAAGTGAAAACTCTTCAATTAAAGTTCCCAGAGTACAAAGCAAGTTATGCCAACTTTAAATTACGGAAGATAAGTATAACATAACACTCTTAAGAAGAAAATCTGCATGATTTTTTTTAATAAAGGGAACCACTAATATAAACGTATAAGTTTGTATTTATATAACAGAGATATTTATCTGTACATGGGTTTAAATATTATTAATTACCTGTTTATTTAACACAAATACATCAGAAGTTATATCTAAAGCAAAATGCAAAGGAAGATATTTATTTAACTTTGAATTTATAATAGTTGTTAATTTGAGCTACACAACAGAAAAGGGAAAAGGCAAATTTAAAAATATCTATAATAGCTGGATAATAGTACATTGATAATCATATACAATTTTTAAAAATCAAGGATATTCATAGTGAAAGACGATTAATCAGAAAAAGTAACCCTATAAAAGAGAAATTTTAAAGAAATACTAAAATTGAACATCAAGAGACTCTTCCTGGGAAATGATGTTAAAAATTTCAATTCTGCATCCCCATTATTTGCTTTATTATTCCCTTCTAGGGCCAGGGATTCAGCTCAGTGGTTCCGCTGCTTGCCTCTCAAGCACAAGGACCTGAGTTCGATCCCTGGTACCAAAAACAAACAAACAAACAAAAAACCCCACAAATTATTCCCTTCTATTTTCTACAACTTTTTAAATGTAGATGAAAATATACTAGCTTTTAAAAAGTGATTTCCATTTTACTAAGCTGTCCTTATTTATTATACTGAAACTTGACTCTCAAAAGGGTGAGATTAAAGATACTAAAATTTCACACAGAAAAGGACAGCAAGCAGGCAATAGCTAAGCAAAGAGTATACATACATAAACATCTTAATTAAAAGGTTAAAATGCAGAGTATGCATTAAAATATTCACTTCACAAGTATTTTACAATTTCTAACTATATGTAAGCATGGCATAGAACCATAGAGAATACAGTAGTTGCTTCAAGTTGCACTGTATAAAATAGAATCCAGATTCATTTTATCTGCAATGCATTCTCGGTTGAGTTACTTAACTTCTATGTCTACATAGCACAATTATTTGTAAAATGAGACAACGGTACAGGCCTTTTAGAATTTGTTGTGAGGACAGAGTTAAAACAGTTAAAATTCTTAGGAAACTCAGTGTCTGACATAACAGATGTATGGATTAAATAAAATAATGAGTTTTCACCACTAGAATGAAGCCATATGTTTATTAAGTACACAATATATGCTACCTGTTGCTATAATTCATGGAAAGGTAGTCATTCATTGGCTTCCAGCTTCAAGACAGTAATGATTTTTTTCTGTATTCTCAAACAACAAACAAAAAACAGAAACACATTCAATAACTCATTGTGGGAAATCAGGTGTAAAACCAAAACCTGGGTTAAACTCTCCTTGAGACATGGGAGGGGAGATAACAAGCCACCACTACCACCACCACCCTCCACCTCAGGCTGTTCACTAACATGCCAGCGTTAACCAGTTTCAAAGAAAAAAACAACTACAATTTTTAAAAATACATTCAGGTATAGTCTACAAATTATAAAAACCTAAAAAAAACCTTTCCCTAAACCCTAGATCACATGCTTACTTCTTTATACAAAGCTAATAAAAGTAAAAAACATTATTAGTTCGGGGCTCTTTGTCCACTAAAGGCAAAAGTCCCCTGGTCCTCCTCTTCCAAATTATTTTTGTGTCTGTTGTCTTTTGTCCTCATTGGCTCCTCGGTCAGAGATAAGCTCACAAGCTGGTTCCTTCAACTCATGAACAAATCTATAACCCTAAGCTACAATGCATGAGGACAAACAACATTTCAAAGAAGGGTAAAGGAATAAGCAGAGGACAAAAAGGTCAACTCAAAGTGCCTGGAGAGAGAGCTGTTCTCGTAGGGAAACTCAAACAGTAGGCAGGGAACCCCAGGAAAGGGTCAGGATATGGAAGAAAGAGTAACCTTGGAGGACAGGGGACTCGGAGGAAGGAGGCAAAAAATGGCAATAGGGGAAATGTCTGAAAACCTTTTAAGGAGTTTTATTTCCCAGGTTCCTCAATACACATGATTAATAATTTTAGGAGGAAAACAATCAGATTTGGGGGTCACCAGGCATGCAGAAGAGCAAAGATGAGGTAGGAGTGAAAACACAAGTACAAATCTACCCAACCCCCGCTGGCTCCAGAAAACAGAGCCAGGCTAACGCTCCCCAAGTGTAAGTTTAGAGGACCCTTTTCTGGAGAAACAGAAAGGCGCTTAGGTAAAAGACTTCTTGATATTAACGTGTGCAGCAGTCTCCAGTGAAAAACACTAGAGAAGCCTCCAAGTATCAGGCTGCATATCCCTCACAGAACTTCTAACCAGCACTTTAGTGCCTCATTCATATTATGACGGTTGAGAAAAATCCCTAAAATGAAAGATAGTAAATAAAGCAGGGAGAAAAGGAACTCAGGAATAATCAATTCAGGGTTGAAGGAAAATAAAACTTTATGAAAAGTACAATTAATTAATATCCTCAAGGAGATATATTTCAACCATAAAATAAAACAAAACAATAAAAAAAAGAAAACAAGGAGTATGCTCTTAGAAATTATTTAAATCTGGAGTGGAAAATAAAGCCTATTAAAGGTGTGGATAAAAAAGTTAAAGAAAAAGGCCAAAAGTCAAGTAAAAATGCAAAATGAACAACAAGACAGAAAAAGAAAATTATTGAAAATTTTGTACATAACAATTTTTAAAAAAGCGAACAAAAGAACCAAGAGGAGGAAATTATCAAATATATGATTCAAAAAATACTCCCAAAACTGAAGTTTTAAAAGGCACACTCAGTGCTCAGCATAACAAATTTTAAAATATACCAAGTCATGTAAATGTGAAATTTCAAAATCCCAAACCAGGGATAATAAAAAATCCTAAAGCCTTCTTGTGATTTAAAAAACACATCACAAACAAAACAACAGAATCAGAATAGCATTCAAACTTCTCATCCCAGTTATTAGAAGCTAAAAGACAATGAAATGCTTTCAAAACCCCAACAATTTTATAAGCCAGAGTATCCTAAGTATGAAAACATAATGAAGGGCCCGGGATTTAACTCAGTGGTTCCGGTGTGTGCCTTGCAAGCGCAAGATCCCAAGTTCGATCCCTGGTACCAAAAAAATAAAATAAAATAAACAAAAAACAAAACAAAAAACCCCCATAATGTAGACAGTCTAATATTTTAAAAATCTTTTTCTTTTTTAGCACTAAGGATTGACCCCGGGGCCTCATGCATGCTTAGATAAGAGCTCAACCACTGAGCAACACACCAACCCACCTTTTCTTTAAACATTATTTTGAGATACAGTCTTGTAAAGTTGCCCAATTGACAAGTTCTCCCTTGTCTAGAGATGTTGGGAAACTAAACACTCATTTTAAGAATGTCCATATGACATCATGTGGCCAAAAACTAAACATGCAGGTAAGTCTGCTGAAGAACATTTCAAATTCTAAATACAAAGCAAATGCCTCATGAACAGAAAGTATCTTTCTCTCCCTCGTATTCCTATCTGAGTGTGAAGAGTCAATAATGAGGACAAAGAGCAAAAAAGGAGGAGCCTGGATTCTTAGGAGCATGGGATGCCTGACTTCTGACTCACTGCTATATAAGCATTTTTAAAATCCTATTTAAGCCACTGTCATTGATTGAGTTTTCTATTACTGACAGCCAAAATCATGCCGTTACTATGATAGGCACTGGGAAACAAAGATGAAGCACTAGCTCCTGCTCAAAAAGCTCATTATATACTAAAGTACAGTGCATGTAACCAACAAACTATAATATACCAAACTGAATGCACTACTGTCAAAATGGTGCTGTAAGAATTCAGAGGGAAAGATCGTATCTAGTTTGAGCATAGGCAAAAGCTTCAGCTGGTTGACTGATATAGCCCTGGAGAATGAGTTTTAACAGAAACATACATTCCACACTAAAGAAACAGCACAAGCAAATGTGCAGGGAAAATAAAGTGTATTTAAGAAAACCAAAAAGCCCAGGGCTTCGGAGTTGACCAAAGATTACCATTCAGAATTTACAAAGAATTTCTATAGGAAGATAAATGATGCAACAGAAAGAAAGAAAAAGACACAAATAAGCATTTACAAGAAATCTAAAAGAGAAATAAACATACAAAATATTCAGCTTCATTAGTAATCAAAGAAATATAATTTTAATAATCACAAGATCACAGTAACATTCACACTCACCAGACTGGCAAAGATTTCTTTTTAATCTGAGAATAAAAACTGTTGGAAAGAATGAAAAACAACTAGATTACTTATCCACTGATATCGAACAATATAAACTAATAAAACTATTTTGAGGGAAAAAAAATCAGTATTATGTGAAGATGTATATTCTCCCAAGACTAGTAGAGCATTTGACTTCTAAGTATGTATATTAGAAAAAATCTTATATGTATGCACCAGTAGAGACATACAAAACTACAGAACTATTATTTTTAATAAGAAAAAAGAAAACATCTCAAATGTCCATTGACAGCTGAATGAACAAACTATAGTCTTTATACACGTAACAGTATAAACTCATAGTAATGAATAAAATATACCTTATATGCAAAAACATGGGTGAATACAAGAACATAAGTTCTGCTGCATACAAAAAAGAATTTCTTTTAATCAAAGATAGTTTAATAAAAAAGGTAATATTTAAAGGAGAAACTATAAAAACTATATCTAAAATATACCAATAAAATTAATTTTTTTAAAAAGATAATTTCACAAAAGACCAAGACCAAATGGTCAATAGCATATTAAACATACCAGTATTCAAGGAAATGCTAATTCAAAAAGAGAAACTAGGGCTGGGGATTTAGCTCAGTGGTTTCGCCGCCTGCTGCGCAAGTGCAAGGACCCAAGTTTGATCCCCATTACCAAAAAAAAAAAAAAAAGAGAGAAACCACTTTACTTCTATCAAATCATTAAAATTTTAAACGCCTGATAATACTAGGAGGTAGCAAGTAAAATGAACTCCTGTGTCCTGGTTAGTGGAGATGAGCTCTTACAATGGGTTTGGAAAGCAATATGGCAATAATGAAAAAAGTAGGTGTTAGAAAAACTTCTTAGTTTTTTTATAGTCTGATATTAAAGAAAAAGAAAAAGGAAACAATAGATAGGCAGCTGATACTTGTTTGCCATGAGCTATAGACATTCTTTTCAATCATTTTTAATTGAAAGATAATTTTCTTTAGTTCTAGTCATTGTACAGTAATTTTAGAATATAGAAGACTAAGATTTTTCTAAACAAACTCATGCACAGAGACAAATTTTTTTTGATCTAAACACCAGCTAATTAATAAGGACACTCCTATTTACTGTATAACAGTATCTTTCTATAGGGAATTCTGAAGAAAGCCAGTTTTTTAAATCCCGTAAACTATATTATTGTATAAAGATTTCCTTTTCAACCTTCTAAAAGCTTCCTGATTTTTCTGTCCAATAATCATAGCCAACAATACAAAATAAAATTATAAATAATAAACAAGTGGATCCCTTGGTTTGAAAAGAAATAACCCTCACTTGAAGAAGTGTAAATTGCACATAGTAGTGCACACCTGTTATAATTCCATTTACTCAGGAGGCAGAAGCAGGAGGATCACAAATTCAAGGTCTGGGCAACTTAACAAGGCTTTGTCTCAATCAATCAATCAATCAATCAAAGGCTGAGGATGTAACACAGTAGAGCACTTGTGCAAGGCCCTGGGTTCAATTCCCAGTACCACCAATAAAACAACAAAACATATGTGATATTTTAGCCACATGACACATGGACTACGTTTTGCATAGCAAAAAAGTAAAAAGTCATTTATACATGAAAATGATTTCTTAAAAACAGTAATATTGCAAAAAACTTAAAGATACTGTCTTAAAAGGAAAGAAAACTATTTCAGATTCTAGTTTTAAATACTTAACGATATTAGAAGAAAATGTATATGTAAAGATCATTTTAAGTTTTAAAAATTAAATAGCATCATAAATTATATAGGAGAAAGTGACAATCTTATAATCCCTAAACTTTAATATTATACTGTAATAATAATGTGATTATGCAACTTTTCTACCTATTTAGATTTCTTTTAAAACTGAAAATCAATCTGATCCAAAAGTCTGCACATTATTCATGTGTAATTTAGGTGACATTCATCAACTGACTGCCTCTATTCTGCTTTAAGACAATTAACGCATTTAATGGTACCTACTATGTGTCACAAAAAATAAAAATACATGTTTTGCCAGTTTAGAGACATTCACAGTTTGATGAGGGGAGAGAAATACATAATGACAGTGCAATATAACAAATATAATTAGAGAGAAGTAAAATAAAACTCAAAGAATTAGCAAATATCTGACAAAAGCAGAGAATTATCAGGGAAGACCTCAAAGAAGATAGCACGTTGACTTTTGAGCAGAGCCTTAAAAGTAGAGATATGTCTGGGTTTTGGGACAATGGGAGCACCCAATTTTAAATTTTCCTCTTCACCCTAAAAAAAGAAAATAAACCATAAAAGCAACTAAGTAAATAAAACCACATCTGACTCATACCTTCAGCATAATGAGACAGAGGAGGACACAACAGCCTTCAAATTACTTGTCATTAAAAAAACAGACCAAATTCCAACAGAGGCTGAAGGCTTGGGAGACTATGAGATACTGAAAATGAGTAGAGGGGTATGGAAGACTCAGACAAGGCAAGTCAAAATCATCTCCGGAAAAAGACCAACAGTAAAAGCCAAAATACTAAAAACAGGTGGTCAACAAGTAGGAAAGAGGATCTGTCTTGGAGAAGCACAGCTTCAGGGAGCAAACCACATAGACAGAAGAGTGGGTACCCTTGGAAACCGGGCAGTGAAAGGAAAGATGAGGATCCTACAGAAACAAAAGAGAAGGCATACTAATTCTACCCCTGCCCCATCACCACTCATAAAAGAAACTGCACAGGGGAGGGCGCTATGGAGTGCTTTAAATAGGGAATGAACCAATATACCAAAAAAGCAGACCATACACAGAAAACTGCTGTAGAAATGTGTATCAGAAAAATGCTAATCAAGGCTCCCTCTCAAACAAAAACAAACAACCACAAAGCTGACCAGTAATAAGAACAACCCAAACTGAATTTAAAATCTTCAAACAAGCATTTAGGGGATAAGAAAAACATCCTGAAGCAGAAACGAGTAAACAAACAAAAAAGGAAGAAATGAAATAACTCAGAAAAGAAACAAAAGAAGTAACAGACATGCTCCAAACAGATGTGGGAGGATGCATCCCCCCACAATGAAGCACAGGGAAAGGAACTCACTGGCAAGGGGATGCGCATGTGTGTTGCACAATTTGTAGCCTGATGAACTACAAATAACCACTATGGGCAAGTAGGTAGTGCCTGATCATCGAGGACTTTGAAAGACAAGCTAAGGTCTACTGATAGCATTTTCAAAGCTGGGATGAGAGGAATAAACAAGGAGGGAGAGAACATGTTTTCACATTCAGTGAACTCCTTTAAAAACTCAAGATCTACCACTTACTACGGTTGGGCTGATCAATTCTTTTTAATGCTCTAAGCCTTTATTTGTAATCTATAATTGGATGGATGGATGTTTGGGACAGACAGGTAATAGATTAGGTGGAAGATAGGTAGACAGACCAAAATACATACACACAAATAATAACTGTACTTGTCTGACCCTGGGTTCTTCCCCAAGTAGAGTATCAGAAAAGGATCTGTACATAGGTAATTTAAATGGAAGAAGTAAAGGACCACAGAGGGTGAAACTAGAGACATAAACTAATCCAAAGGTACTTATTGACATGGTCACTGTTGTGGATAACTGGAGCTCAGTCTTGCCTGGGCTCTCCAATGAACAGCTAGAATACTCTTAGAATTGTCTGTGCAAGAATGGGGAGAAACATTTCTCCACTGGCTCCTGCACCCTTGAGATAAGGGTTGTCCCAGAGAAAGCATAAACATCCCCACACTTCCAGGCTGCACATGTCTGCATGCCCTCTCACCTGCAGTCCCACTGGGTGGGCAGTGAAGACTGGGGCAGAAAGGGAAAGATGCACAGTGAGCATCTGCACACTGCAAGCCAAAGCCTGCATGAAGAGGCTTGAAGATGAGGTGAAGTGGTGCTTAAGGGACAATGAACAGAATATAGCTCAGATCTCCCTCAGTCTTCAAGGAGCTAGAACTGCTACTATACAGTGATGACAGGGAGAAGCTTATGTAGAACTCATGGGATGTTTCTTGTTGCTTCCATGCCCATGGAATGATGAACAGGATTTGCAGCAATCATAACTCAACAAGAGCAAGGCAACTAAAGACTTACATCAATCAGAGATAAAGGTCTGAATCACACAAGTCAAATAACATCCTGCTTGGCTGTCCATCTTTCTTGCTCCATTAGCCATTGCCCCAGATCTCTGTGCATCAGAGTACCCCAGATGCCAAAGTGGCCTAATATTGTAATTATACCCATTCACCTTGCTACTTACAGTTAAGTTCCACCGTCTTTCCTTTGCCATTCCAGAATCATATTATTTCTATGATACTAGGGAACCCAGTTCCATAGAAGCATCTCCATCCCATGTCCTCTCAACACTGCATTCTTTATTTGGTGAAAAAAGTGTTTTCTTTGGATCCTCTAAGAAATCAGATAATGTGTTCTCCTGTCTCCTATAAGAAGCCCACTCTAATACTTTCTCTTTTCTGAGACTTCTGACCTACTCTGCCAAAGACTGTGTATCCTTGCATATTTACCTACTGTATTTTAGGTCATATTCCTGTTCAAGCTTCAAGAAACCATCCCAGCAGTACATTACAACTAGGTTACTGTGATGTTTAATCCAGAGTTATGACTTGTGCTCTCATGGTAACAGAATATGCTTACTGTCAATAATTCTCCCTTATCCACCCTTATTCTCTTCTCCCTTGCCACCCCTGCTCCATCCAATAATTTCCAGATCCACTTTCCCACATGTTCCTCCTGTTCATATTGACATATACTGTATTAACTGGATCCTGGAATTATCTGCCTGAATATTCTCTCCCGGAATAAGTACAACACCCTGATTAAACTCTGCTGAGATTGTGTCCAGTTGTTCTTCTGGAAGCAATAAGGGGAAGGGAGGGGGCATATCCCGAGACCAGGCATCATCCTGTGAGGCATCCACTTTGAAAGGATCTTTGCATGGTCTCCAAATAAGGGACGCTTCTTCTTATCTAACAAGATGTTGATCCTGCCTGTCCAGAACATGCAGGGAAATACAGGGGTTCAAGATTCTCAGGTTCATCCACCTAGACATCACCTTTTGAGATCTCAGGAGCCTGACATTTCCTTATTAGGGCCCTGACTTTGCTCCTGAACACCTGTCAAGAGTGTACTGGTGAGGCAGAACCACTGTGAATAACAGAGGAAACTTATAAGGGTTCAGCCTCCCACAGGTGTGGGAGCTGGTTGGTCTATATAAGACTGGCAGTTCCACATCTGGAGCTGAGGCTAAAGACATCAGGGCAGGGAGCTGGAAAGGCAAGCATCTTAGTCATTTTCTTGTCACTGAGATGCAATACCCTACACCCACAACTTAAAAGATGAGTTTATTTTTGGCTCACATTTTTAGTCCCTAGTCTGCTGGCTCCAAAGTATGACAGCATGGCCAGGGCATAGTGCAGGCACAGCTGCTCATCTCATGGCAGAAAGAAAGCAGAGAGATGAAGGGAGGAGCTGAAAATGAAGAAACACTCTTCCAGGTCATACTCCCAGTGACCTGCCTTTCCCACAAGACCCCACCTCCTGACAGCAAGTCAGCTATAATACCCTCTAATCCTATCATGTTTCAAAAGCCCCACCTATTGAGCATATGAGGCGTTTGGGGGGACATCCAGATATCAACCATAACAGAAAGTCGGACATGAAGTGAGAATGAACCAGGATAAATTAGAACCCCAAAGATAAGCTGGAACGCATGAAGATTAACAAAGCCCATATCATCTGTTTCTACTTTCAGGCCTCCAACCTCAATGATGCTGAAAACCTGCAGAAAAACTACCCACTGCCCCAGGATCCCAGAAGCTAATGGATAGGATCTAACAAGAGCGGGAGAAGCTGCAGCCCTGGCCACTGCTCCATGCCAACAATGTGACACAGCAGATCAGCAACAACGTGTGGTGCTGGAACAGAGCCTAGTATCATCACCAGCCTTTAGACATAAAAGATATGCAGGTGCTACTTCACTTCTGCCCTCCAGTCTCACTCAAAATTATTCTTGTGGCCACTACTAACCCAAAATCCAGAAGAAAGTTCTGGGAAACATAATTCCCAGTTAGCTCTGTGGACACATTACAAACCCATACAGAAAGTACACAGCTCTGCTCTCCTTATGATTAAGTCCTGGCCCTGATTTTTTAGCATTACCTGGTTTATGGCCACTGGGACTGAGGATCTTTCCAAATGCTTCCATGACAGTCCTCTTTCCATGGCATGCGTTGATAATTTGCTAACCTGTTGTTTTCACGGTTTCAAAAGATGAAAGAGGTTAGTTATCTCAGAGCCCTTACAGTGACCACTGTCTTCAGATTACTCGAGTCCTAGAGTTATCACATAACCCAACTCTTCACCTTCCATTCAGTGCTAGTCCTAATCCTCCGAAGATAAGTCTTACAAGTCCTTGTTCAGTTTCATCGGTAAGTAATCCACTCCAATATCCCATCCAAAGGTATGCTTTCTAGAGTCACGCTAGGTACTAAGTTGTTTTAGCCTGGAGACACATAAAAGCAGTTTTTTTGGAAGGTAACACCAGTGAGAAGGAGTGAGGAATTGAGTGAAATGGACAATAAGGAAAAAACAACGCAAGGATGCACTATCAACTCAATCTAATCTGGATTTTTTGAGGAACATACAAAATGCTTCTCAGAATTTTCCACTCTAAAATCAATACAGAGAAGGGTTTACTATCCGTTCTCATATCCCATTAGTTAAAGGTTGCCCTAGTGGGACATTAACCCCATTACCCTCCTGGAATGTGCGCTTGTTCTTGATGAGCCAGCTCTGACCAGGATTCTAAGCCTTGCAGCAGGAATCAAAGTCCTGGGGCAAAAAATGGAAAAGGTGCAGTATGTGTACTTCAGGTGAGCTGACATCAACAGAGAACTGTTTGGCATAGCTGCAGTTGAGACTCCAGAATGGGGCAGACAGGGTGCGGGGTTGTGCACCAGAGGTGTCAGATATAATACTCATCACACAGGTGTGTCATGAGGATTAAATAAGATATGCAAAATGCTTGGCAGAGATATGACAACAAAGCTCAATAAACTATAGCTGTTATCATTAGGTTAGACACAGAACTAAGACTGCGGTAGTGGCAATGGTGAGCAATAAGCAGAAAAAGGAGATATTTCAGTTACAACTGATACAACAAGAAGAAAAACTGGTGAGCCAGGAGAACAGAAGACAGAGGAAGAAATCTAGAATGTTTCTAGCTAGGGTCCTAGCAGGTTGGAAAATGGTAATGTCTCTAAATAAAACAGAAAGCTGGAGGAAGAAGCATTATTTAACTTGAGACACCTGTGACCATCAAAATGTTTCTGATGAGAAACTCAAGAAAGGGGTGAAAGCTGATGGATGATAGTTCAAGCCATAACAATTCTTTGATCTCCAGGAACAGTAGAAACAGCTACAAGAAGAGAGAAGCAGCCAGTGTAGTAAGTTGAAAGAAGTATAAACTGCTCTTTCAAATTCTGGTGGGAAGGAGAATAGTAATAGCTAGAGGCCACAGAAGTTTTATTTTGTTTTTTGTTGTTGTTTTGTTTTTTGGTACTGGGGATCGAACTCAAGTCCTTGCACCTGCACAGCAGGCGGCGAAACCAGTGAGCTAAATCCCCAGCCCCTGTTTTGTTTTCTAACAAGAAGACTCAAATGTGTTTGAGGCAAAGAGAGCTTGAGGATCCCAGAAAGGGGAGGAAAAACTGGAGTAAAGTCTGAAACGTGGAAGATTTTTAAAATAGGTGTTAGAGAACAATCTGCCTTGATCCTATTTAATATGCTTGGGTTTGTTTTTAATACATCAACTAGAAAATGTACATTTAACATCTCATTTCCTGGGACCAACTTAATAAGGTTATAAAATATTTTTTAATAAAACCTTGTCTTTTCCTATTCAACATTACAAAACATAAGTTTCTTAGACTGATTTAGTTTCAGTCAAAAGGTGACAATTGTATGCAGTGAGAAAAAAATCTTTTTCTATTTGAGGTTGTTTATTTCCCCTTTTTTGTCAGGAGGTAAGATTATTTATAAAACAATTTTCAGATAATGTCCAGTTTAGGCAGTGCCAGGACAGTATCGACAGCACATACATTGCTCTGAACTCCAAAATCTTAACTCCTTCTAGAGGGTCCAATTAGCCCAACTCTAGCAAATACACGAGAACTGAAAAATAAGCTAAACAGCTAGCACATTAAGTTCCTTTTAACTGCCAGGTGGTAAGCTATTCTGAAGCTGTTTAGATTTGTGGTTGGGCCTCAACCCATGTCTCTGGACAACATTCTGCTGGAGGCAGAACAAAGTTATATTTAATGTCTGCGTACTTTTAAACAATGCTGCTCACTCTTCTCTTATTGCCAGGGTCACTTACCTTGAAGACTCACTGTGTTTTTGGTGTATAAAACAGCAGTGTTTACTTATCCAAGTGATTCTGGAATTACATAATTGAGCCAATATGAAAACTGAGTCAATAAGAAAACAAATGCTTATAAAGCAGTAACAAACAGCCTTTTTTCCAATACATGTACCAAATAAATTTAATTTAGAAGAACTGAACTAAATATAAAACACTTCAAAAAGAAGAAACAGAACATTAAGCTTACTAAGATTTTTGGCATGATCCAGAGAACATGCTCAGGGAACTGACCTCCATGGAAATCACAGAAGCATTTTAATGGCCTTGCCTGAAAAACCTCTTTCTCTGAGTTGTTCTACAACATTCTATAAACTTCCATCATACAGCATGTAAGTTTTCTATCAACTTTCTGGGTGTTTTTCTGTACCAAGGAATTTTCTAAAAGATCAGGATAACAATCTTTTTTAAACAATGAAGCTATTTTTCTTATATAAAGAATTGCCTTTTCTTCACAATTCACAAAGAAAAAAATGCACGTCCTCAAAATTCCCATATTTTCCTGCCTCCAAATCTACAAATACACCTGTATCCTCTCTCTCTTCCCCCTGCTATAATAGTGGCAGGTCTCTTGGCCAGCCTGCCCCCTATCCCCATGTGTACTGAATTCTGTCCCCTTCAAGGTTAATCTGGTACTATTCATCTTAAAATAATGAAATAAACAAACAAAAAAACCCTCCCTGAGCCCCACAGGCCTTTCTGAGTCCCTCTCTTCAATCCCCTCCAGAACCAAGTCTCTCAAAAGTTATCTTTGCTTGCATTCATTCCTCAAACTATTCCAATCTGGCTGTTTCCACCAAATCTTCACCAAAATTGCTCTTGATAATGGTAATCAGTGGTCCAGCAAATATCCACCCCCCTCACTCACCCCCAAAGCACTTTCTCTCCTGGGTTAATAGGGTTTCTCCAGCTTTTTCTCCTGGCTCTTCTCCTCTGTATCCTTTCTTAGCAATTCTTTTTCCATCCCATTTCAGGGCTCAGTTCTAAGTCCCTTTCCTCTCTTTTCCATTCTACAATCTCTCCTAAGGTGATCTTACCTACTACCTGAGCTTTAAGGGTCATTTAAAGCTGATGACCAGGATGTTTATCTGCAGCCAGGACATCTTTTTTTTTTTCATTCCAGGCCCACTGATGGCATAAAGCACAGTGGTTTAGATGGGACTTGAGGACAGACTACTTTGGTTTCAAAACCAATTCTATTTACTTCCTGGGTAGTACAACTGAACAACTTAGTAAGCTCTCTAGCACTGTTTCACTATCTGTAAATTGAAATAAGAATAGCAATCAGGGTTATTTTATAGAGTAAATGACTTGATGAAGCACCCACAATGTAAATCATAATAAGCTTTCACTATCCATAGTGACTATTATCATATATGCTCATGAGACTACATTAAAGGCCCTTCAAACTTACTTTCATCTGTTTAACTGGGCCTTATCTTTTTTTACCTGCCCCTGTATCCATGTATCTCTCCTCATTCACCATCTGAGAATTCTAAGGTAGACTCCTAAAATGACCTCAATGACTCTTGCTTTTGTATAATCTTCTCCCCTTAAGCAAATGAACATGATGTGATATCATTCTTTTTTTCTTTTTTTTTTGGTACCAGGGATTGAACTTGGGCCTTGCACTTGCGAGGCAGGTGGCAGAACCACTGAGCTAAATCCCCAGCCCCTGATGTGATATCATTCTTGCAAATGAGATTTTGGAGATATGAAGCCCTATATCAATTGGCTTTATAATAAAATTATTCAGGCAGCCCTAACCCAATCACATGAGCTCCCTTGAAATCTGGGCCTAGAAGTTAGAAGAGGTCCAGAACTCAAGAGACTCCAGGGCCGGGGATTTAGCTTAGTGGTTTTGCCGCCTGCTGCACAAACGCAAGGACCCGAGTTTGATCCCCGGTACCAAAAAAAAAAAGAGACTCTAAGCAGTTGGAAGAAACTGACATGCATTTGCTGGCCTGAAGATGGAGGGGCCACCTGAGGAAGAAAGCAAACTGTCCCTAGAAGCTGATTGTGGCTCCCAGAAGATAGCCAGCAAGGTAACTGGAAACTCCGGCTGACAACAACAGGAACTAACTTCTATCAACAAGGAGCAGGAGCTTCAAACAGGTTTTTGCCCAGAACCCCCAGACAAGAACCCAGTCTGGCTAACTCCTTGGTCTCAGACTTGTGATACTCAGAGCAGAGAGTCCAGCCAGGGCATGAAGACTTCTAAACAAAACTCAAGATGAGCTAAGAAATGGGTGCTATTATAAGCCACAACATTTGTGATAATTCCTTACACAGCAATCAAAAATTAATACACCTAAAAAAATAATAAAATTTTAAACATTAATACAGCATCTCAACAAACAGCACCTCCCTACTAAAGAAGATTTCACATAAATACAACACCTCATTTCAGTAATTTGATCTCCAAATAATTCTCAAATACATTCACAATTGTTTGGCTCAATTATTACCTTTATATTCCAGCTGAACTTCTGCAATAGCTTCCCAGCTGGTCTCCCTTCATATATCTCTCTCAAAGCAATAGAATCATTTTGTACAATGCAAAACCAATCTCTCCACTCCCAACTAGAAATTCTTCAATGGCTTTACACTGTACAAAATGTCTAAACATTTTACTACAACCTACAAAACCCTGCATGAAATGACTCTAGCTACCTTCTCAGCTCCATTTCCTGTGGCTCTCCTACTTGGATATGATGTTCAAGCCAGAGGCCTTTCCTCCAGTAACTCCAATGTGCCAAGCCATTTCTCACTTTCAGACCATCTGTGTTGTGTCCTTTGACAGAAATGCTTTGCCCCCTACTCCCACCCTTCACCCCATTATAGCCAAGACCCCTGCTTAAACACTACTACTTCACAAAAACCATTCCTTCACCCCTCACACAACATGAGGCCACCCGTTAGGCTCTCTCACAGAATTCTGCCTATCTTCAGAGTTTATCACACTTGTAATCACAGTTAGAAATGAGATCATGTATTTAAGGTTTCTCTTTCAATGATGTAGGAGCCATATCTAATTTGTTTCCTACTAAAACACAGCATGTAGGACAGTATCAGACCCACAGTAGGAATTCAACAATCCTTGGCAGACGAATAAATCTGTAGCTGTTTGCCCTGCTTTAAACATGGCAAAATTAGGTCAAAGTTATGAGTGTCAATAATAAAAAAATTATGTTTCATTTGTGTATACCCCCATTAGATTTGTTCCATTATAGTCCTAATTATGATGTTCTTTACAAATAAAGAACACCCGTATAAAGGAAAAACAAGCATAAAATCATGAGAGTGGATCAGTGCTAAAATTTGGTGGTCCTGCCCTCCTAACGTAAGATCATCTTTAGGTACAAAGTGTCACATTATCCTTATTACATATTTGAAATAATTTTTCCTTTAGGAAAAACACATAACCCTACTTCAGATTATTGATATGGTTAGAGGACAGAGTACTTTAGATGACTGAATTTTCCAGTTAAGGATGGGATATTCCACACATGTAGGAAGGAATCTAGGAGATATAAAGAGAGTCCTGTGTATGATCTCCACATTTTTGCATCTAGAATTCTTTTAAATGTGGCTCTATTTTATTGATTTGTCATTTTGTATTTTTTTCAAATATCAAAAGTGCTTCTTATTAATCAGAGACCTCACATTTTTTCTCTTTGGGAGAAACATGAAAATAGCATGAACACAATACGACATAGATTTTACTTAAGAAGCCAAACACTGGATAGAAAGTCAAATGTCTTTCCATGTTTTCAATATTACTTATGGTATACATGTATGTGTTTAAAAATAAATGTACTTACATATTACATATTTACTTAATTTTTGCCTTGGCATGGAAAAGATTAAAGGCACATTAGTAGGGTTAATTAAAGCAGAAGAAAAGAAGAAAAATAAGAATGAGCACACAAATAGTACCAGAGGAGACTCAAGATGCATGTCCCATCCCGCTTTTAAGTGATGTGGGCCTGAGATCTGAAGCTCTCATGCCATGATAGAAGACGCCTGTTCAGGTACCCACTTCAGAGCATTCCTGTGAAAAGCAGAACAGCTGGTCCAAAGCAACACAGCTAGGCCTGGTACTAAGATCAGAAAGGAATCTCTGTGGGAAGTCCTTAGAGAAGATGGCATTCTACTTCTACAAAGAACACACTTGTTACCATTTTCTATGAACATAGTTGTTTAAATAACAGGCTGTTTCACATTCTGTCATACTGGGTCACTCATGCCTAGGGCAAAATAATCTCTTGGTTCACCCAATCTTAAGCAAGATGTATTAGTTCCCTGATGCTGCTATAAAAGATTAATTTGGAGCACAATAGCACATGCCTGTAATCCCATATACTCAGGAGGCTGAGGCAGGGGGATAATAAATTCAAGATGTGCCTGGGCAACTTATTGAGATGCTATCTTAAAATAAAAAATAAACAGGACTAGGGATGTAGCTCAGTGGTACAGAACCTCTTGGCTGGATCCCCAGTACTGCAAAAAAAAAAAAAAAAAGATTAACATATACTTGGTGGCTTATTAACAACACAAGTTTGTTTTCTTAGAGTTGTGGAGATCAGAAGTTTGAAATTGGGTCTTATGGCACTACAAATCAAGGTGAGGCCAGAGCTGTTCCTTTGGGACACTCTAGGGGAAATATGTTCCCCAGCTTCTAGAGGCTACTCACATTCCTCAGCTTATCCTCATTCCAGCATTGGCATCATTCCATCCCTGTCTCTTCATCACATCTCTTTCTCTCCCTCTGCTCCCATCCTCATGTTCTCTTCTCTGACTCTGGCCCTCCTGCCTTCCTGTTACCTGTGTGATCACATGGGACTCATCTGGATCGTCCCAGGATAATCTCCCACCTCAAGAAACTTAGTCACACCTGCACCATGTAGTCTGTAGCCTTTTCACAGCGTTCACAGGGACTAAGACATGGAGATCATTTGCGGGGGAAAAGGGCCCACCAAACAAGACTTCATCATTTACCTGTTTGCAACTATCTAAAGTGTAAGGAAGATGTATCAGAAAAACCTACATAGCAGTAAAAGCCACAAACGGAAAACTCATTGGAACAGTTTTCTTATATATATACAAGAACAAATGATAGAATTCTTTTAGGTTCCAAGTTAACTTTCTATATTCTAAATAATTCTTTGTACAAAAATATTATTTACATGATTTTTTGTCAAGAACACGTTGATTATATAAAAAGAAGCACACCTACACAAAAACTTGAGTGTGAAATAAAATAACTGCAGTACCAAGTACTGTACTAAAAATTGAGAACTTTATCTCCCTGTTCTCTTAGCAGTCACAGGGGAAAATATCTAATGAATATTTTAAAAGAAAGAAAAAAATGAGTCAGCTCTCCCACAACTTTAGGAATATCTGAAGTCTAGAGAACTCTTTGGGCTTTTGAGGATTAGCTACACCTGAACCAAGAGGGACACTGCTGGAAACAAACACAATGAGGGCAAGACTCTTATTTTAGACCTTATTCATGCTCCCTGACAAAGACAAATGTAGGAGTGATCATACCTTCCAGGTGCATAGAGAGATCTGTAAACCATTGCCCGAGATCAAAGGCAATAACTGTGACAACCCCTCCCCTTCCACTGCATTTGGAGACTGACATCTTTCAACAGTGTCTTCAATTGTGAAGCTTCAACCAACATACAATGTTATTAGATTTTCCCTAGAGGAGCTTTCACCAAGCATGAGCTTCTTCTTCAAAAGAATTCCATTCTGCCTAACAAACCACTTCAGTCTCCAGGAGCTGAGGTTTCAAGATGATGCCTTGCTTTGCAGTTGAGGTTAATGTTGGGTCTGAAGCGACATTAGATCTATCACCTGAGGCTTGTCCTCCTAGCCTACAAATACAAAATATACGTGAATCTGTTTCAACATAAGAACTAACATGCCACCGTCTTTGCCCAAATAGATCATTTTTATCAATCTCTAAAACCTGCGATAGGGCCGGGGCTGTAACTCAGCGGCACAGCACCTTCCTGGCAACTGTGAGGCCCTGAGTTAGATTCCTGGTATCAAAAAAAAAAAAAAAAAAAAACTGTGATAAAAAATTTAAAAAGAATGTTCTTTTAGGCCCTAAGGAATCAAGTCAAGGTACTGTCAATAACCTACTGATATTTTTAACCTTCTCAATGTAGTCTACAAAACTAAAAGAGTACAAGTTCTGCCTACTCATCTTGAAGAAAGTGTGAAAAAAGGAACAAGTACTATGAAAAATACACACACACAAATGTATGTGCTATATGCAGTGTGGTCAAAAAAGATGGTAAATGATTAAAAGATTATTAAAAATTCATTACAGTAAGATACATTACCACTAATCCCCCTCAAAACTACTCCTCCTCACTTGGAATACACTTATCCCCTCATTATTGCCACTTTCTGAAACAGCTGTGGAAGCCCTCTTTCCTAAGGGTCTTTAGTGGCACTGTCCTGGCTGGCTCTATTCCTGAATTGATAGTCATCTGGACTTTGAGGAAGAGAGAAGTTTCACAGTGCCAGATCTAGTGAGTAAGATGGATGAGGACACATCATAATGGTTTGATTTGACAGAAATTACCATAAATGGTTAATCAATATGGGGTGATCATAAAATACAGTAAATGTTTAAATTTTAAAACTTATTTCAGTTGGGCCAGGGATCTAGCTCAGTGGTGGCGCCGCCTGCCTCGCAAGCACAAGTTCCCCAGTCTGATCCCCAGTAGGAAAAAAAAAAAAAATGTATTGCAGTAAAATACACATTGCTCCCTCAAAATACTTCCTATTGCTTCAGACATGCTTATCCATCATTCTTGGCAATGTGGCTTTTCCTGAGATAAGGTTTTTAAAAATGTATACATTTACCATGTCTTTCAATCACCCCTTCTGTATACATATATACATACACATAAGTGTAAAAGAGAGCTGCACTGTACTCACAGATAACTAAGACTGTCAATGAAATCTTTGTTGTTGTTTTTTTTCTGGTACTGGGGACCGGACTCTGGACCTTGTGCTTACCAGGCAGGTGTGGTGCCACTGAGCTACATCCTGGCCCTGAAATCTTTGACCTTCCTACAGGTAATAATTATAATCCTAAAAAAACTAATTGTAAGTTAAACCATTATAAATGAAACTATATTCAAAAATAAATGGGGAACTGTTGTTTTAATTTCATGTTTATTATAACAAAATTATGACATGTCCATTTGTACATTCCACTTTAATATACCTCTGGGTATGTAAACGGTCTAATGGAACGCTATACAGTCATGCTGATTGTGGCAGCAGTAAGGAACACAATTAAAAAGTGTCTGCAAAAGTCAAGAGGATGGGGCGGGGAGAGGAAAGAAACCGGTTCCAGCCCCTCAGTGCAGGCTCTCACCCAGTGGCCTCAGAGCTGCCTCCTCTGAATAGCAATAGCAAAGGCTGCCAGGCCTCCACCTGGAAGGTGAGTTGGGGCTGGGGATGGGTAGGGAAGGCTCATCAGACAGGAAGGAAAAGTCAGTTATGTAGGCTGTGTCCTTATGCCAATACTAACCATTATGCCAAAATATTTTAAGCATCACTATGTAACTCTGAGCTATTTACAATAGAAATTTCTCAATCAACTGTTCTCTCAGAGAAAATCAGTGAATCCCAGTGACTTAAGTCACCTGACAGAATAAAGTAACTCCTAGGAGTTAGTCTCCATATTCTACAAATGTCTATCATTTTCAAGACAAAAAAGTCCCCCCCCAAGAAATAGAGAATTACATTATTAAATCACTTAGCAATGGCAACTTGCCCTGCCTTCCAAACAAACAAAACAACAAAAACCCATTTTTAAAAATATTACATTATCATTAACCATGAGGAACTGTTGTTTTCAGTGGGACTTTACATGAATTCTGTGGTAAAACAGAATAATCTTTAAACGTAAATCACCACTCCTAATTTTTGTCTACTGCATAGAAATTCCACAGAACGTCACCTTATTTTAATAAGTATTTTGTATATCATTAAGCCTAACACCTTTTCATTATGGATAGAGAAACTTAGGCTTAAAAAGGCTGAAGGACTTATTCCAGGTCATACAGTTGGTTAGGGGCAGAATCAGAACTACAGCCCACCCCCTTGACCGCTGTTAAATATGCACTGCAAAGACCTTAAATAAGCCTGCCAGTAACCAAATAGGTAAGACCTGCAGTTGGTACAATCAGTCAAGAACATTTCTGGGAAACTAGAAACTAGACAGAGACATAACAAGAAAAGTAAACCTCAGACAAACATCTTTTATGAATACAGACATAAAAATCCTTAAGAAAATACTAGCAAACTGATTCAAGCAACATATAAAAAGGATTATATTTCACAACCACATGGTATCTATCCTAGGAATGCAAAGTTAGCTTAATATCCAAAAAATTAATCAATGTAATAAATCACACCAATAGAACAAAAAGCAAAAACCACATGATCATCTCAATAGACGCAAAAAGAGCATGTGACAAAGTCCAACACTCTTTCATGATAAAAACACCCAAACAAACTCGGAATAGAAGGAAACTTTCTCAATCTGATAAAGGGTATCTATGGAAAACCCACTGTTAACCTCATTCTTAACTGTGGAAGTCTAATGCTTTCCCCTTAGGATCAGAACAAGACAAGGATGTCTGTTCATGCCAATTCTGTTCAACACTATACTTAAGGCTGCAGCCAAGCAATTAAGAGGAAAGAAAAAGAGAAGGGGAGAGAGAGCGAAAGAGAGGGAGAGGGTGGGAGGGAGAGAGACAGAGAGAGAGAGAGAGAGAGAAAACATCCAGATTAGAAAGGGAGAAACAAAACTACCTCTATTAACAGATGATGTGATCTTGTAAATAAATTCTAAAGCAGCCACTAAAAACATATTAGAACTAAGAAATCTATTAATAAACTAGTTAGAAGGTTGCAGGATACAGTGGGTCTTTAGACCCTTGCAATTAACAACCTGAAAATGAAAGAAAATAATTCTTTCATCAATAGCATCAAAATAAGAGAGAACAATTTAACAAAATAAGTACAAACATATACTACAAGACACTGTTGAAAGAAATGAAAGAAGATCTAAATGCATGGAAAGATAGCCATGTTGTTATCAAAGACAAACAAATGGTCCTAAGTGCATGAAACAATATTCAACATCACTAAAGAAATGCAAATCAAAACCACAATGAAATACTTCTTCATTCCTCCTAGGAGGAGTGAAAGCAAAAAGACAGACAATAACTAGTGTTGGCTAGCCTGTACAGAAACTGAAGCCCTCATACATTTCTGGTAAGAATTTAAAATGGTACATGTAGTCACTTTGAAAAACAGCTTGGTGGTTTCTTACAAAGTTAAGCACAGACTCCATGTGATCCAGCACTTTTACTGTTGGTAAACACCCAAGAAAAATGAAGGCAGAGGTCCAAACAAAAACTTGTCCATAAATGTGCATAGCAGCAATATTCACACAGGCAAAAAGTAGAAACAATCCAAGCGTCAATCAACTGAAGAATAGAAAAGCAAAATACAATAGATCTAATGCAATGAAATTTAATTAGTAATCCAGGCAAGGCGGCACACACCTGTAATCTCAGCATTCGGGAGGCCAAGGCAGGAGGACTGCCAGGAGTTTGAGGCCAGCCTGGGGTAAGTAGTGAGTTCAAGGCCAGCGTGAACTACATAGTGAGACCTTGTCTCAAAAAACCAAAAAAAGAGGGCCAGGGATTTAGCTCAGTGGTTCCGGTGCCTGCCTCACAAGCACAACATCCCGAGTTCGATCCCCCGTACCAAAAAAAGAAATATAATTGGTCAGCCACAGAAAATGAACTGTCGTTACATGCTACAACATGGATGAAAACACAATGTTCAGTGAAAGAAGTCAGTCACAAAAGACCACAATTGCATAATCACATTATGATAAAATTCCATAATAAGAGCCGGCGATGTAGCTCAGCAGTACAGTGCCTGCCTGGCAAGTGTGAGGCCCTGAGTTCAATTCCTGGTACCAAAAAAAAAAAAATTCATAATAGGCAAAATATAGAAAATAGTTTAGTAATTGCCATGGGCTGGATCTGCATAGTATAAATATAGAGTGACTGATGTAAGTTGTTGTGTGATTTCTTTTTAGTGTGCTGGAAATGTTCTAAAATTACACTGTAGTGATGGATATATATCTCTATAACTATACTAAAATTTGTTTACTTGTACACTTCAAACAAGAAGATTGTATGGTATGTAGACTATATTTCAATAAAGATGTTTAACAAAAAAGACATTTGAGACTTGTTTCCACCTGCTGCCTCTCTTGGGTCACTTGTTCTGGGAGAAACTAGCTGCCATGTCATGAGGACATTCAAGCAGCTTTATGGAGAGGTACACATGGCGAGAACTAAACATTCTGCCAAAATCATGGGAGTGAGCCATCTTGGAAGGGGATCTACCAGCTCCAGGAAACTCTCCAGGTGCCTGCCGTCCTGGCCAATAGCTTTGCATCAAGCTAAGCAATTCCCAAACTCCTGATCCATAGAAGTCATCTTGCCTTAGCCATTAGGGTTTAGAGCAATTTGTTATACCACAACCCTCTCAGTGTTAGGCTCTCTCGCCTTAAGACAGGAGTCTGAAGTAGTATCTTCCTAGCGACCTTTCTTCCTCTAAGAGTTCAGTTCATCCCCATTTGTATGGCTGTCATCTTAGTAGAACTGGATCCCATCCTCGGCCTTAAATGAATGAACCACAAATGGACTCCTAACCAAAGCCAAGCCGATTAAATACTTCCCTGAGATTTTTATAACTGAAGCTGAAAAAGCTCCAGTACCTGAAGCTGAAAGACGTAAGACTTGAGAGCTGTCAGCAGCGTGATCTTTCCCATCTGTAAAATGCTGGACAGCAGTGGGGAAGAATGAAGACCTCACATAAGACAAGCGGAGGTTCAAGACAGAGTACAGACTATGTAAGTATCTGGTTCCAGTGACTCCTGATGCAGCCCTGTCCTTCCAGTGAAGAGACCACATATGCCTTGTAACCCCAGCATCTAAAACAGCAGCCAGCACATAAGAAGTAATAAAATATGTGTTGAATAAATGAATTGATATAACTCCATATTCTTTCAATATAAGCCCCCTTTTACCATTGTTGTTCAACAGATTAATTCGTTTAAAAGCTAAAAGTTCTGATCTCTTTTACTATCTTTATACTTTATACACTCTTCTATTATTATACTTATGACAATACATATATCCTAGTTACAGATTTCTGTGGCCTCTTCCCCTACTGCCAAACGCCAGAACATTATTTAAGTCACTGATATCATCAATACCACCTAGGCTAGAAAACACAAACTGCAGAAGAAACTGAAGTTTCAACTGATCTGTCTGATCTTAATGCTATACATTCTTCAGCTTTTATAGTCACTGTCATCAACTTAACAACTACCTATCACCTGCAAAGTACTGTAGACACAATAAACTAGTACACTTGCTCCTGTTTTCACCCATTCAATGAAGTCATGCAACAAATACATATGCGCCTACCATATGCCAGGGCCTACAACGGATATGGTGTCTGCCCTCAAAGACCTTACAGTCTAACAGAGACAAATGAATGGATTATTATAGTACTGTATTAAATGTTACTGAAGAGATACACATAGGCTGCTAAACAGTAGCAAGAATTACAGGGAATTTATACTCTGCTTGAGAAGGCAGGACAAATACAGAAAAAGATAATACAGTATCCAGGCAATGTGACATAGGCCAACCATTAAATGAGTGATTTATTTTCCAAATTACACTGGATTAATTTGTACACTTTACAATAAAAGACTATTATGGAGTTATTTTAGATTTATATTCAGCCAACATTTCCTGAGTATCTAGTTATGTGTCAAGCAATCCTGCTCAGTATTTTTCCAATAGTATCTTGTTCAATTCTCACATTTCATAGAGAATCTGAAGGAACTGACACTGTGACTTGCCTCCAAGTCTACATAGCCAGCAAGTGGCAGGGCTGGGATTTATTGTCTTCCAAGTCCATTTCAGGTATGCCATGTTATATGGACTGTACAAGTGGAGCAATTTCCATGTCCTTATGCTGACTTTTATTGCTTTTTCATTCATTCTATGCATGCAACACAGTGTTATGCACAAATGGACACTCACCAACTGCCCAACTGGATATGACTTTATGCTTGTCCAAATTTTGAGAAGGCATCACATCAGATCAAATTACTCTGGGGCCTATTATAGCATTGTGTACTGAGAGGAGCACAGTTGGCTGAAGATGAGTGTATTTCAAGCTGTATTTTAACTGCGTTTTTGATCACTGTATCTGGTCAGTTGTTCCAGCGTTCAGCAATAAATCGAAAACGAGTGTTCATTTCTTTTGACAGTTAACAGAACTAATGAATTCAGTACAATCTCATTATCCATCAGAAAAAATTTCTAAAATGCAAACTTGAAGCAGATGATTCACACAGTTAGTAGAGAGGGGAAATAAAGCAGTACTCATTGTTTTCTACAAAACTAGCATTGTTTGTAAAATCCAAAAACTGAGCAGAGTTGGTTGACTACTAATCGACAAGTAGGATGGTCCTGGATCATTGAGCAAAGATAGCTAGTTGCACCATGGCTAAAGAAGAACTCAGGACTTCAAGCAGCTCTTGCTGTACTGTACAATTCTACACATATAAAGCAGTAAATCATTATGTAAGATAGGGAAAATTTTCAGAATCTTCACACCAGAAAGCAATGAAATCAGCTATTTATACTGAATAAATGTTCACTGAGTAAATGACTTAATAGCCCTTTGAAAACATAAGATGTCTATTAAATAGCAAGAGAAAAAACAAACTCACCAGACCAACATAGATTATGTTAGGAAATCAGAAAAATTATGGAGTAATTGGATCAAGATGTATAATAATTCACAATGACCAAAAGCACAATGTTTAAAAATGTTTAATTAAGTAAGCATGAATTTGACGCCTCTCTTATATTAAGTCAACACAAATGGAACGTTAATCACTAATCTCATTAGAAATAACAAAAACTAAAAAGAACTGTCCAACAGAGCTCACTTTAGGATCTGCTCAAAACAGAAACAAAGTGTACTAGGTGTATACCTGAAACCTTACTATTTAAGCTTCTACACAATAAACTATTATTTCAATATGCCAAAGAAGCAGTGTCAAAAATCTTAAACGCTCCCAATATTTAATGATAACGAACGACTCATTAAAATGTATTACCCATTCAGAAATGAAAAGGTATCTCATAGGATACTGGGCTCCATAAATATAAACCCAAACTGTATCCACTGGTCCAGATAAGCATTTTCCAACATGAACAACCTGGACTTCCACAACGCAAAAGTAATTTAAGAAGTACAAACCTTAGGATAACCCTAGTGATCTCAAACATTAGAATATAAGTGCTTAAACTTGTTAGTCCCTTGCTCTTAGAGCTTTAAATTTATGAAGCCCGCATTTCAACAGATCTCTGAAAGAAATTCAAGGCCAAGTATAGCATTTCGTGATAATCGCAAATAAAAGCACTCATTCCCAAGAGCCTGCGGACCTACCTTATGTCACCAGACTGAACTCTTTCAAAGACTGGAGCACAACCAAGCCCCCTTTTATCTGTTTCCGAACCCCGGTTCCTTGGCGGACAGTTCCCAAACCCCCGCCGGGACCACCTCCAGGGTAGAAGGGTGAAATGAGTTGCGCTCCAAGACAAAGCGCTGCTCACCTCTCACTGAGGAAGGTGAGACTTTCGCCCTGACAGGATGCAGTGACAGATGTGTCACCTGTGCGGGAAGGGGGAGCAGAGGCATCTCCGTGCCCGCAGCGGCTTCCCGGGCTCCAGAAAACTTTCGGCGGCCTCTGGCGGACGCACCCCGACCTCCGGGACCCCCGGCTCCCGCCCTGCCCGCCTGCGAGGCCCCGCCCCGGGCCCGCCCCTCTGCCCGGCCCGCACCCCAAGTCCGCGCGGCCCCCGGTATCCTAAGGGCGCGCCCCCGCCCCCGCGCCCGGGCCCAGCCAGCAGAGGGCGGGGTCGCTCACCGGTCCGCAGCTCGTGCTTGACAGTGAGGAGCAGCTCGCCGCCGTCCCCGCAGAGCCCCACATCGCCGCTGCCGCCGCTGCTGCCGCCCTTCTCCTCCATCTTCTCCCTTTTTCCGATCCCGCGGGTCGCTCCGAGGGGAACACAGAAGACAGCGGACGCCCGTCCCCTCCCAGCCCCTGCCGCAGCCCCAGGAGCCGGAGTGCGGCGGCTCTACAACTCGGACGCAAAGACGAGTCGCTTTCCCGCTCTGGCCGCACGGCTAGCTCCTCCGCCTCCTCCCCCTTCGGCGGGCACCGCTAGTACCGCGCAACCAAGCCGCCCCCTGCTCCTCCGCCTCCTCCTCCGGGCTGCTCCGCCCACAGCCAGCAAGGTAGAGGAGCCATTCTAGGGCCCATCGTTTATTGGGCGCAGGGCGCGCGCGTCTGCCATCACCGGCTCCCATTAGACGATCCCCTCTGACGTTTCACGAGCTTCCCCGCCCCTCTCCTCAAATTGTTGTTGCTTGGCGGGGAAGCAGGAGAAGGAGGAGCGCAGCCACTCCGATTGGTGAAACTCACGGCTCTCCCCCGCCCCCCCCCTTCCTTTAGTGCGCACGCGCAGTCGAGACCTTCCCTTTCTGACCTCCCCAGAACGGTCACACCACTTATTCCTCAGTTTCTGTTAGTAAACAGTATCTAGTAGGCAGGAGGCGTTCGGGATCTGTGATTGGTTACTGCTGAAAGAGGCGGGGAGGGTTGATTGGATCCTTTGGTCTGCCAATCACCGTGGACAGAGGCGGGCCCTGGAGTAGCGCTTGTCACCCACGTGTTTTTGCAGTCAAATCTGAGGGTCCGAGGCTGCGAGCCACTGCGTGCCTTAAAAAAGGTATTATTTGCTCTAGTTCTAAGCAAGTTAAGTGGATCTTGTGCTTCAATACAGATCATTACTAGATATTACAAACATGCAGAGTCCCGGCTCCCGACGATAAATTTTGAACAACTAAAACATTTTAAACCAGACTTCTCTGGGCCGAAAGAATGCAGAGATTAATAGAATACAACACGACTCCTGCCCCCAAGCAACTTTCAGTGGAACATGAGAAACCGGCACCCTGTGTATAAACACGGGAAACTATAAAGCAGAAGTTGAAATAAAAGTCATATAGTACAGCGTTAGGGTGTCACGAAGACTGTAGTCTCAGGGAAAGAGCCGGGAAAGGCTTGTAGGGCGAGGAGGCAGTTGAGATAACCAACTAAAAGATGGCTAAGGCAGATACTAGATAATTCATGCGGAGCTGGTAACTAAGAATAGGTCTAGAGCGGAGAAGGCAAGGGTTTTGAAGGATTTTAGGGTTAGATGAAGTATGAAGTAAGAGAAAAGCCTGAAAAGCAAGACATAATAAAATAATGGAGAAGCTGGAACACTGTGCTAAACTACAGATTTTATTTAGTACGCAATGGGAAGCCTCAAATAGTTACCGATATAAAGCTGTTTTCTTGGGAATTAACTTTGATTATAGTGAGAAAAGTAGACTGAAAGGAAGAAGAGAAGACTACTGCAAGGATAAAAGTACTGAGGGCCTAATATCTGGTAGCAGAAATGAGAGTGGGGGAAAGGAAAGGCTTTGAAGATCATATGTGGACATAATTTGCATAAAAATGATCAACTAAACATTGATTAGATCAGGGATAGCAAATGTATTTTCTTGTAAGAGCTGGATAGCAAATACTTTGGCTTTGTGGGCCACATGTTCTCATTTATAACTAACCAACTCTGCCACTTAGCTGGAAAGCAGACATAGACAATAAATAAACAGCTGTGTTCCAATAACACTTTTATGGACATAGAAACTTGAATTTCATATGTATCAATGTATTAGTCTTTTAATTCTTTTTCAGTCGTTTAAAAACATTCGTAGCTCGTGGGGCATTAAAAAACAGGCTGTGAGCCAGATTTGGCCTGCAGGCCATAGTTGGCAGACTCCTAAATTAGACTGCCAAGAAAGAGAGCACAAAAGTGTTCAAAGCCCTTTCAGATTGCTGTCACAGCTCCCTGGTTTTACCTGCCTGGAACATTTATCACACTATAACGTGACTGCCTACTCACTCATGCTATTTGGAGCCAGGCAATGACTGTGCACATTTGTTCATTTGTTCACTCAACAACCTTTATACCAGTTATGTACCCGATACTATGATATTTTAGATGTTATACTAACTTTTACACCAATTATGTACCAAGTACTAAGATGTTGGGTTACATACAAAATAACAGGGACACAGTGGGAGCAAAACAGGTGCAATTTTGCTCTTGTAGATCCTACCGTCTAGGAACAGAAATATTAAATGACCACATAAAGAAATGTAAACTTTCCATTATGATCATGCCATAAAGGAAAATTATAGGGTGCTACAATGGAATATATGAGGAATGCCTAATTTAGGCTGGAATTGCTGAAAGGACTTTGTAAGAAGGTATTATTTAGGCTGAGTCTTTGAAGATGAGTAGGCTCAACCAGGAAGTGGCAGAAACCGACCTGATGCTCATCAATCTCATTTCCTCTTCCTGGACAAACAGATATTTTTAGTTCTTTTTTCTTTTTTTCTGTTTTCTGCCTCCTTTTGCAGTTAGGTTAGGATATGAACAGACATGATGAGTGCCGTTTTCAAGTCTGTATTTTTTTTTTGAGACAGGGTCTCGCTATGTAGTTCAGGCTGGCCTTGAACTCACTATGTAACCTGGGCTGGTCTGGAACTCACGGCACTCCTCCTGCCTTGGCTGCCCAAGTGCTGGGACTACAGGCATGTGCCACCAAACTTGGTGACCATTTTCAACTCTAGCCAAAAAACGCCATGCATAATCTCTTGAACATAATCTAGCTTACTTCACAGGTGAACTGATGGGGTGAAGAAAATTTTAGAAAGATGTCCTGAGGCAGGGAAAGAGCCTATTGCGTTTGAGAGACTGAGAGACAGTCAATAGAGCTTTAATATGGTAAGCAGTGGTGAGATGGATAGGCAGAGACCCCAATCATGAAGTATGTGGTAGATCTTATTAATATTTGTGGCATTTAACCTGTAGGAAGTGAAAAGCAATGAAAGGAATTTAAACGGGACTGATATAATTGGAGTAGTATTTTCCAATGGTCACTGTGTTTAGTTTTTGGAGAATAGGCTAGAGGGACAAAATGAGGTACTAGGAGACTATCACTGTAGTCTGGAAAAAAGATGAAAGTGGGTCCAGTCAATGGAGAGAAATGGAATAATGTTTCTAGGTTTATGTTCTAGACTTCATCAGGGATTGGATCTGATGAGTAATAAAGGACAGGGTTGCCGGGGATTTAGCTCAGTGGTTCCGGCGCCTGCTGCGCAAGGGCAAGGATCCAAGTTCTATCCCTGGTACCAAAAAAAAGACAGTATCTTAAATAACACCAGTGTTTCTAGTATGAGCAACTAGGGGGATGGAAAAAGATGGAAGAACCATTTAATCAAAAGGGTAGATAAAAAGGAAGAGCACACAGAGGTAATAACAAGAGTTTAATTTTGAGGCATCCAATGCCAATATTAAGTATGTAGAGGTAGGAGTCTGGAGCTCTGAAGAAAGACCTATGTTTGAGATATAAATTTAGCAATCACTGGTATATAGATAGTATTTGAGGCCAAAGGTATTAATGAGATTACCTGGGGAAATATTGTGAAAAGGAAGAAGAGAAGGGCCCAGGACTAAAGCCTAAGGACTTTCAGTGTTGAGAAGTTGGACTGAGAAGGTGGAGTCATAGATGGAGAAGGAAAACCTGGATAGTTTTTATATCCCAGAAGCCAAAGTGTGTTGCAAGGAAGAGAGAGTAGTCAGCTGTATTAAATACCCTGGAAAGAGCTAACAAATGTACCAACTTGGTGCCATTGGTGAAAATACCCAAAATGGTTTTGGCAAAGCAAATGCAAGGTAAGAAAGTAGAAACAGGATATGTATACATCTTTTCTTAAGGCATTTGCCCCTTATTAAGGAGAAGAAAGAAAGAAAGTGCTAGCTGGAGGGATCCAGAAGTTTTCTGTTGTTTGTTTTACTTTTTATCTTCAAATATTTTTCAAATTACAACAGTTGCAAAACTTAATAAGCTTGGTATAGCAGAAATAAGCCCTGTGAGCACTGAGACATGCACGTATATAGGAAGAGTTTCTTTCAGAGATACAAACACCATGCTGAGTGCTGAGAAAGGTAGTAAGGGATGAGTTAGGGATTTGAGGGTAGTGGGAAGAGTTTGGAACAATCTCTGTGAAAAATAAATATAGTGAGCCAGCATGAGTAATTGCGGGGTAGCACTGGGGGCTCAAGTGGAGTTAGAAATCTGAATTGGAATTGTTAGTTGTCTTTCTCTAGCAATTTACATTTTCCCTGGAGGTTGCAGATTAGCGATTGGGCAACAACCTGGTTGAAATGAATGACCCTAGGGCCCAAGCAAGATTCGAAAGCAATGAAGCAAGGAATAAATTAGTACCCTGGGAGAACAGGATGGCATCCAGGAGCTGCAGCTAGCATGGACAAGTTCCCAACTTCAGCTGTACACTGTGACCCCCACCTGGAATACTAAAAGAAAGAAGGGGAGAAAGAACAAGAAAGAAAGGGAGAGAAAGAAAAATAAAGAGAAAGCATGATTTAATTGATCTAGGGTAAAGCCTAGACTTTGGAATTCTGTAATGCTCCCCACGTAAGGATAATACACCAGCAAGTTTGTAATGCATAACTCTATTGTATAATCTATTAGATTAGAGGTTGGTAAATAAGAGCCAGTGGAGTTCTGCAAAAACAGCAACTTTTTAAAGGTAATGAAGATGCTACATAGTGTAGGAAGAAAAATTAGTAACTCAGGGCCTGAAAACAAACTACATAGGTGGGGTGTTTAACTGATTTGAAATGATATTAGTGGTTGGCATGGAGTCAACAGAAGAAGGAAGCTATTGAAGGTGGGTGAAGTAATGGACTATGGTGTGGATGTAGCAGCTGGAATTGAGGAAAACACCATGATTACCTTGAGCCCAGAGATAGACAAGTAAAGAGAGCAGGGTCTGTCCATGAAAGAGCTGTGAAGGGAAGTTGTCCAGGAGAAAGTCAGGCTTCTGCTAAGGCTGAGAAATTGACTTCTTCCAGCTTGTGACGGGGCGGGGGGGGTCCCCCATGCAGCGCTAGGGTTCTGGACCTGTGTCTGTGGCACAACTCTGTGTGACCTCACTGATCTTGGGCTGACTCCCTTCATTGGGGGTGGAGGCTGAAGCAAAGGAGGAGGAAAAAAGCCCTTCTCCACTGTAAGTTGGTTAAGATCATTATTCAGGCAAAGTTAGCAGGAATCTCCTCACTTTTAGATTTATAAGAAGCGAAAAACACCAGATGCCTATTATATCATAACCTTCCCCTTTACGTAGCTCCATCAGAACATTCCAAAATACACTCAGATGAGAAACAACATCTTTCAAAAACCACATTATCGAATGTACATTGACCAAAAGTTAAAAACCATATTATCATTATCTTGATACTGTTTTTGATCAGTCAGAACCTTTACTGTATGGTATAGATTCAGGCAGGTTGAGGGACTAGTTAGCTGCAGAATACAGAGACCAACGTAGTTAGAGTGTCAAGTTCTCACTCCCTGAAAACACCCATGCCTGGTTGAATTTTATATACTGCACTATTCGAAGTCAGGCTTTTGGGGTCAAGTGTGACAGGTGCACCCACACATTTGAGTTTACAGATGTGAAGGAAATCTCACGAAAGGAGCAAGAGCAAAGAAGCAGTTTTCACACTCTACCTTCTGGTACCTTGGAGAGTATGTGCAAATCCTCGAAACCTTCCTAAGGTGGCAGATAGTGAGTGCCAGCCTGAATCAGAAGATTCAGGTCTGAGAAGAGTCTCTGCCTGTGTGTGAGCCTGGGCCAACCAGTGCTCAGCTATGAGAAGCCTTAGAGGGATGCATGTTACATACACAGCATATCCAGTAAAGGTAGTAAAGACATTTTACTCCTTTCTTTCTCCTCCTTTGAATCTTTCAGAAGTGACACAAAAACAAAGCAAAGCGAAAACACAGAAAAGGCCCCATTTTTAAGGAAACTCTCAGAACCTCGAACCACAAACCATGAAGTATGCATGCCAAATACTCCAAGATTGATAAAATTGTGAAAGCTCACCTACAAAGCCCCCAGCATTGAGCAAGAAATTGCATTTCCTTAGATGTTTGTGCATCGTCCCAAAGAACCAAATCATTAATCCTTGGTTAGACTGGTGTTTCCCAAAGGGGAATGGTGATTTGTATTTCTAGGGAAGGATGAAATAAAATTAAGTGGTACACGGATAATCACTTGGTTATATTAAGTAACAAGATAAAAAGTGATTTCTTTTGGTTTGGTTGTCTTTTAGTTTGACCACATCAAGAAGAAAGTCTTAATTTGATCTCAGTAGTCTTTAGTTTTTCTCTAATTCCTTCTGTCTTGGAAAATATAGATCCCAGACTTGGCTTCCAGCAGACCAAGCATCTAGCTAGACCTTTCTATTTTTTTCATTGCACTTGTTTTATTCATTTATTTAATGGGGGGGGGGTACCGGAGATCGAACTCAGGACCTTGCACTTGCGAGGCAGGCACCGGAACTACTGAGCTAAATCCCCAGCCCTCATTGCACTTGTTTTAATAATTGTTTCCTATCTGTGGCAAGTAATACCAGTTTTCCATTTTGTGATAGTGATATGCCCCCTTTTTAAATAAGTAAAAATTGGAAATTGATTTAAAGAGAAATATTGATTTTAATAGGGGCACCATGAGGATAAGGCAAACATTGTGATGTGGCACTCCAATGATTGAAATTTAGATTTGAGTAACAGGCTCCAAAGACTCCATAGGAGAAACAGGTAATTTTCCTGTATGATAACAGGGAAGGTCAAGCTCAAGGAGAAACCAGGCTGACCGTTATTTCTTTCTGTGGTTTGTGGCCTGGCCTGCAAGCCAAGTGGTCTCCTGGGGTTGGGAGGGTGAATGGGGTAGAGAGGCAATGGCTAGAGCATAACCCCGAGAGCCTAGCTAGAGCTTTGCCAGGGACCTCAGCAACCTTCCAGGGACTGACACCTTAGAATCTCAGAGATATTCCCTCCTAGAGAGGAACAGATTTGGAAACACACTGAGGTGAAGCTACCAACCTCACCTTCTTCTGAAGTCCTTTTTCTAACTCTTGCCATGCTGTTTAACAAATAATTCACCATTGCATTGAAGAAATTACAATCCTCTCTCTGTCTGTCTCTCTCTGTCTCTCTGTCTCTCTCTAATTTAGAGGAAAACTTAAGAGGTGGTTTAGGGTAAAAATAAAAAATTTTAGGACAACAAAAGAAGAATTTCTTCAGTGGCAGAAAGGAGCCACTTTAGGCTCAACCAAAACCAGAAGAAACACAAGTGAAGATACAGTGGAACAATATGGAAGACAACAAAGAAAATTTCAAAATCTGATAGTTAAGGAGAATAAACAATGGAGATCCAATGCGTGCGTAATTGGCATTCCTGAAGAAGCCCTCAGAACAAATGGAACAATAAAAGACTATAAGAAACCTGACTGAAATGGAGACTTGAGTCAGCAGGTAAGAAGCACAAAGCACACACTGTGTCAAGGTAAAATGGGCACAGACTGATCAATAGTTAAATACACAAGATTTAAAAAATCAAGAGAAACAAGGTTAAATGACAATGGAGCAAAGTCTACAAAACTTAAGAGTATGACGGTGTGACTCATGATGCCTATTCTACCAAGCTGTTCTCTCAGTATAAAGGCCGTTGACAGTCATTCCTGAGCATGAATAAACTCAGAATTTCTATATGCTTAGAAAAAAAGTTCTTTATGCTGAAATGCAGTCAACCAAGAGGTGAACCAACATAAATAAATCATGAAGAGAATTGAAGATTCTAAAAAAATACTGGAGATGAGTTCTAATTTGTTTTAAATATAGAATTAGGACCAAAGAGCTATGGAATGTATGATTAAAGAACAAAATATAAACATTAAAAACTCTTACACTGTGAGAATAATTATATACCAAAAAAATTGAGCAATGGAAGAAAGAGCAGTAGAAGGAGCTTTAAGCATGTACATTTACACATCTTTATGGCTACAAAACAATCTACCCTAAAAAACGAAATGCATGAGCTGCAACTTTAGAAAGCAAGCAGGATTCCAACTTCTTGATGATATTTGTAGTACTTTTTCTTATCTTTAAAGGACATATTTTAAGAACTTTTGTGGCATAGAAACACTTAGAAGTTCAGAGATTGCTTCTACAGTATTTTACTGTAGTTTCTTATTAAATTAAACTTAATTTTATTTAAAAATAATTTGCAGAGTGAAATCCCACTGTTGTTAGTTGATCTTTCTGCTCTGTTTCTACACACAGGGACCCATTCAGACACTCTGTTTCAAATATTCATTACGATTTCTGGGAAGTGATATAATCATGCACTTTTTTTTAAAAAACAAATGCTCTTTGAACACTTCTATGTTGTTTTCATATTAAAACACATCCTCCATAAAAGCAAGTCATTTTTCCTGAGTAATTTAGTAGAATGTGAAGATGGCCCCCATTACCTTTGTCCTCAGGTGTTATTCCTATGTTGATGACACGTGGCAAGGATTTTGCAGGTATAAAGTTACTGATTAGTGCACTTGAAGATAGGAAGATTTTCTGGGTGGAGCTAGCCTCATCATATCAACTCTTTTTTGTTGAGAATTGTGCCCAGCTGATAGCACAAAAACAAGTCAGAGCCTGGAATGAAGTATGAAGGCCTTCCATTCAAGAGAGATATCGGGCTGCTGGCTTCGAAGCTTGAAGGGGCCACATGGAAGGCCCTGAGGGCCGCCTTTAGAAGCTAGGAACAGCCCCTTGCCAACAATCAGGAAGAAAACCAGCACCTCACGCCCTACAACAATAAGGACCTGATTTCTGCCAACCACCTGAACAAGCCTAGAAGTAAGTTCTTTGCCAGAACTTCCAGTTCATGTCCAGAACTTTCAGTTAAGAGTCCAGTCTTTCCCGCACCTTGATTCAGCCTTGTGAGATTATGAACAAAGAATCCACTGGGCTGGCGAGGAATTCTGACCTACAGAGCTGTGGAATCACAAATGAAAAATAAGATCCTTGGTTTGTGAAGATTTGTTAGACAGCAGTAGAAAACTAATATGAATAATAAACGTTTTTTTCTTCATGCCAGACATACGGAAATGGCCTCATCATCTCCAGGCCAGCCTCACCCTGTTGTATTCTTCATTCTTTATGGATTTGCAGAGCTCAGAATATGTCTAGAAATCCCAAATGCTCTGTAAGAAAATGGACCATTTTGTGCAATGGCTGGAAGACTCGGTTTGGGATTGACATCTGTGGAAACAGAATCAGATAATGACTTTTGTACTAGTTGACTCTTTTTTTTGGTACCAGGGATCGAACTCGGCTCCTTGCGCTTGCAAGGCAGGCGGTGGAACCACTGAGCTAAATCCCTGGCCCCAGTAGTTGACTTTTTAAACAAAAAAAATTATATATTTGTAAATAGAAAAGTTGGTGCCAGAGAACTAGAGATGAAGAGGCTGTGGGTCGGGGGATAAAGTGACAGGCTGGGGACTGAGGGGACAAAGAGTAGTGAAACTATACCCCCCCACCTCATCTGTCCTCCAGTCTCAGAAGCAATCACTTTAACTCTTTTAAATATTTCTTCTGATGTTATCTATATATCTTTAAATAATACATTTCTGTAACTACTTATTGATTTATCTTGTGCCTTATCTATGTTCCTTCTTCCACGATAAAAGAAGATTTATCTCCTTTTCCCCAGCAGTGCCCCTTTTCATACAGTTATCTGACTTCTCCATCGGTCACTCTGTGACACTAACATACTTACAAATTTAAGTCTTGTCTATCAACTAAGGACAGTATTTCCTGCTTTCTTACTTTTTAAAATGAAGCTAACAGTTAGTCCTCCCTTTAGATTCTCTCCCATGTCAACCTCCCAACTTCTGCCCTGTAAAATTTTTAGGATAAGAACGTTTACATTCTATTCCTAGCCATAATTACTCTTCCACAGACTGATTCTTTTAAAAATGAACATCACTTAAGCAGCACTTGCATTGCTGAGACTCTGTGAATATTATTTCTGAAAAGACAAAATGTCTATGAGGATTGCTCTTCCTTTCACTGGAGGGTTTCCCCCATATCCCCAAGGATCTTCTCTTTGTCTTTCTTTTACCCTTATCATAGCTCATTCTGTTCCTGCTTCTTCATCCAACTGGGTTTCTGTTGAGTTGTTAAGCATTCTTCTCTAAGGTTCACCATCCTCCTGTTGCATAGCCGACATGGTTTACCTTCATGGCTTTCCTGGGTCAATCCAGGTTGGCCCAAGCATCTTCTTCCATTTCAGGTGATGCATTTGTTTTGCCGCAGCATGTTTACAAGTACATTCCTAAGAGCTGGTATGTGAAAGGTCAATTTCTGAGCCCTCTTTGTCCCAAAAAGATTTATCTTACACTTACCTTTGCCTGATATTTTGGCTAAGTATGAAATTCTAGGTTGAAAATCATTTTCCCACAGATGACTGAAGGCATCACACTATTTCCTCCATAGCCCAGTAGTGCCAGAGAGAAGACTGATGCTTGTTTCATTTTCATTCTTTTATACAAGACTCATTTCATTGGAAATTTTTCAATTTTCTTTATCTTTAATGTTCTAAAAGATCAAATTATGTGACTAAGTGGATCTTGTATTCCAACTCTGTATTTTCTATTCGGGCCAGATGTCTGGCTGGCAGCCTTGGGAAATTTCTCTTTCATTGATCCCATCCTCTTTACTGTCATTTGGATATTGGACCTCCCATAATTATTCTCTATATCTTTTGTATTTTTTTTTCTTACCTTACCAAAAAACCCCTCATCTTTTGGGTCTACTTTCAAGGAGAGTACCATGATTTAAATCTTTCAGACTTTCCACTGATTCTTATAATTTTAATAATCAGTTTAATGAATAAGAGTGTGTTGTTCTTTGTCATGCATCCTATTTTTTTCTTTATGAATGAAATAATCTGTATGAGTTTTCTGAATATATTAATTGGAGCTGTGCAGATTGGTTTGCTTTGATTTGGGTCCTCTTCCTCAAAATAACTAGCCAGGCATGGTGGCACATGCTTGTAATCTCAGCATTCGGGAGGCTGAGGCAGGAAGATCACTGCAAGTTCCAGGGTAGCCTAGGCTACATAGTGTAAGGCCAGCATGGATAACAGCAAGACCCAGCCTCAAAACAGAAGTACCCTCCAGAGTTGTTGACTCCCCTTTTGTTATTACTTTCTTTTTATGGGATCTTTTTATATGCCTAGAGATTCTTCCTTATCCATTGAATTGTGAGAATGAAGCCCCCCAAAAGCCAATTAGGAGTTCTGTGTAGCTGAGCAGGTCATGTTAACTGGAAGGTTTCAGGGACTGGGATGTCCTGAATATTCGAATGTTCTGATTTCTTCCCTCGAGGGCTTTTAAAATTTTTTCAACTATGAAATCTGACATTACCTCTACTGGATGATAGCCTTACTTCAGGGATCAGCGTGAGTCAAAAGACCCACTTGTCCCATATGCAGGCTTCTGATGGCTCCTCCATTTTCAGCCCTGTCTCTCACATCTTCTGCTACATTGAATATTGTCACATCTTAAGCATCCCTGAGATTGGGCTAAGGATGTCAGCTGCCTCTTGCTCTGCAGCATCTTTCTGTGTGTTCTCCAGAAAATGATTCTCAAATTTCTTGCCATTTCCTGGATCATTGTAACCCCCAAGGGCTGTGTGTACCCCACTTGGGAGGCCACTCGTTCAGACTGTGGCTTTCCTACCCTGGCATCACAAAGCTTGTGAGCCTACTCTCTAATACCTACTCTCTAAAGCCTACTCTCTAATACCAAAGGAGCCAGTGGCCACAGCATTCGAATAACTGCATAGTTAATGACTGATAAAGAAGGAGGAGAAACCTGGGCCTATTTTTCAACAGACATTATAGATTTGCTCACTTTAAATGCTCACAACATCTTGGGGTCATATTCTTTCCTTCAAAGATTCCAAACTCCAATATTCACACAAGGCAGAGAGATAAAGTAAACAGGCTGGCTAGAGTGGCAGTGGTTTGGAGGGAGGGTGCACCTCATTCAAAGTGACAGTCACTGCTCAACTGCAGCCACTTATTGCTACCCAGGAATGCTAGCCTCCCACGGTACCCTAATATGATTTTCGAAAACCTCAGTTATTAGGTATTGATTTAAAATGTTGGCAAATAACTCAAGTTCAATTATGGCTGTAGGCTAGCTGTGGCAACTAGTTTGCTGCCTCTAAAGTTTGCACGTAAGAGAGAAAACCTGAACCAGGGTGGTGGAAGAATCAGAAACTGCAAACCACTGCAGGACCCCCAGCCATCACAGAACCTGGTTAAGACAAACCCAGGCAGTGTGTCGTCCTTAGCCCCATCTCTCTGAAAGATGGGTCCTTCTCTTAATATTCACAGCTCCACTGCTTTCCTCCTATCCTGGGCCAGCTGTCTTCTCTCCTTTCCTGCTCTTCAGTAATTTTGCTCCAAGAAATCATTCCCCTTTTGGAAAACAGAGCCAATAGCACATTTCGTCATGAACACTACACAGGTGTTGAAGAAGGTGGGGAGGAGACTAAGATCAGAAACCTTGGGAGGTGGTCTGGTGCTTGCATAGTGGCAATGCAACGTTTGTACTCTCTGCCAACAAGGGGAAAACTGTAGGTGGATTTGGGAAGAGACATAGTAGGAAACACAATCTCTACCATCACTGTCTGAAATGCTCACTACATTACAGCCATTAGCCACAGGCCTGCCTGGAAATCGGGAAACAGACCAGAAATTATTTTACATTATTGAACCTTAGTTTCTGCATCTATAAAACTGTAATCATAAAAATAGCTATTTGTACTTCAGAGTATTGTTCCAAGAATCGAGTGATATAATGTGCAAGGTGGTATTATTGTTATTACAAATAAACCATCGCCTCTGTTGGAGAAATTAAGAATGCGTTTGGAATGCACAAAGCTTACAGAGGAAACAAAACTAAAAAATATCCCAAGGTTATTCTGTGATGAAATTTCCAGTCATTTCAGAGTTGATGTCATTCCATCTGATGCAATAGACTGCAGTTTATTTTATGTAATTAAAACAATTTAAATAACAAGACACTTAAAATACATCAGAAAAGATGGTGAGACCATCACTGGAAGTCCTTGGAATATCTTGTTTCTTCTATCTGAATGATGGAATGGGAAGAGTCCTTCTGGAAGACATGAGTTCTCCTTAGTTTTCAGGAGCTTTGTTCATGTGCCACTCTGCTTCCTTTGAATCCCCCTTACACGTCACAGTCTTTTGGGAAACTGACAGATAACTGGTGTCAAGGCCACATGGAGTTTTGATTTAATTCAGCTGTCAGAAAAGTAGGTACTTCTAAAATTCCTTTGGCTGGAAGGCTTTGACCTACTACTTCATGGGCTATGTCTGTTATGCCATTCCACTTCATCATTATTGTGTACATTTTGTACTGAATGGTATGAAGATTCATGTACAAATATGTTCACAGAAGCAATTTTAAAAGCAAACAACTTGAAAATAACATATATGCTTAATAATAGAGAAATGATTAAATAAATTATGTTTTTATGATGAAGGATTGTGGAGCCATTCAAAGTATGTTTACACAGTGGTTACCCCTGGGGACCAGTAGCACCACAGATGTCATTCTGCTGGACTGGACCAGGGCAGACCAAGGACATCTACTGCCCAGGATAAGCCAGCTGATAACACACAGAAGCGTGATTGTAAACAATGCAGTCCATCTGTGCCGGACTGGTTAGCCTCTGCGCCCCATGGAAAGGTGATATTTGCAGCTGTCACAGGTAGAGCTACTCACTTCAGGAAGTTGTATCTGGCAACCTTCAGGGAAATGAATGCCACAGACCCTGAATAATCCATGCTGACTGCAGGGCCCTGGTGTCATGGGTGGGGCCTTGAGCATTGGTGGTGGCACCCATTAGACCCATGGCAGTAGCAGCAGAGTCTGTGATCCCTGCTTGGACAATGGTGGCACCAAGCAGGTGTAGACTTGTACAGGTGTACAGGTGGAACCCCTAGAAGTCACTGAGAGTATCTTTGATAGGGACCAAGTTTCCTATATGAGAAGGTAGAGCAGAGCACCAAGGACACTGGTGACTCCATCTTTGCCCACAGGAAGTTGAGGCTTGCCCGCTTATTACAAATGGGGAAACTGAGGCACGGAGGTTTTTTTTTTTTTTTTAAAGAATCATTTGCTCAAAGCTATAGAGCTAGTAAGTGACACAACCAAAACTCTACCCCAGAGCTTCTTGATTTCTCTTTGTTGTATTGGACCATAAAGCCTTGAGGAGTAGTATCCAAGTAATGCCAGTAATCCAGTTGGATAGAAAATAGAATGTACCAGAGAATAGCAAAATTAAAGTCAGAAAGTTATTTTGGGCTATATTTTGGAAGAATTTGCACTAATTGGGGAAGTAGTGGTCTGATCCAAGGGTTAGCAAACCATCTACTCACCATCTGGTTTTGGTCTATGCATTAAGAAGAGTTTTACAGATGAACATTCATGAATATTCATGAATAGCCAATCAATCTGATGATAGGGAACACTAACTTTGAACCCCACTTAATTGAAATATTATCCCACAAAAAGAATTCCATTCTTCTCATTAATAGCACTGTATAACAAAACATTATGTTCAATTATTGTATTTTTATTTCATCAATAAAAATTTGTGGAAATTTGTTTTCTATTTTGTTATATAAGTACCTATATAATATCCTTGGTTTTGCTTCTTGACCTACACAGTCTAAATATTTACTACTCAGCCTTTTACAGAAAAAAATGTCAATCCCTGGAAATCAGTGATAGAAAAAAAAATCCATGAAGTATAAATTTTTTGTGCACTCTCACCAGTAAAAATTTAGGGCATTACGTTCTATGTATTTATTTAATAGATAAAGTGTACAACTAATGTCTACAAGCAACACAGTTAGTGAATGTAAACAGGACTCTGGTCAAATTGCCTAAGTTCAAATCCTAGAACAAACACTGGCTTTATGACATTGGGGAAATTTCCTAAACCCTATGCCTCAGTTTCCCCCTATGACAAACAGGGATAATAATAGTATCTATTTTTTTGAATTATGTGCAAATTTAATTAATATATGTAAACTTCTTAGCACATAGAATTAAATAAGAGTTAATAATGGTACCCACGTTTTAATTCACATACATCAAGTAGGAATTTAAAACAAGGTGATAATGAAAATCCTAAATTTTCTTCTGGCTTCCTCGTGGCATCACTCAACCCCTCTAGGTTTTGGCAGAAGAGTCTATTGATATGATTCAGGTGACTTTGTTAGGGGACTGAAGCAGGTGGCAGAAGAGACAGTCATTGATACTTGGAAATAGGATGGCCTGACTTTGGGGCTGTGATAACCCCTTTTAAGTCGATTCTTGCTATCATCAAAGAAGCCATCAGCATAGCTGTGATGCTATGTTTGCTCACTCATTCAAGAAAAGGCTTTCTTGGGCCTTTTCTGGGTGCCAGGACCAGAGGGGATATAAAGATGAATCACAAACAGTACGTACCTTTAGGGAGCTCATGAAAGGGCAAGAGGGGACATGAAAACAAGTGTGTGCAGTAGTGTCTCAGGTATTTGTAGGCACTTGCTTAGGACACAGTGGAGGTGAAAAGAGGCAAATGCTCCGAGCCACTGGGAGTGGAAAAGCAGAGAACCTTCCCAGGGCTAGTGATACATGGACGAGGGACTGAAGGATGAGTGGAAATGGGCATGGGGACAGGAGGGAGTCAGCATTGCAGACAGAGGGAGGAGCAAGAACAAAAACTCAAAGGTACAAGCCTGGAGCTTCTGGGAACTGCAAATGCCCAGAGCTCCAGAGCAATGAGGCTGGGAGGGAAAGAGCCATGGGTCAGACCAGTGTCCTGTGTGCCAGGTCTTGGTGCCAGGATGCCCAGCAGGCGCTGGGAAATGACTGATGGCTTTGGAATAGAGCAGTGCCACAATTGAGGCTTTTGTTTCAGAAAGATCCAATCACATACTGAAATAATTTTCTTTGGAATAGCACAAGCCAGTCACCCACTCCCTGACAGGCTCTGATTATAGTGTCTTTCTGGTACAACAAACATTGGCAGGCTTTTAAAATCTAATCCCTTTTGTTTTAATTATTTTAAAATATTTTTTGACAATTTTGAATCAATGTCAATAAATGCTACTTTGAATGGTATCCTAATGAGCAACTTGATTGAGTTCTCCTCAAAAATTGAATTTAATAAACTTGACCTATATTTGCCATCAAGAGGCTTGGATGTCTGCTTTGATCCTATAAATGAAAACCTGTGATTTGGGAACCTAATTTTTTACAGTGAGGTTGATTTGGGGGCTGGGGGAGAGGGAAAGGGTTTTCCCAATGGGAGTCTCAGCCTTGGAGTTCTTTTCTCTCTCCATCTTCTCATTCATTCACTGAGCTCGTTGATCTGCCTTTTTCATAAACAAGCAAATGCCTCTTTTTGAAAACATTAGTTTGACATCAGTGACTAAGATTAAAGTAACATTTGTTAGAAGATAGTCAGTCTCATACCCTGGAGGATGTGGCAGCCCCAAATAAGCAAGAACTTTGCCACATGGAAGTTTTTGGGTTTTAGATTTTTGTCTTCCAACTAATTAATGCATGTTCTCTGAAGAAAATACAGTTTTCTTCAGAAAATAACAAAGTGGGGGAAATTATCTTTTATCCAACCATCTAGGTCCATTTCAGGCTACTATTTTGGAATAATTTTTCCAGTACATTTGTCCCTCTTACTGCAGGAGATGGTTCCAGGACTCCCCTCAGATTTCAAAATCCAAACCTCAAGTCCCTTATGTAAAATGGCATAGTAGAGTCATACCTCAGTTCACAAACTTGGCTCTTTCCATAATTCTGGTCACAAACCAAGTTGAATAAGAACCAAATTAAATTCAATGGTCAAGTTCAGTGTTGACTTTATGGGAAAATTTGATTTGGTTCTTGTCCAATTTGGTTTGCAACCAGAATTTTGGAAAGACTAAAGTTCATGAACTGAGGTATTCCTGTATTTGCATATAACCTCTGTATATCTTCCCTGTGCCCTTTAAATCACCTGTAGATTACATATAATGTCTAACACAATGTAAATACCATATAAATAATTGCTATACAATATTGTTCAGAGAAAAATGACAAGAATAAGTCTCTGCATGTTCAGTACAGGCTCATTTTTTTCTTTCAAATATTTTTAAGGCACGGTTGGTTGAATCCAAGGATGTGGAATGTTCAGATATAGAGGGCCAACTGTATTTTATTTTATTTCATATTTCTAACATACCCAGGAATTCTACTAAGAACAATATTATACTTTACCTTTTTTGGTTTAACATTATATTATTGGCATTTCCCTATACTAGTAAAATCTTTTAGTAAACATGATTTCTGATGACTCTTAATAGTCCATAATTTGGATATGCACTAATTTTCTAACAGTTACCTACAACAAACTTTTAAATTCTTTAGAATATTTTATAGTTATAAACAACACTGTGATGAAAAAGCTTTTTGCAAAAAAAATTGAGATAATTACACTGAAATAGATTCAGAAAAGAGGTTTGAATGAGTTTTTTTATGACTTTTTTTTTTTGTTATTGGAGATTGAACCCAGAACTTCATCCATGCTAGGCAAGTGCTCTACCACTAAGCTACATCTCCAGCCTTATGGATTTATAAATTCAGTAGCATTTAATGCAATCAAAATGTAAAACCATCACCACTATCTGTCTCTAAAATATTTCATCATCCACAGCATAAATTCTGCACTCACTAGCCAATAACTCCCTGTTTCTCCCTCCTCCAGGCCCTGGTAATCTCTATTCTACTTTCTGTCTCTATGAATTTGCCTGTTCTGGGACTTCATATAGACACAGTCATACAATATTCTTCCTCCTGTGTCTGGCTTATTTTACTTAGCATAATGTTTTAAAGATCCATCCCTGTTGTAACATATAACAAATTCTCATACCTTTTTATGGCTGAATATTTGATTGTATCTTTTATACCACACATTCTGTTTATCTCTTCTTCAGCTATTGATGGGCATTTGGGTGTTTTCCCCCTTTTGACTATTGTGAATAATGCTACAATGAACATTGATGTACAAGTTTCTATTTGAGTCTCAGCTTTCAATCCTTGAGGATATAACCTAGAAGTGAAATTGCTGGATTATAAGATAATCTTATTTATTTAACATTTTGAGGAAACACATTATTGTAGAGTGACCAGAACTGAACATTTTAGATGAAATTGGATTTTATATATACAAGAATGATTAAGAGAAACTCTTATCATAGACAAAGTCCATCAACAGATTGGTGAACCACTACATGTTTACATGTTTGAAGTTTCAAATAAATGCTTAGAGAATGCATTATCATTTTTAGTGATTTTAACCAACATTTTTACCAACATTTTCTTAACCAACCAGTCCCAAACCAGGCTTCAGCCATAAATCTGAAAGCAGTGCAAGAATGGAGTCCTGGTCTGAGTGCTTTAGATTTTAGGAAAATGTTCAACAAATATATGAGTGTCTTTGAGCACACTGTGTAGTATATAGTTCTCCTGACAGATACAAGGAAATCGAGGAAAACAGTTCCTTTTTTGTTCATCTATTCAAAAGTGTTTGGTGAGGAAATGCCATGATGGGTAAAGCCCTGTTCGGTGTTCGACATAAATGAGTACTGTGTTAACCAAGCCAAGGGAAATGCTCAAGAGAAATTAGGAGGCACGTCCCACAGCAGTGCAATGTTAGTATTAACTTTCAAATGACTTGATAATAAGTAGTAGGCATCTATGGACTGGAACAATCCTTGAGAGTCATTATAAGGCTTGCATACACTTTCAGAAGGTTGGGGCATTTTAGTGAGTGTCTTGGTTTCCTTCTGCCATTGTAGGAAATCACCACATATTTAGTGGTTGAAAACAACACAGATGTACTATGGTTCTGAAAGCCAGAGGTCTGCAGTGAGTCTTATTGGTTAAAAACAAGGTATCAGCAGGGCTGTGTTCCTGCGTGGTGGCTCTAGGGGAGAATTGACATCCTTGCCCTTTAGAGTCTAAAGGCCACAGCATTCCTCAGCTCAAGGCCCTTTCTCCATCTTAAAGACCATTTTTCCACCTTCAGTTTCTGTCATCACACTGCTCTTCTCTCAGACCTTTCAGCCTCCCTCTTAGGACCCTTAGGTGATATTGGACCCACCCAGAAAATCCAAGATCATCTCCCCGGTCAAGATCTTGAGTTTAATCACATCTCCAAAGTCTCTTTCACCACATAAGGTGACATAATCACAGGTTACAGGGATTAAGATATGAACACTTGGGGTGGTGGGTATTGTTTTGCCCACTACAGGTGGGTAAGATTTGTTTTTGTTTTTGTTTTGGTATCGGGGATCGAACTCGGGACCTTGTGCTTGCAAGACAGGTGCCGGAACCACTGAGCTAAATCCCCAGCCCTAAACCCTCTTTCTTATTTGGGATGAATCCCAAGAAAAATGTGAGACAGGCTTCTCTCTCCCCTGGAAGGAAGTACATGACTTAAGGGTGGTGATATGATGTTTGCACTCTTTGTTTTGGCTAAATTGCTTCACTTTTACTCAGTTGCTCTTGGGCTTGCATTTAGGCACCTTGTTAGAAACAGTCATATGAAACTAATTATTATGATTACTTCAGGGACATTGTTGAGAAGAAATTTCACTTCAATTCACCTTTCATGATGGGAAATTGCTTTTAGGTCTCATTACCAGAAATACCTTCCATTCTTTTGAGCACGTGCCTTACTTTCAACTTACAGAGGTGGTGATTCCTGAAGTCAGGAATTTCACAACCCTTATTGTGTTCTGTGAGACTGAGGCCAGCTGGTAGAAGCCTGAGGGTGCAAATTAATCACACCCCTCTTCCCTTCAGTGTTGGAAACTTACCAAAGGCAAAGCTGAGGGTCCCAGTGAAGTTCATGTTCAGTATCAGCTTTCTTGTCTTAAACGCAGGCATTCATAAACTTTGATGGACATGTAGGTCGTACATCTTTAGTTCAGGAAAATCTGCAGGCATCACATGCCCCGCCTCGACTTCCAACACTGAATCTACATGTCAGGAGCACTGTAGAGGAGAGAGTTATGGCCCTGCCCTAAGCACATGGACAGCTCCACCACCTCAGGAGCTGTGGCTTTCCTTACTTTTACAGAACAAAGAGAGAAAGATCTACGGAAGAGTGAGCCTACAATCCCAGACCCAGAGGTCCTACTGTTAGCAAGCAAGCGCAGAGGCCAAGAATACATTCCTTGGAGTTCCTTCCTGAGAAATGTGAATATCCGTTGCTTTTATTTTAACATGACAGCAGAGATTCTAGCAATGTTTTCCTATGAAATGTCTGTTCCTGCCTTGGGGCCTTGGATGCTCGGCCTCCAGACCTTGTCATGGCTCACTGCTAAAGCATCACTCAGGGCTCAGCTCAGCTGTCACTCTTAGAGTCACTTCCATCTTGCTCAGGCTGATGCAGCCTCCTACCCGCCCACCTCCATCCCTCTCCATCTCATCACCCTGCTTCCTTGTCTTCGTGGAATGCATCACTATTTGAAATGACTGTGTTCATATGTTGTTTTGCCTGTTTGCCACCATCATCTTCCCCCTTCTAGGATGCAAGTTCCATGGAAGTAGGGAGTTTCCCTGTACTATTCCTTGTTGGTATCCCCAGTGCTTAGCCTAGTCTCTGGCACCCAGGAGATCTGACCATTCATGTTGTTAAATGAATGAAGGGCACTGCCTGGACCAAGGCATGAACTCCCAGATGCCCACATTTATTCAACTGCGAGCATTAAGAGTGCTCCCCTCCGCCATCTGTCTCTTAGCCATCTCTTCTTTTCCATCCTCCCTACCCTAATGTTCAGGCCCTGAGAAAGTTTCGATGGCAACAGCTGCTCTGTCTCCCCCACTCTCTGGCCTGCCCTGCCACCAGATATTTCTCCTAAATTGTACCCTGCTGCTTCCCTCGCAGTAAGCCTTGCCTTCAGCACCACTCTACTCAAACCCAATAGGCTGATTTCCAGGACAGTGGAGCAGAGGGGCACCCCAGGGGGATACAGTGGAATTGGGGTGGGGGTAAGGACATGGAGCTTGAAACCAAAGCATTGCTTTCTCCCACTACTTTGCTTTGTTTTGTACTCATGATATTAAATTTTCCGTGTGTCAAATATTGTTGAGGGAAATCTGAGATTCTGTGTTTATCAAGGGGGCTGGGGTATAGTTTTTAAGAGTTAAGAGAGACATCAAATATTCTCTGTCCTAAGCAGGACCTGAAATCTCACCCTATAGTACTGTAACCCACATGTGTCCTTCCTTCTGACCTCTGCTTAGGAAGCTCATGCTCTCTTCAAGAGCCAACTCAAAGGCCAGTCCTGGGTCAGCCTCACATAGCTTCTCTGTGACAGTAAAATCTTGTCAACCTGACTGGCTGAACAGATGCCTAGCAGGTGAGTAAAGCACACCTCCGCTGTATCTGGATGGGTCATGGGAACATGACGCTGGGCACTATGTCTGATTCCTGGCCCCTTCCTCTCTGGCCCTTCTTTGCTTGCTCTGCTTCCTAGAGACCATGAGTTGAGCACCTTTCCTCAATCATGACCTTCTGCTGCAATGGCTCTGTCTTGGACCCAGCTGACCATGGACTGAAACCTCTGAAACTATGGGCAAATAAATCATTTCCTTCTTTAAGTCAAGGTGTCAAGTAGTTTGTCCCAGTAACAGGAAGGCTGATCAATATATTCTCTTTCCCCAGTAGAGCCAACTGCCCACTCTGTGAGCCCTGTAGTGCTTGTGTTCACAGCTCTGGTGGGTCAATATTTTATGCTTCTTTGTATCTTCTATCAGATCAGACACCCTTTGAGGGCAAGACACCCAATAAACCCTTTTTAGTAAATAAAGAACCCAGACTTACCAACCTCCCCCTGAATAAGACAGGACTGATTCCAGGGTTCACATCAGGATTGTACCTACATGTGGCTGCAGTTCACCGGGAAACTCAGAGTTACACAGATTCTAACAGTGTGATACAGTATTTATATAAACTGGTCTTGTCACTTGATCTCCTCTTTACAGATTAAAAAAAAAAAAAGGTAAGCCTCAAACAATCTCAAGGGACTTGACTAATGTCTTAGTCATCTTCTCTTCACCTAGAAGCAGATGTAGCTTACAAAATCATCTTTGTCCATTCAAGAACTATTTATTGATACTCTCATGTATGCCAGGGACTGTGTTACCTTCCAGAACCCCCTGGATGGTGGAGGAGACAGCCTTATAACCAGCCTCAAGATAGCCCAGGAAAAGAGCATCTGACCCAGCCAGGGGATTAGAGGAGGCATCTTGGAGAGGTGACAGCTGAGCACAGTCTCCAAGGATGGGGAGAAGTTGGGCAGGCAAAGCGCCCGAGAGAGAGATGTTCCAGGAAGAGAAGACAAGCTGGAAGCCTGAAAAACAGGGCCCTGTGGGGGACTACAAGTAATTGCTGAGAATTTGGCGTGTATTGTTGCCAGCTCTAGGGTTGCCATGCAAACAGGGGCCCTCTCCTCAAGGAATTTACAGTAAAAAGTCCGTGAAAAGTGAATGAATAACCCTTTGGAGCATTGTGTCCTGCTTCACCTTGGGGACAGGAAATGTGCTTCCAGTTTGAATATAGTTCGATGCACTCACCTTTCTTCTCTTCTGGGGACACCTCAGTCTTCTGTGATAAGTTCCACAACTCCAAGGGCCCTACTCAGTCCTCTGGAACAGTGTTAGTGACTGCCTCAAAGACAGAAAATCAGAAAAGCTGATGGGGTGCCTGGAGGGTTATGTCCTCTGCTGTTATTTTCACCGTTGTGGCCACCAGGGCCTCTATTAAAACCTGGAGTCTGGGGTACAGCTTGTCCAAGGGAGAAAGGGCATCCAACAGGGATGGAAGCTATAGTCAGGGACAGGGGACATGAGACCCTTCTCCACAGGGTCACGCTTAGGGAAGGTTGCTCCAAGCTACCATGACTTCAGTTCCCATCATCTTAGCCTGATGCCCCTAAATCTTTCAGGTCCTGGGAACACAGGCCATGCTTACAGGCACACAGGGTGGTGGCCCAGGGACAAGTATATGTCCACTTGAAGTGACATGCATCCCAGGAAGGAGCATCTTCTCTTGGGGACACTGCCTTCCCAAGCAGGAAAGTTTCTCCTCATCTTGTTCTAATGCCAGCTCTGTCTCCCACCCTGTGATGACTGGCATTTCTTTGTGGGGAATGAGAGAGAATAAGACTCTTCCCTGTTACATAAATAACAAGGAAATAGATGGTTAACTATCTGAGGGCTCATTCAATCAATATTGGATGCTGATTCTGCTGGACCTTGAATGGACTATTGGCACCCTTTCTAAAAACTGCCTTTTCCTTTTCCCCCAATCTCCCTCTTCTCTCTCATGATTTCCTTACAGACCCAAAAGGCTCTGAAACCACCTTCCTTCCTGCCCACAATGGGACAATAAATTCATTCCTGGGGTCTTTGGGGGGCTTGTAATAGAATTTCAATGACCCTCTGATGATAGTAACTGCCAAATGCACAACTTAGGAGCTGATGGCAGGTCTGTTAAAAGAAAAGATGACTGAGCAGAGAGAAAAGGAAACAACTGAAGACATAGAATAGAAAGAGTAAGGAGCGTAAGTGAGGGGTATTACCAAATAAGACTTTGGTTCCCATTGTGTCTGACTCACTAGTGGTTCTGGAAATAAAATCTTTCCCTTGCTTAAGATACTTTTTGTGATTACTTAAGTCTGTCCCTTGTATCTGGGGTGACTGAGTGATCTATTATCCAAACCTGGACATTATTAAAATAAAAAAGATTACTATTAAATTTACTCTGGGACAACAGGTATGACCTGGGATGGTCCCAGACAAATCAAAACTTCTATTCACCCTGCTTATACAAGGATCACTAATACAAGAATGAGGACAACCAATCTGTCCAGTGTCAAGGTCCAGCCAGTGGTCTCCAGCATGCACTACTGGGAGGTGGTAGGACTTTGCAGAGGTGGGGCCTAGTGGGAGGTCCTAGGGTCACTGGAAGTGTGGCCTTGAACAAGACCATGAGACCTCAGTCCCTTCTCTTGCTTTTGCTTCCTGGTCATAAAATTGAACAGTGTTCTCTATCACACACTCCCACCATTGCCATTCAGAAGCCCCTAACAGAACCCCGAAGCAATGGATCCATCCAGTTTTGAACTGGAACCCCTCCAGAACCATGAGCTTCTTGAGCCATAAACCTTTTCTCAGATAAAACATTATTTTAGGTATTCTATTATAACAAAGGAAAGCTAACTGAAAATAGATATCAAGAGTGGGAACATTGACCATAGTTGGACCTGTCAATGTGGAGGAGTTTCAGAATGGCTTTAGGGGAGGAGTTTGGAATAATTTGGAGGAGAAGGCCAGAGAAAACTTAAGATGCTCTAAGCAAAACTTAACAGGCAATTCTGGTAAGGACTCAAAAGACTAAGAGTTGACAGAAATGTGGGCAATAAAGGCTGTGCTGATAAGGTTGCAGATAGACATGAATACTCTTGGGAATCAGACTTCAGGCCATCCTTGTTATACCACAGAAAAAATTTTGACTGTTTTGTCCATTCTCTGATACTTTGTGGGAGGCTGAGCTTAAAGGTAAAGAACTAGTTTATCTGATGGAGGAAATTCAAGACAACAAAACATTCAGAGGGCAGTATGAGTATTATTGGCTGGTTTTAGCCAAATTTACAGTGAGAATTGAGAGCAAAAAGGAAAGTGAAAAGATTGGAAATTTTTCAGCTTAGAAAAAAAACGAGTGCAGAACATACTGCCAAGGAGAGTGCAGTTGCTGAAGAGATTAGCACCAACAATAAGAAGCCAAATTCTTTGCATCAGCACAATAGGAAAGATTCCTGGAGGGCATTTCAGAAATCTGCAAAGACACCCCACCCATTACAGGCTCAGAGATGTAGAAATATAAATTTATTTAAAAGACTTTCCAGAGGAGAATAGTTTCAGAAAAAAGCCCCACTGTGCCGTGCTTGCCCTGCCTCGGGATTTATTTCCCTTATTCAGTTAGCCAAATGTTCTGAGGCTGCTACAGCCATGGTTTAAATGGCTCAGGTACAGCTCATGCTGGGAGCACATCTTAACGCCATCCACGTAATGATGGTTTAGTAGTCATGCAGAATGCAAGAGTTGTGGGATCATGGTGGCTTCCACCAAGATTCCAAAAGAAAGCCTGAAAAGTCAGGGAGTTTGTGGTAGGATTCAAATCCCTGCAAGCACCTTTCAAGAGGGTGATGTATGGAGCTGTGAAAATGAAGCTGAAGGTACACAGCAACCCTCAGGAAGGCAGAGGTGCCAACAGTGTGCAGTGCCTATTAAGAAAAGCTGCACGCAGCAGAGCCAGTGCAAGAGAATGCCCAAGTGGGCTGCAACTAGCAAAGCTGCAGTGGGGCTGCCCAAGTCCTTGGGAGCCCACGCTCTACCATATTGTGCTCCAGATGCTAGACAGGGAGGTTTAGGATTTAATTTTGACATGCTGGACTTTGGTCTTGCATTGGGTCAATCCCTCCTTACTATTTTTCTATTCCTTCTGAGGTAGGAGATTCAGGCGTGGCCAGCCACCTGGGCAAGTGGGTGTGCCAGGACATGCACAGAAAAATGATTCCTGTGAGGAAGTGGTAGCTTCGATTCCTGTTTACGCTGTTCCTGTCCCGCCTCTGTATTTTGTAAGTATGGAACTTTCTTTTTCATTTTTACAGGAGCTCACAGTTGAATTTGTCTTGAGTTTCAAATGAGACTTCAGATAGACTTTTGAGCCTTGTGGGAAGTTAAGACTGTGGAACTCTTGGAGATGGACTAAATGAATAGCTTTTGCTCTGTGATATGGACATTTGGGGTCTAGGGGTAAAATGCGATAGTTTTGATTTCAAATGTTGTCCCAAAGGTCATTGTGTTAAAGGATTTGCCCCCGGGGGCAGACAGCGTTGTTGCTGGATGATGAAACTGTTAGAAGGTTGGGCCCAGTGGGACTCCTTAGGTCACTGGGGCTGTGCCCTTGAAGGGGACCACATGGTCTCAGCCTCTTCCTCTTGCTTTTGCTTCTTGACCATGAGGTGAGCAGTTTTCTCTGCCATGTGCTCTCCTACCCCATAACCACCTAGCACCTCCACTAACAGCCCAAAATGGTGGGTCCACTTGGTCTTGGACTGGAGCCTCCAGAACTATAAACTAGATGAACTTTTTCACATAGAAGATAATTTCTCCTGGTATTTTTTGTTATAGTGATGGAAACTAACATATGGAGGAAAACCCACTGGTTAGGAACCAGACTGATTCCCACTCTACCTGTGATCTCAGTAAGGACCATTTCCTCTTCCTGGACCTCAGTTTCTTTCATCAGAAAAGGAGGGGGAAAGGGCACCTGTTGAATGGTGATGTTCCCATACATTCTACTCGCCTGTATAAGGTTCCACTGATTCCTCAGTTACATCTGCCTGGAGATTTTTTAGAAAACTTTCCCTTGCCATCCACTTTGACCATGATCAGCCCTCCTTATCTGAGTTGAAGCCAACAAGGAGCTCTTGTAGTGCTTAACTGTGAGGGAATGGGAGGTGCTCTGCCTCCTGCTGAGGTTCTGGGAGTGGCCTGCCCTAGTTAGCAAATGAAGAGCCACTGGCTTGAGCCTATGGATGTCAAAAAAGAGCTTAGAGCAGTGCCCTTGAGGGGCAAGATCCAGCACCTCCAACCCCATCTGGCACTGTTTGAGGGACCAGGCAGGTCAGTGCCCCAGGAGAGATGGGAAAAAGGAGACACTGAGGAGGATTCGTATGCCTTCTTATGGAGCCAGCCTGTGTCTTCAGCACTGTCCTTTTCAGAATCCCAAAAATATACACAATCCGGATGGGAATGGCTTCATCCTTCAGAGTAATTTAGGGTGAGCTGTCAGGGACTATTTCAGAGTCTGTCCCAGAGTTTGCATCCTCAGGTATAAATCCACCAATGACTCGCCTCTTCAAACATCCCAGCCACTTAGTTTTCTACCCTTTGCTCTCAACAAATGAGGAGAGAAGGCATGGCCAGGGTGGACTTCACCACAGGAAAGGCTATTGATTTAAGGAGTATTAAGGGCAAGAAAACATCTATAAAGCCAACATTCAAAATTCCTGGTCCATTTGTCAACTCCCAGAGAGCATACACCCTTTCCTGAACCTGGAAATGAAAAGTTCTAGCCACTGAGCAAAGGTCTGGGCTATTAAAATTTGCATGTCTGGGGCAGAAGACTGTTGGTATAGAGAAGGAAGACAGGGAGGTCTTATCATAAGAGGCCACTCTAAGTATAGATCCTTGTTCTATCCCTGGTGGAGCCCCTGTAATGTAATGACTGTACCTGGAAGGAACCTCCCCAAGTCCCCTGTACCTATTCTTGGCTCCAAGCTCTCTACTTTAGCCAAGCTGAGGTACATGGAACATAGCCATCATTTAGCCCTCTTCTGTTCTAGTGGCTTTGACTGTCCATCAATCACCCTTGCAACTCTGATGCTCCACCCTCTTATCCCCTGCCCATGGAAATTGAACACGTCTTCCAAATCAGACCCTTGACTCCAGGCAGATCAACCTTTACACTCCCATACTCCTTGTTCATTCCTGCCTCTACTTACCGAGAGCCTTCAGCCCCTTCCCAACCTTGTCTATCCTTTCACACTCTTCCTTGAAGCCTTTCCTGATGACATCAGGTCATATTAATTTCATTTGTAATCCACAGGACTAATTTTCCAGTTGATCTCCTATTCTTTACTATCGGACTGGCCCATGACTGGTCTTCCCAGTTATAGGGTGTATAGGATGAAAACTACCTTCTGTTTATTCATATCCTACTCCCCTATCCAGATGCCAAACACATGGTAGATGCTTAATACATTCTTGTTAATGATTTCACTTCCATACTGAGTTGAATTGTTCGGGTTCCTTAAATTGCTGTATGTTGGTGGTTTCTAATCTTCTCAAAAACGAAGATCTCCACAGGAGAAGAGTGGTCTTCGGAGTATTGTAGATTGAGAAGACATGATAATAAAAGCCTTTTAGGCAATGGCAACTACACACATTTTATCCCAATAGCAACTACACATATTTGAGAAACAGTTGTGCCCGTACATGTGAAAGAGAAAGAGTAGCCTCTGAACAGCAGAGTTGTGCCCTGCAGATGCAGTTAGTAACTCCTTGTAACAGTATAGTAGCACCCTATGAGTTCACAGGCTCCAGTTTGAAACCAGTGGGGTATGAAATTAATGAAAGTGCATACTCCAGGCATCTTCTGTCTCTGCTGCTACAAACCTTGATTGCATTTAAGGTATTTGTGAAACAAATGGGACGGTACAGCAAAAAAGGAGAGGTTAAGTAGAAGTCACATAATCGTAATGATCATACAATGTTTATAATGATTGCATAATAATAACAACGCATTTTTCTTTTTCGGTAATGGGGATTGTTATAGTTTAGATTTGAAATGTTCTCTCACAGCCTCCTGGGTTCTGAGGTTGGGCTTCAGGCAGGTGATTGGATTATGGAGGCGCTGTACTCGGGTGTTTTTATGAACTTGTGAATTCAGGGGCTGAGTGTCCCCCTGGAAGGTGGGGCCTGGTTAGAGGTGGTCGCTGGGGGACGTGACCTGGAAAGGTGCAACTTGCTTCTCAGCTCCCTCCTTCTCCTCTGCTTCCTGGATGCCATGATGTGAGCAGCTGTCCTCTGCTCTACCCTCTACCATGTCCTTTCTCTCTTGGAGCCTACCAACCATGGACTGAACCTTCTGAAACTATGAGCCAAAATAAATCTCTCCTCTTCTAATATGTGGGTATCAGATTTTATGTCTCAGCAATGAGAAAATGACTAAGACAGGGATTGAATTCAGAGCCTTTGCACTGAGCCTCATCCCCAGGCCTTTTTTACTTTATATTTTAATAGCATGTTACTAACATAGTAAGTGGCACAGGCTGGGCTCAAACTTGCAATCCTCCTGCCTCAGCCTCCCAAAGTGCTGGGACTGCAGGGATGCACCACAATACCTGGTTAATAACATATTCTTTGACACTAATTGTTAAGTGCTTTTGTTCACTTTATCTATTAGTTGAACCTCACAGAAGGCTGTGAAGTATCACTACCCCCAGGAAGAAGCTGTGGGTAGAAGACATTGTGGAAAAAAAGGAAAGAGCCAAGGTGCACATGTGAGTAGATGAAGAGCAAAACAGTAACCAGAGATAACCAAAATGCAATGGAATATTATTTGGTCATAAAAAAAGAACAAAGTACTGAGACATTGATGTTGATCAAAACATGATGTTAAGTGAAACAATCCGGTCAGAAAAGGCCACATATTGTATGATTCCATTTATATGAAATACCCAGAATACACATATCTGTAGAGATAGAAAGCAGATCAGTGGTTGCCAGGAACTGGGGGAAAAGGATGTAGGCAGTGACTGCTTAGCAGGTACAGGGTTCCTAGTTGGGGTGATAAAAATTTCTGATACTAGACAGTACTGATGGTTGCATAACATTGTGCAAATACTCAGTGCCATTGTACTGTACACTTTAAAAGTGGTACATTTTGTGTTACCTATATTTTACCTCAATTTGAAACAAGAATGTCAATGACAGCCCATATAGAGACATGGATCCCGGGGACAGGGGTGACCATGCAGACAGAAGCCCTCTGGGAACTTGTGACTCAGGTGGGAGGGCTTCGGGATGTCTTCATCCCGAGCCATGATCACCTGAGACCAGGCATCATCTGGCCTTGCGGGCATCCATATAAGGTCTGTGGTTTTGTAAAAGGTTCACCGTGGAGCCTAACAGACAAACCTGCCATGGTGGAGAGCAGCCCAGGAAGTCTAGCACACCAACAGCTCTCCAGTCACAAGCCCCCTCTCTGGCCACAAGAAACTCCGGCCATATTCCCCCTCAGTGAGTCAGCGTCTATACAAAAGCCCCCTCCAATTCATTTGGCCTCAAAAGCAAACCATATGTACTGCTAGCTTTTCTTCCCATCAGCGACAGAGCAGATGCCATTCCTCGGCAGTCCTGCCTTCGAGAACTGCTTTCCATACTGCCTTGAAAACCGTGATTATTGCTAAGAAACTAGTCCTCCCAGGCCTGAAGAGCTTCCAAGAGAAGTGGTTAGGAAATTCTGTTTCCTGGAGCACAAGGAGGGAGGAGGAAGGCCAGCCTCAGAGTGGTCCAAGGCAGTAGCACTACATCTGCTCTGTGCTGGCTGGTCTCACCTCTGCCACAGCAAAGCTGGGTCACTGAATCTGAGCATGCAAGGACAAATAGCTATTTGATAACTCCACATTCTTTCTTTTGCAAGGGAGATTTTTTTTTTCCCTAATACAGTCAAGCTTCTTTTAAAAAACACACACATATCAATCAATTTCTTTTGTGGATTTTAAGAGATGCTTTATTCAGTTCAGAAATTAGCAACAGCTGAAGAAGCTACTCCGAGGCAAAGAACAAAGACTTGCAATTATTTATAGTGTGGGATGGGAAGAGAGAAAGATGGAGAAGAAGAAGACGGTGCAAATAGAGGGGAGAAAAAATAGTAGCTGAAGGAACCAGATTGGAGAAAACTCCCTAGATTTTTTCCTCAAATATTGAGGCCTCTCAAGCTCTCTTCAGTGGTCTTCTATGTCCTTTCTTTCCCAGCTTTTCCTCTAGGTCACCTATCCTCAAAGCCACCACCTACCTTCATAATCTAGAACTATCAGTACTGCTCACTGCCTTACTCCAAATGGCCTGTCTCCAGTGTCCCATCCCACGAGAGATTCTACCTGCTCTGCAAAGAAATATCTGCCTGACCTGAGGCAGCCAGATCACTTCGTGGCACACAAACCCTCACCCCGAGAATATCACCTGTACCCCCTGGGCATGATGGTGTCATTCACAGGAATGATAGGAATTTCAGATGCTGTGGTAGACAGGTGACACTAAGGTCTTGGGACAGGTGGGGCCTTCACTGTGCCCTCAGGTTATAGTGCATAAGTGGCCATTTGTTACGCATTGCTGAACAGCAGAGTGAGACCTTCTCACCAGCTGACTTTTCCTGGGGCTGACTCCACACTCAGACCCCTGTTCACCTGAGTAACCCCTGGCAACTGCTTCTCTGAATTCCCTGCCCGCCAACACTGCACCTTACACCTGCAGCCTGGGGCCAGCTCCAGTGACAGCTCAGGTGACCTGTAGGGACTCTATGGGGGTTTTTTGGTACCGGGATCGAACTCGGGACCTTGTGCTTGCAAGGCAGGCAGCAGAACCACTGAGCTAAATCCCTGGCCCTCTGTAGGGACTTCTTGATCTTTCCCAGAGGAACCAGTCGACCCACTGGGAGGAGGTGAGTCATCCACGACCCAGAGACAAATTTATTGAGCTCATACTGAAAGTACTGGGTAAATTTTGGAGCTGGCACGGGGCATGCAACCTGAGAAACACACTCTAAGATGAACACGTGCAACTTCTGACTTCTGTGTCAACTTTACAAAATAGCCTGACATCTAGAGAGGCAGAAAGTAATCAGGGGTTGCACAGGAGTAGGAGGGAATGGAACTTGGGGGGGCAAGCAGGGAGTGACTGCTAGTGGGTACCAGTGTTCTTTCAGGGATGAAATGTTCTAAAGCAGACTGTACTGATGGTGGCACAACTCTGTAAATATGCTGAAAAAATGGAATTTTACACATTAGAATTGTATGCTTTAAATAGGTGACTGGAGTCAGGAACAGAGACATGAGCCTATCATCCCAGCTACTTCAGAAGCTGAGGCAGAAGGATCATGAGTTCAAGGCCAGCTGGGGCAATTTAGTGAGACTCTATTTCAAAACAAAATTTTTAAAAAAGGCTTGAGATGTAGCTAAGCACTATCTGATACTTAAAAAGAAAAGAAAAGGTAAATGTGTACATATGGAAATTACATTTCAAAACAACTATTACTTTTTTAAAGCCTTTTCTTTCCTTCCAAAAACAATTCAATATTAACATATTGAAGCCAGACATAATTTTCTTATTTCTGTGATACTGGGGATTGAACCCAGGGCTTTGGTACATACTAGGCAAATGCTTTACCACTGAGCTACATCCTCAGCCCCAGAGAAGCTTATGGGCAACTTGGCCCCAGCATTTCCCTCACCCCATCAACTTTTTTTTAGCTGCTCTCTGCAAATATTCTTTTTTGTGACATAGTTTCTCATCATATAGTCCAGGTGGGCCTTAAACTTGCTATATTGCCCACACTGGCCTTGAACTTGTGATTCATCTGCTTAGCCTCCCAAGCACTGAGATTATAGGCATGTACCACCACCACAGCCTGCAAATGTTCTTGATTTACTCATTTGTGTCTTGTCACTTGGATCCAGTGTTTGCTCCTAAATGTTTATCAGCTGTCAGGAAGAAAAAGGGTAAAAGCCATAGTTGTAGCATTTCCCACAGCCTTCCCACCACTACCAATGTCAGGCTGCTGGCCTAATGACACTGACTGCAGGTTTGGAAATCCCAGCAGGGCACCGCTTCTTATGTAGGATTTCTACCTCCAGATGGAAATAACATGAGAGTATAGGTAAGAGTAAAACACGGGGAAGTAATTAAGAAGGGGTGAATTTTGAGTGTGTATCACCTTTTAAAAAATATATTTAACTGTAAGTTTGTGTGACTGCCTTTTTAATACTGACTGTACTTAACCACCAGCCTGCAAACTTCCTAAAAAATTGACAGTCAGCCTTACAAGCTTGTATGGCCACTGTTGTATGTCTGGCCTTTGGCCCCAAACTGGTCATTTCTTAGAAGGCAGCCTGGACACCAAATGTGGGCAGGGACAGTGTTTATCTTGTTCAGCACTGAATCAGCCCTGAGTCCTGGTGGCCAGTACGTCCAGAGCATGCTGCTGAAAGGGACCATCGTTGCAAGCACAGCAGGATTTAATAGGTGCTTAGCAATGATTGGGTCCTAGAAATGCAGCCCAATTGAATAATGAGGGAATAATGGAATAAGACAATTTAATGCAAATCGGTCACTGGCATTATAAGTGAAATAAAATAACAGATATCCATTCTGCCCTGGAACAGGGCAGGCTTTCTCTGCATTTGGGGTACAGTGCTAGAGGAAAGTGAAAGATGAAGAGAAGCAGAACGGAGGCTGCCTGAAGCAGTAAGTATTTTTAGAAGAATTAGGGCAAAGACACTGGTTGAGATCTTGACCTATCAAAGAGAAAAACAAATGAAGAAGGGAGGTAACATGGTGTGAGGCCAGTGTTTCCAATCCCTTTTTGATAAATGTCCTTCACTGATAAATGGAAGAATTTCCCTCCTGGGGGGGGTCGTATCTTGAGGTAGTGTGAGCTTAGCATCTGGGAGGCTCTGGGTTCAATTCCCAACGCCACAAATAAACAACTCCTTTCTTTCTTCAGAGATTCTGATCTCAATCTGCAACCCCCAAGGGAGAGATAACCATAACCTCAGAATCAAAATCATTTGTGCTCAAAGTTCCGCATCTCCCCACCAGCCCAGGGGAACTGCAGTTTTACTGATGAAATGTAATATTTTTGGTTGGTTGGGCTGAGAATCAGGATGTGAAAGACTGAGCCCAGGGCTGGCAGGCAGCACACTTACCCTCCAGGTAGCACATCTGGCTTCCTGCATCTGCTGTTTAACTTGTTGCCCACCTTCGGCACGTTGCCACCCCTCTCTGGGTCTCTGTTTCCTCACCTTTAATTCCTCACCTGTAAGGAAGAAAATTAGATGCTTTTGAAGTTTCTCGTCAGTTCTAGCATTCTATAAGCCCAAGTTCATGTTTCATCCTGACCCAGATTTTAAAGATAATGTACTTAAAATAATACAAAATTTGAAAGTGATCAGTAATCTCCTTGGAAATGTCATCGCTGGCAGTGTCTCGGTGGGTGTTGAGGGCTATTTTGGTGCCTGGGTGTTCAGAAAGGGAGGCAGAGAGGGTGGAGAGATAACCAATTCAGTCACCTCCTCACGACTCCTGAGGCCAAGTGGATGCTGGTCTTGAATGCCTAATACAAACAGCTGGGAATTGTGGAGGTGCTTTAGAACAGTGATAAGAATAGCAGCCGCTTCTTTTACTGAATGCCTATTTAGGGCCTTGGACTTGACATGATTTCTCTCCGTTTTTTTTTTTTTTTTGGTACCGGAGATCGAACTCATGTCCTTCCTCTTGCGAGGCAGGCAGCGGAACCACTGAGCTAAATCCCCGGACATCTCTCTGGTTTTTGAAACAATTTCTCAGAGTGTATAGTATGATGGCCCCTGGTGTATAAGTGAGCAGAGAAGCCACCTAGCTCAGCAGAGCGAGAGGGGCCGGGATTCAAACGTACCTCCATTTCCTTGGCCAGTCTTCTTCTACTAGGTCCCTGGTTACAGAGTGTGGCCTGCAGCACCAGCTTCCTTCAGAACCTAAGAAATGCAGATTCTTGGGCCTTACTATGGGCCTGCTGAATCAGCTCAGGTGGAGCTCAGGGACATGGACTCTAACCAGGTCCCTGTGGGATGGGTCCTTCCCTTCTTTCCTTCCTTCACTTTTTCCTTTCTCTTTCTTCCATCCTTCCTCACCTACTTCCTTCTTTCTTTTTAAATTTTATCTCCTTGAAAGGAACCCTTTCCCATTGCTGGTGGGAGTGCAGACTGGTCCAACCACTGTGGAAATCAGTATGGAGATACCTCAAAGAACTAGGACTAGAGGTCCCATATGACCCAGCTATTCTCCTGCTGGGTATCTTCCCAAAAGAATTAAAAGAATCATACCACAGTGGTATATGTGCATCCATGATTATAGTGGCACAGTTTGTAATAGCTAAAGCTTGGAAGCAGCCCAAGTGCCCATCAACTGGAAACTGGATAAAGAAAATGTGGTTTTTTAATAAAATGGAGTACTACTGAGCTATAAAGAATGAGAAGCTAGAGACATTTATAGCTAAATGGATGCATATTGAGGCCATACTCTTAAGTGAAATAAATAGGACACACATGTAAATACTGAATAGCTTCTCTAACGTGAGAAACTGAAATGATTAAAATGAGTAATTGATAATTTGAAATAGGAAAAGGTCCAAAGGTGTAGGGGTGGTGGGAGGGGAAGGGGAAAGGAAAGAAGGGAAAGGAAAAATTATGAGGAAAGAAAAAAATGGAAACGAAATCTATATAAATTGTGAAGGGTGGAGGGGGTGAAGGCCACACAGGTAATGGGGAAAAAAATAAGAACCAAGAGAGATTACAAAAAGGTACAAATTTACAATGATGAATGTCAGCACATTGTATACCTAAAATGTACCAATAAAAGACTTTTTTAAAAAATTTTATCACCTTTTGGTAAGAACACTTAATATGAGATCGACGCTTGTAACACATTTTTAAGCGTACAATCCAACCTTGTTGAATACAGGTACAATGGTGTACTGAAGAACTCCGGAACTTATTCATCTACTTTAACTGAAACTTTAGGCCCATTGATTAGTAACTGCCAGTTTCCCCCACCCTGGCTCCTGGCAACCACAGGTCCACTCTCCAAGCCACACCATGGAGATCTTCAGAAAGCCAGTGTTCCTGACGCCCTTACAGTGACACAACCTTCCCAACTGTGACACTGAAGACCCCCAACTCCTTTGCTAAGGGATGTTTCAAATGCCACACAAATCATCAAGTTGGCTCATCAAAATGTTCTTGGGTCAAGTCAAAATCAAACAGCAGAAAGAGAAAGAGAGAGAGAAATGATTCCGTGGATTCTGGTTATGTGTGGGTGGGGTAGAGTCCCTACAGAGAGTGTGGAGGAGTAGCAGGATTGGATAAAATCTGGGGGACTTTGTGTCTGATACTGAGGATGAGAGGGTGCCATGGCCTCCTGCTTCCTGATCTAGAGGGTGCACAGATACTTCCATATTTCCCGCTGGCAGAAGGGACAGCCACTCAACACTAGGCTCCTACTCCTGCAGGCTTCCTGGTGGAGCTGCTGCCAGTCCTTCAGTCTTCATCCACAAGCTCCACACTGTTCCCAGAGCTGCTGAAGCTGCTGGAGAAAATCCTCACATCACACAGCCTGGCCGCACTTCCAATTCCTGGCCTCAGGCTGCAAATGGGCCATCAGCACTGCCTAGAAATCCTACCCCTTCTCCTTTGGGCTTGTTTTGCTACTTACACTCCCAAGATTTCATGCCTTCTCCTCTCTCCTCCTCCCCATTTTCATCTCTGCTCCACTGATGACCGTGCCACATGCTTGGCTGGGAAAATAGAAGCCAACAGATGGGGACTCCCTCCTCTTGTCATTGCCAAATATACACGCCTTCCCACAGCTACTTCTGCAGCAGGACTCTGTTCCTCCTCATGCCCGGGATAAGTGGCTCTGCTCCTCTGTGGCCGATCCCTCAGCTTATGGTTGGGCCCTATTCTTTGTCATCAGTCCCAGAAATTCTCATTCTCTCTCTCAGTCTCCTCTTTTTTCTCTCTCTCCTGCCCCACCCCTCTCTCCATTTGATCTTTTTTCTTCATCCACAACTTTTACTCTCTTTTGTGTCATTATCATCAACTTACAAACCTTCTCTCCTCTCTTATCACCTATATGTGTGCATTTGTGCATTTATATATAAAATGAAAATATGTGCAAGTTTAAAGCTGACAATCTCCCTTGGCCCTGCCCTCAGCCTAGCTCCACCCTCTTTTCAGCAAATGCCTATAAAGACATTTTTCTCCCCCTTTGCCTCCATTCATAACCTCCTCCATCTACACCAATCTGGTTTCTACCCATCACTCTATGAAGCAGTAGTGCTCAGCCAGGGGTGCTTTTGACCCCCAGGGGACATTTAGCAATGTCTGGACACATTTTTCATTGTCACCATCTGGGGAGTGGTGCTACTGGCACCTAATAGGTAGAACCAGGAACACCGCTGAGGAACCTAAACATGAAACTACTTGGCCATGAATGTCAACTAGGGCCATAGTTGAGAAGCCCCAGTGCAGAGACTGCACTTGATCAGGTCACTAAGAACTTTCAAGATGCCAAGTCTGAGAAACTATTGTCCATGCTCATCATACTCAGTCCTTCTCTCCTGGTTCCATGATTACCCCACCACCACCACCACCACCATTCACTTATTCTTTGGCCATTCCTTTGCACATTCCTCCTCCATCTGACTCTGTCCTGGCCCTTCTCCACAGATTTCTCTCTCCCCTCTCTTCCTAATTGCTCCCTTGGTGGCTTCACCTCATTTCCAACCTGGCTCCGGAGCCAGATTGCCTGGTTTGGGTCCCAGCTCTCAGCTTCCCAGCCATGAGTTCAGAGTAGCTATCTCTTTTCTGTTCCTCTGCAGCCTCAGTTTCTCCTTCAGTAAATTGGGGCATAATACTACTGACCACAGAAAGCTGTAACAACTGAATGAGGAAACCTAAAGCTCATGGCACAGAGTTTAATTCATGTCACCTGCTATTTTTATTTATGACTCTGTGATATAAAAATTATATATCTTTGGGCCAGGGATTTAGCTCAGTGGTTCTGCTGCCTGCCTTGCAAGTGCAAGGTTTTGAATTTGATCCCTGGTACCAAAAAAAAAATATATATATAGAGAGAGAGATATAGATATATCTCTATATATATCTATCTTTTTTACTTTTCACCAGGGCACTGAAGGAAACTGGAGTAAATCTCCCCCAAAATTTGAAGGATTGTGGCAGCGAAGATAAGTAAGATCTAAAGGAGTTCCCTGCAGCCCCTTCTGCTTGCTTAAAATCAGAATAAAGGTTCACAGACAAAAGATCTTTCTAGCTTCCCCGACTCCCCCCTAAAGGTAGGCTGCAAATTCTCCTTTACTGCAGATAACCCTTTATCAGCTCAAGGACTACATCGGCCTTGGTTCTGTCAGTCTCTTCTCCTACCTTACCTGCTAAACTTTCCCCTCTTTGGATGCCTGGCATTGCTTTCCTATGTCTTGTCACTTCCCTAAAATGTGTTGTCCTTTGGTGAAGATCCTATACATATCCCAGACACTCAGACACTTCCAGGAGTTCCCGAAGTCTGTTCTGACTGTGAACTTAGAGAGTTTAGGGAAAATGATCCTTTTCTCCCCTTCAGAATTTAAGAACAAGCTTTGAGCGGTCAGGATCCCATCCAGCTCCAATCAAGACAGAGGTTTAGTTCAATTTCATAAAAAACAACAACAACAACTGAAAACAAACCCACTGCCTAAGCATGAGTTGTGTGCCAGGCCTGGAACAAGGCAGGATTCCTGCTCTGCTGAGCTGGCCTTCGGTGAATAAAAGGGAGAGGGACCCAGAGGAATACATGGAAATGGTAGGCAGCATCTAACAGGTGCCAAATTCTTCAAAGACCAGAAGTTTCCAAACACTGTTCCATGAATCTCATTCTTCATAGATAATGCAAGGGAGCTTCTCTAACTTTGGGATTCAAACTCCTGTTTTAACATGTATTATAAACTCTTTTTAAACTGTACTGAAAAGCACACACTTACAAATCTATTGCAGGCTGGGTGTCAAAGCAGTGGAGATCACCCACATACTCAGCTTTCTCAGCCTGCTAGATTTTTGTCCAGGCTGTAATGAAAAAGCTCCCTCCAGCTCTATTTAATAAAAGGAAGTCTTGGTTCACCCAGATAAGGGTTGCAAAAGGAACTGTTTTGTTTTGTTTTAACAGCTTTGTTGAGATATAAATCCCATACCATAAAATTCATCTATTAAAAGTTTTAGTTGTTTTTTTTTTAATAGTTACAATTTGCAGCTGTTGATGTGGGGTAAATAAAAATTCTCTTGAGTCTGTACAGTCAAAGAAAATACAAACTCCAAGTGAAATGAGGCTGCTCTGAGATAGCACTTCATGTAAATAGTCCATAGCATCAATTTTCAATTTTTTATGTCCAAACAAACTAAAATGTTTTCTTTGGTGGCCCAAGATAAAATATACATTTGAACATATACATTTATACTAACTAAAAGATGTCATTTATGTGATTTTGTTATTGTTTTGAGACAGGGTCTCACTGTGTAGTTCAGGCTGGCCTTGAACTCACTATGAAGCCCAGGCTGTCCTCAAACTCACAGTGATCCTCCTGCCTCGGCCTCCTGAGCCCTGGGATTACAGGCTTGCTCCACCACATCCAGGTATTTACGTGATTTATAAATTGAGTTTGCACCTAAGAGTTGGCTTGAAGAGACTCAATTTGACAATTGTTTCTTGAGTTTGAGGCCCCATACCAGCCTGGCAAAGGATGTGGCATTCAGATATGAACATGCAGATATGAAACCCTGCTCTCCCGAAGCTTCGATTCCAGTGCAGGCAGACAGGCAACCACTGGAAAGAAAGAAATGCAAACTCATCAGGTGCTGATGAGTGTGGCAAGAAGCCAAAGCAGGACCAATGGTCCCCCTGGGGTCTGGGAGGGGCTTCATACACGAGGCCAGGGCAGACCTCACTGAGGAGGGAGAGGACCAGGCTTGTGCACAAGTAATGCTACTTCTAACTTTTTTTTTTTTTGGTGCTGAGTATTGAACCCAGGGCCTCATGCAAGCTAAGCAAGCACTTCACCCCACGTGCTCCCTGATGCTACCTTGAAGGAAGCTTGAAAGGCCTTAAAAGGCAGTAAGAACTTGAACTGGGAGAGGGAGAGGGCAGATCATTGGCGTGGGAAGTTGGGAAACTGAAAGGCTTTGGTGAACAGAGAGAGGCATGGGTGGGTCAGCTGGGGAAAGACAGCACGATCTGGGAAGAGGAAGTGATTGGCTCAAGGGGGCAAAAAGGCCAGGACTAGGGGAGGTGGGGGAGAGGGGTGAGCATGCAGGTACAGGGTCAGACCCGGTCTTTATTTACAGGATTGGCACTTTGCTCACCATGGACTTTTGCATAAACTATTTTTTCTTATTAGTAGTCCTCATCTTAGTCACTGAGCAGTTTGGTGGCCCCTTAAATTTTGCAGCAGCCCCATCCTAGCTTCAGTCCCGGGAAGCAGAGCCTATGTAGACAGAGGTGGCAGTGCCTAGAGTAGGACTGACTGAGTCTTTAGACTTGACTGGCCAGTCCAAAGGCCACAGAGGGAGCTTGAGCAAATAAATGATGTAACCTAAATGCCATTTAGGGCGATTGGTGTGGAAGCAGTGGGCAGAAGGAGGAAAGAGACCAGGGGGCAAGGAGCAGGCAGGAAATGCACTGTGTGGCCCAGGCCTGCAGTGTTGGGGGACAGGAGAGCTGGCTGCTGGGCCTCTCGTGGGGCTTTGCCTGGCTACACCATCCCCAGAATTCAACCTTCCCCAGGAGCCCAACATACGCCTCGAATGCCAGCCTCTTGCCTCTTTCTGTTTTTAATATGACTAATTGGTGCAAAACAGGAAATCCTACCGTGACAATGGCATCATTTGTGGCTGAGAAACGAACTTTTGAAATCTGTAAATGCCGGGTCCCTAGTATGGAAGCTCAGCTGTGCTTACAGAGTCTCCGCCTTGAAAGGACCCTATTCCAACAGGGGCCACAAGTCCACAATGGACTCAAAAGCTGCTGTGTTCCCAAGACGGGACATGCTTCTTAGCCTCTCTAGAAATCCCAGCAGAGCGTGAGCCTGGCACTGCAGGGGCGAAAGGCCATGGCTGCCACTGTCAGTGTGAAGGCAGAAAGAGCTACAAGGAGTTCACCCAAGTCCTGCCCTGCCCCAGGCTTTGGTCGTAGATCAACATTTTCACCAGCGTAGGGGCTGCAGCTGGAGGAGCCCAGAAAGAGGTCAGAATGTGTGATTGGCACAGAGCTGCTGGGAGAGGGATAAGACCCTTCAACCAGAACCTCTACTTCTGACTCTCCCTGGGGACTCACCCACTCAGACTGCTCTAGTCTTTTCTCTAGTGATATTTTGTATGGGTCCATGATGATGTCCTATAATATAAGAGAAGTCTTTGGGACTTTGATCCTGGTTTGAATTCTGACTCTATGGCTTTCTAGCTGTGTAATTTCACTCAGGTTGCTCAACTTCTCTAAGCCTCTGTTCCCTCATGGAATTCATGTCTGGATGAAATGCAGTTACATATAATCTATATAAAATTATATTATAAAATTGTGTAAAAAGGACCCAGAAGTAGTCAAATCCCCTCTCTACCAATCGCTGTTGTATGTCTGGGCAAGACACTTGGCCTAGTCTCAAAGTCTTGATTTTTTTTTCATATTTGAAATAGGAATAATAATAATGCCTTTTCCACAGCATAGTGGTCAGATCAAATGGTTAGATAAACTATGAGCCCAATATACAGTAAGAATTCAAGAAATGGTGACTATAATTACTACTTTGATTGGAAATGGTACTTCTTATTAACATAACTTTAGGATAAATTGCAACAAACACAAGAACAAGTTAGTTTTCAGGATCCCAAGTATTTCTGAACTCCCCATCAAATCCAGTTCCCATTGACTCATTCATCCAACAGGTATATTTTGAGCACCTGCTCTCTGACAGTCACTTCGGTAGACATAGGAGATATGAAAGCCAGGAAAACAGGCATATTTCTCGCTTTGTGTCCTTTTTTATTTTTATTTTTTATTTTTTTGGCAATACTAAGGATTGAACTCAGGGGCTTCACACTGAGATACATATCAGCTCATCTTCTTCCTTCCTTTCTCTCTCTCTTTCTCTCTCTCTCTCTTTCTCTCCCTCTCTTTCTTTTCTTTGGTAGAGTCTCCCTAAATTGCTAAATTGCCCAGGCTGAGATTCAAACTTGTGATCCTCTTGCCTCAGCCTCCTGAGTAGCTGGGATTATAGGCATGCACCTACATGCCTGGCTTGCTCTGTGCAATTTAACACCTAGTGGGACAGTCAGACACATTTTATAAATGTGAAATTCCATAAAGTAATAAGTACTGTGAAGAAAAAGTTTGGGAGCTTTGAGAACTTGTAACAGGAAGTGCTAGTGTGGTCTGGAGAGACAAGAAGACTTCCTCCAGGAAATGAAGCTTGATTTGAGACCTTAAAATTAGCAGGAATGGCTGAGCCTGCCCTTGTGTCTTAGCTCCCCTAGGCTCTGTAAACCTCAGCCCCCGGTGTGTGATTCAGATCCTAACACTCAGTGATCTCTCTTCCTCCTTTTCCTTGGAGAGATTGTGCAGACTGTAGGAGAGCAAAGAGGCACATATACTGTGCACAAAGGGAAAAATGGGACGATCCCTGCAAAGGCAGAGACACAGCCAGAATATGGACAGCAGAGGGCAAAATCCAAGTCCCTCCCAGCCACCTTTGTCCACTCAGAGAATGAGAACCTCCATTTTTTTTCTGCCCTTGCACTCCCTGGGGCTGACATTAAAAAGAGCAAAACAATGCAGAGCAGTGCTGGCCCAAGGCTGATGGTTTCTCCTAGGTGTTGCAGGCAGGGTCTGGAACTCTCTAGAACAATAGAGTTGAATCAAGAAATGGACTTTGATTCCTCTTCAATATTTTACAGAAATCTCAATTTCAACCAAGAGCCAAATTTGGGGACCAAATCCTCAGCCTCACTGTGTCAGCTCGGGCTGCTGTAACAAAATCCCACAGACTGAGTGAAACTCACAGCTCTGGAAGGTAGAATTCCAAGATCAAGGTGACAGCATGGTCAGAATCTGATGAGGGTATCTTCCTGGCTTGAAGACAGCCACTTTCTCGCTGTGGAAGAGAAAAAAGGGAAAATAACACTCTGGTGTCTCTTCGTATAAAGGCAAGGATTTGTTCCCATGAGGGTCTTTCCCTCATGACCTCATCTACCCCTAATTACCTCCCAAGAGCCCTGTCTTCAAATACCATCACCCTGGGCATTAGCACTTCAACACCAGAATTCGAAGAGAACACAAGTGTTCAGTCCAGAACACCTCCCATTGGCAGAGGCAACCATTGCAAGCTTCATATCTAATTCAAATTGAAGAACCTCTTTGAGAAAATTATTTTGAATTTCTATTTTGATCACCCATTGAATCTCTTCACCTTCTTTTTTCTTAACCTTTAAATGGCTACAATTATCTGGCATACAATAATTACCTGAGATTAATTCTGCTTATTTTGGAGAGCACCTCCTTTTAGCTAAGCAATTGCAAATAATGACTTTTTTTCTATTCTAAATTCTTTGATTTAAGCAATTGCTTCTCCTCCAAAGTTCCTTCTGACATTAAGTGTATTTCTCTCCCTTACCAATTTTTCTCAGATCTCAGTCACAGAGGAAACCCCTGTGAATATTTGGCATTCCTTACACCCTGTCAACCACACAGTCCCACCTTCTGGGGCTCTAAATCTTAGCTTTAAACTGCTAGAAAAAAAAATGGACAAGGAAGGGCCAGGGCATGTGACTGTCCTCTGCAGAGGAGTGAAGACTAGGGGTGTTGCCTGTGTTGGGTTTCTAAAAAAGTGAGGTTTTTAAAAAAATTGTGATAAAATGGATAACATAAAATTTAACCATCTTTAAGTATACAGTTCATTGAAGTATACATTCACAATATTGTACAACTGTCCCCACTGTCGATTTCTAGAACTTTTCATCATCCCCAAGTGAAACTATGTACCCAATTATCAGTAACCCAGCGAGTTTGCCTACTCCAGGGATCTCATAGAGGGGGCTCAAGCAATTCTCCTTTTGCTTCTGGCTTATTTCACTTAGCAGTAACATCTTTATCTTAGCTCATTCAAGCTGCTATAATGAAATAGCACAAACTGGTATTTTAGCCTATGAACAACAGAAATCTTATTTCTTCCCAGTTCTGGAGACTGGGAAGTTCAAGATCAAGGTGCTGGCAGATTTGGTGAAAGCCCATTTCTCATTCACAAATGGTGCCTTCTCAGTGTCTTCATGTGGTAGAAGGGAAAGGCAGCTCTCTGGGGTCTCACTTGTAAGGGCACTTGTCCCATCATGAGGGCTCTGCCCTTATGGGCTAATCACTTTCAAAGCCTCCCCTTCCTAATGGCATTGCATTGGTGATTAGGTTCCAATGGATGAATTTGTGGAGGATACAAACATTCAGATGGTAGAGCCTTTCAACATCCATCTGTGTTATACCATGTATCAGAAAGAATTTCATTCTTTTTATGGCTGAACAGTATTCTACCGTACGTATATACCACATGTTGTTTATCCATTCAACTGTTGATGGACGCTTGAATTGTTTCCACCTTTTGTCTATTGTCAATAAAGCTTAGCATAACAGATGAGATCTGGCTCCATTGTGACCTAGAACCAATTTAACAACTCCCTTTATTTCATTCTCTGGAAATATGACACCATTCAGAGCAACTTAGCCACCAGGGCACTCCAGGAAAGCTGAAGCTGAAGTGTGCGTAGCTGTGGTCATTAGGGGGCCTTTGCAGAGCTACACTTTGGGACCAGCTGATCAGAAATAGCCCCCTGAGTGGGTGGGACTGATGACATAGACTTTCTGATTCAAAAAGAGACCTTTCACTTACATTCACTCATTCACACTCACTCACTACACACTCCAGTGTCACTGAACACTTACTGTGAGTCAGTGATGAGCTGCCTATCGTGAACTTACAGTCGCAGTCGCTAGAGGCAAACAGGGAAATCAACACTGACAATGCCCCAGGGAAAGAGCCCTGGGGAAGAAGGATGCCTGCTGTTGGGAACACAGAGGGGGCTCCATGCCCAGTCTGGGAGGCAGGAGAGGCTGCCTGGAAGAAGTCAACTGGTGCCAACTCCTAAAGAAAGGGGAGGAGCTAGCCAGAAAAAGGAAGAGAGCTGGAAAAGTGATCCAAGGAAGAGCATGCCAAGGCCTGGAGCTGGAAGGACCTGCAGTAGGCTTAGGTGAGTGATTTTGCCTTTGCAGAGACTCACGAGAGACAGAGAAGGTGCAGCCACAGGGGCAGGCAGGGACCATTTGGTGAAGGCCTTTGTGTGGTGGTTGGTTTTAACACTGGTTCCAAAGGGGAGTTTGGATGGCTTTGAAGCAGAAGAAAGCAGGACTGGAGTTTCCCTTGGAGAAGGCAGTCTCCCGAGCCCTTTCTTAGTGCTGGGTACTGATCTAGTGTTTTACTCATATTATCTCAGTTAACGCCTCAGAACACCTGGCCAAGATGAGAGGAGGAAACTGAAGCCAAGGCAGCAACTTAACAAGGCCCCTAAGGGTGTCCACAGGTGCTGATCCAAGGCAGAAATACCACACCTGCAGGACACAGCGTGGCCCTGAATTGTGTGGAATCTTGTTGGAAATGCAGAATCTCTGCCCTATCCTGACTTTCCAGGTCAAAATCTGCATCTTAACCCGCTCCCTCAGTAACTCCTGTGAACTCTGAAATTTAAACAGCACAGACGGCTATTCCGAGGTTTGGCAGTGCTTTAGAATCACCTGGGGAGTTTTGAAACTCAGTCTATACTCCTAGGTCAGTTTCATCAAAAGTGCTGGGGCTGCCATCAGATTTTTTCAAAGTTACCCAATCAGCCAAGTCTTTGCATTTTACTTCCTAGTTGCCCGGGGAGAGCAGACCAGCTCCCGCAGGGAGAGCTCACCTCGCAGGGTACAGGGTCTGTCCAGCCACCAGCAGCCCTGTGGCTTTAAGAACTGGGGCTGGCTGCGCGCCCAAGAAGTCACTGCTGCTGCCAGGCCAAGGGAGCCAGGCTATGGGAGCCGAGCTGCGACAGTCAGCACCAGGGTCTGGCCCCAGCTTGCAGACTCGAGCCCTGCAGAACGCGCCTGTGCACCCGGTGGCATTGCGCCTGCGCCGTTGGTGAGCTGAAGAAAGGGGACCTTCATGGCTTTTGGAGGTAGGCACATGTTTTGCGAGGCTGCGCGAACAGAGAGGAATTGTGTGAGGCTCTACTCAGACGTCGCAAACAAATAGTAAGTCAGGAGGAGAGGAACACAGCACAGCCTCCTCCTTCTGCCCCAGGTGACACCCACACTTTCCATCTCACAGGTCCTCGCATCCTACCTGAGGACCCGGATCTGACAAGAGCTCCCCCCAGAGGGGCTGCAGGGCAGAGCCAATCACCAGGGTAGAAAAGTCCCTGAAGTTCTATCCTGGAACCCATCCGTTCTTGAAAAGTCAGGACCCAGTACAGGACAAGAAGTACCTGATGACTGGCGCACTCTATCACGTGTCACTGCCCTCCAGAGCCCCAGACATGTGAAAAGCAAAGACAGGGAAATTGAAACTGTCAGAGTTGTCTGTCAGCTTTGGGCCCCAGCCTGCTGTGGATGAGGTGATGAAGCTTAGGGCCAAAAGGGGTTCGAGGGGTTTGCCATTGGGAGAGAAGGAGCTGCAGGCCACAACAGACATGGGGCAGCAAGCAGACAGTTTCCTGGATACCTGAAAGGCTCAAGTCCTGCTGCCCTTGGGAAAGCTCAGCCTCAGGTTCAGTCACCATTTGGGGCACCAACATCAAGGTGGAAGAGGAGAGTGCAGCAGCCAGCTCTGACCTGTGTGCCACTCACTGCTAAAGGCAGAGCCATGTGACTTCAGGGAGCCTCCTCTGAATTATCCATGTCTCCCTGCTGCCTTCCTCCAGGCCAGGGGATCGAGAGCTCCCTGTGATCCAGCTTACTTTAGGAGAGGAATGCGAAACCATCTGTGTGCTGGGGAGCACAGCAGGCTGCCTGTGCTGGCAGGAAGAACAAGGTTAGCACTGATTTTCACGGGGGCGGTGGAGGAGTTTTGCACCTTCAAGGTAACTGTGCCTTACACACTAAAAGGAAAGGTAGGGAAGGTGAGGCTGAAGCTGGGAGCAGGAAACGAAAGGAAAATGGCCTTTACTGAGTTGTGGAGTGAAGCTGGAGCAGAAGGAAGGGGGAGGCAGCATGGAGTGAGGCAGGGCAGCACAGAGTTAGCTAAAACAAAGCTGAGGGCCAGGGATTTAGCTCAGTGGTTTCACTGCCTGGTGCACAAGCGCAAGGACCGGAGTTCGATCCCCGGTAGCTGAACTGGGGCTTGTGCACGATTATGAGGTACCATTTCAAGGAGTCAGATGTCACATCTGGTCCTGATCCCAATCCCAGGAGGTCAACTGTGTATGTCTGTGTGTGTGTGTGTGTGTGTGTGTGTTTGCATCTGTGTGCACACGCACATACCAGGTACATAAGTATGTGCTTTTTCAATTAATTTTAACTAATATCTTTCTCAGTTGAGCATGACAGATGCACAAAACCAAATGTACCCCTCTCCTGGACAGATTTTGCAGCCTTTCCAGGCGATCTGCCAAATTGCTAGATGGTATTTGTCTTAAAAACAAAAAAATTGAGTGCATTTTGTTACTTTGGTTTTAAGGATTTCCCAACCTGACTTAAGACAATCTTTCATTTATGCCACACTTTCTAGCTTTCAAAGCACTTCTTAAACACTTGTGAATTCATTTTATCCTTCTAGAAGCTCCGGAAGGTCAGAGTTTGGCTCTCCTTTCCAAGCTTCCTTGGACAAAACTGACTTAAATGAAGTTAAATGACTTGCCCTGGTTCCCTAGGGATTTTGAGACTGACATTCAGGGACACAGAAAACTAAGTGATGTCTTTTTGACTTCATGAAGTTGTAAAAAGTGATGCTTTGAGAAGCATGGCGACTGAAGCATGGTCTCATTCCAGAATACTTGGGTTGGACTGCCAGTTTGGCTGCCCATAATGCTAAGTCTTCAGGCAAAGTACTCAATTTTCCTGTGCCTTCTTTTCTGTAAAATGGGGATAACAGCTCGCAAATAGTGTTGTGTGTGGATTAAATGAGATCTCACATGTGAAGTGTTCAGACAATGCCTGGCATATACGAAGCATTCAATAAATATCACTATAAGTTCTAATAGTATTTGTACCTGTGAGAAGCACTGTATTAGGGCAGAGGCCAGGTCGTAACAAAAAGTTCTCAAAATACACTTGTAGAAAAGAATAGAAGGTTATTTCCCTTTCACCCAATGGCTAGGAAGTAGATGCTCAATAAAGTGCAGAGAAACAACTTGCTCAACGCTATCACTTGGAAACCCAGGTTCCATCCATTTTGTTGCTCCCTCTTCTGCTGAGTCAAGTTGGCTCACTTCCACCTTCTGCTCTTGCCTGTAGGAAGAAGAGAAAAGGAGGTGGAGGATGAAGGCCCCCTTCTAAATGACATAATTTAGAGGTTTTGTTATCAGCCAGTCAGGGTCATATGCTCACTCAGGTTTGTTGCTCTCTGATGACCAAATCGAAGCAGGCCATTTACTTTGGTAAGATAAAGGATTTGTTCAGAGCGAGCTCTGAGGAAATGGAGGAGGTGCCTGGAATCGCCATCTCTCCATGTGCAGGTGGGTCTTGAGAGCTGATGTCTTCTCACCTCCCTAAATGTCCAGCTGTTTATGAACTGCTACTTGCAGCTGTCTCACGGGCTCCTCCCACTTAGCATGCAAAAGCCAAACTCCTTCTCAGCCTTTTCCAAGGCTTGCCCTGCTTGTATCCTTTGTTTTCAGGAATGTCACAGTTAGCAACTTGCCCTTGCCAGGGAAAAATTAATCTAATAATTATAGAGGATTCCTCCTTCTCATTGCATCTTTTGCACACAGTCAGTTATCATACTTGGTGAGCCTCCCTTTTCCTTGAATCCCCCCTTCCTCTTATTCCCCACCTGTTGGGAATTCTTACTTGTTTCTCACACAGCTAGGGTAAGGGTCCCAAAGGGACCCCCTTCCGCACTTTTATCCCCTACCTGATACCAGCAGTATTGTCCCTCCAAAGCTATCTGCTCATGACATCTTCATACCTTTCCATGCTCTCAAAGCTCCCGATGAAGTCCATGCTCCTTCAGTCTAACCCTTGACCCTTCCTGATCAATCTCCTCAGCCTTCCAGCCTTTGCCTGTCTTACACCAGGTATGCTTGCCACTTGAGATGCTGCAGGTCCTTGCCTTCTTCTACCTGTCTCCCCATTAGCAGCTCCGTGTGCAAGTGCAGAGTGTGTCCAATGAACGGTAAAGGAGTGAGCTGTATTTTTCCAGAAACTTTGAACTCCCATTCATACAGCCCATGCATGAAGGTAGGATCCACTGTAACGACTCTTCAGGGGGTTTCTGGCTTTTTAATGAGCTTTTTAATGGCTTTGAGAGTCAGAGTTGTAGAAGGCACATATGCAGCCAACTGGAAGTGAACCACAGGTTCCTTGCTAATTCACTCCCAGGGAGCACCATCCTCCCTCCTCCTTCTCCTTCTGCTTCCTTTCATCTCTGGGTTTCCTCATCAGCTTCACCATTGCATTTGACCATGGGGTGATATTTTCAGCAAGACTTAGGATCAGAAATGGGAGATAGGTCCTCTGTGGGGTGCCTTTGTCACTTTCCTGTCAATCAGACAAAATACCCAACACCTACAACTTAAAGGAGCAGAGGTTTATTTCGGGTCACAGTTTCAGTCCATGGTCAGCTGGCTCTGAAGCAGGAATGGCATGAAGGAAGGGCCTGTCAGAAAAAGCTGCTTATCCCTTGGGAGCCAGGAAGCAGAGAGAATGAAAGGAGGAGCCAGGGACAAGAACATCCTTCCAGGTCCCAGCCCCAGAGACCCACCTCTTCCCACCAGGCCCCTCTTCCTAACAGCACATCAGCTATGAACTCAGCAATGGGTGAATCCACTGAAAGGTACAGCGCCCCACGGTCCAATCACCTTCCGAACACACGAGGCCTGGGGGGACATTTTAGATTTAAAGCACAACAAGCTGCCTACTGCTGAACAGCATGGCTTTCCTCAAGCACAAGGGCACTGAGCAGAGGTGTCGTGAGGGTGCCATTGCATTAACACAGACGGAACACATTTATGTCTTTCCACAATGTCGTCATTTGTCGAGTAACAATAAACTCACGAGCTGCATACATTTCATCAGCTTTAACTTGCTGAGTGCTCTAAATTCTACTTGGTGTCAGGACCAAGGCAACCACAAGAGCTTTTATTGCTCTCCAATCTTAATTACTGATATCTGTAACAGTCACATCGCACAGTAGTAGGTAGGGTACAGATGGCCAAGAAAGGGCAAGCAACCAAAGAGGCCTACAGAGAGAGTGAAGGCAGGGGCTAATAGCCATGCTGCAGCCTCCATGGGAGGACTGGTTAGGGGTTTACAAACTGAGACTGGTGGCAGAGCTGTGGGGGAGGAGGAAGCACAGAGCTGTCCGATGCAAGGGGAAGTTCAAGTCTGAGTTCAAGTCAGAAAGTTTCTAATGTGTCAGCTTAAAGCAGGCTGTGTATATCAAGAGCAGGACAAACTGCACCTTGTTGAAACTCTGGGGACAGACAGGTTCTATTCCTGCCTGGGCATTTTCCTGGAAAAGGCTTGTGGTAAGTAGGGGACCAGATGAAGAGATCAGTGATGCCAGCAGAAACTTAATGCTCATTCACAGAGCCTGTGCATCAAACCATGCCAGTTCCTTTTATGGGTCTCAGGTGAGGGGGTTGTATCTGGTATATCAGATAAACTCATGTGTCTGGTTTTTCTGATGTGGCTTAATATTGCCATGTCCATGTACTCCTGATTTAATTTGATAAGTTAATTTTCTATTGGCATGAGTAAGTTATTTGTCACTCTCGCCTTGTGGTTCTGCTAGACAGATGGTTGTGGTTATTTACTTATACAAACAAGGTGTGGAGTCATTCAGCCTTGGCACTTGTACTTAAAATGGAGTAACCCAGGTCAGACTATTGCTTTATGAAATGGAGTAACTCAAGCCAGGTGTGGTGTTGTACACCTGTATGCTGAGGCAGGAGGACCACAGGTTCCAGCCCAAACTGGGCAACTTAGCAACTTAGGGAGACTATTTCTTAAAATAAAAAAAAAATTGTTGAAAAGGGGCTGGGAATGCTGTAACTTGCTCTGATTTCATGGTTGAAACAAATCTTCACATTTTACAGAAGGCTTCGTAGTTACAATGAGATTTTTTTTAACCTGATATACTTGAAATTTGCTTGTTGCTCTCTAGAATAGCTAAGATTCTGTCTCAAATGAACTTAAGTAAAAAAGGGGAATGCACTGGGTGAAAAGTGTACTTAGGTATGATTGCAGGATCTGAGGTGACATCATGAAGACCTGGCTCTCCCTTTTTAGCCATTGGCTCTGCTTATGTTATTGACTTCTTTCTCTGCCAGCTGTCTCTATGGAGTGACAGAAATGCTTACTGGCACCCTCTGCTTGCATTCTCTTTCCATCTAGCAATTTCAGAGGCAAGAAGTGCTTCTCTCCCAAAAGCTACACCAATTCAAAGGATAATCATTGCCTAGTTTGGGTCATGTGACCATCCCCCAACCAAACACTGTGTTTGAGTCTGTTGATGAAGCTTGGTGTTAGAACACTTGCCTAGCATGCTTGAGGCATCAAGTTCCATTCCCAGCACCACACAAACAAAATCAAAGCCAGAAACATTGTGCTCATGGCCCATTTTGATTGATCACCTAGGTCTGTGATAGTGACTGACAGTCCCTCCTCCCTCAACAGGTAGGGGAAGGACAGTCATAAAATTACACAGTTACCTTGCAGTTCTGGAAGGCAGGAGTTCTAAATCAGTGTTTCTGTAAGCCCCTCTTTTCTGAAGTCTCCAGGGAGAAATCCTTCCACCTCTTTCAGCTTCTGTGGCCCCAGGCAATCCTTGATGAACCTTAACTTATCAGCTGCCTCCCTTTCTTCTCTGTCTTAGTCTTTATAGGACTGCCTTTTTTGTATTCTCTTCTTTTTCTTCTCTTTCTATATAGATGCTTGTCATTGGATTTAGGGCCCACTCAATCTATACTGAGCTCGTCTCAAGATCCTTCATGTAACCACACCCACAAAGATCTGTAATGTTACTTTACCAGATACCAGGGTTAGAACTTGGATATATCTCTTTTTGGTGTGTGGGGGGGGGGGGGCACAAGTCATCCCACTACAGGAAAAAAAGAAACAGCCCCTACCGACCTCCCTTGACTCCCCAGCACCCACCTATATAAACAACTTCAGAAATGTACCACCCAACATGGTACAGGCTGCCCACATAAAGCAGAGTTGACTGTGTGTTCGCATCTGAATGTTGCTCTTAATCTGTCAATCAATACCTCAACAATAAATGTAGACACCCCCAGCATTTAACTGTGGAGGGGGAAAAATGAGATACTTGCACTAAAAGCCAGTTGTGTTTAGTAATGAGGAGAAGAGGAAAAGACAGTCGTTCACCTAACATCCTACTGAAGAGGTTTGGCGAGGAGCCAGTGGTGTCTACGGAGGGATATGAGTTCCTTCATCAGCCAGGGAGCCCAGAAAGTGCCCACTAGAAGACTTTCCCTTGTCCATTGCCCTCCATGCAGGACGTCAGAGAGAATGTTCCTTCTGGAAACTGTACACTGTAGCAGGCGTCTATTAGCAGACGAGATTTGCAATCTTGCACTGTGGTTTGCTAGGCTGGGATGTCTCTGGCAATACGACTCACTAAAATTCTTAGTTGCTGGAGGGTTAATTTTCTGATAACTCCATGGACTGCCACCCAGAGCCAAAAAGCCACTCGAGTCACACTCTGGAATCTGGACCTGTCCTCGCCACGTCTCCTGACCATCCTGCCCTCCCACACCCTCCTTTTACACTGGAGCCACTTGGCCTCTGCCCTGGCTTCACTGGGCCAAAGGACAAGGTAGGGCTGATCTGGCCAGGGCTCCAGGCTGTCCACCAGTGGACAGCTTGCAAGCCGGGAAGGAGCTGCTGGAGGGTGACCCTGGGGAGGAAGGCCTCAGGCTTCAGTCCTGTCCCACTGTGTGGTCCTTCTCTCAGTCTTCACTCGAACCACTATCCTGGGGCAGGGAATCTGACTTTTGCAATTCCGAATGATGATTTTCTGGCTCTCCTCTCTGTTGAATCAACTGGCCATAGGCAGAAAGAGGAGCTCATGCCTTTGTTTTCCCCTTCTCTGCTTCCAGAAGGTCCAGGGGGACTAAAGTGCACTTTTTTGTGCAGAAAATTGTGAAAGCAAAAAAAAAAGAAAAGAAAAGAAAATTGTGAAAGCTGAAATAGTGGCCCTAAGACCCTAGGGTCTGGCTGCTTTTTATTTTTTAAAAGAGTCTTCTTCATTTTTTGCCTCTCAACACATGAATTGACTCAGCAGATTCCACAGGAGAGGACAGGTATTGGTCATTTCCTGTTCAGCAAGGGGAGACTCCACTGTGCCCTGCTCCCCGGTACAGCACAGCCAAGCCCCTGTTCCTGCTGCAAAACCCTGAGTTACCTAGGACACTTCTTATTCCAGCTGATGTTATGAAAGACCCAGAAATGGGACTGTATTATCCCACATATCTGGAAAGCAGAAAAGGCTGGTTCCAGACACTCAAATGACAGGAGGAGGACTTGGTCTCCCTCTTGCACCATCATTCTGTCCCCTGTTGCTCTCCAGCCCCTCCCTTCTGCTTCCCTAAACACTTGCTTCATTTCTAGGCTGATTCAGGGAGCTCTGTGCTTATGCTGCATTGATGTGCAGCAAGTCACTACAGGGAAGGCTCTGCTTAGGCTCACCAGGGCCCTCAGCTCACTCCTATGTTAACTTATCACTGGGACCAGATGGGCAAAAATACCCAGGTTAGGGGCCGGGGATTTAGCTCAGTGGTTCTGGCGCCTGCCTCGAAAGCACAAGGTCCAGAGTTCGATCCCTGGTACCAAAAAAAAAAAAAAAAAAATACCCGGATTAGCCAACAAGAGTCATAGGCTCAGTGTTGGTGTGACATGTGTCACAGGAATGACAGTCCTTCTTAGCTGGGGCAAAGAGAATTTCCGAAAGGAAAAACATGCTGGGGAGACAGAAGCAAGAGTTGAGCACCAGGACCACTGAGTTGTTGCCAGTTTGTGTCCTCCTGTGTCAGGACACTCACATCTGCCTGACCTTTGCCTGCACTCTCAGGGTGCCTGGCCCTCTCTCCTCCATCCCTCACCATCACCTGCAGCAGCGATGATGATGATGATGATGATGATGATGATGATGACGAACCGTTTAGAGACGGACTTCCAAACAGCAACCCCAAACCCACTTATTTATCACAAAGCACCAACACTGCAATTAAACCTGAATACTGAGGTTTTGGTTTAGAAAAAACAATTCTAGGGCCAGGGATTTAGCTCAGTGGCACTGTGCCTGCCTTGCAAGTGCAAGGTCCTGAGAAAAGAAAAAACAATCTACATCAACATCTTTTGTCTTAAAAGAAAAACACAGTAACACTCAAACCGTAAGTTCACTGCCACTGACCTACAGGCTCTTTTTTAATTGTGAAATTTATCACAAATACCTATAAGGCATATGTTCAGGTTAAAGTGTGTCCCAAGTCACCCAAGTTAAGAAATAGATTGGAGTCAGTTTCTTAGGCGCTTCTATGTGCTTCTCTCCAATGATGTTCACTTCTCTCTCTAGCTGAGGGAAACTACACAGAATTCTGCGCTTATCATCCCGTGCTCTTTTTTTATGACTTTTAATCACATGCATACACACACACACACACACACACACACACGCACGCACGAAAGCTTACATTTCTAGGTAGTATGTTTAGTTTTGCAGAGCTCAGAAGTCTGTTTTAATGCTATATTTAAAAATATGTGATATAGGGCTGGGGATTTAGCTCAGTGGTTCCGGTGCCTGCCTCGCAAGCCCAAGGACCTGAGTTTGATCCCTGGTACAAAAAAAAATATGCGATATATTCTTCTGTGACTTCTTTTATTCAACAGTATGTTTTTGAGATTCATTTGTGCTTATTCAGGTAGCTATAGTTTCATTTTCTTTCTTATGTGGTATTCTGTTGTATAATTTTCCCTCATTACATGTATTAATTCTATTCTATACAGTATAAATGTATGAATGGAGTTGCTAGTTGAAAGGTATCTCCACTCTGAGATAATGCTAATAACATTCACACACACTTTGAAGTGGTTATAAAAATCTACCCTTGCCGGATGTGGTGGCACATGCCTGTAATCTCAGCACTGGGGAGACTGAGGCAGGAGGATCACTATGAGTTGGAGGCCAGCATGGGCCACATAGTGAGTTCAAGACCAGCCTGAACTACTCAGTGAGGCCCTGTCTCAAAATACCAAAATCAAAAACCAAAACAAAACAATGTAGTCTTCCACTGGCAATCCATAATACATTGTAGTTGATCCCATTATTGTCAGCTTTAGTTTTTGTCAACAGCACAGGTGTGGCCGATGTATCTGTCATTATGGTTATAATTTGCATTTATTTAACTACTACTGAAGTGGAGAACTTTTCATGTCTATGGATTCCCTGTTTTTTTCTCTACTATTTAATGCCTGTTTATGTCTTTCCCCCAATTTTCATCTTTCTTATTGATTTATAGGATCTCTTTATATATTCTGAATGATAATCCTGTCAGCTTTATATGTTCAGATATTTATTTGCAGTTCAAGATTGTCTTTGTATTTAATTTATAGTAACTTTTGAATAGAAGTTCTTAATTTTGATGTCAAATTTATCTTATCTAAAAATCTTTCCCACTCTGAGATCATAAGGATATTCTTTTCTGGGCCGGGGATTTAGCTCAGTGGTTCTGGCACCTGCCTCACAAGTGCAAGGTCCCAAGTTCAATCCCCAGTACAAAAAAAAAAAAAGATATTCTTTCCTTATACCTTCTAAAAGTTCCTAATTTTTTCTTTCGTATTCAAATATGGGCACTCCTCATTTAATGACTGAGTATGTAGTAAAGGGGCATACTAGCCAAGAGTGTAAGATAAAAATTAAACACATAAAACAATTGAAGAGCCAATGACAATGGTGATAATTAATTGATCAATTGTTTCCTGTGGTTCAGAAGTATATTTATAAAAAACCCTTGAGAAAATATGTGCACTCATATAATATGAGGCATTTCTACATATCAAAAAGTTTCAAAGGTAGCATCACTTCTAAAGAGCTTATTCATGTCTGAGAATTTATTTAACAACAAATGAATCAGCTTTATTATCATCTGAGGAACTGTTGGAAGCAAATAGTCCTTAGAAGTGAGTCAAATAAAAACAATGTGCTGATACATTTTTCTGGCCCTTTGGCACAGCTCCTCTGCCTGTATCATATATAATCAACAGATCTCATAAGACCGTGCTCCAAATCATTCCCTTCTGCATCAAAACAGGCAAGGCTGTTTTGTGGTTGTTGTTGTTGTTGTTGTTGTTGGATATTGAGGCAAAACAAGCAATCTCATATATAGGGTTGCTTGTTTTATCTCCATATCCAAAAAATGTCAGGTGTAGTAGCTTATTTTCCCTCAGTATCAGACAGTTTAGAAATAATATATATTTTGAAGACATTTGTCTTTTCATGAATGCTGTATTTATTTGCACAACATGCTTAGTGAATGTGACCAAAATATAATACAAAGACTCCTCTTTTTTTTTTTTTTACCAAGTTCCATTCCTGTGATTTAGTCATTAAATGAATTGGTTGCTAAATGAGGAATTGTATATAATATGTACATTACAACATTTAGAACAAAGAAATGGTCAAAGGAAACTCCAATTTGATGACTTATTTGCATAATTCTTACATGCAGTACTGTAATGTATAACAGCATAAATCTACAGTATTAAACTGTACGGTACAATCAGAAAAATTATAGTACTGTATAAACAAGGTGTACTATACATAAAGAGACATTGAGACTCTACAAACAAGATGAACAGAACTGTACTAAAAAAATAAAATCGGTTATAAGTTTGAACAGTCATTAAACACATAGGTCATTAATGAGGAATGTCTGTATTTAATCTTTCATGTTAAGTGTTTAATTAATCTGGGTTTGATTTTTGTGACTGTTGTAAGACAACCAGCTTCCAATTTTACTTTTTTATCTCCTTATCTGCAATCCCTTCTCTGTCAGAAATGAAGTTTTCATATATGTGAGTGCAGGGCTTTTTTCTGAGCTCTCAAACTTTCCATGTAGAACTCCACTTTTTCCCCAAAATCCATTGGAAATCAGTATTTTTATGAAATAAAAATTAATTACTAGGGAAGTGAAATGAAAAAAAAAGATATGCTAAATAAAGGCCTTGATTTTTTATTAGATTCACTATAATAGAACAGACCTCTCTAAGTTTCTAAAAATTTCCTCTTCATTTCTTCCTCTTTATTGTGAGCCCTTTCAAAGATGGAACGAGTGCAGAGATCATGCTTTGAGGAGGACCAAGCTACACTGCTCTACTGATAATATTTCGTATCCTGTTCTAATGCCACTCAATCTGTTTTTCTTTTATTGAGGTAAAATATACGTAACATTTACCATTTTTGCCATCTTTAATGTGAAGTTCAGTGGCATTGAATACATCTATATTGTTTTGCAACTGTCAGCAATACCCATCTGCCAGACTTTTTCATCCTCTCAAACTGAAACTCTAGGCCTCTTGCTCACCTTCCCCAGCCTAGTAACCACCCTGGTAATCTACTTCCTGTCTATGAATTTGACTATTACAGGCAGGTCATGCAGGTGGAGCCATATGATATTTGTCCTTTTGTTTTTTACTTCTTTCACTTACAATGTCTTTCTTCATGTCTTTGAGGGACATCTGTACTGTAATGTGTATCAGAATTTTGTCCCTTTTTAAGGCTGAATAATATTCCATTGTATGTGTGTAAAAATGTGTTTATGTAGCTATCCATCAGTGGACATTTGGGTTGGGGCTATTATGAATGATGCAGCTGTGAACATTGCTGTACAAATCTCTACTCAAGTCTCTGATTTCCAGGGCTGGGGATTTAGCTCAGTGGTTCTGGCACCTGCCTCGAAAGCATAAGGTTCTGAGTTGGATCCTGGGTACCAAAAAAAAAGATAATCCAAGTTTCTGATTTCCATTCCCTGGGCATATACCCAGAAGTGGAACTGCTGGATCACATGGTTGTTCAATGTTTAATTTTTTGAGGAAGGGCCATACTGTCTTCAAAGAGGGTGGCACATTTTACATAGATGGCAGCAATGCACAAAGGTTTCAGTTCTTCCACATTCTCATTGACAGGTATTTTCTGCTTTTGCTTTTGCTTTTGATAATAGACACCCTAATGTGTATAAAGTGATCTCTCATTGTGGTTTTGATCTGCATTTCTGTAATGATTTGTAGCACTGAATACTTATTCCATGTGCTTATTGGCCATTTGCATATATCCTTCAGAGAAAGGTCTGTCCAAGTCCTTTGTCTATTTTTAAATTGTTGTTGAGTTGTGGAAGTTTTTATTCACTCATTCTTAATTATTATGACTTTATGTTTTGATATCTCACAGAGGACATTCTGCCTCCCTCCACCACACATACTTTTCTGTTGTTTTTCTTTAAAAGTGATTTGGGCCCAGTATGGATTATTAGGATTTTGATTAGAATTACAGAATATATGCATCAATTTGAGAGAACTGATATATTTTTGATATTGAATCCCTCTGTTATGAACATATTATCTTTACATTTATTAGTTTTTTAGTGCCTTTCAGTAAAGTTCTCCATAAAGGGATTTCATGTTTGTTAGATTTACTTCTAAATTTGATAATTGTAAGTGCCTTTATAGGTGGTATCTTCTAAAATTACATTTTCTGTTACTGGTAAATAGAACTGCGATTGACTTTTACATAGTGATTTTGTATCCAGAAACCTTTCTGAACTCTATCACTGATTTTAATAATTTATTTGTAAATAATGTTATGTTTTCCATGAAATCATAAAATCTGTGAAGTTTTTCCTTCCTTTCCAGCCGTGTGTGTGTGTGTGTGCGCGCGCGCGTGCGCACGCACGCTGGGAATCAAAGTCAGGGCCTCCAGCATGCTAGGCAAGCACTCACCCATGGAGCAAAATCCCCCAGTCCTTCATATACAGTTTTGTTTGCTTTCTTTTCCTTGGTCTAATATACAGTTTGGTATAATGTAATAATAGACTTCTCAGGCCTTGCTCCTACCCTCGAAACACTTTCAGAATTTCACCATTAAGGAGGGTGTAGGTTTTTGTGGGGGTTTTTTGGAGATGAAATCTTGCTATGGTGCCCAGGTTTCTCTCAAACTCCTTGGCTCAAGTGATCCACCTGCCTTAGCCTCCCAGGTCGTATGAGTATGTGTTGGCTTCTTAGTGAGGACTTGTAGTTTGATAGAGCATGGATTTGAATTATCTTGACTGTAGAGACCATGTTCTAAATGAACAGTTGGTTCCTGAATGTCTTGACAAAGGCTGAACAAACTTTCATGTAATGGACAAGATAGGAAATATTTTAGGTTTTGTGCGACACATATGTCTCTGTATTAGTCATTGTTTTCCAGAGAAACAGAACCAGACAGTAGATATAGATGCAGATGTAGATTTAGACGTAGAGATAGAGATAGAAATAGAGAGAGATAGAGATGTAGGTAGATTCATGAAGACTGAGAAGTTCCAGGTCTGTCATCCACAAGCTGGAGAAACTTGAAAGTTGGTGACATGCACTCCAGCCTGAGTCCAAAGGCCTGAGAGCCGGGAGTGTCACTGATATAAATCCCAGGCCAAGCACCAAAGACCAACGTCCAGTTCAGTCAACAGGGCAGAGAATCTCCTTCCTTCCTCCTTTTTTTTGGTTCTGTTTTTGATGTGAGAGAGTGAACCTAGGGCCTGTACGCGCTAAGCCCACCTCTATCTGTTTATTCTATTCAGGGCCTCAACAGATTAAATGCTGCCCTTCCCCACTGGGGAGAGCCATAGATTTTACTCAAACCACTCATTCACATGCTGATCTCAGCCCTAAACACCTTGCAGACTCTCTCAGAAATGATGTTTAAACAAATATCTGGGCACCTTGTGACCCAGTCATGTTGATGCACAAAAAAATTAACCATCACATATATGTCCTCCTCCTCCTCCTTTCCCTCTTCCTCTTCCTCCTCCCTTTTCTTCTTCACACCTCTTTAAAAATGTAAATTTATACTTAGCTCATCAGCTGTACAAAAGTATTTGCCAATCACTGATTTAGACATAGATAATCTCCCAATATCTGTATCCCGATGAAGTTTGCTGCTTCCTGTGTGCTGAAGTAAATAATGCATGCAAGTCAAGGGTCAGACACACAGCCACCACCCATTAGGAATCCATGCTACCCCACTGTCCCCATCGGACTAGGTGCCTTTGGAAATGAGAACCAACCTGGGCATTGTGATTATAGCAGCTACAGTGCAACCTGCTCTCTCTTGCTGCCCTCTCCTGGCTGGCCTGTTTTGAGGATCAGATGGGAATCCTGCTGGAATTCATGTGGTTCCTGAAATGCAGTTACGGTTGCTGGTCTGTAGACTTGTCCAAATCTGTACCAATGCATAGTACCAGGACAGATCTTAGTGCTGGTTATTGTGGCCAGGTTTACCTATAGGGTCTTAAGATTTTTGAGTGTAGGTATAGCATAAAAAGAAAAGTTATCACATACTTTTTGGGGTTCAGAAAGTGAGAGACCTCAAAGCATGTGCTGAGTGCTTTAAACTAAAAAGAGCCAAAGTCTCTCTGACCTTTTCCTGTGCTCCTGTCTCTCACTCCTTGTGGGGAGTGGGGCGGAGGGGGGGGGGTGTTGTTGTTGTTGTTTGGTTTGGGTTTTTTCTTTTGTTTTGTTTTGGTTTTTGTCTTTTTGAGACAGGGTCTTGCTGTGTAGTTCAGACTGGCCTTGAACTCACTATGTAGCCTAGGCTGGTCTCAAAGTCAAGCAATCCTCCTGCCTCAGTCTTCCAAGTGCTGGGATTACCAGTGTCCACCACCATTCCCAATTTCTCTCACTGCTCTTTCTCCCCCAGTGTCCAGGGAGAGGCTTTCTCTGAATCTCCCTTGTCTGCCGAAAGATAGAACCCCCAGAAAGGAATCCAACTGTGGCTAGTCTCCTCCTTGGGAATCTTACTAGCCAGGAAAGATGAACTTTGTCCCAGGAGAAGACTGAAGGAGGACTCCACAGACTTTCTCACAGGCTGGTACTTACTCTTCTAGGGCTGCTTGTTCCTTGAGAGAAACTTCATCTGCATAACAAGACAACCTTTGTTCACCGTGCGCTTTCCCCCTCACCTCCTGTAACTGGTTGCCCCTTGCCCCAGAAGCTCCAGGCTCCCATTCCCCTCTGTAGCTCAGGATATTATACAAGCTTCAACCATCTGGCCCTTCTTTCAGCCTCTCATTTTGTCGGACCCCCATGCATGTAATACATGTATTATCTTTTCATCTATCTATTGTCTTTTTTATGAGCTTTCAGAGGAGAGAGAAAATTTTCTTCTCCCCTAGGCAATGGACATTTCCCAGGTGCCAAGCGTGGATAAACATGTATTAGTTCAGCTCATTTTTATGACGACTGCTTAAGTGGATGTGGATCGGGACGTCCTCTGACAGCTCAGCATTTCCTTTGCACAGGGATAAAGTTGAGACCCAGAGGGATTAAGTGAGATGTCCAAAGTCCACAGGTATAGGCAGCAGAGCTCGAGCTTAGAGTTCAGTCCCTACTTAGGACTCCAGACTTGTGTTCTTAAACTGCTACCTGAGGTTGCCAGTCTAATTCAACAGAAATGAGAGGCATCCACAAATATGCATCTTTAACAGAATTCTGACGCAGGTGTCCCGCAGAGCTACATTTTGGGAACACGGCCTCTCATAAATAGAAACAGAGCTGTTTCTCACAAAAGAGTGAAATTAGTCAACAACAGAAGCCTCATGCGGTGGGGATGGGGGGCAAAGTGCCAGGCTGACCCTCCTTCGAATACACAGGTGATTAGAAGAAAGTGACAAAATGCAAAGATATCTCTTCCTGTCCCTCAGACCTCCCTACCCCCATCAAAGCCCCAGAGAAGTGCAGCTCAGTTGAAGTTGCCAAGGAGATATAACATCCCCCTTTGCCGACAGACCCCTGAGCAATTCTACATTGGTGATTTGATAACGCTCAAAATCTAATGGAAGTTTTGGCTGTTCTGAGAAACAATTTCGTATCTTAAGTGAAAATGCTTCCTGAGCACTTGGCAAATCCCTTTCATTTTTAAAAATAAGTCAGACCCATGCTCAGGCTGTCAGAGCTAGATGTGTTTAGGGCTTGCTGAGCAGGGACAAAAAGAAAAAGAATTAGTTATAATCTAAACACAATGAATCTGCAGTGAAACGGAGCGGTCTGGGCTACAATCATTTCTTGGCATGCTCTGGCTCCCAGCAGCCAATCAATGTTTGGCAAGAGATGGGGTGGAAACTTCTCCCCATCTGGTGGCCAATGTTTTCTTGAACTTCTGTGTCTTGCTTTGGCTCCTGGGAGGGTTGGACATGATCCACAGAGCAGGGAGGACACATACCTGTGAGGGCCAGCCACTGTCATAGCTTAGAGGAGAAATGTAGTGGGGAAAGAGCAAGATGATGCTGGGCATTGGTCTGGGTTGTTCGGCTAACATGGTTTAATCTTTCCACAACCCAGGAAGATGTTGGGATTACATCTTTATTTGACAAATAAAAAATCTGAGGCACAAATACACAAAGTACAGTAATGCCTCAGTTCATTAATGCTTCTGTTGGTAAACAATTCGTTTTGCAAACAAAAGTGTTCACCAGAATTTTGCTTCCAGTGCTTGCTTTGGCAAAACATATACTGAAATTTTGCTTCTGTTTGCAAACTCTGCATAAGGTGACAAACATGACCACCACAGCCATCTTCCCCACACAAACACAAACACAATCATCTTCCCCCAAATCATAAAACAAAATCATAAAACTACTGTCACTGCCCAAGACCATCCACTTAAGAAGAGGTGGTCAAGAATTGAACCCAGGTTTGGAGACTTATTCAATGCTAATGCACTTGCCTAGCACGTGCAGGGCCCTGGGGTTCAAATCCCAGCACCACATACAAAAAAAAAAAGCCACTGGCCCTTGGGTCCAAGAATAATGTAAACACAATGTTCTGTCTCTGAAAAACAGATTCTATATGTTAAGCAATAATCTCAGCACTTTTTTTTTCAGCCCTGGGAATTGAACTCAGGACCTTGCGCTTGCCAGGCAGGCGAGGCACCACTGAGCTACATCCCCAGCCCATCCTAGGACTTTTCAAAGTGCTCGTCAGGCCTGTGCGCTTCAGGCCCTTGGAATGAGGTGTTTGTGGTCACGGGAGTTCCATCCATCATTTGGTAATAAAAACAAGTATCTAAGAGGATGGTCAAATTAAGAAGGAAAAATACCCCTGAGCTCAAGAAACCTGTAATCCAACTGCAGAAATGAAATAATGTAGTATTTAGAAAAAGCCATCAAACTTATTACTAACCCACATGTCACAAGGGCCTGGTTTCTAGATCTGTACCAATTGCTAAATGTGTAGCCTTAGAGGAAGTTATTTCACATTGTTTGGGGCCTCAGAGTCCTCACTGGAGGAATGGAGAAGTTACTGGTCTCAAAGGGTTTTATTGTTAAGATTTGGTACTTGGTAGATACTTAATAAATGGCATATAGGGGTCCTAGGATAATGGAGGAATAGAATTAAGTGAAGGAATAGAAGTCCCTTCAAGAACTAACATTGGGGGCCAGAGATTTAGCTCAGTGGTTCCACCGCCTGCCTAGCAAGCACAAGGTCTCAAGTTCGATCCCCAGTACCAAAAAAACCAAAAAAAGTGACGTATCACAAAATATTTGGGCCGGGGATTTAGCTCAGTGGTTCTGCCGCCTGCCTTGCAAGCGGGAAGTCCTGAGTTTGATCCCTGGTACAAAAAAAAAAAAGAACTAACATTGGAATTGAGCTTTAATGTGGTGAGGACCCTGAACTTGCAGAGGAACCAGTGTTCCAGCTGTTTTTGTGACATGACAGAAAAGCCAACTTGAATTGCCTGAAATATAAATGGAATTTGTTGACCCATAAAACTAAGAAATGCAAGATTTAGATGTGGTCTAGTCTAGTTATTCATAACATCATCATGGCTCTGGCTGTAGATCTTTCAGTTGGTGCTCATCTGTGTCCCCATTTATGGTGCCAGCTTTGCTTATCATGGTAAAATAGCTGGACCAGCCCCAGACCTCACATCCAAAGTCCATACTCACCTTTTGTCCACTATTATCAGGGAAAGTCCTGAGAATCATTCTGATTGGATCAACTAGGATCACATCAACCAATCCCCGTGTGCAAGCAACTGGAATTCACCGATTGGCTTAGCTTAAGTCACTTGTTTCATCCTTGGAGTCTAGAGTAGAGTCCAGTTCTCTGAAAGCACAAGAGTTCCCCAAATGGAAACCGAGTTCTTGAGGAGCTGGGGCTGGGCAGGGAGATGACTACAGTGATCACAACAGGGAAATTGCTTTTATAAAAAAAAAAGGCAGGAAGGAGTGAGTTGCATATGAGAGTGACCCATAGGTTGTTTGGCTGGTACAGAATGTTCTTTGTTTTTCAGAGCGAGTTGTGAGAAACAGCATGGGGTTGGGGTGGACACTGGAAGGGGCTATCCTAGCCCAAGGCTTGGCTCGATTTTAGTGAAGTGTTTACCAGCATTAGTAGCACACTCAGGAAATGGGCCAGTTTCCTCCCATTAGAGAGGCTAATCCTTTACTCCTTAAGTGCAGTTTTTACTCTCCCTTAAACTGTGGGGATTAGAAGAGCGGGGAGCCCACAGTTACTGAGAGTCCACTATATGCTGACTTAGGGCTAAAGACTTTTTCTACACTCTCTCATCTAATGCTCCTAGTCCCTCTCTGAGACAGAAGCCATTACCTCATTTCACAGATTAGGAAGGAAAGAAAGGTTAAGTGACTTGTCCAGAGCCACTCTGCTCATAAGTGAGGAAAGGGGATTTTCAAGCCTTCAGAACTATTGACTCCAAAGCCCCCAAGCAGGTAACCATGTTGGGATTTTGCCAGGACATGAGGATTCCTCTGTCCTGTGTGTCATATCAAGCACCAGTGGTGATGACCCTTCTGCAGTCCATGGTGTCACCTGCTTCGAAGCACAAGCTTGTCCTTAGCTATGTTTACTATGCCCAGGAACACAGATGAGTGTGGGAGTCTGGTGGCTGGGGACAGCTCATGAGTAGGGCTCTGTTTGTACCTGCACTACTGGGCCTGAGGACAGGAAGTCAGGTCTGGGAGGACAAGATGGGCCCATGAGCAACTTTGTGGTCCTAGCTGTCATACTGTCCTCCTCCTCTACCCTATTGGCAGCGGTTACTGATATTTGTGATGTACCAGGTGCTCTCTTGGCACTTCTAGTATAGTCTCTCCTGGAGCCATCACAGAGCCCCTCTGAGGCTGGTGCTATTATTCTCCATAGATGAGAAAACCAAGGACAGACATGAAGGCTGAGGTCACAGCCCATGAGGCGTGTACTGTCATCCCTCCAAGAGGGTTCCCCGTGACTTCACATAAGGCTAACAAGTAGCTGAGTTGGGACTCAAGGTCGAGTTCTGGGTGATTCTAGAGACTGAGCTAAGCACTTTGCTGTGAAGTGCAATTGTTAAGAAAAACCTACAGAGAAGTGATTTGGCCTTGTGTAGCTCTGCCTGGAGAGAATTTCCAGTGTGTTCCCAGGAAAGCTCACAACCCTCTTTCTTGGAATAAGCACAAGTCTTTTCCTGCATTATCTGTGTAGACTGATGTCACAGCCCCTCTCCCCAACTCCCTACTTCTTCACCTTCCTCAAAACACCTGACATGGGTCTGAACCATCCATTTCCAGTGTGAGTGCCCCTAAGGAATGTCTACCTGCAGCAAGTTGAGTGAGAATTTTCTGGAACCTCAACCACATCACCCTCACCCTGATGCTGATGTGGATAGTAAGCCTCTTATTTTTTAAGGTTACAGACAACAAACCACAGACCCTCAGAATGGCAAAGACCCAGGAAGCAATCACAAGGTATAACAACTGCTGCAGAAGGTGACTGCAGGGAAGTGGATGCCCCCTCTTCTTTAGGTTCTGTTTTTAGCTGTGTTTTTCAGAACAAGTAGGTGCCATGGTGATAGGAGCCATAGAAATAGATGAAGCACACCTCCCAGCACAGGGCTGCAGAGCCGTTCCCATGGAAATGCACTAGGGAGAGCCCAGGGCCTCTGCTCCCAGGCCTGCCAGCTGCACCCAGGGAAGAAGACCCCTGGGGAATGGCCCCTGGAGGCTTCTCACTGCCTCTCTGGGATTGTCCAGGGTCCATGAATGCACACCCTTCCCACCAGGATACCCCTGGACCTTCTCTCCCAGTCCTCCCAGTGAACTTGCTTTACTTTTGCCCTGTGCAACAAGCATCTCACCTCACAGTGACCTTAAAACTAACCTTGCTAGGCTTCCTGTCACACAGTGGGGAGCATGTGGTCCCCATTCTTCCCGGCTCTGGAACTGTCACTGGTTTTATGCAATGGCAATAAAGAATTGACGGGGCAGGGACTACGTCCTGAACATTTGGTGCTCAGGAATATTCATACAGTGAAATCTCAGAAGCTCTAAGTCAGTAGGCCAAGCAAGGTGGGTATAACTCTCCCTGGTCTTGTGGTTTTGAGTTTGTGAAACCTCAGGCATTATAGCACGAGGCCCAGCCTTAACTGTTCTTGGATGCAACTTTAGCGGAACTTTTGAAACAATAGCTTGGGCCCAAACCATAATCCCTACACAAATACCTCTGCAAGGCTGTTGACAGGTACATAAATGAACTCAGTCAGAGCTTAGCTCTTTTTAATGTAGTCTTATCATATGTCTTCGGAAACGTAACCCATATATACATACATCCTTTAAACCTAATGGTCTTGTATTAGCCCAAGCAGGAGATAATTAAGATTAAAGGTGGGCTCTATTTTACACACACACACACACACACACACACACACACACACACACAAACACTGGATGATCAAAAACTACAGTGAACAGTTAAATTTTTAATATTATTACAATAAAAGACATATTGCCATTAATACCCCTCCACACACACACTTTGAACATACTCATCCCATCATTCTTGCCACTTTAGAAAGCAGTTCTGGAAGACCTCTTTCATGAGTGTCTTTATATTATGTGATCAAAAATATGGTAAATGCTGTTGCTGAGTGCCATCCAACAGAAAAGTAGACTTGTAAAAACATTATGGTGTGTCCTCATCCACCTTATTCACTGGATCTCATGCTGTGTGGCTTTTGGCTTTTCCCCAAATCAAAATGATCATGAAAAGTAAATGTATTGAATGGATTCAGGGAATCAAGCAGCCCAACAGTGCAGCTAAAGACATGACAGAGGTCTTCTAGAGCCACTTCAGAAAGTGGTAAGAAAAAATGGGATCAGTGTGTTGGAAGATTGGAGGAATATTTTGGAAGGGAATTAGTGCCAATATGACTTTTACTGTAATAAATTTTAAAAATTTAAACATTCACTGTAGTTTTCTATCACACCTCATATCTGTTTCCATACATTTAAGCTATCAGGTGGCAATGTTTCTTCAGGGCTGGAAATGTATTTGCAGACTCATATATGGCTGTGAAACCAGTTGTTTTAAGGACTAACCAAATGAAATTAATTTTACTCTCAATTAAAGTTAATATATACACATCCCTGAAATAAATTTTTAAAAATTGAGACACAGAGCCGGTCATGGTGTCACATACCTGTGATCCCAGGACTTGGGAGTCTGAGGTGAGCTTGAAGCCAGTCTAGGCTACATAGTGAGTTCATGGCCAGCCTGAACTACATAGTGAGACCTTGTCTCAAAAAAATACTGACACTATCAATCAGTAACACTATTGATCATGAATAATTGCTTAAGTCGTTACAGATTATGAATATCATAGAACTGAAAGATGCTGATGAAATGCCTATCCTGGCATATGTGGCATTTGGCACAAACAGAAGCCTAAAGACTAAGAGTAAGTACTTTGCTGGGTAGTTTAGTGTGTCGTCTATGGACACAGGCAATATCTCCAGGTCCTTTCCCAGTGATTGAGATGCATGGAGCCTCCAACCTTTCCAACTAGGCAGTGGTGCTCACAGTGACCTTGAAGTATCCTTGTAAGTCATGTCATTGAACATTGAACTGGGTAGTGTAAGGGCAGCTAGACATCATTAAAGCAACCGCCTAGTTTACCCAGGATTCATCCATGGAACCGTATGACTCAGCATTTACTGGTGGTAATATCTACACTCAAATGCCGTGTGGGTTCCTGGGTCATCTACACTCAAATGCCATGTGGGTTCCTGGATACAGGAATTTAGCTTGATGGAGCCATTGAGAAACTCCACACTAAATCAGCAGACACATGTGCTCTAGTTTTACAGGCCAACTATGAAACAGAAGGCCGGGCCTTTCTTGCCCTCAGCAGTCATACCTTGGAGTTTCACCACTTGGTTGGGTTACTTTACTTGACTAACTAAAAGCAGATTCACTTTGAAAAATGAGGCTCTCAAATATTCTGTAACTCTCTAGGCATGGATGTTCACAGTCATGTTGGTTAGAGTTACTGCCAGATTTTCAGAGACATGAAGCTAATGTTTAGCCATGTGAGGCATACACACATAAACCTTCCTTCCCTGTGATGTGCTCCTTTCTAGGAGCAGGGACAGGAAGTCTGGTTCGAGAATAGTTGATATTTAAGACATGATCTGGGTCTAATGTGACTTACCACATTGGTGATTTGAAACTATACATTTAAATCACAATTTGTATTTTTAATTTCAAAATTTTTATTTGGAGAAGTATGTATAACATTAAATTTGCCATTTGAGCCATTTGTGGCATTAGGTACATCTACTTTGTTGTGCAATTATCACCACCATCTATTTCTGAAACATTTCCATCTTCCCAAGCTGAAACTCTGCATCCATTAAACACTAATGCTCCATTCACTTTTCTTCCCCAGCACCTGCCCATCACCATTCTACTTTCTGTCTGTGTGGAATTTGACTACTCTGGGTATTTCATACAAGTAGGATAATACAGTATTTGTCTTTTTGTGTCTGGCTTCAGTTAACAAAATGCTCTCGAGGTCCACCTACATTGTAGCATGTGTCAAAGTTTCTTTCCTTTTCAATGCTTACCCACAATTTAATTTTTCTAAAGTTTATTTCATTCTCATTTTTTTGAAACAATTGCAAAGTGACAGAAATTGCAAGAACAGCACTCCAAACTACCTTTTTAAATCATATTATTCCTCAAATTTTAATTATTTCTATATGAACTTATGGATTCCTCTATTAGTAAGCTACAATCTGTTCCTGTCATTATTAATTTTAAACCTCCAAATTCCCCAACCTGACCATGACAGCCCCTTTAGTCTGTGTCTCTTCTATGTGCCCCCATGACTCTTTGAGCACACCTTCGCTTCTTGGCACGAAAAGTTACTCCAGGTTCATCTTATTATTTCCCTAGCGTTGGCCATGGAACTCATATTTCCTCAAGGAATCCTGATTTATTTTAATAGAAAATGGTATTTAGGATCCAAAATCCAAGCGTTAATGTGCTCATTCCTATTGAGGTGTTGCTACTCCCAGGCAGGTATAGGGGATGGTTCCCTACACACACACACACACACACACACACACACACACACACTTCTGTTTTTTTTTTTTTTTTTTTGAGACAGGGTCTTACTGTGTTAGCCAGGCTGGTCTTAAACTCTCAGTCCTCCTGCCTCGGCCTCCCAAGTAGCTGGAGTTAGAGGTGTGTGACACTGCACATGGCTCTACCTTTACTTTTTCAAAAATTGAGCTCTATGTACAGACATTCCTCATATAACAACTTACTTATTTAACAACTATTCAGACTTATGACCAAGGTGAACCATTCAGGCTTACAACCCACCACCAGGACATAGGATGCACATTCAGACTTAATATGCAGGAACGTGAGCAACAGTGTGGCCTTATGGTTTCTTCTACAGTGCAGTACTGCAATTTTTGCTGATTGTACTGTACTGTAGTTTTATGTTCTCTTATACATTACAATACAGAATGTAAGAGTTATGCACATGAAAGAAAGTCATCAAGTTGGAGTTTTCTTTGACCATTTCTTTGTTCTGAATATTGTAATGTACATACTATACAGTAAGTTGCTGACTTACCAACGAGTTCTGTTCCAGGATAAGTCAGATTCATTTGTAATACAACAAACAGAGTTTTATACACTTTTGACACAAATATACAATGTAAAGCATAAAAAAAGTGAACACACACAAAAATACAGTAAGTCCCCAAGTGTACTATACTACTGTACTCCATCACACTGTTCAGTAAGCACACAGCAGCACAACTGTGATGGTGTCTGATAGACACGTGAGCTACTTCCTCGATTTGTTTGCATCTACAGATGTGCGTAATGTGAGGTCTGTTCGTATCTGTGAAAGTTTGCAACTTGAATGTTTGTAAGTTAGAAACTTACTATACAGAATTCCTTGTTTAGTGACCTATTCACTTAACAACCTAGTCTCGGGAACTAAACTCGGTCATTAAATGAGGAATGTCTTCGTAAAAACCACTGGTTTATGCTGATACATCTAGGGTTAATCCAAAACCACAGGGTTTATTCTAATTTTGTTCCCTTCCATGTTTATGATTCCTTTCTCCAACAGTGAGAAACCCAGGTTCCTTGATCTAAGTATGAAACTTTGTTTGCTTGATCATGAATATAATGGATCTCCACCAGCACTGCCTCAGCTGCCCCTCATTCTGCTTGGCCTCTCTCTACCCCAGCCCATACCAGGCCAACATCCCCCATGTGCATGGACACCCCTCACTCTCATCAAGCTGGGACATCATGGGCCAAGCCATCCTCCCTGGGTTGTCCTTACCCCTCTTGGGCTCTGACATCCTGCTTTGGACCACTGCAGCTTCCTGTTCCCTGTCCTCCACCGTGAATCAGACCTACCCCTGACTCTGGGACTGAATAGTTTACAAAAGAGAAGGAGCCACCATCTGCCTTGATTAAAGATTATTGTTTGTTAACAATCCTTTGCATCCTGGGAGCATTGTATCTGACCTATTAAATAAACAAATACTAAAAATTATGACTGCCAGCCTTTCCCCAATCTTTTGTCTCTGTTATTGTAATGACATTTTTTGATGAAATGTTTGTATGGTTAGGATGCCTTCTTCCTTACTGCAACATTTATTTTGCAAATTTGCAATTGTATTTAGGCTACCACCAGCAACTCTCTTGGCAAACACTGAGCAACTCCCACCACAAAAATTAATGAGTAGAGACAAGGTCTGTCCACCTACTCATTCTGTTCTTCCATTATCAAGTTGTAAGGCTGTGGGGAAGTGATCCAGGGGACATCGGCAGAAACCAGAAATGGAGTTTTGTAGCACTGTGAATTGTATGCTTTTGCAAATAACCTGTTCTTCTTGGCTACACTGTAAGCTTCAAGAAAGTGGGCTGTGTCTCCTATTTTTTATGAGGTCCCAAATGCAATTCTATAAAAGTATAAGGCAGCCCCTGTGCTTTTTGGTTGGCTGAAGCCAGATGGCTTCATTGTGGTGGTGTGGGAGAAAGAACATGGGTTACAAAGCTGTGGAGGTTTGGTGCTCTTTGTCTTTCTTGACCTCCATGAACCAAACACTCACTGCCCTTGGCTCCTGGGGCACTTGTCTTCTCTCCTGCCTCCTTGGCTGCCTCATCCCAGGGACCTTTGTGTAGGCTGCAGGACTCTGCCCCTTCTCCCAACAGGGGACATAAAATGAGTGCTTTCTGTGACCTCGGCTGTCCCCCCAAGTGTGCTCCCAGAGCTGGCTGGTCTTGCAGGACACACGAAGGACTCCGGAAGCCTGTCCCCTGCCAGCTTCTTTTCTGGAAAGGAGGCTTTCTAGATGCACATCTCTCATGAGCCTTGGTGAGCTGGCCTCTGCACCTCCTACCCACCCCCGGCCCTGCTTCTGCCACCTTCTACCTGTATCACACACTCTTACGGCATGGGAAACTGGGTACCTCTGTGCGCCTCCCTAACATCGCTCCTGCTGTACCCTGGACTGACAGGGTCTTTTCTTTTTGCACATCAGATGCCCCTTTATACTCAGCGCCTTCCTCTCTTTCACCCCTACTCCATGAGGGCCAGGAGCACCCAGCACGTGGTGTTAGAGTCAACTATTTACCTTTCTATCTTTCCCCAAGAGACCAACATGGCAGTAATTATGTGTTTAATATCTGTCTCCCCGGCTGGTAAACCCTTGTGAGCGTGGGCTGCAGCTGTCTTATTCACTATTGTGTCTCTGACATGCTGTGCACAGTGATAATTGCAAGCAACAAACACTTCCAATTAAAGCATTAACCAAGGACCAGGCCAAGAAGTGTCCCAAGAATCTCACGTGTGTCAACTTATTAACTCTGACTACAACTCAGTGAGGTGTGTACTACTAGTAGTCCTATTTTACAGATAGAAAAGTAGACCCACTCCTAAGTATAGAGCCAGGTTTAGGGTCCAGACAGCCTGGCCTGAATCTGCTATTTACCATGATGCCTGATGAATGAATGGAGGAGTGGGTGTGTGGGTGGATGGATAGATGAAGAAAGAAGAAGTGCACATAATGGGGGAAATAGCAGAAAGTAAGTGTCCTATGTGCAGAAAAGGGGACAGGAAGGGGGGTTTTACTGAGCATGAAGGCCAGTGAGCAGATGAGTCAGGCCAAAGTGGAGAATCTGTGTGAGGGAGACAAAGGGAAGGAACAAGAGCATCACTAGTGGGGTGGGATGGGGTGCTAAGGGTCGGGAACCCACCCTGAGGGGTTGGTGGGGGTTTGTGGGCAGAGGGCAGGTGTAGAGGGGAGGGAGGGAAGAGCTTATGAGAGTACAGCTCAAAGTGGCACTGCTCCTTGGGTTTTAAAAGAGCAAAAAGGCTTAAGTTGGGGCCGGGGATTTAGCTTAGGGGTTTCGCCGCCTGCTGTGCAAGTGCAAGGACCTGAGTTCAATCCCCAGCACCAAAAATTAAAAAAAAGGCTTCAGTTTGACATCAATCAAACCAAGATTCTATGGAGGATGTTCAGGTCTCAGGACTAAGCTTGGGGCTGAATGGAAACAGACAGTGTTGAGTTGGCCTGGGTTCTCATGGCAATGAGGGACCTTCGGAAGCCCTTCCTTGCCCCTCAGCTTCTTCTAGGAGCCACCTGTAGATTCTTGCTTATTGTGCCCTCCACCCATTGGAGAGTGACCTACTAGAGGCTAGGAACCTGCTCTGCTTGGTCCCCTCTGTTGGCCCAGGGTTCTGCTCAGTGCCATGGTGTATTAGGTAGGTAATGGGGATGAAGAAATGGCATCTGTCTTCTTCCCTACTCCCCCAGGGCCCTTGGGGTTGATGGTCAGGAGCCAGCAGGGCCCACTGAGGTCAAATCCAGGCTCCATCCCTCCTTGCCCCTCAGCCAAGCTCCTGTGGCATGGAGTCTCCTGCTCAAGTCCCCTTTCTGCACCCTGGGGCTAGAAGTGGCCCAGGTCACAGGTTATCATGAGGCTTAGCAGCCACCTGTGTCACAGGCACCCAGCACTCAACAAGAGACAGCTGTGACTATTGCAACAGGGTCCACATCCCAGGCATGTGCTCTTTAAATTAGTTGTGTTTTCCTCACCTCTGCATGCTCAGGGTGCTCAGACCACCAACTACATCCCCGATGAGTGCAGAAACCCAGGACTGACCTGAATCCTCAGAGCTATAAGGATTGATTATATTTTACTGTAATGTTTCATTTCCATTTTTTATTACACAAGATGCGGTGCTACTCCAAAGGCTCAGAAAAGACAAAGAGCAGAAACCTGTCTTCCATCAAGGCCACCCCATGGCACTGTGCAAACCATGGTGTGACACCACTGCTTCTGCCCCATGCCCAGTTCTTAGTGTCCCCTCTATAAGCAACGCTGGCACCAAGCTTTTCCTCATTCTTCTAGAGATGGACCTGCACAGATCATGGGTGTGTTTGTGTATATGGAATTCTCTACCTTGCCTTGTTCACTTTACATCTTTGGCAGATTGTTTCAGATGTGTGAAAAGTTGCTTTGTTTTTATTTTTTTTTTATTTTTTTGGTACTAGGGATCGAACTTGGGTCTTTGTGCTTGTGCAGCAGGCAGCGAAACCACTGAGCTAAATCCCCAGCCCGCTGCTTCAATTTTAAATAGTTACATAGTGTCCCTTTGTGTCCTATGGAGGGCCAGGGATTTAGCTCAGTGGTGCCATGCCTGTCTTGCAAATGCAAAGTCCTGAGTTCAATCCCTGGTACCAAAAAAAAGAAAAAATCCAAATTCCTTTGTATGGTATGGCTATTCTGCTGTGGCATGAATGTTTCCCCCATAAGCTGATTGAGATTTAATCCCCAGATGCATGTGCTAGTGGTATTTGGAGGTAGGCCCTATAGAGGTAATTAGTGTTAGATGACATCATGAGGCCCCCGCCATGACATTAGTGGCTTTATAAGAAAAAGGAGAACCAAGCTAGTACCATGTTGTTGTATTTTGGGCCTAGATGTCCCTCCAAAGCCTCATGTGGTCTTAAGTGGGGCTTTTTCAAAGGTAGCTGAATCTAGCGTGTGTGATGCAATGATATGTTGGAGGACACCAGGATTAGGGGTATGAGTGCTACTCATCCTCAGTAGCGAATAAGATAAAAGGGGCAGAAAGCCATTGTTAAGGCCCCCTGTTGCTTTTGCTGTCTTCCTCTGCCATGAACTGATGCCCTTCTATCATGTGCCACTCTGCCTTGGAGCCAGCCAATATGGACTGAAACCTCTACACACTGTGAGCTAAATAAACCTCTCCCCTTTAACTTTGCATGTCAGGTATTTTGTCTCAGCTACATGAAAAGTTAACTAAGACAATGTGATGCCCTCTGCCATGTTACATTGCACCAAGAAGGGCCTCCCTAGTTGCTGGCACCCTGCTCTTGGACTTCCCAGCCTCTGGAATCTTGAATCAAATAAACTTCTCTTCTTTATAAATTAGCCTATCTCAGGTATTTTGTTATAGCAATAGAAAGCAAAGACATGTACTGCAGTTCATTTAGCTACTCTTCCATACAACCAAGTCTCAATCTGTTTAATCAAGCTTTATTAGGTTGTTTCAAAATTATTTCTATTACAAACAATGTTGGCCTGTTCTCTACCATTTCAACCACTGTTTGAGAACATCTGTAGGAAGCATTGCTAGAACTGGATTGCTTGGGTAAAGCAGAAAACTGACTCAATGATAGTAGAATTTCAGTCATCTTGATAAGCACAGAGGAGATGTCTTTATACTGGAGTTGTAGGTGTGTCAGGTCCTGCCAGGATTTTCTGTGGGACCCCTCTTTAGTATATTTGATGTTAGGGGATAATATTTGTGAGTTTGATAGTTTGTTCTTCTCTAAAGATAAAAGAGAGCGCTCTCAACAGAAAAGTGGCTCTTTGGACAGCAGCCCAGGCTCCCTGTTTGGGTATCATCTCACCCTACCTCTAGAGGAAGACACTGGGGAGAGAGACATCTGGACCACCCAACAGTGGCCTCACCAGAGGTCATTGTACAAAGCCTGAGAAAGTAAAAATTCAGACCCCAAGGAAACATACAGGCTCAAGAGACTCTGAGCCCACAATCACCTTGCAGGGATTAAACAGATGGCCCCTGCTAGTCCTAAGAAATACTGAGGATGTAGGGCCAGGGATTTAGCTCAGTGGTTCTGCCACCTGCCTCCCAAGTGCAAGGACCCGAGTTTGATCCCCGGTACCAAAAAAAAAAAAAAATTGAAAAAATACCGAGGATGTGATTCCTAACACCACAAAATGGAGAGATGGAGGGATGGAGGAATAGATGGATGAATGGATGGATGGATAAATAAATATGTAGATACATAGATATAAATCAATGAAGCAAACCTAAATTTAGACCTGCTTTTGAACTGGGCTCTACTTGCTAGTTCTGGGAGTTTAGGTAATTTGTTTGAATTTTCTGAGATAGTTTTCTTGTGTAATGGGATTAACAATGCCTTTCTTGTGGGATGGTAGTAAGGAACCAAGAGAAGGTGTGAGGAAAGGCCCTAGCTTGCCTCTGGCTCACAGTGGGTACCCATATGTGGCCAAAATTGCTGTCATTCATTATGAGTGGACATTGTCTGATTGGTATATGAGGGACTTTTCTTGGTAGGAGCCAATGAGCATGCACTTCACCCTCTGCTTGACCCCAGCCTTCAAGGGGGATGATTCTGTAAGGCGGGGGCTTTAGACCTTCTTTCTCTCCCAGTGGATATGATGCCCCTCCCAGCATGCATTTCACCAGGCAGGTTCTTAGCTACACTTATTTACCTCCAGGCCAAGAAAGCAATGTAAAATTCTCTTACACTGATACTGAAACAATAATAAATTAAGGAAAGAAAAGACAACAGGTTAAACGGGGTGGTCAACAGGTACCTGTGGGCATCTCATCTCTAGATTTCGGTAAGCTCCATTTCCTCCTCTGAATAGAAAGCGTGCACAGTTCAAAGGCTCTGGCCATGGTCCCTCCATGGTCATGGAACGGATCTCTGGCCATGCTGAGTCCCAGGCGGAGGTGCTAAGTCCTCTGAGTGGCCCTGGGACTCTCAGACATCCAGGATTTTAGCTGGTGACTCAGCTGCTGGGCCAGGGGGCCAGGCCTGTCAGGCCCAGGCGAACTCTCAAAGACTGGCAGACAAGTGAGGCTGGGCCAGATAAAGCAACTGGTTTAGGCCACTGGGGTAGGAATCCTACCTCGCCCAGGCCCTCGGGCACCCCGCCCCAGCCAGCAGAACTAACTGTTCTCTCCTCTGTGTCTTCTTTGTTCCTGCAGCTATTAAAGCACTCTTGAGAGTTTTAAATACACCTCTCCCCCTTCCAGGGCAATCTTCTTTTTGTTTTGATTGTTAGAGGTTTTATGCAATCTCAAATTCTTTGTTAAAATGGCCCTGGGGCTTATAGCATTTTCTGTCCTTGAGATTAGAGTTGAAAGCATAAATTGGAGGTTAGGAATCCCGTTGGGTACTTCTCTTTAGATAGAAAAGGTTGTGGAAAATGAGGCTTGCTCAGAACCTTCACTATGAAAACTGCCCCTAGAATCATGCTTTTGTCTATTCTACAGTCAGCCAGTTATTCAACAAACACTTGAACCTTACTTTTGTATTATTATGCAAGGACCTGGGTTTCTTTGTATAAAAATGACATAAACCATCCTTAGAGGTCACCACAACGTGAATTTGTAGTGCAGATTTTACTAACACACTGAGCCCGTATAAGAAGTCAGTTTACAGGATTCCTTTCTGGGCATAACTGAGCTTTGAGACCATCTCTATTTTTAAAAATAATTTTTAAAACTTTTAAAAATGGAACTCATTCATTTGATCACTCCATCGAAAGTGCTTTTTGGATGTACTACATGCTTAGGTTGCGGTCCATGCTCCAGATCCTGGGGAGGACACCTAGTGTGTGTCCCTGCCTTCGAGCACTGGGACAGAGGAGCACAGGGTCCAGTAAAATATTAGGTCACTGTGACTCTAGGCCAAATGAGAGGTACCAAGAATGTCCCGAGAATGGGTAGGGGCCTGGAAGCCTCCTGGCTGCTCCAGAGAGGTAGATTCTGAACTGCTTTTGAGGACTAGAAGGGCCTTCAGAGAGGGAGTCAGAGGCTGAGTCACCAGCATTAGGAATTTCCCACTAGAAACTCAGACTAACCCAGCAGAACTTGCTCCAAACAAGCCCATCCCAGACAGCCCCGGAGGTGGTATCTGCTGCTGACCCTGCACCTTGCAAGAGGCTGCACCTTCTAACTTGTCCACCTCCTCCATCCCTCCCCCCCCCCCCCCGATTCCTTGCAGCCCATTTAAGGGCGGCCTGATACTTTTCACACTCCGCCTGAGGTCCTGCCTTCCCTCTGACATAAGAGCTTGACTCTACAAAAGAAAGCAATTATCAGATTCACATCTGGCATGGCTGGGGGTAAGTAGTGCTACTTGCTTAAAAAATAATCCTGGCTGAGTATGGAAGTCCATAAGTGTAATCTTGGGAGGCTGAATCAAGAGCACCACAACTTTGAACCCAGCCTGGGTGACTTAGCAGGACTCTGTCCCAGTAAAGAATAAAAACCAACAGCAAAAAGAGGAGGGTGGCTGGGGATGTAAATCAGTATGAAGGTCCTGAGTTTAACCCCAGCAGTGGAAAAAAACAAAACAAAACCAATCTTGGAAATACCAAGATTTTGTTTGGGGCCAGAAATTCTGAGGACTTTTAGCTGTTGCATGGAGCACAAGGCAAGAGCAGAATGCTAGCAGCTCTGGTTACTACTTAACTTCCCAGAATGATCTGGCATCTTCCACCAGATTTCAGGTGTGGATCTTCATTGGGGATCTAGAGCCACCTACCACTGCTCGGTCACCTCAACTGCACACAGAGAAGTGCCTGTGGGCTCAGATGATGAGAGGGGTTTTCCTTCAGGGGAAAAGTGCCCCCAGTTATGCTGCATTGTCCTCTGATTTGATTCAGACTAAGCCTTCCCACCCTGGACTGGCCTCATTCTGAGGGTTGCGTCCATCTCCCCACTGTCTCCCAGAGAACACCCAAGGGTCTTGCAAGAGAAAACACATCACATTTGTCACTGACCTAAGTCTCGGCCAAAATTCACAATTAAAAAAACAAACAAACAAACTTCTGGTGGAAATACAAGAGGCAAAACCAATAACACTGTTTAGAGTATTAGGACAAGACAATTTTCGTTTCGTTTAATGACAGGCCTGGCCTCTGTTGCCATTTTTGGGTTAACAGTTATCCGTACAAGGCACCCCAGAAACTTAGTGGCTTAACACCATACTTCCCACAGCTCTATACCAAGGCTGGTCTCAGTGGCGTGGTTCTTCTGTCTAGGTGGTGGCCTCTGGGCTGGACCATCCAAAATGGTCCCTCCCTTAGGGGCCGGGGATTTACCTCAGTGGCACTGTGCCTTCCTTGCGAGCTCAAGGTTCTGAGTTCGATCCCCAGTACCAAAAAATAAAAAGGTCCCTCCCTCACGTTTTGGTGACCCCTGGGGCAATTGAATGGCTGGGCTTAACATTTCTTGCTCTCCTGTGAAGCTTTTCCAACAGTGGCAACCAAACTTCTTTGCATGGTAGCTCAGGACTCCAAGAGAGGGCATTCAGAAAGACAAGCCTTAGTGTACAAGTGTATACAGGACACTCACTAATGTCCTGTGGGCCAGAGCAAATCCCAAGGCCAAGGCCAGAGTTTATGGGCAAGGGTGACACTGGGGTAACATCCCCCTGAACACCAGGAAGCATGACTGATAGAGAAGCACCAAGGTAAGGCTCTGTCCCAAGCCACTATACACAGTCAGCCGGCACTAAACCCAGGTGACAGTTGCTTTCTGGGACCTCAAAGGGACGACAGAGCAGAGCAGCCAGGACCTTAGCCCCTGGAGTCAGCCAGCCTGGGCATGAGTCCCAGCTTTACTCCTTACTTAGCTGCAGAGGTGTGGGTGAACTGCGTGATCTCAGTCCTCATCTCCAAAATGAAAGTAGCCTGACTCTTCCCTCTGGGACCCTCGGGAAGGCCACCTGAGCTGAGGGAAGGCGCTCAGCCCTCGGCACCTGCTGCTGTGAAATGTTTCAGGATGAGAGCAGCTCATTTACCAAAGAGTCCAGCTCAGAACTCTCTTCTGGGGCTTTCAGTCAGATTAAGACCCTTAAAGAAGGTTTTGTTTTCTTGTTATGAAGTTTTTAAAAATTGATTTTGGAGGGAAAAGCTCAGAAGAATCGCTCCACTTCTCTCCACAAGGAGAAAGTGTCATGAGCTTAATTGAAGCCCAGGACTTCCGGGGTGTGTGAAGCCCTCCAGACCTTTAAGGGAGGCCCCGTGGCTTCATTCCTCCCCAAAAAGGGACAGGAGAGGCCTCTATTCTGTGTCCTGTTGCTGATGGTGACAACACAGACTTTTCTATTCATATCTAGTGGTGGAGACAAACAAAACCTAAACACAGTGCCCCTGGAGTACATTTAATTAAAACGGAAACAAAGAAGCTTTGTGAATGTAATGCCTCCTTGATTTATTGTATCAAAAATCCAATTTGTCCTCACAATAGGCTCTGGAGGGAAGAAGCAGCGCGTAGGGATGGGAACCGCTCTGAGCTGCTGTCTTCCCTCCACCTCCCTCCTGATTGTTTTTGGAGCTATGCTGGGCTTACATGAGACATGAGGCAGCAACGTTGAGATTCTGGCAGCTGGAGTGGCCGGGCATCCTCATTTGGGAAGTAGCATTGGCAGGCACCATCGGGTTTGAGATAAATGAGTTCCAGGCCGCACTGGGTAGAGTAGGAGCTTGACCTGGATTTTCCCCAGCAGATGGCTGAAACCGCTCCTCTCCACAATGAGGAGGAAGGTGCTAGGGCTGGTGATGAAGCCATTTCATCACCATGGAGTCTCCATGCCATGGCCAAGTAGATATGGTGCAGTTACGAAGTGGGAACAACTCAGGTTTAAATCCTACCTGTGCCTTACACTGGCTGTGTAACCCTGGGAAAATCACTTGATCTCTCAGAGCTTTATTTCTCTGAATGATTAAATGTGCAAATTGCCTAGCACAGAGACCTTGGAACATCACAAGCACTCAATAAATACTAGCTAACAATATTATTGATTGCAGAAAAGAAATATCCAGATGTTGATACAGCAACAGTTAGGAGAATTATCTCCAAGGTTATTTCTCCAGTAGAGCATCATTACTTTTTTTTCTTTGGAATGGTCTCAGTCTTAGTCCATTTTCTATTGCTAAAACAGAATACCTAATACTGGGTAATTTATAAAGGAGAAAAGTTTGTGTTGGTCTACAGTGATGGAGGCGGGGGGAGCCAAGAGCCTGGAGCCAGCAACTGGCAAAGACCTGATGCTGCTTCAACTCATGACAAAGCAGAAGGGCAAGCAAGTGCATGCCAAAGACAGCAAACAGTAGGAGTGAGCTTCCTCTACAACCACCTGCTCTCGTGGGAACCAAACCTGCACCGTGAGAGCAAGAAGCCACCCACGAGAAAGAAGGCATGAGGCCATTCATGAGGATCTTGCACTCACCAGTCCGCACCTCCCAACACTGCCACCCGAGAAGCCAAATTCCAAAACTCAATCATGCAGTCTTAAGTTTAGAATACTGAGAAAAACACAGGGAAGAAAATTAAAGGCACTTTCAGCCTTGTTACCTAGAGACAACCATGATTAATGTGTAGATATATTTTCTTCTAGTTCTTTCTCTCATCAATTTTATACAAAGGATGTGTCAAACACACTGTTTTGCTACCTAGTATTGTTCCTTCAATGATGTATCTCAAACATGTTTAATGTAATCAATACACATTTCTTCTGTACCATAATTTCAAGTATCTTTATAGGATGTATCCGTATAGGGTTCCATTGAATGAATGTAAGCCCATCCTCTGCTTCCTGAGTACAGATGTGTTAACTTGCTGAGGTGTCTTTGAGGTAGAAATGATTATACCCATCTTGCAGATGGAAAAAGTGAGGCTGAAGATGCAGAGCCACTGCCCGTGCTCACAGTCAGAGGCAGAACCAGATCCAAGCTCAGAATGGTTTCCCTCCAAAACCAACACACTTCCCATTCCAGAGGATGTCTGGCTGCCTCACAGGAGGTTATGGCGTTGCAAGTGAGGGTCTTCCTCTCAGAGATTCTGTACGCATGCTCAGTCAACAGTCAATTTGCCCAAACAAAAGACAGCAACAGGCTCTTCCCCAAAAAGGATAACCCAGTGGCCATTAGTTATCGGGGCAATGCACATTGCAACCACAATGTGATACCACCATACGGCTGCCAGAATGGCTGGAATGAAAAAGACAGGCTTCCCAAGCACCAGAGACACGCCACTGGTGAGAGCATGAATTGCTTCAGCCACTTTCAAAAACTGCCTGCAGTGTCTACTAAGGCTGTTTATCTGCCCTGCAACCCCAGGAATATGCCACACATTATGTACCCCAACAGGCATGTTCTATAATGTTCATGGCCGCTACTCTGGTAATAACCCCAACCTGGACACTCCTTACGTGTCCATCCGCAGTAGGCTTGGGTGAGTACTTGTAGCATGAATAAGCCAGACATCCATGACAGGGAACAACTACTACAAAACACATAAGATGCCTGAATCTCTCGAGCATATTGTTGAATACCGGAAGGCCCATGAGACACATGGAGTGTGATCCTAGTCTGTGAAGTTCCAAGAGCAGGAAAGGTAATATGCAGTGTTAGAAGTCAGGACAGTGGACAGCCTTAAGGGGGTGGAGGTTGGCAGGAGCAGGAGGGGTTGTTTTTGGGGTGCTGCTAATGTTCGGACTCTTCTTTTTTTTTGGTACCGGGATCGAACTTAGGACCTTGTGCTTGCAAGGTAGGCGCAGTGCCGCTGAGTTAAATCCCCGGGCCCAATGTTGTGTCTCTTGGTGAATGTTGATTATGTGGGTGTGTTCATTTTGTGAAAATTCAACAACCTGTACACTTACGTACAATATTCTGGGTGCCTGTAATGCTTTAATCAAATGTGGAACTAAGCAGCAGCAACTGATTGTGCATTGGTCCCTCCTCCCATGTGACCCAGGGCTCCGAGCCAGCATAGTGGTCCTGCCCAGGTCCCTGGCACCGGTTTTCCAAAGGTTCTGCCAGGCCAACCGTGGTCTTCTGTCCCTGCTGGGCCAAAATGAGCCAGGGAAGTGGATGCTGCCAGCCCCAGTCGGGTGCTGTTCCCGACATCAGGTAGAGAGCCTGGGTCTCGGAGTCAAAGTCTGGCAGTGGCCAGATGCTACAGCCAGATGTTTCATCACCAGGAGCCTCTGAGTCCAGCCTCAGGGACCCCGTAGAACCTGCCACAGAGCCCCACATGTGACTATTGCTCAGAGGCAAGCCACCTTCCCCATCATTCCTACTTCATCCCCCACGCCTGCCCCACCCCTGGCCCCTGCCCCACAGTAAAATCTTTGGGATTTCTAAGAAAGTCCAGCCTGGAGAAATCCCAAGAGTGCTGCCATCTGTCACTTCGTTATCTAAGCCAGAAAGCTGCCTGCACAGAATTCAGAAGAAAAACATGTGCGTCACCAACAGAAGGCATCAGTGCTGTGGGGTGTATTGGTCCTGACTCAGACTCAGCAGCGGCCCCATCCCTGGTATCAGTTACCCATTGTTAATGGAGATCTGAAAATATTACATGAAAAATGCCAGAAACAGAAAAGTCAAAGGTTTAAATGACTTTTCTTGCCATACATTGTTACAATTATTGTTATTTTAATTTATAAATTAAGCTTTATCACAGGTATGTATATTTAGGAGAAAACATAGCATATGTAGGGCTTGGTACAGCCACAGTTTCAAGCATCCACTGGGAGCTCTTGTCCATGGATGGGGGGTGGTTAATATATGACATGTCTCATAAATTGCCCTAGGATTCTGCTTCTGTAATTAATGGCTCTCCGTAAGTCCTTGTCTCTCCCACTAGGCCAGCTTCCCTTGCCTAGACTGTCCATTGTCTTGACTGTTCCCTTCACCTTAGTCTTGTCCTCTCCTCCTCCTACCCCATCTTCTATTCTCCCCACCAGGGTGGGGTTTTCTAGGTCTGAATCTGCTCATGTGACTCTCCTATTAATCATCATTCAGTACCTGCCTTGGCTGGCACCTTAAGCCCCATCTCAGGAACAGTGGTAACCCAGCCCTGGCTCACCTTTTCCCCTAACCCTAACACTCCAGGCAGCCCTAGCCCTCATGCAGACAGAAAGCTCCCCAGCAACATCCTGTCCTCATTTTGTGGACTACAAGGATGGGAGGGTTCTGCAGAAACCTCAGCAGAGGCTAAGGTTGCTCCTTTACATTTTTCCCTGGCACCTCTTGCACCACCAAATTGGAGACTCCTAGAACTGACCTGGCAATGGCTGTGGTATTCAATACCTTCATGTTTTTCCTATCCTGTTCCCTTGGCCTAGATATGCTGGTAAGCTCCTATTTATACCTCAAGACCCAGAACCTCCTCCATCATGAGTATGCTAATCAGTTTTCCATTACTGTAACAAAATACCAGAGACAAACAACTTATAAGAAGGAAAGGTTTACTTTGGTTTAAGGTTTCAGAGGCTCAGTCCATGGTTAGCTGTTTTGCTTTGGGCCTGTGGTGAGGCAGCACATCACAGAGGAAATGCATGGTGCTCACCTCATGGTGGCCAGGCAGCAAAGGAAGAGAGAGGAAGGAGCCAGAGACATGATATACCATTCAAAGGACACTCCCAGGGACCTAACTTCCTTCCACTAGGATTGTGACCTTCACTCTGATATGTCACTTTCATTGGATTAAGAAATACCTAGCAGATTAGTAACACTCTCGAGTGTGTCTGGGTGAGTCATGGAGGTGTGACCTTGGGTACTATATCTGGTCCCTTGCCCATTCCTCTCTGGCATTGTTTCTTTTCTCTGCTTCCAGGCCACTATGAACTAAGCAGTTTTGCTCCATCACACCCTTCTCCCTTGAGGGTTCCACCTTGGAGCCTACTAACCATGGACTGAACCTCCTGAAACCATGAGCTATATTAAAACTTTCCTTCTGTAAGTTGTAAGTGTCAGGTACTGTTTCTCCACAATGAAAAGGCTGACTAAGACAAGAACTCACCTTATAAATGCTCCACAACCCCACCATAGGTTAGGGAAGTCTTCAACACAGGAGTCCTTGGGAAGACATTCAATATCCAAACTACAACAATAGTAGAAAATAGATTTCTCCATTCTCTGAGTCACTCTTCTACTTAGACTGCTAACATGTACTGCTCTATATTGCAACTATCTGTTTTCAACATTGTCTCACCTACCAGCGTAGGATAACCAGCTGTTTAAGTTCTGGGAAGGGGTCCTCTCCATCTTCAAAGCCCCATCACCACACATGTGCCCAGCAGGGAGTAACGCTGCCGTAAATGCATTTGGAGCTAGTGAACGTTATAACTATAGGCTTTCAAGCCTGCAGGAGAGTTTCTCTAAGGAAGAGAAAGGCTTCATCCCCTGCTCTGAGAGGTTCCTTTGTTCTTTGTGGTCTGTTAGTCGTGTGGCCAAGGCAGACAGGACACCATTGGTTTTTTTCCTGTTGTTGTGGCTAGTCTCAGGCTGTTTTTTTTTTTTTTTGGTACCAGGGATCGAACTCGGGTCCTTGCACTTGTGAGGCAGATGACAGAACCACTGAGCTAAATCCCCAGCCCAGTCTCAGGCTGTTATAGGAATTACAGTGGGGTGGCAGCCAAGGGCTACATTATATACAGGCTGATTAAATACCTTCTAACTGGTCACATTTTCAGGGAGCCTACAAAGCCCACTGCCAAAAGCCATATTCCCTACCTTGGTAACTGTGCCTGAAATTTCAGCACTAGACATCTCCTTCACTCTCACAGGTCCTTTTAAAAACTGCATTGTCCTCTAGATATGGTAGCACAAGTCCAGGCCAGGGTAAATACCGAGTTCAAGGGCCCCCTACATAGCATGACCTGTCTCAAAAAAAAGCATTATCAAGGGTCATATTGATGGTCTGAGAGCCTACAAGCTTTCCATTGTGTCTCCAGGACAGGTTTTCCCCAGTTCTGGAAATACAAGTCTGGTACCTGCACAGGCTGCCTGTCCTCACTGGAGGAGTACTCGGAGCAGCTGAAGGACATGGTAACCTTTGTCTTAGACTTCAGCTTCTCTCTGAAAGAGGCCTTAGAGAAGGCTAAGCTCTCTAGAAGAGACCCAGCAGGTCACAGTCACTCAAGAGCATACAAGATAAAATTGCAACCCACCAACCAGGGCAGAATGGCCTGAAAATGTGGATCAATTTGCATTTTCCTCTAGGGGGACAGCACTGGCACAGGAGGTAGAAAAACTAAGCTGTAGCCCCAGATCAGCCACTTACTAGCTGTGCAACCCAGGCAAAGCTGTTATCCTTTCTGAGCCAGCCTCTCTCCTACCCAAGTCTGATACCACTGTGGTATCCCTAACACTAACCCTAACCCTAAGTTGTAGCTACATCAACTAAACTCGTCTGGAATTTGTCTGGCTCTTTTAATTTAGGGCATCTCAAAGAGATTTTGGAAAATTCTTCCTGCTTTGGGTTCATGTCACCTCAGGGAGAATGTGGCTGGCTCTATTAATGCCCAGGGATTTGCGACAGAGCCTCAGCAGGGCCACTAGCTGCTGTGCTGTCTCTGCCCAGAAAGCTGGGTCATGTTCTTGGCTGGAGGTGGCTGCTGCTGGTCACAAAGGCAGCATGGTCCCCATTCCCAGGATGTGCCTGCCATTGGGTCCTGTCTTCCCACTGAGCCTCTGAGCTTTTTCCAGCTGTAACCTGACAGGGCTCAAGAACAAGAGTCCCTCACTCCACTGGGCCTCTCCTGGATGCTGTTTGGAAAAGCCTGAGAATTTGCTCTGCTAGAGCAATGGCAGCCACAGCAAATGGCCAGGCTCCAGACGAGGTTATTTATGGAGCACTCAGATTGGAGATTACATCCTGAGCTCCAGGGCATTTATTAAATCCTAGTTTGGGCTGCTGCCAGAGAAGCCTGCGTTACCTCTGACCAGAAACAAGGCTACCCACAGGCTGCCACTGCCTTTCACAGTGAACTGGGTGCCCGAAAGGTTTTCTTCAAACTAGGGAGGAGCAAGGTAGAGCCACAGCTGCTGGCCAGAACCAAGGCAGAGCAGCCCAGGATCACGCCATCATTTATACCAAGAAGAGTGGAGAAGGCCTCTTGGCTCACCACAAAGCCACTCATTTGAAATGAAGAAACTGAGGCCTAAAAAGAGACAGAGTCTTGCCCAAGTGCCACAGCCAACTGAACCCCAGAACCCCTAACTACAAGAGGTGCTGCCCATTCGAAAGACTAAGAAAGCCTCCCCTGCTCAGTGCTCAATATGGCTGCTGTTGCTTTTTCACAGCACTTCACAGCACTGCCCCCATGGTTACCAAATAGCTGTCAGTCCAATATCATTGCGTCTCAGCCCTATGGCTCCTGCGGGTGGGGGATGTCCAGTGACCATCTTGGATTCCAACGGAGGCCTGGACAGGATGAAGCGACCCCACACAGCCTCAGGAGCACAGTCTGGCTCTGAGCAGCCCTGTCGTGTGCCCTCTCCTCATTCCAGGTGCTGCTATGCAGACACCAGGCTGGCAGGCACACCCAGGTTCCATCCTGCTGCTGCCAGGGTGGCAACAGAATGCCCTTTAAGAGCAACCAAGGCTGCCCCGGTGGATTACGGTCCTGGACATACCCTAAATCCTTCGTAAGCCCCAGTGCTGGCACCAGAAAACATCACAGTAAGGGAATAAGCACAACAGCAATGAGAGTCACCCAGATCATCCCAGGCAACTCCTTTTGAAGCAAGAACACAGCAGAATTCAGTAGCCTAGGGACAGGCCTGTGTCCCTTGTATAGAAACTGGAGAAAGAGCAGACAGTCTCCTCCCAGGAGGTTCCAGTCCTTAGGTCCCTCTGTCTATGACTGTCATGGCCCCTTGAGACCCATGGAGAAAATTTAGAGGGTCCATGAAATTGGATAGGGATTTTTTTTTTTAACTTTATAATTTCAAACTAAAATTTAGCATTTCTTCCCATTATGACTGTCAGCAAATCCTGTAACTTTGTGGCTGTCCAAAGAAATCACAGACATCTACACGTCATATTACAGATTTTCCTGGTATCACAAAAATATCCTATATGTTGATCATCACTTCAAAATCACAATGATAGTAGATCTGCTGTTTTGTTCCTTAAGCTGTTGAAAAAAAAAGCATGCATATTGCTTTATCCCATTTTCCCAGAATTTGATAACTGTTTTTACAATATAATTGGATCCCTCGAGAATCCTATGAATTTTCTTTTATGTGATTAACAACACATAACTACATCAGACTACCAAAGGGGTTACGGCGCACGAAAAGTTAAGATTCCCAATTGTTAACCAGTAATTACTGGCAAACTTCCTCACCTCTATGTCATCTAAAAGTAGAAGGTGTATTTATATAACAGCTACTGGGACCTCCTCCTTTGTGCAGCTGCCTTGAACTCTGGGTAGATCTGGGATAACCATTTTTAAACATTTTTTGCTTGCTTTGTCAGACAGCAGTGCCTTGCGCCACTGTAGCTGGTTTCTGCTGCCACCTGGTGGTCACAATGAGGCCCGTTCCCAAGGACAAACCGGAAAGGCTGTTGTAGGTCACTTGTTCTGTGGTGGGTGAGCCAGGAAAATTCATCCACATTGGCCCCCTCAGGTCAGTGTTCACCCTCATTTATGATTCCGACAGTGTCCCTTGGACTGAGAAGTGGCCGGGAACTCGCTCTATTGAGGGTTTCAGGAGTGAAGGTCCCAGATAGGGCCTGGAAATTCCAGCAGCAGGAACAGAACTGTGAGTACAGATGCCCCCAGGTATAAAGGACCCACTGGCAATCTTTGATAAGCACAAAGTTTGTGTGAACTTCAACTGATCCTGGGGTGGGGGGAAGCAGGGCATGTCAGTAGGACTCTGTCCCAGGATGTGATCTTATAGTGACCTGTAATCTAGGCAGCTTGTCAGTGGCATATGTGGGCAAGAGAAAGCTTTGCTCAGAACTTTCAAACTGAAATCCATTGATCCCTAGAGCAGTAACTCAACCTGAGAGTGAGTGAACCCATCCAAGGGTGAAGAGTGAAAATCTAGAAGGTCCCCAGGCTGAGGAGAGTTTGGGGTCAGTGCTGCGTGAGAGCCAGAGTCCCATCCCCTGTACCTGAACTTGGTCAGCTGTGTAACAAAGAGCACCTTGCATTCCATGACAACATGATCAGCACTTGCTGCCTTCATCATATGAAGATCTCAGGAGCACCACTGGGAAGGTTTCTGATGAGTAGTTTTCTCCTTCGTGGTCCTGACACGCCCACCTTCACTGTCCTCATCAGCACTTTGAGGGCGGCCAGGGTTAGGGGTGCCGGTAGCAGTAGGCAACAGAGTTTAGGGCTGTGTGATGTGACTCAGTCTGTGTCACAGTAAACTCACAAATGCTGACTCTGTTAGCAATCTGTGCAATGAAAGAGTTGGGCTAGTTGTACCCAAGTCTCCTTCCAAGCATTGTATGACCCAGGATTGAAATCCCAGGTTCCAAAACCGTACTGGACAACGTAGACTGTAAGTTATGGAGTGTCCTGGGCGGTTAAAGCCTCAATCCCTGTTCTCCATCTCCTCCCCCTAGGTAGGTGGTACCTTTCAGGGGAGTTATGCTTCCTTTTCCACCTGCAGAACTGTTGGGAATCAAAGCGCTTTCCAAACCTGACTATGGCAATCATGTGTGTGTCATCCAGGGGACATCCTAGGGTTCTGGCCTTCTCAGCAGACTGGTGTCAAAGCCGTCAGCAGCTGCAGCGTGTTGGGGGACTTAGGGACCACTACTCTGGCCTAGGAGGGCGCTGGAGGGTCTTGGGTTCTTGAAAGCATAGGTTTACAGGACACTGATTTTAAAAATAAGCCAGAGAACAAGACACAAACATAGGTCTAGAGCTTTACATGAATAGCTCTCTGGTTTCCTTCTTTTAATCCCAGGGCTGGGTCTTCTCACCAGAGCAGCTTGTCTTACAGTTAAATTTGTTTTGAGTAAATATACTTCCATTTCCTGAAGAATCAAAACCCATTGTAACAGAAGAAACAACCTCTAGCCTGACTTTTTGAAACATTTCAGAGGTTGGTAGGGCCTTGAAACCAAGGTGTGAATCAAAAAATACAACTAGACAAACCATTTCATACAACACACACAGTATCCATGAGCAACTGGTTCCTGGACTCCCTTCGGATACCAAATTCATGAACGTTCAAGTACCTTCTGTGAAATAGCAATATTTGTGTATAACCTGTGTACATCCTCCTGTATATTTAAAATCATTTCTAAATTACTTATGACACCAATTATAATGTAAAACTGTATAAATAGCTGTTATACTGTATTGTTTAGGGAATAGTGACAAGAAAAAAGTGTCCATGTCAACAGAGACACAATTTCCTTCTTTCAAATATTTACAGTTCACAATTTGATAGATACACAGGGCCGACTGTATTTGCAATGTGATGCAAACCAATACAGTCAGTACATTTTTTCCCAAAGGGCTATAATGATATTACAACAAAAAGTCATATAGGGATGCCCTCACTGACTCACAGGATGATGGGTACGTGGTAGAAATATTAAAAGTAACTTCCAGCTATCATAGATGCTGGAAAATTCTGGCCAGGTCAGCCATACTTGCATTAGAAATAATAGAATTTAGCATTACAGTACTTCAATTTATTTTAAAGGGTGTCATGAGAGTTTAGCAATCTGAATGTCCTCATGACAGGGAAGGATTCTCTAATAATCTTGATGAGGTATGTCAAAATCTACAGAGTCCTATGAATCCACAGAATCTATGCATTCATCTATGTCCCATGTATGTACTGAGCACCTACTATGTGCCAGGCATGAGCCTAGACCCTGGGGTTTAAAGCTGTATGAGATAACATGGGGTTTCCAGGGAACATGCACCCATTTCTGACTGTGTTTCGAAGCCAACATGTACGTGGTGTCTTTCCCTCAGCCATGGGAGATACCCTGAAAAATAGCTCTCACTATCCCAACACCCCAGCCCTTTAGTGCTCATGGTGAGAGCGTACTTGATCTTACATGAGACTAAGTGACATCATCAGTCAGGGGCAGCCTTGAATCATTCTCAGACTTCAGCATTTAAACTTCTATTGGCAACAGATTAATTGCTGCACACTGTCCAACAAATGGGGACAGAATCGTGAGTCATACTCCGAGTTGACTGTTCTGATGTGGACCTGGCTTTAGAGTGACCGGTTTTACTGAAAATGATGTTTGTGTCCATCAGATCCATTAATTCTTCCCTTTCTATATCACTTCTAAAAGTTACATATCTATCATTAGATTAACCTTTTGAAGTGTTGGCTGACTCCAACTTTCTATGAAATCTAAGACATTTTCCTGTTTTTGTGAAATTCAAGACATTGTTATTTATTCACATCTCCATTGATGGAATGCCTATTGTGTGCAAAGCACTATGTAAGATTTTAAGATGAATAAGCAATGGCTCCTCTTCTCAAGAAGCCTTCTTCAAGGATCACTCCACTTTGGAAGGAGTAGAGATAGAGCACTCACGGATAATAAGGAGGCAGAAAGGGTGAATTAAGTAGCGTAAGCATTAAGCACCAGGATCCAGGCACCAAGATAAATTATAAGCGACAGTGCCTGGTTCAATACTGCAAACCATCATTTATTGAGTGTTCACTCTGTATCAGGCACTCTGCTGAACATGTTCATGTGCATTTTCCAATTTAGAACTGACAACTACCAGAGGAGACATTATCTTATTTCATAATCAAAGAAAGAGGTGTAGAAAGGATAAAGTTACATCTCAAACTCAGATGCAGTTGCCACGCTAAAGCTACTCCTTAATAACTATGCTGGACCACCTCATGTGGCCGGTAATCCTAGTAGGGGAAAGTGTTCTTAAAGAACAAAATTAACAAAAACCAAAGCAAAATTATAGAACCAGGAGAAAATATAGAAGCTATGTTCACAGAGGGTACCAACTCTAACATTTGCTAGAAAATAAAGCAAAATGGTTTCATATATTGTAAGAGCTCAGTAAATGCTTTCTGCTATCCGTAGCTTCAATTGATGGGATATTCAACAACTTAGTTCTAGCCATGGCTGTACCTCATTTATTCTGCCACACTAAACTCATCTTTGCTTTTCCAGAAGTTGGAGGTAACTGTTTAAATGGAACTTGATTTAGCCATAAGCCAGCTAGTTCTGACTTGGTGCTAGCACACAGTATAGGGAGTGCTGTTGGCAGAGTTCATACCTGGATGTCATTGTGCCCAGCCATGGTGGGCAATATGAGAATAAGCTGAGCATGGAAGAGGACTGACCTTAGTCCCTCCTGTTGTGTGTTGCAGAGGCTCCACTGGCTTTCACTAGCATGCCAGGTGCAGTTATGACCCATCTGAAAGATACAGAGACTGCAGCCCAGTGTCACCCCCAAGACAGTTCCAGAAATCCATCTCATTTCCCAAGACCCTTTGCTCTACAGCATTGTGTCAGCTTCAGCCCTTCCAAATATCAGAGAACTAAAGTTGACAATTGCCATAGACCCAGGTGAAAAAGAAAGCATTTACACCTAATGACCAGAAGAAATTTGTCATTGTTATAATGTTTAGTGGAAAAGGCAAGACTCAGGCTGGGTGGTTTGCTCAGCCTGCACTAAGGCCCTGGGTTCCATTCCCAGGACCACCAGAAAAAAAAAAAAAAAAAAGCAGGAAGTAAACTGTATCTACAGCATGATTTTTGTGCTTATACTATGCATGAATCCCAGAAAGTCTAGAAGTGCATGCACCAAAACACTGCTATTGATGGTCTCTGCGTAGGGGAATTGTGGGTAATTTTTCTTCCTTACGTTGTTCTAAATGTCAACCCTAACATGTGAAGAAGTTTGAGCGGTGAGTATATCAGCTGGGCACACCGCCCAGAACCAGGTAGGTATGAAAAGAGGGACATAGGCAAGAGCCATAGTTTTCTTTTCTTTCTTTTTTTGGGGGGGGGTACTGGGGATAGAATTCACAACCTTGAGCTTTTGAGGCAGGCATGGTGCCACTGAACTAAATTCCTGGGGCCATCATTTTCTTTTAAATCCACATATTAGGGGTTGGGGATGTATCTCATGGTGAGAGCCCTCACCTGACATGCATGAGACCCTGGGTTCAATTCCCAACACTGCCCAAAAATCCCAAAAATTTTATCCATGTATTTAATAATCTCCCCATCTTCCCTTTTTGTGCCATTGCTCTGGGATTGAGCATAAAATCGCTTTTTTAAATCTGGGAAGCAGGTGTAGGTGTAGGGGGCTGATTGCTTCCCCTTTGGGGATCCCAGCAAACAGGACAGCCACAGCCTCAAAGCAGTTTGTAGCCAACATGTACATCGTATTCGGCATCTCACGGAAAGGAGAGGTTTTTTGCACTAAGGAAGCCTTTGGCTTTGTGGGCTTGGGACAGCTCCAGGGGACTCGCAGAGGGTCTGTTGATCCCAGTTAGGAAGAGTTTTGCAGGGGCTGGGGATTTAGCTCAGTGGTTCCGCCCCCTCCCCTGCCTCGCAAGCGCAAAGACCTGAGTTCGATCCTCGGTACAAAAGGAAAAAAAAAAGAAAGGCGGGACGGGGGGTGGGGGGCGGTGCTCAAAGCGGTTTGAGGGCTTTAACTTCTAGCTGCATGTATTTAAGAGCTCACTGTCTAACCCGAGGCCGCCAGCGGAGGGAGCTGTTTCACCCACTGTACTGCGTAGTAGATACATTTAGTTTCTTGTTGCTCAGGAGAGAATTAGCGTGGACTCTACCTCAGTTTCCTCATCAATGTAACAAGACAATTAACAATTGTACATTCCTCCCAGAGTTGTAACAAGTAATAAGAATAATAGCTATCATCTCGGGAGTTTCACTCTGTCAAACATCCTGCTAAAAGCACTTCCATGTTAAGTTCTCCCAACGACTGAAACAGCTATTATTATTTCATTTAACACGTCAGAAAACTAAGACAAATAAGGCTAAGAAACTTTCCCAAGTCCACATATCTAGTCGGTAATTCGGACAGTACTGGACCCCACACAGAGCTGCTTTAGTGACTGTTGAGTGAAAATAAGTCCTTGTAGAGCTATGGCATGGACAGCCTGGGAGCCGGCCTCCAGCATCATAGCCAAGAGCCTGTGGAGCAGAGCAGCCTTAGAAATGGCTGCTTCTCTCCTCTGGGAACAGGAAGTTGGCATTTTCTAAACTTCCTCCTAAACCACTGGGTACAGCTCTTTGCCTGGTTCATTCCCATTCTGCAGAAAATACGGTTTCCTTTTCATACAAACACACGATAAATGTGGGGTCTGTGCCCACCACAGACATGGTCACGACAGCTATACACAGAGTCACTGAGATGGTTGACCTCCTGGGTGGACATTTTCAATTTTTTTCCACAATATTACCCAAGCTGATGGCTCTTCCACTTAGCCCAGGGGCATGAAGGAAGATGAATTATTAACTCTGCCATTAGCTTAAATTTAAAAAAAGAGAAAGCTGGGAAGTAAATTTACTACAGGAGGCAGTGCACCATTGCTAAATAAGGATGATCCAAGAGGTCAGACACAACACATCTGTCCCTCTTCCTGCAGACGGGGAGTTGAGGCTGGAGCTTGAGGTTCATGGGAAGGCAGATTTACGACTGTCTGGATTTACCAATGTCATCTATTAAGGGCCATCTTTAATCCTGAAGAACGGTAAATGATTGTGTTTCCAACTGTATTAAATAAGATTAATGACAGTGGAGTGTATTGAGCATCACTCATGGGTGTAATAATAGAACCACTCAAACTTTTTAAAAGGACATTGCTTTACATTTGAGGTGCCTGGAGAACAAATATATATATATATATATATATATATCATATATATGTGGTTTATAGTAATGATCTTGCCACCTATTATAAAATCATAAATGTAAGGGCCAGGGATTTAGCTCAGTGGTTTCTCTGCCTGCTGCGCAAGTGCAAGGACCCAAATTTGATTCCCAGTACCAAAAAAGAAATCATAAATGTATACATGGCTTTCAGTTGACAAAATTCTCCCATCTCTCCATTGGTGCTCTTCACATCTTATGAAATAGATTACATCCCAATTTTGAAAAAATATTGTTATTTCTCTCCCATCTTATCAACAGTTCTTCATGTTCATTATAGAAGCATCAGAAAATAAATGAAAGGAAAGAGGCAATAAAAATCACCAGAATCCCTCTGCAATTAACCAATAATGTTTGGTGCTTGCCTTTAAAGTCTTTTCCTTCCATCTCAAACCTCTGCATGCATGTGTAGATATACGAGTATCTTACTGTCATGCAATTTTAGTACTTGCTTTGCTTTTAATTTTTAACATATCGTGAACATCTTTCCATGTCACAGCCTTCTACATCCTTTTTAATGTTTGCAGAGTTCCTTTATACAAGCGATCCATCATATGATTAATATCCTATTACTTGACATGAACAGTGTCACGGCGAGCATCCTTATCACTAAATCTGTGTACATACTCGTGATTGCTTTATTAGGGATGCTGCATACTAGAAGAGTTGCTGGCTCCCGAGAAATGTACAGATCTAAGATGAAATCACCCTCCAGGCAGAACTGGTCCAGCTCGCACTCCACCAGCAGGAGATGAGAGGCCAGGTCCCCACAGCCTTCCTACACCTGGACCACCCCATTTTCCACTTAGGGAAACCAAGGCTCAGAGAGGTCAGGGGATGCGGCCAAGGACACGCAGCCATGATGTGCCAGTGCTTGTGCTGGAATTAAGCTTCCAGATTCTAAATCTGGAGCTGTTCGTGCCTAATCAGACCCCTACATCCTTCACGCTCTGCATGCACCTCCACTGCAAGCCAATGCTTCTCCGTGTCCCGGTGCCCACCTCTGATTTCAGCCACATCCACAACTCCTAAGTTGTGCTGCGGGTGACCTGAGTGGAGACAGAAGTGTGAAGGGGACATGACAAAGGTCACGAGGCGGTGCCGCCCAGCTGGGCCCAGCTTGGCAGCCTCTGGTGGACATCTCTAACACCTGCTGCCGCTGCCCTGCCCATGTGCCCTGGGCCTGCCTGGGTTTGGCCGGCAGCTGCCGTGGGTGATCCCCAGCCGGACAGCTTCCCACCTTAGGCTTGGTCTCTGCTTCTCCGCCAGGCGGAGGCGGTGGCTGACTGGGGGTGGGGAGGACGGTCTCCCTCCCCCAAGGCCTTCACCACCACAGCAGGCACAGCCCAGGGAGGGGGCAGCACCCCAGTGGGCAACCTTCCCCTGGTAGGGGGCAGAGACCTGTGGTAAATGCACAGTCCCCCTGCCCTCTGCTAGGACAATTCTGAGGCATGTACCCCATGGTTTCTTAGAGGATCTCAAGCAAAATTGAGTCTCATTTGCCTTGGGAGTTCACTTGTCCACTCAATCCTTTAGTGGCCTTTCTTTCTCTTTCTCATCTTTGTTGGGATCGCCTCCCACTGAAATACTTGTACCCACGTCCTCTTCTCAGGGTCTCCTGTCAGGGAAGCAATCCCCCATGAATACAGTGCCGAGTCCCTTCCTCCTCGTGTACTCCTGTATTAGTTAGGGTTTTCCAAGCTTCCTTGACAAACAACCCCAAGATGCTTTGCTTAAATAAAACGAAGTATATGCTCCTCATGGCACAGCCCAGGGCAGGTCATCCAGGCAGGGTCCTGGACCAGCAGGAAGGAGTTCGGCTCCACCAACTCGGGGACCCACAGCTCTGCCATTGTACCAGGTGACTCCATGGGGGCTCTGGGGATCCACTTTCCAGACCCAAGAAAAGGGAAAAAGAGGACCGGGGATTTAGCTCAGTGGTTCCACCACCTGCCTCTCAAGCGCAAGGTCCCAAGTTCGATCCCCGGTACCAAAAAAAGAAAGGAAAAAGCTTGGAGAAATGCACCAAAGTGTAGGGTGAGGGCAGAGGTGACACCGTCACTTCCACTACAGTAACCCTTCCCTACCGGGGTTGGGGGACAAGAAAGCATTCTGGTGAACAATTCTCAGTCCCTGCCACATCCCTCCAATCCACTTCTTGGAAAAACAAAGCCAACAATCAAAAAACCCAAACCACTCAGCGTAAGTTTCTATTTTAAACACAATTCCTTTAATACTTCACTTTGTTTTGTAATTTTAGGCAACCGAGGGATCAGGCCCTGTTCCACAAAGATGAGCTGCTGAAGGCCTCTGTTGCTGTCCCATGCCCACTCCGTGCTGATCACCACCGGGTTGCCCACAAATTTCAATCTTGAGCTCCTGGAAGAGACAGACGGTCCCCCAGGAGCCATTGCTCTGGCCACCTTCCTGCAGGGCCTGGGGAAGGAGGTCTCTAAGGTGGTTGACCAGAGGGCCTTGACCTTGCACAGGAAACTTGTTGAGGATGCTGTCAAGCAAGGTGAGTAGTGACTCAGGCTCAGCCCATTTCCCCCAAACAGGCCTCTGTAGCAGAGGGTAGAGGGAGTCAGTGTGTGTGGCGCCTCTGCCACCTGGCACTGGGCTGTGTCCTTGACATGGCTTGTTTTCCTAAGAGCTCAGAGAAACACTTTGTTGTAAGCAGCATTATTTCCATTTTATGGAGGAGAAGACTGAGGCTCCAAGAGAGCCAGGTGATTTATGCAGGCAAGAATGCCGCGCTGGAATTTGACCTGAAAACTGAAAAGCACCAGCTGTCCTCCCTGTGGGATGAGTGGCCACTGAGTATGGGAGCAGGGCGGCCCCAGGCCACCAGAGATGGGGTGGGTAGTGGAGTATAGAGGGGTCTGGCCTGGTCCAGATGGGCAGGGATGTAGCTGGCGCCCCCAGGAGTCACCAGGGCTGCAGGTGTGGGAGACATGGGGTTCCAAAAGCGCCATCAGTGGACAAGATGGCCTTGGGCTGCTCCTCCTCTCGCCTCCATCCTGCAGGAAGGGCCACTCAGGCACAAGCTGGAGCCTGGTAAGTCTAGCTGCTTCCCACCACCTGTCTCTCTGTGTCCTTCACAATGCATTCTTCAAAGAGGTATTTTGTGCTTCTAGCATTTCAAAAGGGCTTCAACCATTTGGAACTTTTGAAAATTCTGTGTCTGTGAATGATGCCCTCTCATTCCACAGATGTGGACTGAGCACCTACTGTGTGCTGGGCATGGTTTTAGGCTCTTGAGGTCTATCTGTGAGCAAAACCGACAATCCTGCCCCCACAGAGCACGCACTGTACAGTGAGAAGGGGAATAAGCTACATAAGATGTGTGTCTTGTGTTAGGAAGCAATGATGTTGGCAGAGAGATGGAGCAGGAGGAGGGGAATGGAGACAGAGGGGGTGGGCAGGGGGCTGCTACTGTGGACAGGAGAGTGAGGGAAGACCTCACGGAGGAGGCGACAGTTGAGCCCAGATTCAAGGGTCTCATGTGTCCTTTGTCAGGCGTGTGTGCTAGGGCCTGCGATATTGATTATGCCCAAAGCAGGCTGTAAACAGTGCAGGCTGTGAAGAGCTAACCCCACAATTGGCTCATTTATAGAAGTGGGTCCAGCTGGAACCTATGTGCCGAGGTCAGAGTAACTCCCACCCGAATTCCGTTCCCACAACTAAAACCTTCTTACTAAAAGGACAATGTTCTAATCACAACCATATATTTTGTCTATTCTGTTCCTAATTCAAGAATGCTTTGTCTTGTCCTTTATGAGCCTTGCTTACATTAATTTCTATAGAAACCACATGATGGCACATCTTCTCATGTAGTCCTTCCCTTGCACATAGCTTGCCTTTACCCCCAATGGATTAATAATAAAAATCAGTGGCTGGATAGACCAGTGTCTTTTGCTAAAGCAGAATTGGCCATCCTGGCTCTCTGCTTTCTGTCTCTCTTGGTTCTTTTAGTTTTTTCCTCAGGTTTGCATCATACACTGAGCAGGAGACTGGAGCCTACTGCAGAGGTTTCTGGTAATGTTTCAGGGGTCTCCAGTAAATGTGGCCCCTCCAGATGTGTCATATTCCCTGCCCTGTCTGGCTCTGTGATACTGCTTCTCACTGGTGTCCTATGTCTTTGATCCAGCTTCAAGGAAGTGGGAAAGAGCAGCCTTTGCTTGGCACCTGGGGGTGGGGCTGCTGCCTTGAACCTTCATTGATAATGTGAGCTTGTGGCTTTGACATAGACGGTGACAACATAGACATGAGCTTACCTGGCTTGGCTTTCTGGGAGGGGTGTGAAGAGCCGATGACGAAGACTATGGAGGTGACTGAATCTCTTCTAAGGCTTGCTCCTCTTGTTGGCCACAGAGCAGATGGAATCCCTGAAGAACCAGTGGAACCCCAGTGGGACCCCACTGGGACCATCATCCCCCTGCTCTCTTCAGCTCTGCATGAAGACTCTGTCCTGGGCCAGTGAATAAGCCAGGATTCTACCCCATGTTCCTGGAAGATTGATTAGTTGATGAAAACCAAATTAATTCTGTTTTATTTTGGAATTTTGGTATATTTCCATATATTCTATAATACTACATATTATTTTATCATTAGAAGAGGTGTCATTTTAGCCCAATAAATACATGAAGAAATTTATGTATTCTCTTTGGACAAAACATTGAACAGGTAGATTTTGCTGGGACATCTTTGTCCAAATTCATTTTTATTGTAGTGAAGCCCAAAAATTCATCAAATAGTTCATGGATTTTTCTCTTTGGTAAAAATAATGAAAATAACATGAATGTAATTAATCATTTTCAAATAAATCTGACAGAGTTCCTGTAGTAAATTTGTTCCGAAATTTGTACTTATTTATTACTATGCAACTCTGTTCAAACAATACCAAGAAAGTATGGTGAAATACTGTAACTGTACATCATCTCTGCGCCTAGAGAAGTGAGAGTTAGAATTCTTGTCTTCTCAAAAATAATTTGAATCTGACCAAACCTTTTGTGACCTACTAACCCCAAAGTTTTTGGGGAATAGAAGTCTAAATTGGTTTTAAGAATATGAAAGGGGTCTTCCAAGAAGAGTGTGAAAGCCAATTTTGTAATATACTACATAGGCCCAATGGCATTTTCCTGAAATTTTTAAACAAAAAATACTTCATTAATTTGTATAATTCTTGGTTGTGAAACTTGCCTGTCAGGGTGATAATGTCTCTGCCTTGTCTTGACTTCCAAGATGATGTTCTCTCTCTCTCTCTCTCTCTCTCACCCTCTCTCTCTGTCGGTCCTACAGTATCTGAAGTTCCATCAATACTTTTTTTTTGTGGGGGAGGGGATCAAACTCGGAACCTTGCGCTTGCAAGGCAGGCAGCCGAACCACTGAGCTAAATCCCCAGCCAAGACTTCTTACCTTGGATGCCTGGGGTGTGGATAGCATGTGGACCGAGCTGGGCTTGACGCCATTCACCTTGGGACACTTATAGAGGGCAAAACGGCTTTTCCTGCGTCCTCTGTGTCCATTAGGTAAAGCACCATTGTGCCCCAGCACCACCAGTTGCCCGTACTTGACAGGCTCCTTGCCGGGGACGCAGGGCTCCTCCAGGCCTGGGGAGAATATGGAGCCCCGCTTGATAGCCTGCACCTGGCTATCTTCCCATCCCGGGAACCGGGGCAGCGTGGAGGCCATAACAGCTAAATTTTGGAAGTAGCCTATATGTCCATCAACAAATGGATAAAGAAAATGTATTTACACACAATGGAGTACTACTCTGCCATAACAAAAGATAAACTTGAGTCATTTTGTAGGAAAATAGGTGCACCTTGAGACTATAATGCTAAGTGAAATAAATCAGACACGTGAGGTTATATATTGCATGGTTTCTCTTATATGAGACACTGAAATTATAAAGAATAAAATAAGAGGTAAATAATAGGAAGCGGGGAGATGGATCTTTCTCAACTGGGAAGGGGATCAAGAGATGGGGGGAAGGGATTAAGCTGTGTTCTGTACACGTGCCAATCCCTCACTCAAATGTAAACGTGACGTACTGCAAACGTGCTAATAAAAATTAAAAACTAAAAAGGTGCCATTTGGAAGAGCCAGATTCACTTTGGAAATCATTCCCAGTAAGTAGCCGGCCCAAGGCTGTCCCTGGGCTTCCTTTGGATGTTCTTGAACCTCTCGAAGGTGTGCAGTGGGGCAGGGATCAGGTGAGAACTTAGGGAGAAAGCCAGAGTGATGATACTGACATAAATATTTGACCTTGCCCGTGTTATTCAGTGTCTCTCAACCTTGTTTTCCTCTTTTGTAAAATGGGAATCATAATACTTTTTTTTTTTTTTGGTGCTGGGGATCGAACTCGGGTCCTTGCGCTTGCGCAGCAAGCAGCGAAACCACTGAGCTAAATCCCCAGACCCATAATACTTTTCTTAACCAGAAATGTTGGGAAGACTGGAGTATGCGTGTCAGGCACCTAGCAGAAGCCTGGCGCACATTCACTGTGGGGACACAAACGTGTACCCAGCTCTCCCCATAGCACTGGGGAGGAACAGGCCTTTGGTTCACCTGGTGTTGTGAGCTTCTTCCCCACAGCGTCTCCGCTTGTCCACACCGGCCCAGTTCCACCCCCCAGCCCAGCCCAGCCCTAGAGTTTACTCAGCACCAAAAGTAAAATTATTGTCCTCTGTCAGTCCTGGCTTACTTCACAAAGTACCCGACTCAGAGGTGTTGTTCGGTAACTCTCACAATGCAATCCAAAGAAGCTTTTGAGAAGCAAATGTAAATTTCCAAAATAAAACACCAGAGCTAAAGTGTCCACCCTTTGCCTCTATTTTCAGGGTGTTCTGAAGATGCCAGTATTAACTTACCAAGTGGTAAGATCCCAGTATTAACTGACCAAGGTGGGTCAGTGGAAGATGCTCAGGCCTTTCCGTGCAAAGGTGGGGACCCCAAGTCACCCCGGCACGTTATGTCTCATCCCAGGTTAATGATGATGGTAGGGAAGCCCAGGTGCTGTTAACTTCACCAACAAAGTTTCTCCAGACCCCAGGCCTTTACGAAGCCATGAGCCCAGGAAACGGGTTCTGATGGACCACACTGACACATGAGGCAGGGGTCAGGTCTCACAGAGTGCAGGGGGCTTCACGGAGCACCCCCAGAAATAGCAGGTCCTAGCCAGTGGGGAGAGAGATACCCAATCTTCTCCACAGAGGGAGGAGATATGACAATTACTTTTAAAGACGAAAAAGGCCAGCAGTCTTTCCAAATTTGTTTCATGACTCATCAGAGAGTAGTAAAATCATTTCAGCTGGGGTAACCAGCACCTTTGGAAAATGAAATGGAAATCATGTTTTATACTTGCATAGTGATAAGAAGTACTCTCTTATGAAACTGTGAGCGTGTTTCTTACTGTGTGGCATAGTCAAGTCTTTAAAAAAAATACCTGTTTATTACATATAGAGATGTTTCAGATCTTACAGTTTGTAACACTGTGTTTTGCAAACATTTTTGATAATAATCCATAGAAACACATTTTGTGTTGCAAATCAGGATAGATAGCACACACACACAACTCAAATAGATGTTTCAAAAACCAATTTTGACTCTTGCAGTATTGCAAGACTTACCATGATTCTATGTGCAATGTATTCTGATGCTCTCTGTTTTAGTCTGTTCTATTGCACTTTTCAAAAGGTACTGATCAGACCCAAAAAATTTATTTTGTAACTCGCTAACAAATATCCACTTAGAATTTTAAAACACTGTATTAATAGGCCTTGAGGGCATGGCCATATCACAGCTTGCAGCAGAATCCAGGATCCTGAGTCACCAAGGGAAGTGTGGCTGAGGATCTGATACGCTGCTTACAGCTGCTACAGGTGCTCTCAGGTGGGTTTACGTAGACATTCCTCATTTAACGACCAAGTTCCACTCCTGCCATTGGGCCATTAAATGAATTGGTCACTAAATGAGAACTTGTATATTGTGCGTATGTTATAATAGTCAGGACAAAGAAAAGTCCAAAGGAAACTCCAGCTTGATGAATTTGCTTTTATTTGCATAACACTTACATGAAGTACTGAAATGTGTAACAGAACAACAGGACATAAAGCTGCAGTACTGTACGGTATGATACAATCTGCAAGAATTACAGTACTGTATAAACAAGGTATACTGTAGCAAAAAAAAAAAAAAAGACATTGAGGCTCTATAAACAAGATGTACAGAACAGTACAAGAAAAAAAGGCGGGTCTTAAGTCTGAGCAGCAGGTCGAAAGTCCAAAAGCCATTAAACAGGTAGGTCGTTAAACGGGGACTATCTGTACCCCCTGCTGGTGGGTGTGCAGACAAAGCCCGGGCAGGAGCCCAGGGGAAAGTCAAAAGTCCTCCTGGTGGGACCCAGATGGCAGGTGCTGCTGATGTTGCTCTGTTCATGGCGGGGGGGCCGGAGCCGTGCGTGTGTGAAGATGGGCCAGCACTTCCCAGGCATGAACACTGTGCACCAAGCTAAGTGGATCCCTGGGTGCTGAAACGCCAGTCCCCCTCCATGACACCCACAGCTGCCTTCTCTCGGGGTCACATCCAGGAAGAGCTCCCCCTCCGTGACCGAAGACGCGCTGCTGTCCTCGGCAGCTCCTGTTCTAATGGCCTTTTCAGCACCACTGATGACCGACGTTGGTCGAGGGGACGTTCAGGGTCCAAACTCCTCCCTCCTGCTAATTCTACTTCCCACCAGCTCCAGGGAGCCTCGGGGCTGCATTTGAAGACCTACTTGGTGGCCCCACCTCAAGGCATAGGTGATTTCCTGTTTCAGCACAACCAAAGGACAAGGACAGTTGCGGGGACTTTGTGTTTTTAAAAAATTACCAGAAAAAAAAAAAATTCACAGTTCAGATTTTTTTGCATTGATGTGAAATACACCTAACCTCAAGTTTATTGCCATTTTAACTTTTTTTCTTTGGGTGATGGAGCTTGAGCGCGGGACTTTGCATGTTGTAAGCATACAGCACTCTACAACCGATCTACATACTAGCCTCATTTTCAACCACTTTTCAGTGTATGGTTCAGTGGTGTTAGACACCTTTATAATGCTTTGTGATCATCACCACCGCCTGTCTCCAGAACTTTTTCCATTGCCTCAAACTGAAGCTCTGTCCGCATTATACACCAACTCCCCAGTCCCCAACTCCTACCAGCCCCAAGCAACTACCACTCAACTTCCTGTCTCTATGACTTTGACTCTTTTAGGTCCCTCATATGAGTAGAGTCATGCAGTATTGTCTTCTTGTGACAAGCTTATGTCCCTTAGCATAATGTTTTCAAGATTCATCCTTGTTGTAGCATATGTTAGAATTCTGTGCCTTTTCCAAACTGTATAATATTCCAGTATATATTTATCTATTCCTTCATCATTGGACACATAGGTTGCCTATTGTGAATAATGCTTCTAGGAATGTGGGGGTGCAAATATGTCTTCAAGTCCCTGATTTCAATTTTGGGGGGTATATACCCAGAAGTGGAATTGCTGGACCAAATGGTAATTCTATTTTTTAAATTTTTTGAGGAACAGCCATACTGTTTTCCATAGCAGAGTTAAGGGCCGGGGATTTAGCTCAGTGATTCTGCCACCTGCCTCAAAAGCGTAAAGTCCCACGTTCGATCCCCGGTACCAAAAAAAAAAAAAAAAAAAAAAAAGTTGTGCATAGCATGGTTAAGATTCTGAAGAACTCCATTGTTAAGGGAGTTAGAGACATGCAGAAGCATAAGTTGCATAGTCTTTTTTTTTGGTACTGGGGATCAAACTCGGGTCCTTGTGCTTGCGAGGCAGGCGGCGGAACCACTGAGCTAAATCCCTGGCCCAAGTTGCAAGTTCAATAAGGATGATCAAACAATATCTCTGGCAATAATAATACCAACAATAACCACCGTTAACACTGACTGAATCCTAAGTAGGCAGTGGCCCCACGACAGGCACCTCTTATGTATTTTCTCATTTAACCCGATGCTGACTGAGGTCAGTGCTGTTGAGTGTGGCAGTGCAAATGCAGAAAAGGAAGGCTGGAGAGGTTAGGCACCTTGCCCAAGACGAGTGCCCCAGACCTAGAAAGGGGAATCGGACCACAGGGGTTCCCAGTCCCATTCTGACCACTACACTATCTGGGTCCCTTGTTTCTGTAGCTCTTTCTCCCTAGCGTAGTTCGTTCTTCCATTGGTTCATCCATCCTCTGTTTCAAATCCTTCTCTCATGCCTGTAAAGTGAACAAGTTCCCGGTAGAGGGTAGCAGTGGGGCAACAGCAGCCAACCCTCCTCACATCCGGAGCTGCCCGCTGCTCACTGCCAGATGAGGGGCCCCTGGGTGGGGCACCCCAGTCACCCTGAGCTTTGACTTCCTGCTCTCCTTGGTCCGGACTCTAGTGAAGACGTTGCTAAAGACCCAGTGCTGTGTCTTAAGGTGATCCAATGCCCGCTCCCCCATGGAAGGGCTGGTACAGAGCAGGTAGTCAGTCCAGTTCCTGGGGAGAAAGGGGTCCAAGAAAGAACCAAGGGTCCTTCACACAGACTCACAAAGGCGACACCAAAGCAGCCACACTTGCCATAAGGACCTAGAGCCCTTGCTTCCAGGCAGATTTGACCACGGGGTGGCCACAGCGTGTGCCGGAAGGGCTGCCGATGGCAATTACTACAACGCCAGGAAGAGGAACGTGAAGCACTCAGTGGACCACGTTGACGACCTTTTCCTCGCTGCACAGAAAATTCCTGGAATCTCATCAACGGGTAAGCGGGATCCTCCAAGAAGTGCACACCAACGTGTCAGCACTAAATGTCTTCCTATTAGCTGTGAGAGAGAGCAGGAGAGAGCTGCATGGGGACTATTGTCTTCCACACCAAAGATGTTCTTTATTAGGCAGTCTAGACATTAATGACACAGCCATTTCGAAAGTGACGTTTCCGAAGCAAGAAGGGGAAGTGACACTTACAGAGCATATTCTAGTTGCTGGAATCTAAGGTAGTAAGACAAATGATGAAACAGTAACAAGAATAAAATTGAGACAGCATATTATTTGGATCATATAGGATGAAATTTGTCTCATTTTTTTGAAACACCCTAATTTTTAAGTATATCAAATATATGATTCCTGTAGGATTATTGTGAGCAGTATAATAATGTGGTAGTATCTATGCAAAACTTTATAGTTTTGAGAGAAGTTTTATATCAATTGTGTTATTCACACCTTTAAAAAAAAAACCTACGAGCAGCCGGGCATGATGGCACACACTTGTATTCCCAGCTACTCAGGAGGCTGAGGCAGGAGGATTGCAAGTTTGAGGCCAGCCTGGGCAACTTAGCAGGATCCTCTTTCAAAATTAAAAAAAATTAAAAGACCAGAGATGTAGCATAGTGCAAAGGTCCTGGGTTCAACCCTCTGTAACACCAGAAGGAAAAAAGCGATGAGGGTTGGGGGTCAGATAGAAGAGCAGTACACTGTCCAAAACTGGGAACCAGAGACATATTTTGAGGTTGCCTAGATGATTATACTTGCTGGTAGAACTAGGAGCAGAGTCCAGACCCCAGGAGTTATGCCGCCGCCTTTATGAATTTCTAAAAGAACCAACTTTCCCCCTCTGGGGCAGGTCTCAGGCCTGTCAGGGCAATTAAGGCCTGTCTGTCCCCTGCGCCTTTTCTCTCCACCCAAGCACTTTGGAGTGTTTCCCAGACACATTAGTCCCCTTTGGCTTTTGAGGTTTTGAGGAGACAATGATTAGAAAGTTTCTGCAGATGGCTGGGCCTTTCCCAGAACAGACCATGGGTGTGGCCCTCCCAGAGTGGTGGCTTGGCTGACTCCGAGCTTCCTGTTACTCTGGGCTGGCAGGCAGAGGACCCAAGGCCTTTGAGGGGGATTCCCAGGGTAGAGGATCACAGAGTCCAGAGGGGCCATCAGCAGTGGGGGTCTGAAGGAGCTGCGAGGATACCCTGCCCCCACCCCACTGAATGGACTCCATCTTTACTGTGGTACCCCGAGATGTGAGAAGGCAGGTGGAGGTGGCTGGCCATGGCTTCAGACTTCCCCCTTAGCAGACCCATGAACACTTCCAAGTGGTATTATTTTCTGTCATTTGATGAGCGGGCATCAGTCTGGAAAACTGTTCTGAGAAAAATCATCAGGGTGTGAAAGGAAGGTATTGGTCAATTACCTGATTCTTTTTTTGGGGGGGGGAGGTACCGGGGATCGAACTTGGGTCCTTGCACAGCAGGCAGCGAAACCCCTGGGCTAAATCCCCAGCCCCAACCTGATTCTTTTTTTTTTTTTTTTGGTACCGGGGATCGAACTCAGGACCTTGTGCTTGCAAGGCAGGCATCGGAACCACTGAGCTAAATCTCTGGCCCAATTACCTGATTCTTTTGGCTAAGTCTGGTCTCTCATGTTTGAGATGGGTCAGCTCTGGTTCCCCACTCCACCATCCTGCAGTGGAAGCCAGCCTGTACAGAACCAAACTCGAATACTATGTTATAGTTTAGATCAAGAATGACTCGCAAAATTCTCGTGTGCTCAGAGGCAGAACTTTTTTGGAAGGTGATTTGATTATGGGAGTGCTGTAGCTGAATGTGCTGTTAGAAGGTGGGGCCTGGTCAGAGAGGGGGGTCACTGGGGAGTGACCTAGAAGGGTACATTCTTGTCTCCTGATCCTCCCTTCTCTCTGCTTCTTGACTGCCTTGACATGAGCAGCTGTCCTCTACCAGGCCTTTCCACCATGCCATCTCTGCCTTGGAGCCAGCTGACCATGCATAAACAGAAACCTCTGAAACCGTGAGCCAAAATACATGTCTCCTCCTTTAAGTTGCAGGTGTCAGGTATTGTGTCTCAGCAACACGAAAGTGGCTAAGACACAGTAATTCATCTGTTTAGTAGGATCAAGAGGACCGGTCTTCTGTCCTTGAGGCACTGGGACACATACCTTGCATGAAATGTTATTGAGACAGCTCTCACTATGTTGCCTAGGCTGGTCTCAAACTCCTGGGCTCAAGCAATTCTGTCTCAAACTCCCAAGTAGCTGGGATTGGAGCTATAGGTATACACATTGTGCCCATAGGCTCCAACAGTGGCTTGTGGGTATAGAATACCTCAAAGGGTACTGACCACCATATATATATATATATATGGTGCTGGGCTTGAACCTGAGGCTTCACACATGCTAGGCAAGCACACTACTACTGAACTACACCCCCAGCCCTTTTATTTTGAGACAGGGACTTGCTAAGTTGCCCAGGCTGGCTTTTTAAAATCTCAATTCTGCAAGGGTGGAAGTGCCTAAGAATTACTTTTAGCCAACTCTCCTGTCTTGAACACCATCCGTTTCACCAAGGTTTCTAATATTTCTGTACTCCAGTATTCATTTATTTTTCTAATTAACAGATTCTCTGGTGCTGATGATCAGTTGAGCCTCTGGGCTGTGTATGAGTGTCCCAGAGTTCTGTGAGCCTCTGGAGAAATGGATAGAATCCAGGGAGCCGGTCATGGGGCCCTCAGTTGATAACTGGTGAACCCAGGGTTTGTGATTGGCATCCAAAGTGGGACAGAGTCCTGAGCCTACGGAATCTGATGCTGTTTCCAATGGACAGTGTTACTCTCTTCCATTAAATGTGAAACACCATTGGTGACAAGAATTACCATTATCTTAGGAAGCACTAAAAAAGGAAAACACAGGCAGAGCATGGTATGCACACTCTGGTATGCTGAAGCAGGAGGATCCCAAGTTTGAACCCAGCCTGGATAGCTTAATGATTTAGCAAGACTCTGGCTCAAATTAAAAAAGAAAAAACGTCTAATCAGTGCAAGGGGCCTGGATCCAGTTCCCAATAGCATAAATAAATAAATGAAGGAAAACATAGCCAACGACAAGTGTAAAATAGGACGGACTTCCTAATTCAGGATGTAAATGTAACCAAAAGGTGTCTTAGAATCTGTGAAATACAGTATCGTGATTGTCTCTCGGTCTCCACTTTAGTTTGCTGTATGCCTTTTATGCTTGTGTCACGCGCCTTTGTGCTCACTAGGTTTTGTTTGTATTGATTGCTTTCCTGAAGCACCACCCCAGCCTCTCCTCCAGCAGAAGTGCACCCAGCCTACCAGGCCTATGATAAATGACCCCTTTTCTGAAATCTTTGCTGAACCAGTCAGAATCCGAAGGCCCTCCTCAGGGCTCCCATGATCCTCTGAACAGCTCATAGATCCCCTCCCCTGGCTACTGTGTGCCTGACCCCCTTGGGCACTCCTCTCTCTTTTGATGCCCCAGCACCCAGAACTTAGCAGGCCCCTGGTCCATCCTTCTTCAGTGGAGTGGAGAGAGTTTCAGAGAGGAGACGATTCCCCAGGCTGGGGGATGAGGTATTAGGGGCTGGCTGACTGAACAGAAAGGGAAGTCGGAGGCTGACTTAGCTGTGAGCCCCAAGCACACAAAGCAGGATGGGAGGACGGGCTTCCCTATAGCCTGTGTCCCTGCAGCCACTGGGAGGGTTTTTTATGTGGAGGGTTAGTGCCTGAGTCTTCTTCTCTCATGGTTGGTATGGTTTAGATCTAAAATTCCCCCCACATCTCATCTCCTTGGAAGACAGCTGGATCATGGGGGCGCTATAGTCCTCAGAAGATTCATCCTCTGAGGAGGTCAGTAGCTCAGAGTGCTGCTAGGAGATGGGCACTCGGAGGGACGAGGCCTGGAGGGTGCATTCTTGTCCGTGGCTCCTCCCTTCTCTCTCCACGTCTGGACTCCCATTCAGTGAACAGCTTTCCTCTGCCTTATCGTTCTGCCTTGGAGGGGCCCAACCATGACCTGAATCCACTGAACCTGAGCCTAAACCAACCTCTCCTCCTTTAAGTTGCGGGTGTCGGGTATTTTGTCTCAGCTACAGGACAATGATAAAGACAGTTAACAGTATATAAACCAAATGGCTTCGAGCAACAGTTTTCAACTGTTAACTTGCATCAGACTCAGCTGGAAGGCTCATTAAACCGGACTTGCTTCCCTCCTGCCCTGCTGAGTTTCTGATTCTGCAGGTCGGGCCGGGGTGGGGGCACAAATTTGTCATCATAACAAGTCCTCAGGTGACCCTGGTGCCTCTGGTCTGGGACCATGCTTCCAGATGAGTTCTGCTGCCTGAAGCAAGTGGCTGGAGCACCGGACCATTAATGCTCTGGGACAGATTCTTTTGTTGTTGTTGTTGTCCTAGGTGTTTCTAACTGGGGCAGCTATGCCTTGGCCTGCGCATTGTACATCCTGAACTCATGTGAGACCCACGGACCTTATCTGAGGAAGGCAGTTGGACCCTCCAGAGCACCTGAGGAGCAGAGCTGGACACAGGCCCTGCTGCCTGTCATTAAGGTAACACACCCCACAGGCTGCTGGCGCAGAACAACGTTTTGGCAATGAGGGATAAGTTGGCCTGATATTCCAAGCTATAAGCTTAGGGAAAGAACCATGCTGCTTGTCAAAAGCTCAAAGTAGAACTGCCCTTGAGGCAAGGTGTCCCCGCTGGACTAGATGTTGGGTGGGGGACCGACACTCCTTCATCCAGCTGCTGACCCTAAGTCATATGTAAGACCTGCTTTGAGTGACCATTTCCTTGCCAGCTTGACATTGGGCAAGTTGCTTAACCACTCTCAGTTTCCTCATCTGCAAAATGGAGGCAGCCAGCACTGTTGGAAGAACTGAAGGCCTGACCCATGAAAGACACCATCTGGCAGGGGGCAGGGGGTCCTTACTGTCCCCTCCAAGGATTGACAACCCAGTGAGGGCACTAAAACCTCTTAGGTGAGACAGATATTAAGGTGCAGGGTGGGTAAGGGGGAAAACAATCCTGTGGGTGGGAAGGAACCCCCTGGATAGGATGGGAGGCACTGCAGGTGGGAAGAATCCAGGAGCAGGGCTGGAAGGTGAGGCCAGGCTTCCTGCTGGTTCAGGTGAGAGATCTCTCGAGGTGGAGGGCTGTGGACAGGGTTGTGATAGGAGTCAGAGGAGGGGGAGCCCAGGACCCACAAGGAAGGGACCATGAGACCCCCAAAATAGTTTTCAAAACTGTTCCTTTACATGTTTTTTTCTGGGCAAGCATCCAGAGTTTTATCCAATTCTCTGAGTGGGGCCAGGGGAGCTTTAAGAAACCTCGGGAAGGGCCAGGGATTTAGCTCAGTGGTTTCACCACCTGCTGCACAAGCGCAAGGACCTGAGTTCGATCCCCGGTACCAAAAAAAAAGAAACCTTGGGAAGAGGAGGATTGTGTGAGAGGGATTCAAGAGAGCCAGGCTTTTCTGCTAAGGGTTCTACCTACAAGGTAATAGGGAGCCACTGCGGGGCTTTGAGCAAGGGCATCAGCATCCACTGCGAAGGTTTGTCTGAGCTCCTCGTGCGTGCAGTTCCAGGTGCATCCTGTAGTCCAGGGTGATGAAAATCCACATATCCAGGGGCGGAAACACAAGGGAGGTGGCCAACTTTGCAAATGATGCTGGCAATGCTGCCCCCGTCCTGGGGTCTGAGCAGCAAGGTAGGCAGCTAGACTGGCTGTCCCTTCCCTGAGCCCCAGTTTCCATAAACCTCCCGGAGCAAGTCTTGCCCCTGACATTGAGTCCACACTCAAACCCCTGCACCTGGAAGAGAAGCTGGTGGACACGACTTACAGGACACAGATGACACCAGTGCCCCGCGGGACACCTCCCTGGCGAAAGTGCCAGAGGCATTTGAGCCTGGGAAGTTGGGGCCAAGATTCCATCACGGTGGTCTAGAGGAAGCTGCACACTCACTGCATCGAAAGCATTCACCCAGGTGAGAGGTTGCGTGGCTGCACGAGGAGGTAGCAAAGCCCCCAGGGAACTATAACCTGAAGAGGAAAGCAAACGGGTGAAAGCCTAAGAATGGAGGCAGCACCTTGCCTTGGCACTGCTCACAGTGCGCATCTAGAGACTGTGTCATTCTGTGAAACACCCCTGGAGGCGGAAGCCAGCTTAGCACTCATCCCAGCCACCACAACAACACAGGGCAGGACCAGAGACTGAGATGTTCCCATGAGGGAGGCTCCCTTTATACCGGGGGCTCTGGGAAACTTGAACCACAGAGAACTAGGGAGGACTGGGTCGGAGCTAGAAGTCGCGATCGCCACCAAGAAGAGCCCAGGCTCAGGCTTCCATCTCCATGGCACTCAGCCCTGAGGCGGCTGTGACCCCGAGAGAAACTCAGGGAACGAGGAGGCAAAGGCAGAAGCAGCGGATGCTGGGAGTGATGAGGGATGGTCCTGGCTTGGCTTTTGTCCTCTCCCTCCATACCTCCCTCAGCACTGTGCATTGTGGGAGCCACAAGCCTGGGAGAAATCCGAAGAACCAAGACAGCTGGCGTGCGTGAGCATTGGGGGTGGAGTAAAAACACCGGAACCAGAGTAGAGCTGTCTCACTCAGGATCCTCAGATGCTGCTGAGCTCACGGGCTGGGGGGAGATTGGGAAAATTGCTCCAGAATCGAGAGAACCCCACCCTAGTGGGGGGCCAGTGACTGAGAGAAGAAAGGGGAAGAACTCGTCATGGAGTCTATGGCAGCGCATGGCCTGGGACCCAAAGGCTGAGACACCAAAGAGAGTGGCTCCAAGCCCGGTCCACAGTCCCTGAGCACAGACAGGCTCCTGAATATGGCAACCGGAAGGCAGCAGCAGTGACAGGCTGCTCAGGGACTGCATGTTTGGTTTGTTTGTTTTTACATATGCACATATTTTTCCATTTTTCTCTCTTCTTTGCTCATCTATCAGAATTTTGCTGAATGTAATTAGGTTTGGACTTTTTATATATGTATATCCATATATAGCTATTTGTACTAGTTTCCCGCTTTAGTAGCCTAAGCTGTTTAGTAGTAGATCCCATACCAAAGGCCGCTTCTTAAGCCTGTTTAACTTTCTTTCTGGGACAGTCAGTTTGACAGTTGGAAACGACTCTTCTCTCTTAACTATTCTCTCACCTCTCCTGCTTTCTCTCATCCCTTCATACACCTTCTCTCTCTCTGCTCTCCCCCTCTCTTCCACAGTTTTTTCTTTTGCTTTAAATCCTTTATGCTCCTCTCAATACACTATTAGTATTAATCTGATTATCATTAATATTTAGTTTTCTGTAGCCTAGTATATTATCCTTCTCTCCTTGGCTTCCCCTGTGTAGCGATCTTTCTAAACAAGGTTTCTACTCCCTGGCAATATCTGGTTAGGGTTTTAACTGACATTTACTTCTCTTTTCTTCTTTCATTCTGTCCTACACATAACCTCTCAAGATTCTTCTCTCCCTCTCCTTGTTTCCAGCATAAAAATAATAGCATCAAAACCTATGTTTTCTTCTTTCTTATGTTCCCTCCTCTTTCTCTAGGCCCCACCCTTTTCTTCCTTCTCCTCCTAATTCCCCATCTGTTCTCCATCATTACTATTCGCTAGTCTTCCTGGGACATTGAAAGATTTGAAAACTGTTTAAACAAATTTGATATTATGAGTTGATGCATGATTGGCTCTTTGGATGTTGCTATTACTGGTAATTGTTCTCTCCTTGCAGTTCATGCTAGGGATAGATCCCAGTATTCTGAAGAGGTTAAGTAGGATCATCCCCAAAGCCATCACACGGAGAAATCCACTTCCTAAAAACATCTCTACTATAGTGGCAGAGCTTTCTGTCCCATCAAGACAGGCAGCATAACCACTGAGCTAAATCCCTGGCCCTTTCTGTCCATCAGATCCAAACTTCAACACAAAAACAATAATCATGAGAAAACAAGGCAAAAAGATGCCTCCAAAAGTTTATAACTCCTTAAAGTGGATCTCACAGACACAGAAGTAGATGAATTTCCAAACAACTCAAAACAGGTAAAAATGATTGAAAAGGTCAAAAAAGAGACAAATATGCAGCTAACTGAAATGATTATTAAAATGATGAATGAACTTAAAGAAGATGTAGGGCTGGGGATGTAGCTCAGAGGCACCATGCCTGCCTCATAAGCACAAGGTAGATCCCCAATACCATAAAAAAAAAGATGTAAGTAAGCAGTGAAATGAAGCATTAATTAAGATTATCAATGAATTTAAAGGAGAAACAAATAAGAAGCTGAATTAAGGAAGGCAGTGCAGGATATGAAAGACCACTTCAGTAGACATTAGATATGAAAAGAGATCAAACAGAAATTATGGAAATGAAATATTCGATTGAAAGTTTTAGCAGTAGGCACAATCAATCAGAAGACAGAATATCAGGATTGAGAACAAGGTTGAGATAGCATGTCATTTACTTAGTGATACCCAAAAGATAATCAGAATTCCCAAGACTTCCTACATGACCCTAAAAGAACAAACCCAAGGATTGTTGGAATTAAGAAAGGGTTAGAGATAGAATTTAATGGCATAAAGATTTATTCACCCAAATCAATACAAAAAATTTTCCTAATCTAGGTGATGAGTTGGATACCCAGCTAAGTGAAGCATTTAGAATCCCAAATAGACACAACTAGAAAAGAACTTCTCCATGATACATCATAGTCAAAGTTCTAGAAATTCAAATCAAAAAGATAATACCAAAAGCTGTTAGAGAAAAGTGTCAAATAACTTATACAGGCAAAACCATCAACATAACAGCAGATTTCTCAACACAAAACTTAAAGGCCAGGAGTGAAGTCTTTCAGCCCTAAAAGAAAATAATTGCTAACTCAGATTACTATACCCCCCCCAAATTGTACTTCAGAATAGACGAAGAAATAAAGATCTTCCATGACAGAGACAAAATCTTAAAAAAAATTCATGACCACCAAACCAGCATTGCAGAAAATACATAAGGGAATGCTAAACAATGAGGCCATCAACACCCAAGAACCCAAAGGAAAGAATAAATCTCACTGGGAGAGATTTTACCAAAAGGAAAATTAAAAGAAATCAGCATAGAACAAATAATACAATGATAAGAATTACTAAATACTTTTTAATGATAACTCTTGGTGTAAATAATCCTAACCCCCCAGTCAAAAGACACATACTGGCAGATTGGACAAAGAAATCCCTTAAAGATATAACAGACCTACCTCATCCACTCCCACTCCTCTTCAAAGTAATACTTGAAACTTTAAGGGAATCAGGCAAGAGAAAGAAAAAAGAGAGATATGAATAGGAAAGGAGGAAGCCAGACTATATTTGCAGATGATATGATCCTTTACATAAAATACCCCAGAGACTCCACTCTTAAGAGCTAATAAACAAATTCAGCCAAGTGGCAGGATACAAAATCAACACACAAAAAGCAGTAGCATTCCCGCACACCAATAAGGAACCCACCAAGAAAAGAATCAAGGAAACAGTCTCATTCACAGTAGCCTTAAAACAAAACAAATACAAAACAAAACAAAAAAACCCCTTGAAATCAGCTTTACCAAGGAGGTGAAGGACCTCTACAATGGAAACTATGGTGCTCTAAAAATACAAATTGAAGAGGAAGTTAGAAAATGGAAAGACATCCCCTGTGCCTGAATAAATAGAATTAAAATCATTAAAATGGCCATATTATCAAAAGATAATCAATTCCTATTAAAATACCAACAACATTCTTCACAGAACTAGGAAAAAAAATCCTAAAATTTATATGGAACCTGAAGACGCCCAGAGTAGCCAAAGCAATCCTGAGCAAAAAGAAGAAACAGGAAGCATCACAATACCAGATTTCAAGTTATACTACAGGCAATAATGACAAAAACAGCATGATACTAGCACAAAATAGACGTGTGGACCAATGGAGTAAAACAGAAGACACAGAAACAACCCTATGCATCTTCAGCCATCTGATCTCTGACAAAGGGGCCAAAAAACATACACTAGAGAAATGATAGCCTCTTTTAACAAATAGTGTTCATAAAATTGGTCATTCACATGCAGGAGAATGAAACTAGATCCACGTTCTCACCCTGCACTAAAATCAAATAAAAATAGATCAAAGATCTAGATACAAAAGCAGAAATGCTGAAACTGCTAGAAGATAGCTTAGGAGAAACACTTGAATCCATAGGCACAGGCAAGAACTTCCTCAATAGGACTCCAGTAGCACAAGAAATAATTCCAATTAATTTGATATGGAATCATATCAAATTAAAAATCTTCTGCGTAGCCAAGGAAACAACCAACAGAGTAAAGAGGCAACCTATAGAATGGGGAAAAAAATTTGCCAGCTGCTCTTCTAATAGCAGCCTAATGTCTAGACTGTCTAAAGAACTCAAAAAAAATTAACCTCCCAAAACCAAATGACCCAATCAAAAAATGGACATATGAACTGAGTAGACACTTCTCCAAAGAAGCACAAATGGCCAATAAATACATGAAAAAATGTTCAACATCTTTAGCCACTGGGGAAATGCAAATCAAAACTACTCTGAGATTCCATCTTACTCCAGTCAGAATGCCTGTCTGTCATCAAGAACACAAGAAGCAACAAATGCTAACAAGGCGGGGGTGGGAGTGTTTCTACATTGTTGGTGGGAATGTAAATTAGTTTAACTACAGTGGAAATCAGTATAGAGATTCCTCAGAACACTAACAATAGAAATCCCATTTGACCCAGCTGTACCTTTCCTGGGTATAGTTCCAAAAGAATTAAAGTCATCATACTATGATGACACATGCATGCTCAGGTTTATAGCAATGCAATTCACAATAGCTAAGGTCTGGAGACAGCTTGGATGCCAATCAACAAATAAAAGGATAAAGAAAATATGGCACATATATATATATATATATGAATATTATTCCACCATAAAGAAGAATGAAATCACTCCATTTGCAGGAAAATGGATGGATGTTGAGCCCATGATGTGAAGTGAAATAAATTAGACACAGAGTTAAATATTGCATGGTTCCTTTCATATAAGAAACCCAAAATATATAAAAAAAAGAGTAAAATAAAAGAACAATGGTAGAAAATGAAGGCAGATGTTTTAGAGTGAGGAAAGCAGTTAAGGAAAAGGAAGAGGGGAAGCTGGGGAAGAGGAGAAAAGGGGTCAACAATAATCAAGATGTAATATATAAGAAGGGAAAGGAAAAATGATGAGAAATGGAAAAAATGGAAATAAAGTCTTTGTAAATAGGGAAGGGTGGAGGGCGTGAAGGGAGGGCTAGGAATGGGGAAAAAATAAGAACCAAGATGCATCATGTAAAGGTACAATTCCCAGTGAGAAATGTAATTGTGTTGTATACCTACAATGTACCGATAAAAGAATTTAATTTAAAAAAAAAAAAGATGTAATATATGTAGCTACCAATTCCCCAAAATGAATCTAAACATTATGTATTAAACATTACAGTAAATATTTTTTAGGAAAGAAATTGGAGCCAAAGCCCTGACTTGACTTTGAAATCTTGTGTCAGATGTGACTTCACCTGTGAGCACATGGCAGGTGGGAGGGCTAGGAACATGGTGAAAAGCACTGGCCTGTCTAACCTGAAAGAGACAAGGTCCAGGGGGACCTGGGACTTCACACCCAAATGGCTTTCTGGGGACAGGTGACAGACAACCCTTCAGCCACCCAAGGGACAAAAGCAGCCCAAAGGGTAGTGGTTCCAGGACCACTGCCAGTTAAATAAGGAATAGCTTGTTGGCTTTAAAAAGCTGCCCCACCTACCAGAAGGGAGGCCTGTGACCCAGGGTCCCCATTCAGGGATTGGGGATGGGTTCCTGGGCCGGGTTAGGCAGACCTGCTGATCCCAACACCAGTCCCAACCAGCCTGAGCCAGTCTGATCTCCGACAAAGGGGCCAAAAAACATACACTAGAGAAAAGGTAGCCTCTTTTAACAAATGGTGTTCCTAAAATTGGTCATCCACATGCAGGAGAATGAAACTAGATCATGCATATGGCCTCACTTTCCCAGGCTTGTTCCCCAAAAGGCATAAACTAGATAGCAGCCATTCTTTCTGGGGTGAGGTGGAATCTCAGTGTTGTTTTCATCTGCATCTCTCAAAAGACCAGTGATGTTGAACATTTTTTCATATATTTGTTTGCTGCTTTTACTTCTTTGTCTGAGAAATGTCTATTCATTTCAGATGCCCATTTTTGAATTGGGTCTTTGAATCTGGGGGATCTGATTTTTTTCAATTCTTTATATATTCTAGATAGTAGTCCTTTGTCTGAGGTACAGGTGGTAAAAATTTTTTCCCATATTGTAAGTTGTCTGTTAGCTCTGTTGGTGGTTTCTTTTCCAGTGCAGAAGCTTTTTAATAAGATGAGATCCCAGTTGTTGATTCTTTGTGCTAGTTCCCGTACTACTGAGGTTTTGTTCATGAAGTCTTTTCCTATGCCAATGTCTTCAACCAATAACAAATGCTGGCGGGGGTGTGGGGAGAAAGGAACCCTTCTCCATGGCTGGTGGGAGTGTAGACTGGTGCGACCACTGTGGAAATCAGCATGGAAATACCTCAAAGAACTAGGACTAGAGGTCCCGTTTGACCCAGCTATTTCCCTGCTGGGGATCTTCCCCAAAGAATTAAAAGAATCATACCACAGTGATATATGTGCACCCATGTTCATAGCGGCACAGTTTGTAATAGCTAAAGCTTGGAAGCAGCCCAAGTGCCCATCAACTGGAAACTGGATAAAGAAGATGTGGTTTTTTTATAAAATGGAGTACTACTCAGCCATAAAGAACAAAAAACTAGAGTCATTTATAGCTAAATGGATGGATATTGAGGCCTTACTCTTAAGTGAAATAAATAGGACACACATGTGTAAATACCCAATAGTTTCTCTAGTGTGAGAAACTGAAAGTGTAAATAAGGACTAAAATGAATAATTGATAATTTGAAATAGGAAAAAAGGTCCAAAGATGAAGGGGTGAAGGGAGGGGAAGGGGAAAGGAAAGGAGGGAAAGGAAAAACTATGAGAAAAGAAAAAAAAATGGAAATGATGTCTATGTAAATAGGGAAGGGCGGAGGGGGTGAAGGGTGCAGAGGTAATGGGGAAAAAATAAGAACCAAGATACATCATGTACAGGTACAAACACCCAATGATAAATGTAAACGAATTGTATACCTAAAATGTACCAATAAAAGAACTTAAGAAAAAAAAAAGGCATAAACTAAAAAACAAACTCTTAGAGATCAGCAGCTAGGTTTTCTTTTTTTGGTACCAGGGATCAAACTCGGGTCCTTGCACTGGTGCAGCAGGAGGCAAAACCACTGAGCTAAATCCCCAGCCCGGTCTTCTTATCCTGTATCTGCTTTCCCAGTGGTGAGTCCAGCAGACCCCGTGACTGGTGCTGGGAAATCCTTGGTGAATCAGGCAATGAATGCAGAGCTTCATTAGAGCTGAAATTCTCAAATTCTAGATACAAGGGAGTCATTTCAGCACCTCCTGCTGCAGGAGGGCCAAGGTGGCCAGAGTCTGCATTCCCAACCCATCTCCAGATACTCCCACGGGACATGCCTGGAGAACCCGGGGCTTAGAGAGTAGTTTACAAGGCCTGGAAGAAGCTTGGTCTGGGGAGATGGGAAGGCCTCCTAGAGGCAGGGAGCCTCCTGGGTATTGAGCTCAGCCGACAGAAGCTGAGACGGGCCAGGAGGTTGTGGTAAGTCTCCCAGCCAGCCAGGAGTTAAGGCCCACGCCTCTCAGTTCTCACAAGCCTCCGCCTCCAGACAGAGCTCCTCGATGCCTCTCTGTCTCTCTTTCCTGCTGTCATTCACCCTTCCCATTCTCTTGCTTCTGCCTGTCTTTCCCTCCCTGCAGGTTCTGCCCCCTCTCCCCGCCTCCCTCTGATTAATTCGGACATTTCCTGGATTAATGTTGTCATCTCCATGCTAGAGGCAGGAGCTGGGGCTCTGAGAGGTGCCAGGACCACCCAGGAAAGAGGCAGAGCTGAGACCTGAATCTCTCTCACCCCAGACTCTGGGCTTTTCTGATGTGGCTTAGATGTTTCCCAGCTCCTGGGGATGCCAGGGGGCCAGGGGAGGGAGGGTGCCAGGCTCAGGCAGCTGCAGCAGTGAGATTTTCAGAGGGGAAATGGTCTCGTGTGCTTTCTTTACACTTCCTGAATCTGAGCTGGGAAAAAAGCACACAGTGCTGCCTCTCACATGATTCCTGACTCACACAGACACCAAAGCACGAGCCCCACCCAGACAAGTCCATGCAGCCCTTCGGCACCCTCCAGGGACAGAAAGTTCTCTTTTCACATTTCCACCCAATCCTTCATTAGTACAGGAACAGCGCAGCACCCTCAGAAGGGGACTAGAAGGGCAGGTTTTTTAAGCAGAAGGATGTGAGTTGACCCCTCCTTAAGCCAGGCACAGGCTGCTCTGGTGACAGTGAGGAGTCAGACAGGGAACTTGAGGACCACAGGGGAGCAACACAGGGCAGGACACTTTAGAAACCAGGATGGAGTGTGCCCTGCAAGTAGTGAGCTCATTCAGAAAAGGGTGCCTGGAGGAGGTGGCCCTGAGCTGGGGCTTGGGAGGATGAGGGGTGAGCCAGGAAGGAAGGGTGGGAAGGGCTTCCAGGACTCAGGTCCCACAAAGCAAAGGTGCAGAGACAAGAAACAGTGTGGTGTGCAGCGGGGGGGTAACCAGAATCGGCACGCTAGAGTTCAGTAAGTCTCTCCATGGGGCTCCCTGAGTCATCAGAGGTGCTGAGTAGAGCCGTGGCCTGAGGTGGTGACAAAGCTTGATCGGTTGGGCAGAGCAGGGTCCCCCCCCTCTGCTCTGAGTTTCCTGTAAGCAAAGCCTCCTCTATTCACAGACAGGAGACATCAGGAGTCTGATGGTGACTGGCAGGGGTGGCCACCACTATTTAGGGCACACCCTGCCCACTGTGACCCTCAGCCCAAGAGCTCCTCCCAGTGAGGGCTCGGGTTTTTCTTGAGTGCAGAGAAAATACTGGCAGGCATGGGGTGGGGAGGACAGGGGACAGGACTGCCAGCCAGAGGCCAAGAGCTGTCAGATGCCTTTTGTCAGTGGTTCTGCAGGGTCAGGCATGCAAGGACCCAGCAGAGCTACATATTTCCTCACCTTGGGGACAGAGGTGCTGTGGGGGACAGGACAACAGAGCTCTGGGCAGGGACTGGAGGCCTGGGAGGAACTGGGGACCTCCAAGGATGAGGGTGGAGCCACTGTCCCTCAGCCAGAGGGGGACTACAGCTGGGGCCAGTCAGACCGGCTCTGCCTGGTCATCATCTAGTCAGTTTCTCTTTCTCTGCTACCCTTGTCCCTCAGTATCCATAGGGAACCAAAATCTGTGATGCTCAAGACCCTTGTATGAAATGGGGTAGTGTTTACTTGTGACCCTCACAACCCTCTTGTGCATTTTAGTTTTGGTGGTTTGGTTTTGTTTTTGTCATACCAGGGACCTTACACTTTCGAGGCAGGTGTGGCACCACTGAGCTAAATCCCCAGCCCCTGAGCATTTTAAATCATCTCTAGGTGACAAGTAATACCTAGCGCAATGCAAATGATTGTTATACTGTCTCGTTCAGGGAAGAGTGACAAGGAAAAGTTGGTAAATGTTCAGGGCAGGAATAATTTGTGTGTGTGTGTGTTTTCTGGGGATTGAACCCAGTGCCCCTCTCGTGCTAGGCAGGTCCTGCCTCGGTGCTGCTTCTGCCCTGGAGCCAGCCACCTCTAAAAAACGTGAGCCAAAATAAACCTTCCTCCTTTAAGTAGTGGACCTCTGTAAGGAGAAAGTGACTGAGACACATGCACCCATGCAGCTGCCACTAAGATCAAGATGCAGAACAGTCCTGACTTTCCAGGAGGCCCCTTATCCACTCCACTTTTGTCTTGGTTACTTTCTCATTGCTGGGATAAAATACCCAACACCCACAAGTTAAAGGAGGAAAGGTTTGTTTTAGTTCATAGTTTGTAGAGGTTTCAGTCCATAGCTGCAAAGCAAGGTGGCATGGCAGAAAGGCATGACCGAGGAGAAACAATTCATGCCGGGTCCTTCTTCTTTCCTTTTTAATTCCATCCGTACTCCAAGCCTATTGGTTGGTACCACCCACATCTATGCTGGGTCTTCCCTCCTCAGTAAGTCCAGAACTATGCTAAACCATTCAGACTAATCCAATAGCGCATACCCATAATCAGGTCATTCCCAAAAGCCCCATCTATGAAAGCATGAGGCCTTGGGGAGACATCTAGATATGACATAACAATTTTGTTTTGTTGTGATTTGCTAAGACCGAGTCTCACTATGTTGCCCACAGTGGTCTCGAACTCCTGAGCTTGAGCAATCCTCCCTCCTCAGCCTCCCAAGTAGCTGGGACTGTAAGTGCACACCCAGCTTTTCACCACACTTTAAAGCAGCATCACATCCCATAAATACCAGCCCAGTGTGCTCCACTAAGAATTAATAGCAGGTACCCCATTCAGCCTCTAAGCCCACAAGTCTCCCTGGGGCCTCTTTCTCCATGCACATCAAATCAGGCCCCAGTTCCTGTCCACATAGTCTTACTCTGGTCATCTTCTGTCCCGCTCTCCTGCCCCACTGCCTCTCTCAGCCTGGACCAGGCAGCTGCTCCTGCCTCAACCCTTCTTTCCCATCACCGCCCCTACATGGCTTCTTAGAAGATGAGGTGGCCATTCAGCAATTCCTGGAAATGTGCAGGGAGTAGCTGTTAGCCCAGCTGGTCTGTGAGCTCTTAGAGGCTGAGTGGCAGCCAGTTCCTAGCCTGCTGGCTGGTCACAGGCCCCCTGCGGACCCCCAGGCCCTCCCTGTGTTCCCCCTGGGTGCCAGGAGGAGGAGGATGTTGAGGGCAGGCCGAAGACTTGGAGAAAATGGTCCAACAGTCTGAGATGCATTCTCCCACAAAGAGAGGATGTGACCAATGGGAAAGAGAAGTGGGGGAATAAAGTCCAGACAAAGGGTGGGAAATTCCATTCTGGGCTGGGCAGCCCCAGGAAAGGGGCTGTTGAACAATGAGCTCATGTGGAAAAGTGGAAATGCCCTTGGGCCTCCCTCTACAAGAGAACATCCACCCTGGCCCTGGCCAGCTGTTCCGAGGTGACAGTTGCCAACACTTGCCAACCCTTTACTCATTATTTTAGAGTTTTCATGAGTGCTCTCAAGGCCCCTCACTGGGCTCATTCCTGCTCTTTCATTACCTCTGACCCTTTTCACCCCTCATCTTAGTCATCTCAGGAAGCTGGAACAAAGCACAGTAGACTGTAGTGGCTTACATGCCTTTTGGTCTTCACAGTTCTACAGTTTGGGAAGCCCAACATCAAGGTTGACTCCAACCATTACCTCCTCTCTGGCCTTCATGTCCCTTCATCCCTGATACTTTGTCCACCTCCTCCCCAGCCACTCACCCCAGAAGGTTTAATTCTCTGGTAAGGGCTGTCTTCCCGGCTTGCTGATGACTGCCTTCTCACTGTGTGCTGGTGTAGTGGAGATAGAGGAGCTCTAGTCCCTCTTCTTAGAAGGGCACTAATTCCGTCATGAAGGCCCCACCTTCATGACCTCATCTTAACATCATTACCTCCCTAAGGCCCCAGTTTCAAATCCCATTACATTGAGGATTAGGGATTCAATGTACTGATTTTGGAGAACACAAACATTCAGTCCATAAACTTCTCTTCCATGAAGTCTTCCCTGGGCCACCATAATAAGCTGGATTGGGTGTCCCCGCTCTGTGCTGTGACACCCCCCCACACACGTGCTGTGACTGCCCTGTTACTCATCTAGCTGGGAACCCCCTGGGGCAGGGCTGGGTCACACTCACTCTGGTATCTCTGGGTCAGGACCAGGCCCCAGATGGGTGCTCAATAAAACCGATAGCTAATGGAATAGATGAGAGCATGCCTGAGCAGGCAGGTGCGAGCCTTTCACACCAGCACTGACGTCCTCTGGTCTCCCGTCTCCCCTCTGCCTCTGCCTGTGGAGGAGGGAGGGAGGAAGGTGTTGACCTCTGCCCCTCCTGCCTGATGCCTTCTGAGACCCACCTTCCTCAGAGAGACCTGAGCTGTGTGGCCAAGGACAGACACATTAGTGGCTTAGACAGCTAATTCTTGCGGACCTTATTTTTGGAGAGAATGGGAAAGGGGGAGATCGAGGATCAAACCTTTTTTCCCCTTAACCACCAAGTGAGTCAAAGGAAGAAAGGCCCGAGCCCAAGCCCTGCCTTTAATAATCAGCCTCCTTTTGTGAGCACCTACTGTGTACCAAGGGCCATGCTAGATGCTCTACTTCCATGATCTCATTTAATCTTTACAGCAGCTTCTGAAGAGGCCATTACTCTGATCATTGGCATCATCCCCATTTTACAGGTAAGTACCCGAAGACGCAGCTCTCTGTCAAAGCCCCTGCCAGGAAAGACCCACATTGGATCTGTCTGGTCCCAAAGCCATGCTGCTTCTGGGCCCTGGACTGTGTTTTCTCCACAGCTCTGCTCCCTCCAGCTGCTCCCTCTTCCACCCTAGACAGCAACAGCAGCAGGATTTGTCGCCTGTGCTGTAGGAGGCTGAGGGTGGGGTGTGGGGGAATAGGGACCTCTGGCTCACTCAGGCCTCCAGTGGATCATTGGGCAGGGCTGGGCTGGTTGGCAGGATGGGGCCATGGAGCCCCTGCTGGAGGATGAATCTTTAGTGTTTGCAAGAAAACGCAGGTCTCCACAAGAGCACAGGATTTGGTGACCTGAAGATGACCACCTGAAGAACAGCCTGACCTGTGCAAGTGGGGACTTCTGGGGAGTGGGTTTGGGCGCCCATGAGGCATGATATGGATTTATTTTTCATCATAAACCTGTAGTGACATGAGCATTTTTAATTTAAAAAATTTAATACTGGGGATTGAACCAAGGGCTTTGTGCACGCTAAGCAATTGCTGAGCTACATCCTGCCCCCTTTTTCTTAAATTTTCTCTTGAAACTGTGTCTTGCTAAATTACCCAGGCTAGGTTTGAACTTGTAATCCTCCTACCTCAGCCTCCTGAGTAGCTGGGATGACAAGAAAACTTTATTTTTCAAAGAGACACATCAAGTCAAAGGCTCTTTCTCCACTTGCAGATATATGCATTTCTTGCTTTTTCTTCCCCCTCCACAACTTCTACCTCTGCTTCATTTGATTTTTCCAGGAAGAAAAAATGTTGGGCATCCTGGTACAGCACAAGGTCCAAAGTGCAGTCTCAGGAATCATGGGCATGGAGGTAGATGGGCTGCCCTTCCCTGGTGTCCATGCTGTGATGATCCAGAAGTTGATGGACATCACCACGGGGCACGTGTGACCAACTGTGTCACGCATGTGCAGAGTTCCTACGTGACGGCCAAGCCTGCATCTAGGCAGAAGCTCCCTGAGACCCCCAGCTTCTTCTCATAGCAGCCTTGCAGATTAACACTGAGTGTGTGAGCAACACATTCATGGGGCCTGGAAACAGCATACCCTCTTCCTGGAAGGAAACAGGGCAAATAGGGCTGATGGTGTGGACCAGGGACATTTCTCTGGGGCTTCAAATATATTTGCTTTGTACCTGATGTTGTAGAGGCATTCAACCCCTTCATGCTGGCTCATTCAGGCCACCCTCTTGCCCATCACTTATAGGGACACCGGTGAACAATTAACCAGTAGGCAGAGCATGAGAATAAGTGTCACCAAGACCAGGAATAATCCTCTAGGCTCATTAAGAAAGGGTAAAATGCACAGATGTGGCATGTGTATTTACCAAGCATTTGGGCTTTGTGGAAGGTTTACTCAGCACCACCAAAATATTTATACCTTTGAAAAGCCTTCTTTCTCAAACAGCATTTTGTTTACTTAGGCAAATGATCTCTCCAACCACTTCCTCCTGTCTGGCCTTCAGGTTCCTCCACCCCCCATACTTCATCCACCTCCTCCCCATCCACTCACCTGGAGCCCCAGCTGGACGCTCTGACCTCCCAACCTAGAAGGGCAGCTGCAGCCCTGGAGCCCAAGGGTGGATTGGACTGACCAGAACTTTGGCTGGCACACAGTCCTCCTAGTCAGTGTGTTCTAGTCTCTTTCACAACCTCCCACTGTTCATTTTCCAACAGGATCAGAAACCGAAGCACTGGTCCTATTCCATTCTTACGTCTTGCTGAGTGACAACTGACTCACCTGGATAGGGTAGACCCAGCTAGGGCTCTACTGTTTGTCAGGATTACTTTATTTCATTTCCCTAATTGTGTCTAATTTGATTGGATTTTTTTTCTTTTTTGGCGGCACTGGGCATTGAACCCAGGGTCTCAAGCATGCTGGGCAATCCCTTTACCACTGAGTTGTACTCCTAACCATATTTATTTTATTTTGAGATAGAGCCTTGCTAAATTGCCAAGGCTCCCCTTGAACTTGCAATCTTCCTGCTTCAGGCTCCTGAGTAGCTGGGATTACAGGTGTGGGTCCCTATGCCCAATTTAGTTTAATTTTTTTTTTTTGGTACCGGGATCGAACTTGTTTTTTGTTTTGTTTTGGGGCTACGGGGGATCGAACTCAGGACCTTGCACTTGCCAGGCAGGTGTGGAGCCACTGAGCCAAATCCCCATCCCCAGTTTGATCTTTTAAGGGGCATTCATTGTGAAGAATGAACACATGGTATAGAAATTAACTATAACATTGTGCACTCCAAAAAAGTATAAGTATAGTTAAGTGGTTGTGGAGTTAACTTCCAATTATCCCTTCACAGGGGTGTGGTGAAGCCCCTGGGTAGAAGTACAGTAGTTGGGGTGGGGCCTCTGCCCAGATCTCCCTTGTCACTCTGCCAGGCATTCCCACCTGCAGAGCATGTGCATGCATTGGTGGCACCAGGCTTCACCTCGTAAATGAGCACCCAGCCCTCCACTTGTGACCTCACAGCTCATTGAGCCCAACTGCAGCTTTACCAGGTCTCCTCCAATTACAATTTTTGGTCCCTGATTTGGGACTCCAGAGTTCCATGACACAGGGGTCTTTGATGGAAGATGGTATCCTGACATTTTTGAAATCTTGATGGCAACAAGAAAGAAGCCATCACTAAGGAAAAGACGCCAGCATTCTTCTCATATGGGGAGGGGGGACATGTATGAGCCTTTGGTTTTGCCATAGTGATAGCAGAATTCTGCAGAGCCGCTTGAGGTCTAACCCGGTAATAGGTTATCCTTGCTATGGAATTGCATGGGAGATTCGCAAGTTTGGGAAAGAGACTGAGATCTGGCTGAGTCCAGAGAAGGCTTGGAATAGAGAATAGGGATCCTAGACTCAGTGAGGCATCTGGAGGCTCCCTGCAGGGAGAGGCAGGCCTGGGGCCCTGCAGCAGGGGCTGGGGTACAAGGAAGATCAGGAAAAGACCTCTTAGTAGGGTCTGGCCCAGGAGCTCTGCTCTCCAGGATCCAGTTTTAAAGCTTTTCCACCCCACAAAATGACTTCTTCTCAGACCTGTAAAGTTTTGCTTGCCTTTGCTCAAATTTGTCCTCACTGTGCCTGTGCATGGGGGAAGGACAGTGTCCATGTTCGGGATAGGATGATGAGCATGGCTGTAGCCTGCAGAAGCTGGTGATGGGAACCAGAGGTGATTTACAAGGAGGAATGGAGTCACCCAGAGAGATGAGCCTGGGGCTGACCAGGATGGAACTGAAGGACATATAAGCATCCCTAGGCATTTGTAGGAATGTTGGGGGAAGGAGTCCTGGTAAATAGTATTCAGGGTGCTCTGTGGCTATTTAAGGGCAAGCAGAGCACCTTGGGCACATTGAGATAGTGTACTCCATACAGAGCATGCAGGAAGTGGGACTTGAAGCCAAGGGAGCCAGCTAGGCCCCGGGCTCCTCTGGCTAAGGGAGACCTCAATGCTCAGTTGGGAAAACCATTCCTTTGAGGTCACTTCTTGGTTCTCATTGCATGGGCCCCGCTGACCCCTAGCCCCAATTTGGTCCAGCCCATTGCATCTGCTACTTCCCGCCCATTACATGCAGCTTCCACTGGCTCCACGATGCAGTTCACTGCTCTATAGCAGGATGGAGAAGATGTTACTTACCAGCAATTTGCTGAAACTCAGTATACATCAGCTATATGACATGCTTGCCAGGAGTAAAGAGAAAGGAAAATGGCCCACATTTCCTGAGAGCAGGCCAGGCAAACTTAGTCTCACCTCAGATCCTCAGATCCCGGTAGCACATTGGAAGAAGTAGATTTTGTTCCAATGAAGGTACAGAAAAGCGAAAGCTGTTAAGTGGAGGTGTCTTGGAGAGTCGTTTGTCAGAGAGTGGCCAGATGCTTAACAATTCTGCCTCTTCTTGTTTATGTACAGCAAAACTACATTTCCCAGCCTCACTTGCAGTTAGGTTGGGGCCATGTGGCTATGATCTGGCCAGTGAAGTGTGAGTAACAGGGATATCAACCACTTCCAGACTTGGCCATAAACCCCTGTGAGGTTCTTTTTGTGTGAGGTTCTTCTACCTGTGTGGGTGGGATGGGAAGACCCCAAGATGATGGGAGCTCTTCATGGAAGGATCCTGAATCACTGCCATCCCTTGGGAAAAGATTTGCCAGAAAGCACCCTCTAATGAACAAGAGAAACTTTCATTGGGTTTGATTTGGTTTGGTTTTGGTTTTTTGGGCTGGGATTGAACTCATGGTCATATTCATGCTAAATATACAGTCTACCACTGGGGTACACCCTAGATCCCCTTGTTTTAAGACTCTGTGCTTTGGGCAAGGTTTATTTGTATCTGTGGTCTAATCCACCTTTGCCTATACAAGCCTGGAAGGTTGAGTGCTAAAAAGTGGGATATGAGAGAGTGGGATATGAGAGTCTTCAAACAACAGTACTTAAGGGGTCACATGGCTCCAGCTGCCATGATTAAGGCCAGTGGATAAAGTGGTTCTACTTTGGCTTGTTAATAGGTAAGATTTTCTGCCCAACCCTGGAATGACTTGTGTTGGATAGTAGTGAGTCTTCTGCCATTGGTGGTGTTTGTGGAGAGACTAGACCATCATTTTTGAGAGATGTGGAAGGGATACTTCAGAGTGAAGGGGTTAAATAGTATGACCTTTCTGGTATATTCCAGGGCTGATATCTAATGTCTAGCCCTGCGCTATTCTCCTGGTGGTTGTTGAATGAAAGTAAATGGGATTGAAATCCCACTATTTCCTCAGAGCACTAAGCATCATTGTGACCCCAGGATTGATGTCATCAAAGACCACTGTCTTGCCAGACAGATTCCAGGAAGGGAGGCTGCAGGATCACCACCTACAAGAAGTGGATTTTCCAAAAAGGCATGGATCCAAGAGGGTCAGATTCTGGCTCTCTCTTCATTGTATCAGCTGGAGGGAAAGAGCAGACGAAGATGTGTTTGTGTTGGATTTCTCCCACTCCTCTCTGGCCAACCTACGGGCCAGTGCATATAGACAGGATGATGAGCCCTTGCTTTACTAAGCAATATTGGCGAATAAGAAAGGAATCTCAATGGTTTCTGCTGCCTGCAGTCCAAACCAAATGGACTTTTTCCTCCCACCCATTCCTCAGGAAAGAAAGGAGCCTTAATCCCCAGTAATGTCCTTACTTAGTTTTAGAATAAGCATCTACTCTTGCAGAACACTTCAGGACTCCAGGAGCCTGACCCAAGGGGATTAACTGACCAAAATCAAATTTACATTTCAATGAGATGCAGTTAATCCTTACTGATAAACACTTGTTTATAAACATGTTGTTGTCTCTATTGAGAAGATCCTCCAGCCTGAAGAGGCTGGTCAACATGTGGGCTTCCCCAGACAACACCCCACCATTGAGGAAATCCCCAAAGAGATTAAGCAATGGGTCTTTCTGCTTTGGGACTCTGCTCTGGTAAGGAGGGGATAGTCTGATGGAGTCCCCTTTGCTCTGGGGAGGAGCTATGCAACAAGTACAAAGGGTCAAGCGGCCAAAGACAGAGGGAGTAGCATTCTCAAAACCACCAGGCTAGGCTCTCAAAAGGGAGGTGGTCAAGATAAATCCCAGAGTGGATTTGCAACAACATAGTGAACAACTAGATGACACTTAGCATGAGGAAAGAGAGAGAACCCTGTTTCACTGGGGGGCTCTGTCCTTGATCACTTGTTGGATGGTCAAGGGAAAATCCCCCAATTGCTCTGAGTTTTCTCTAAGGTCAATTCTGGGATTTTTCTGATGGCTTTGGGAGTTTCAAGGACCCTCTAGATCTCCCTGGTAAAAGAAAGAAAGACTGCAGCACACCCTACTGTGGCTGGTTACTTTCCTTTATTTGCAGAAGGAGGTTTGCTACATAAATCCATTGCACAGTCCAACACACAAATACTTCTCATGTATACTTGATGTAAAAGATAGGACAATACAAAAATACACTTCTCCATAATAAACAGAACTGCTCCCAGCTCATCCCAATCCATGCCAGAAGGAACGCCAGTGTTTAAGATCAAAATAGGGAGGAATACTGTAGAATGAAGAGACAGGAAGGCTCAGCCAATGCTATTGCCCCAGCAAGATCCTGGTTCTTCTTCCAGGAAAAAAAAGAGAACCTTCTAGGTCATTTGAGGCTCAATTCCACAAGGAATTGGAGTGGGGCTTCACAGCCAAGTGTAGCCCTTGGACTGCAGTATGCACCCTTCCTGGGGCATACCAGCTTGGGTTATCTGCTTCTGGGATCCTCTGATGTAAGGATTAAGACACAACTAAAGGATGAGCCTCTTAGAGGCTGATGAGAAGAGGGAAGGAAGATTGAAGATGAAGTTCTGCCTGGCCTCCCAACTCCCACTCTCAGCAGATTTCAGAAACATTCTACTGATGCCAACCACTACCTATTCTCTATTTCCTGCCCTAGTCCCTGGCCACCGTTCAGCCTCCCTAGCTCTTGGTCTGGAGGGACTCAAATCCCAGGACTTTGAGGGCATGTCCTGCGAAGTCAGAGCTGGCTCTAGCCCCCATACAGAAAGTCTGAAAGGCTAGCATTCCTATGAAGGTGATCTTCTGGGGCAGCAAGTGGCTCCTCTGGCCTTTGGTATGTTCACCAGGCCAGGGCTGTGCTTGGCACAGTACAAAGCCAAGTCCCTCATTTGAACAAGTCAGATGAGGCTGGTGCACCCCATGCACTCTCTGCCGCTCTCCAGAGAACTGTGAGGAGGTGGCACTCAAGGAGCAGGAAGCCTTACTGCAAAACAGAACAGGAGAAACCTGTGGGTGTCCTGAGGGTGGGAGGGACACCTCAACATGGCCAGGGACAAAAGCTGCAAGAGACAAGCCTTGTACCTAGCCTTCCAGGGCAGAACAAAGTTGGTGGTCTGTGTCCTGGGCTTCGTATAGCCATGGATCCACTGTCATCTCCGGGTAGGTAAGGTGGGACATCAGGCAGAGGAGCCTGCATGGAAAACAGGCAAGGTGGGTTCCAGGCCACCTCGCATCTTGGTCACAGGAGCTCTTTAAGCCAGAGTGGAGCTTAAGCCCAGACCTGTGGGCTGAAAGATGCCAGGATGCATGCATGGGTTTTGTTGGCCTGGGTGTATCAGTGAACCCTGGGATAATGCTGTGCTCCTCTCTGAGATGCTAGATGTTCTATGGTCTGTATAGCAGGGCCCCGAAAAGACATGACCCTAACCTCAATGTTTTGGAAACAGCTGTCATGGAGGAAGGCAGCAGAACCACTGAGCTAAATCCCCAGCCACAGCTGTCATGGAGACCTTGGCATTTCTCTCTCTCTCTCCCTGTGTGTGTGTGTGTGTGTGCGCGCGCGTGCGTGCGTGCGTGCGTGTGTGTGTGTGTGTGTGTGTCCCCACTCCAGACTCCCATGTCTGGCACTTTTGGGCAGATGGAGACAAAGCTAAGTAGCAGAGATGTGTCAAGAACTTGATTAAGGACAAAGTGATTGTTCAAAAGGGCCCAGGCATCTCCCCAGGAGCCCTGGACTTTGTCTGCCATTACCCTTCAGACTGGGGGATCTTCTCATCTCTCCCTGTACAGCATGGCATGGCTGGAGATGGGGTTTCTCCCTGCCACACTCCCCCAGTGTCCCTGTTTCCACCCCAGTGCCGGAAATCCCTCCACCTTCCTTCTCCCCATCCAGTCTTCCCTGCCCACCTCATTGTAGAGTGGCTTTCTAGTGTTAATGGCTACAATACAGCCTCATGTGTCACAGCATCAGGTAACTGCCGTACATTTGCACAGGTATCATCTGTGACAACAGTGACTCTGGAAGGCAGTGGCAAGTGAACACCCAGGTCCCTGCCTTCACCTTCCAATTCCCCAGCCTCCGTGTCCTGGAACTCTACACCCCAACCCCAGCTGCTCTTCGCAAACTTCCTGGAAGTGACAGGTCACTGCCTCCCTCCCACCAGCAGCCCCAGCTGGCAGCAGCGGATGTCCAGGAAATGACAATGCTCATTCTATCCTGGACAGTGCCGCTGGCCTCACCAAGCTAGAGCAGGGCTCCCGGGCGAGAGAAGCCCAGCTGCAGCCAGTCCATCCATCCCTCCAGCAGAAGAGGCACCTGCCAGGTCAAAGCAGGAGGCAACCAGGTGCAAGCTCAGGACCACAAGGCCAGTGGGATGAAGGCTCAGGCCTCACCTATCCCCACACGCGGGTGACCCAGGCTAGGCCACAGGGGACCCTCCCACTCCAGGCGAGCTAGGGGTCTGAAAGGCTGAATGGAGCTTAGTTAACAACTCAGGCTCCTCGCCCTGGGCCCCGCTTTTTCCAGAGGCCTCAGGGGCACCCAGTGGGAAGGCTTCCCGCGCCCGGCCAGTCCTGGCACAGGTGAGGAAGGCCAGGCAGGCCCCTCGGAGGCGCGCCAGGTCCCTGTGCGTGGTCTCACTGACGAAGCAGTACAGCACGGGGTCGGCGACGCAGTTGAAGCTGGTGAGGAGCAGGGAGAAGTGGTAGGCATTGAAGATGCTCTTGGCGAACTCGCAGCTGGCCTCCCAGACACTGCGCACCAGCAGCAGCACGTGGTAGGGCAGGAAGCAGGCCAGGAAGATAACCACAGTGCTGAGCACCAGCCGCTGGATCTGGTCCTTGCGGCTCTTCTGGGTGCCGTGGCTCCGGCGCACAGCCTGCAAGATGCCCCGGTAGGAGGCCAGCAGCAGGCACAGGGGGAAGAGGAAGCCCACCAGGAAGCGGTAGTAGTTGATGCTGCGCTGCCAGGCCTTGATGGGGTAGTGCTCGAAGCAGACACGGTGCTGGTATTTGTCCTCAATGACCTCCTGGTGCATGAGGAAGAAGATGCTGCTCAGTAGCTCCTTGGCCCAGATGACTACGCTAACACCCACGGCTGCCTTCAGGGTACGAAACTGGTGGAAGCGGAAGGGATGCGCCACAGCCAGGTAGCGGTCGATGGAGATGCAGCAGAGGAAACCCACGCTGATGTAGATGTTCTCGTACAGCAGGATGCCGCACACTTGGCAGGACAGGTCGCCATGGGACCAGTGGTCGTGCTGCAACACATACTGCAGCCAAAAGGGGAGCGAGCAGATATAGAAGAGGTCCGCCATGGTCAGGTTGCACAGGTACACGCCCAGCTCGTTCCGGGCCTTGATCTGCAGGTAGCCGAAGTAGAGGGATAGGCAGTTGGCCGGGAAGCCCACCACCAGCACTGTGATGTAGACCACAGGGGCCAGCGTCTGGTGGATGGTGTGGTCAATGGTACAGGTCAGCGAGGCATTGTCTGCAGTGATGTTCCCCATCTTTGGTCTGGGAGGGGCCTCACCCTTCATGGGCTCAGGGACTCCCCACCGCCATCTTGTTTACAGAAGGTGGCTCAAGCTATATCAAGGGGAGGGCATCACTGGTTGTGGGCGGGCCCCTGCAAGTCAAAGGTGGGAAAGTCTTAGAATAATCAGCGCTAGCATTTACATAGCACCTACTGTGTCTAAGGCATGGTTCTGTATGTTGTAGTCCTTTCATTTGTGAGGTATGGTTGAAAACTATGGAAAATGTTTAAAATTTAAAAAAAACTATTATAGTAAAAGATATATAGCCATTAGTTTCCCTTAAGAAACACCCCCACCCCTGCTTGGAACACATTATTCCGTAGTTCTTGCCACTTTCTGAAGCAGGTCTGGAAGTCCCCTGTCAAGAGTGTCTTTAGTTGAGTTATTGTGGCTGTCTCAGTATGCTGAATTGATTCAAAATGTTTACCTTTCATGGTCATTTTGACTTTGGGGAAGAGCCAGAAGTGGCTTGGTGCAAGATCCAGTGAATACGATGATGAGGACAGGACACACCCTAATGTTTTACAAGCCAGCCTTCTCACGGGATGGCACTGGGCAACAGCAGTCACTGTGTTTTTGATCACATCTTGTAAAGGCACTCATGAAAGAGGATTTTCCAGAACTGCTTCAGAAAGTGGTAAGAACAATGGGATAAGTGTAATGGAAGTGAAGGGGGAATTTTTTTGAGGGGGATAATTGGCAATGTCTCATTTGCTTTAATAAATTTTTTACTTAAACATTCACCATATAGATTCTTATAGATTATAGATTCTTATAGGTCCACTTATAGATTCTACCAACGAACTCAAATGCAAATAGAATATCTAAATGGGTCACATACAAAGACTCTGGAATGTGGCTTATGGCTCCTTATTCCTTCTCTGGCTTTCCTTATATATATTCCCTATCCTTTATTTGTTTTTTTGGTCTCTATTTGCAGCAAGTAAGTTCAGGAGACCTGAGGAGTATGAGTCCAGCCTGAATCCAGCTCTCCAAGGGAGGCTCAAGGCAGACATCCATTCCAACCCACACACAACAGTGAGGGCCCCGCCACCCTTGGCTGGAGCAAGAGCATCACTCACATTTTTCCTATGTGCTCATAGGGCTGCATTAATTGGGTCCATTAACTCTGAGTCCACAGCCTCTCCTTGGAGGGGGCCTCTACAGACAGTCTCAGAGGAGCTGCAGCCTTGTCCACATCCTGTTGTGCTCTGGCAAGAATTAAAAGCTTCCTGCAGGACCCAGCCCACATTCCTGGGCGCTCCTCAGCAATTGCTACCTCTCTTCTCCTCTGGGGAGCCTGGGAAAGGTTTTGGATCAGGGATTGAAGGACATGAGCACCAGGCCAGGGCCAGCTACCATTTCCTCACCTGGAAAATGGAGATGAGGACACCTGGCCCTAGTGATCAGTATGAAGGCCACATTGAATGACAGATATGAAGATGAGCAGCATAGTTTTTTTTCCAAAGCAAAAAGGGAGTCAAAGACAGTAATCTCAATTTGAATTAGGGAAAAGTTCCCATTGTTGAGAGTTTTACAAAGAAGATGCCAAATACACAAATAAGTTTTAATAAGGTAGAATAAAATGTTTTGTCATAATCATTCAGTATTTATCCTATTATGTCTTGCTTTTTAAATTTAGTATAATGGGTAGCATGTGTCTGAATGTCCTGCTTTTTAAGGCTGAATAAAATGCTCCTATATGCATGTGTCAACTTTCATTTATTCATTTGTCAAGAATATTTTGGGTTGTTTTCACCTTCTGGGTATTTGCAATAATACTGGTGTGAACATGGATGTGCAAAGACCTGTTCAAGTTCCCACATTCAGTTCTTTAGAGTACACACCCAGAACTGGAATGGCTGGATCATATAGAAATTCTGTGTTGAATTTCTGAGGAACCGCCATATTGTTTTCCATGATGGATACACCATTTTGGATCGGCAGTGTACATGGGCATTGTTGGTTTGTTTATCTGCTTTCCTTTACATGTTTTGGTGATGAAAGGAAAGGAAGAAGGAACAGTTGAGGACTGGGACCCTCAAATGCACACAGATGGCTAAGTCAGAATTGAAGCCACACTGTGGGGCCAATCACTCACCAAGATCCCTTAGATGTCAAGGGCATCTTGGATTCCTGCATGGTCCCCAGAGGGCACCCACTCAGAACTGTTCATGTTTGCCTGGGGTTCTCTAGCCCAAGTAAAATTCACCAGCAGGAAGATACAGACCATTCAAAAGCACGGGCTCCCGGGCTCCAACAAAACAGGGCAAATGAAGCCACCATGAGAACATGTCCTGTCATGTCTTGGAAATTCCCTGAGAGTCACCAGGTTCTTGTCTGTTGTTTACGAGTGGTGACTATACGGCTGTGTAGGATGGGGCGGGGCGATGGTTTGTAGCTTCTTCTTTCCTAGGCCAGTAGTAAGTTTAATCTGGCAACCCAAGTCAGAAATATTTGAGTCTGCAGGGCCAAGAAGAAACATTTACTACATTTAGATTAAAGCACATCCTATGGTCATTTTGGAGCAAAAAGAAAAGTAGGTCTTGAACTTGGTGCACTGGAATCCCCAGGAGCTTTGTTAAGACAGATTACAAAGCCCCGCTCTCCATTTTCCGGACTCAGTGGGTCTGGCGGGGATGGAGGGCTCAAGAATTTACATTTTAAGAAGCTCCTAGGTGACGTGGATGCTGCTGAACTGCTGGGCCGTGGACAACACTTTGAGAGGCAAGCCACTGAGAGAGTCAAGGTCTTGGGCTCAGCTTCTACACACATGTCCTGCCCAAGTTCCCAAGGCAGGGGAGCAGAAGCAGCTGCAAGGGAACTTAAGACCCAGCAGAGCTGTGGGCAGAACTGAAAGTCAGCCAATGGGCATCTCCAGACAGATTCCAGGGCTCAAGAAATAGTGACTGAACCTGTCCAAGTGCCTGTAATCTTTTATTTGCAAAACTATTTTACCATTTACAGAACATTTTTCTTCTGGCCTCTTGTCTCATCTTCACAGCAGCTCTGTTATTGTCCACATTTTAGACAAGGAAACTGATGTCCAGAGAAATGAAGCAGCTTCCCCAATAGTCCAGAATTTCAGGGTTTCATGGGACAAGTATTAATGGAGCAGGTACAATGTCCACAGCACCAGGCTAGACACAAGTGACTGAGAGATAAACAAGAAAGGGGCTGCACCCTTAGGGAACCTCCAAATTCAGAAGATAGGGATGCCACATGCTCCGGTCACTGCCATGTGCAGCAGTGTCTGGTAGGTGCTGTGGGCATCTCTCCCACACACACTCACTCCATGCCCACTCTGTGTGGCATGGCATCTCCTCCAGGGTTCCAATCCCATTATACTCTGATGACTCCCAGAACCCTCCCCAGGCTGACATTGCATAACTGCTTCTGCTGCCTCGTAGGACATGCCCAGTGAGGCCCATGCAGGGTCCACCATTTTCTCCTCTAATATGTCCTTGGAAGGAGTGCTCCACCTGCCCCATCACTGATGTTGGGTGCCTGGCCTTCAGGTTCCTCCCTCATCTTCATCCCCAGCATTAAGTTGTACCATTTTCAACCCCTAAGTATTCACCATATCCATCTCCTCTTTGGCTTTCTTATGGGCACCCTAGTTTTGTTGGGTTTGGTCAAGATGTCTCCCCCCTACCCTGAGTAGGAGGAACAGCATCTTGTTGGACTTCCTGTCTCCATGTTACCACCTCAAAGCTGTCCTTCAAAACACAAATCTAACCACATCATTCATATCCTGTTTCCATGGCTCTCCAATCATCCACCTATCCATCCAACAACTCACTCATTTACTCAGACACCCATCCATCCACCCATCCATCCACCCATCCATCTCTCTGTTCATTCATTCATCCAGGTCTCCATTTATACAATACTCGGCTAGTTTCTGTTACAGAGAAGGCACTGCACTCAATACTGACCCTAGAGTCAAGTTACTTTAGATTTATAACAGGCAAGACAAAAGAAATGAGCTCATGCATGTAAAAAGCATAGGATTTTAGGGAGTTATTGGAGATGACCTCACCTAATCAGAAAAGCCTGTGCTGAGTAATGACAGTTGGGGTAAGCTTAGAAGGAGGAAGGGCTGTTCAAGCAGAGGGGAGCATCTGCCTGTGGAAAAATGTGAGCAACACATCAAATGCAAGAGGGAGAGGAGTGCATTTGGGGAACTGAAAGTCATATGGCATGACAGGATCTAGGTATGAGGTGGGCATGGCCAGAGAACATACAGCAAGAAGCTGTAGAAACAAGAACTAATTAGAAAAGAAGTAGGTCACAGGGGTAACTCTGAGAGGTTCTTCAGTTTCTGGTCCTTAAGGCTCTCAAAAATTATTTCTTGTCATGGGTGGGAAGGTGGGTGGCTAGAGAGGTGAGTGGGTGGCTAAGCGAAACGCAGATGGATGGATGAGTGAGTGGGTAGACGGATGAATGGACGGGAGTGTGGGTAAATGACTGGATAAGTGGGTGGGTAGGTGGGTGAGTTGATTTGTGGGATGAGGAATGAATTGGTAGATAGATGAATGGATGAATGAATGGATAGATGGCTGGGTATGTGGATGAATGGGTGGAGAGATTGATGGAAGGGGTGATGAGTAAGAGGTAGATGGATAGATGGAGGAGTGAAGAGGCAGACAGGTGAATGAGTGGGTGGACAGATGGGTAGGGGTGGTGGATAGGTAGATGGGGGCGGGGGAGGGGGTTGAGGCTGGGTTCTGGAGCAGTTATGCCACGAATAGAAACAGGAAAAGGAGAAAGAGGATCTGTGGCCTCTGCTCTGGCTCCCGGAGCTGGACAGAGGATCCTGCTTTTTCACAGACCTGATCACAGTTAGCAGTTGCTTCTGCCATTTCCTGAGGACGGGTGCCCTCAGCTGGAAACTACACCTTACCAGGAGTGTCCCTTCTCTACCGGGTCTCAAGAAAGCCTTGATCTTCAAAGAACAAAGACCACATCAGATGCAGAAGTGTTTTGCAAATGAAAAACACAGGATGGAAAAACCAAGCCACATCTCTCACGAGCCCTCCATTCACCAGATACATTTCTGTATATTCTTTCTCTCTTCCACCACCACTCAGCAGCCTCCACTTTACAGATGAAAGACCTGAGGCTCCCAGAGATGAAGCACAAGATTCTACAGCTGGGATGAGGCAGGCCAGGTTTTGAACTCCAACTGGCCCACACTTTCCTTTATACCTCCCTCTTTCGCTGTTTATCAGGCTCACCTCTGAGCAACCGCCCTCAACCTCCAGGCTCAGCCAAACTCCAAGCCTCAGAGAAGCCACTTCAGGAGTCAGCAGGCTGCATCCTGGGCTGGTCCCCTGCACCCAGAGGATGCTCTACTGGGCCAACTATTCCTTCAACACCCACTGAGGAAGAAAACCTGTGTGCCCAGTCCACAGTCTCCCAAGGCGAAGGGCACTACAGGAAGGAATTGCAACATCAATTTTATCATCCAGCAAAGAAACTGAAAAGATACTACACACAAAGTGACTCAATGCTTAGAAGCACATCTTTTAGACAAATGCTAATCAGCGTAGAGGGCTTCATGGATTCTAATGACCAGGGGAAATTAAGCCCCCAACAGGAAGGTAACACCCCTTTGAGAGGAGCGAGTGGTCTCTTACAGGTTCCGAGTCAGGGGTGGAGGAGCCTGCATGCTGGCTTTCAGCTGGCACATAAACAGTAATCTCATTCGTCACTACTTCTTCAGTGTGGGGCATTCAGGCACACACAGTTACTCATATGTCGGGTGCTGCTGTGGGGGCCCAGCCCACAGAGCTGTGGAGTTTCCTGCCAGCCTAGCTTCCGTCCCCTGGAGCTGGCCAGCCCTCCACACTTCACACAAGCTTTCCAAAAAGAGGCTATTTCCCTCTGAGGAAAATGTAGAAATCAGAGTGCATTTTTCTTCAGTTCCCATCTTTCCCTCAAATGGCCCTGTTCCCACAACAGATGGACAGTAGAGTCTCACTTCTCAAGCCTGTGTAGCAGTTTCAAAGTTCAGTCCCCTCTGAGCCCACACAGTCCCAGAGTCATTTGGGGCTGGCACTGCCAACCCATTTCACAGAACCTAAAGGCCAGAGAGGCTAAATCAGTTGCTCAAGCCCACACAGAAAGTCAGGGTGGATCTGAATCCAGAACCCAGGAACTCAAGCACCAACCTGCTGCCTTGAAACTTTTTTTGACCACAAACCATAGCAAGAAATACACTTTTCACTGGGACCAGCCCACACAGCCAAATCCACACACGTATATGCACAGAGAAACAAACTTCCCCCGAGCCGTACTTACCTCGGTATTTTCTGTTCTATTTCATTTTTTAGATGCAGCTCATGAGCTACTAAATGAATTTTCTGACCCACAAATCAGTCTGCTTAAACACAGCAAGGTGGTCCCCTGACTATGTTGCCTGGGTTCCCCCAGACCCTCCAAGTCCCAGGAAGGCAGTGTGGTCTCTACAGCCAGGTAGGGAGCAGGAGAAAGAAGGCAGTGAAGCCCCAGCCTTGGTAGCTCTTGGAATCAGGATGGAGTCCTCCGGTGGGGTATCTGGGCCAAGACTGCTCTGCCCCTGCCAGCCCAGCTGGGCTCTCCCCTGCACCCTCCAGCAGCCAGGATCCTGCAGCAGCTCCGCAGAGCCTGGGTGGCCCTGCAGCCAGGACAAGCTCTCCCTCCCGAGATTTCCCGCAGCCCGAACCTCCCAGCGCTACCAACTAGAAAATCCCCAGCCGGGGGCCGCCTATTCCTGAGCTGAGGCAGAATCATGTGAACTCCAATCTGGTGTCAGGCTGGGCGGTTGCCGAGGAACCACACGCCAACAGGAGGATGAGGGGGCAGAACTCCTCCCTCCTCGTATCCTCCATCCTCCAGGCTTTCCACACACCCAGGTGGGTGAGCAGCCCTGCCAGCAACGCTAAGACCTCCACTGGGGCGCAGGTGCCCTCAGGCACTGGGGGTACATGGGAAGAATGGGCTGTGCTAATTCTTTCCATCGAACCAGGAGCGACAGGACAGTGAGCCCCTGCCCGGAAGCCCTCATGGAGCCCCTCAGGTCCACAGCCAGATGACTGCGGTATGCTGTGGTCACTGCTGTAGTGTGGACTTGGCAAGGACAAGGAGGAGAGGCAGGGACAGAGGAAGCTGTTTTCACTCCTGTCCTCAAGCTCTTCCCTTTCCCCGGGGCAACCAACATCTGGGTCAGTGGGTCTCATCCCTGGCTGTGTGCTTTAGAAAACACCCAGGAGCCTCTAAAAACTACAAGCATTCAGGCCCCATCCCAGGCTAATCAGGGTTTTGAAGCCTCCCTGGATGGCTAAAGTGCTGCCTGGGGTGGGGAAACCGCTGCTGTGGTGAAGATGGATGGGGTCAAGGGGAAAGAGCAAAGGGGCCAAGATTCTGGGCAGGAATAAGCAATCAGTGTTTGAAACCAAGCGGCCCAGAGCAGGGAGCAGGCACACAGCTTGGCCTGGTGGGCTCTTCTGGCCCTCAGGAGCACACACTCAATGCTCCTCCTCGCCTCACTGCACAGGAGGGCACACAGCCCGCTGGAGGTTACCCAGCTCAGCTCCCATTTGACAGGTAGGGAAACTCAGGCCCCTAGGGGCAGAGGCTCTGGGCCAGAGCCTGGCTGCTAGCAGACGACAGAGCTATGATTGAATGAAGCCTGCTGTTGACTTCAGGCCCCTGGCTCTTTTGCCTCAACTACCTCCTTCCAGGCTCCTTGGAAGCTGATACTTTTCAGAGCCAGGAAGCCAATACACACTGTGCATGGGGTCCTGGGGGGACATCACTTCTCCCTACCCCATGACATGACCTGGAGGACCCATCTTCTCCAACCAGCAAATTGTTGTAGACCTGTTGGGGGACTGTATGAGTAGCAAATGCTATCACCAAGCAGGCCTTTTTCAGCTGTCACTACATGAGTTGCTCCTTATAGGCCGTCAATCACAAGCCAGGCTGCCACTTGTCCTGGTACAGTCATCTGCACTTAGACACAGATACTATTCCTGAGAATAGAGAAGTCCAGGGGTGTCACTGGTCTTCTCTGTTGTCACATGGGAGGACTTGGGAGTTAGGAGTGCAGGACCAATAGTGATTGTTGCTATTCCCAAGTCACACCCAACAAAGAGAGTACCCATGGTTCCCTCCACGGGGGACCCCAGCCTAACAGGACACAGATGTCAATATCATCACCTCTACACCTCCAGGTACCACAGATGGCACCATGTCCCCTCCTTCCCCTGGCAAGTGCTCCCACCTAGGGACCATAGGTACCCCAGGCCCGCAGCTGGCAGATGCACCCATTCTCACCAAGGGTAGGAGACCCTCCTCTCTCCAGGCCAGGGATTTGGGGATGCAGAGGGAAGAGTGCCCCTCACTTCAGCCTTACTGAGTCAGTGAGGCCCACTCACAGAGCCCACAGAGCCCATGCTGTGTTCTTTGGTACAAAGATCTTTTTTTTTTCACCAAAAGCAAGAAGTGAAGACTAGACCTAGAAATGACACTGTGAAGCATCTCAGGATCCTAAAGGTCCCTTAACCTCCACCCAGCTCAACTTCTGTCATAAAACCAGCCCTGCCCCCCTGCTGCCAACCCAGGCTCCTAGGGCAGAGAAGGTGAGCCATGTGGGTGCCAGAAGCTTCCCCTCCGGCCTCGTGGAAATGAGAAAACACATAAACAAGCCTCAAAAACAGACTTCCAGATCACCTACAGCAACCCCAAAGGAAACGAGATGGAACAATCTGATACTCAACCACCTGGACTCTCTGAACTGGCAACAAAAGAGGATCTGGGGAAAATGAAATCAGAAATAATTACTCAGATAACAGCAAAGATTGTGCTCATGGTGCAAGACATGATTAATAAATCTAGAGAGGACACAGATTAAAAAAAAAATAGAGGATCTGAGGAACATGACGGAATCCCAACATAGGAAACAAATGGAATCCAGAAAACAGATACAAATAGATTTCCAAGAGATTAAAAAGTCCATTGAAAGTCTGCGCAGCAGAATGAACCAATGTGAGGATAGAATTTCACATACAGAAGATAAGATTGCAATTAGTGAGGAGGAAAAAGAAAAATTGCTTTAAAATTGTAAGGGAACATGAGAAATCAATCCAGCAGCTGCTAGACGATGCAAAGAAGAATAACATAAGACTGATTGGAGTCAATGAAGAAAGAGGAGAGAGTGCAGATGACATAAAAAAACTGTTCACAGAAGTGATGGCAGAAAACTTCCCAAGGAGGGGAAAAGAACTTGACATACAGATAAGTGAGGCATAGAGGACTCCAACTAGCTTTAACCAAAAAAAATCTACACATAGGCATATAATAGTTAGGATTTCAGAAATCCAACAGAAGAACAAAATTCTATAAGCAGTGAGAGAAAAGAAACAAATCACATACAAAGGAAAGCCCATCAGAATCACAGCAGACTTCTCAATGCAAACCCGCAAGGCAAGAAGAGCTTGGAGTGATGTATTGCAACCCCTAAAGGAAAACAGCCTCCAACCCAGACTGATGTACCCTGAAAAACTATCTTTCAAAATTGATGGAGAAATAAGATACTTTCATGACAAAGAGCACCTCAGGAACTTCATGAATACCAAACCAGCACTCCAAAAAATTTTAGACAATACCCTAGGAAAAGACAATGAGGATCACAACCCCAGGAAACCCAGCAGAATGAATCCATTGGGCATGACAAATTAAACGCAAAGGGGGAGAATCCAACAAAAAGAAAAAGTCATGACAAGGCTTTTAAAACTTTTAACTTCATCTCCCTAATGAGTGTATAATTCAATCTTGTTATTGTACTGATTAGTATTTTTCTGATTCTAGAGTTGCACACCATTCCTTGTGCTATACTGGCTATTTATCATCTTCTTATGTCTACCTTTTAATTGGGTTGTCTATTAATGAGCTGTAAGAGTTCTTTATGTATTCTGGTCATAGGTTATATGCATTGTAAATATGGTCTGTTTAAGGACTACTTTTCATTTTAATGATGTCATTTAAAGTTCTAAATTTTGATGGAATCTCATTTATCAATTTTTTTTCTTTTATACATCATGTCTTTTGTATCCTAGGTAGTTCTTGCCTACCCTGAATTCATAAATATTTTCCCTTATAATTTCTTCTTAAAGTTTCATACTTTTAGGCTTTCTTATTTAGGTTCATAGATCCCTTCAAGTTATTTTCATGTATGGAAAAAAAAGAGTTGAGGTTAATTTTTTATATACGGATACTAGGTGTTCTAGTGCTGTTTGCTGAAAACACTGTCTCTTCCTTGGCTCTTGAATTGAGTTTATATTCTATAAAATGCTAATGTTATAAAATGCTAATGCTAATGTTAAATAATCTTTCAAAACTCAGTGGGCCATATATGTGTGGTTCTATTTCTAGATTCTCTGTTTTATTCAAATGATCTATATGTCTTTCCTTACACCAACACTGCCTTGATTACTGTAGCTTTAGAAGAAGTCTTAAAATTAGGTACTAAATGTCTTCCAACACTGTTTTTGTTTTTAACTTTTCTGGGTCCTTTGTACTCCTACATAACTTTTAAATTTCAATATCCAATTCTTCATTTATGGCAAGTATACACAGACCTGAATTTTTATATATACCTTGTGTTTTCTAATCCTGCTAAATTCAAGTACAAGTTCTAGGGGCTCCTAGAGATTTCTTAGTATTTTCTCTGTAGATGATCATTTCATCTACATATAAAGATTTTGATACTGCCGTCCCAATCCTATCCTAGTTGTGTCATTTTATTGCCAGACTATTTTGGTGGGGCCTAGGTTTCAAAGTTTAATGGACAGATAAAGAGTAAGCATATCTGCCCTTGTTCCCCACCTTTAGGAGAAAGCATTGTATCTTCTCCATTCATACAAGGTGTTCTCGCTGGAAGTATGGAGTACATGTCTTTAATCTGTTGAGAAGTTTCTGTTCTACTTCTAGTCTCCTGATAGCTTTTACCATGAAGAGCTGTAGAATTTAGTCCAATACTTTTTCTCCAACTAGTGACTGGATCATATGGCTTTTTCCTTTCCTCTGTTAAAATGATGACTTTTGGGGGTGGATCTTCCAATGCTGAACCAACACTGCCATCCCTATAACAAAACCACTTTCTACATCCTGCCAGATCTGACTTCTAATAGTTTGTTTTGCTAAACAAATTTCTATCTATGTTCATACTTTTTTCTTCTATTATCTTTATCCAGTTTTAGGATTAGCACAATGTTGAGTTCCTAAAATGAGGGGAGAAGTGTTCCTTCTTTTTTCTGCTTTAATTGTTTGATATAATTTATCAGTTAAAATGTTTATGAGCCTGCTGTTGTCATATAGGTAGGTTTTCAAGCTAGGAATATACTTTCTTTAATAGGTGCTATTCAAATTTTGTATTTCCTCCAGAGTTAGTTTCATTACTTTGTCTTCCAAGGTACTTCTTAGAAGTTGTCAAATTTATTTCAAAAAAGATTTTTGTAATATGCTTTCTATATCCTTTTAAATTCTGTCAAATCTGTGGTAATGTCTCCTAGATCTTAACACTGTAATTTTAAAAATGTATAACTGATATTGTGTAACAGGAAGAAAACGTCTAAAAGAGCAGGGTAATTGGGAGGGGTAGGGGAAGGGAAAAAAGGGAAAGGAAAAAATATGAGAAGAGGAAAAAAATGGAAACAAAGTCTTTGCAAATAGGGAAGGGTGGAGGGGGTGAAGGGAGGGCAAGGGAAGGGGAAAAAAAATAAGAACCAAGAGACTCACGTAATGGTACAAGATCCCAATGAGAATGTAACTGTATTTTATACCTAAAATGTACCAATAAAGTTAATGGGAAAAAAAAGATTTAATTTATCTTTAGACACGCATTCTGCTTTCACAATTGAAATATATTTTTTCTTTTTTATTGTAGTACATAAGTACGTAATGCAGTACATAAGATTACCTTCATCATGGGGAGTTGGCACATGTATGTAACACATCTAAATCCTTTTTTCTATGCCCTTCCTTTCTCCTCCCTCAGACTCCTTCCATTTCTCCCTCCATCCTTTTTCTACACACACACACACACACACACACACACACAGTACACAATGATGACATTTCTTATAGGGACTTTGTACATGCATACAATACTTCACAATTCTCCTTTTTTTTAAATCTCACTGCCCTCTCCTCCTTTCCCCTCTGCCTGTCTCTGGGTTCCCTTCCCATAAACTATAGATCTATCTCACTATTTCCTATTGTTTATCTTTTATTTTGCTGTTCACTTATACTTTGGGTTTCTCCGATAAAAGAAACCATGCAATATTTAAACTTGTGTGTCTGATTTATTTCACTTAACATTACGGTCTCAAGGTGCATCCATTTTCCTACAGATGACTCAAGTTTATCATTCTTTGTGGCAGAGTCGTACACCATGGTGTATAAATACCACATTTTCTTATCCATTCATTTGTTGATGGACACATAGGCTGCTTTCAAGGTTTAGCTACTGTGAATTGTGCTGCTATAAACATGAGTATGTGTGTATCACTGTAATACGATGTCTTTAAATCCTTTGGGAAGATACCTAGAAGGGGAATAGCTGGATTGAACAAAATTTCTGGTTTTCATTTTTTGAGGAGTCTCCATACTGATTTCCATAGTGGTTGTACTAGTTTACATTCCTATCAACAATGAAGAAGGGTCCTTTTTCCTGCAGAGTCAACAGCATTTGTAAAACAAACAAAAAAACCAGCCCTGCCCCACCCCTCCAGCCCACAGCGCAGGAGGTGGGGAGTGGCCACCACCAGAGGTGTTTGCTGAAGGGTGAGAAGCCGGAGCCCAGTGCCCAGCCCCCACCTCTGTGGCCACTTCCATCCCGGAAGATAGAGCACCTGAACAGGGCCAGGCCTGGCCTCATTTTCTCGCCCCTCCCCCAGTGATGGCAGTCAGGAAGCACCATGGACCCACACTCAGGTGGCAGCTGGACATCCCTCTCCTGCTCCAGCATAAATGTCTGGTCCTAGGACCTGCCTCTGAAAGGCTATGGACTCTTCTCAGCTGCTCTGGGAGCTACTTTGAGGGCCATGGACTGTGGGGCCACACACCCTATGGGTACCCTCTAGCCCTCAAAAGGCCTAGGCAGCCTGACACTCAGCCTAGAGAGGACCCTGCATCCGCCCCAGGCTGATGGCACCATGCATGGCCTCCAACATGTGGCAGCAAACCCACTTCCTGGCTTCGTGACCTTGAGGATCACATACCCTACTGACCAAAGGACTTCTGTGAGAGTCAAAGGAAGTGAGGTCCAGCAAGTGTCTACACTTAGCAGGTCCTCAGGGAGAGAGAAGCAAGGATGCCATGACCACCGTGGTGGCAATGATGATGATGATGATGACGATGGCACTCATAGAGAGAATGCAGGATGGCAGCAAGCTTGGTATGGTTGGTTATGGACACCATCTTGTTCCCCGCTGGGCTTTGGAGGTGCTCAGATCGCTCTACTGATGTGAGGCAGTCAGGGTGAAGGACAAACATGAGTGGAGCTTCAAGTCAGCCATGTGCAGCGTGACAGCAGGGCCTTCACTGACTCGTCTTCCCAGAGGGTGGCCCCCTGCACTTCAGCACACACCTGCTCACCTGCATAGCTGGTGGTGTTGCACTTCTGCAGGCTGGACAGGGGCCAGGTCCGAACTCAGGGTGGCTTTGCTGCAAGCATCATGGTCCAAGAGGGAAGGGCAGAGAATATCTCAAAGTGCCCAGCACCAAGGCCTTTTGGGGTTAGAGGAGAGCCTGGAGCTACTCAGTATGCAGAGCAGCCATTGCCACTTCCTGAGCCTGTGCTGTGCTCTCCATTTTAATCCTCACATCAACACTGTGATGACATAGGGTCATCTCTGTTTCAAGGACGAGGCAAATGAGACTCAGAGACAATAAGCTACTTGCCCAGGACACACAGCAGAGCTGTGATTTGAACCCAGGGATGTACGGCTCACAAATACAAAGGTCTGGTCCACTGCATTTATGTCCTATTGCTGCTGTAAAAAAAAAAAAAAAAAATTGCTGCAAACTTAGTGGCTCAAAACAACCCAGTTTTCTTTATCTTACAGTTCTGGAGCTCCAAAGTCTGACATAGGTCTTACTGGGCTAAAATCAATGGGTTAGTTGGCAGTGTTCCATTCCTTCTGGGTGTGGGGGTGTCCATGTCCCTGTCTTTCCAACTTCTAGAAGCTCACACATCCCTTGTTTGGAACACCCTTCCATCTTCAAAGGCACTGGTATGGACTGAGCTTGTCACAGTGCATCTCGCCTGCTCTCCCACCAGCAGGCTCCTTCTCTGGCTCTCCTCCCTCCCTCTTCCACTTCCAAGGACCCCTGTGATACCACTGGGCCCACTCAGGTAACACATCTCCTCAGGTCAGCTGATTAGCAACTTTAATTCCACCTATGACCTTAGTTCCCCGCTGCCATATACAACAGCACAGTCACCAATTCTGGGATTAGGACCTGGACATCTTGAGTTGGAGAATTACTCTGCCTCCCACACCTGCCATGCTATTCAGATTTCAAAGCCTCTACAGTAGCACTTCTCAAATGTCAGTGTGGGCAGAAATCTTCAGGAATCTTCTTGAAGTACAGCTTCTGGTTCAGTAGGTCTGAAGTGGGCATTTCTAAGAGGCTGAAGCCCACCTTTATCTCCTATGCCCAGTGGTTAGAATGACACTGACATTTGCACACTATATGCTTGGTAATTGAAAGAAAGGGGGTGGGTAGGAAGGAAAGAAGGAAGGAAGGAGGACAGATATCTGGATTTGCCCACCACCCCCCCTTAACCAGGACGAAGTCCAGAGCAATGAAAGCAAAGCCACTTGGACCAATCAACAAGGACAGTTGTGATGGGGCCAGTGGTGACTGTCTGGCTACTCCCAAGTCACACCCAACAAAGAGGGCACCTATGAGGGTAGTCCTGGAGTTGTGCCCTGAGAGCTGACTGTGGGCAGCAGCAGGCTGAAGAGTGAAGGAAGGGGGAGGTCCCCAAACTGAGGCCCAGTTTATAGTCTACCCTCCTCCTGGCCTCGGCTCCTCTTCCCCAAACGTCCTTCATCCATCATTTTCATGTTCTACTTCGAAGCCTTCAAGGCCAAATCCTGTCCCTGCCCCCAAGTTCTCCCAAGCAGTTTCCCAGGTGCACCTCAGGATACCACCATCAGTAATTCTTCGATGCCCGTTCCCTTCAGGTCCCCAGGCCCTGCCTGGGTCTCACTTCTCAGAACCTCCTGGGGATGAAGTCAAGAGGCTGCATTTTTAACAGTTTCCCTGGGGGTTTCTGAGAGCATGGCGTCTTCAAGACCCAACTCCAACTCTACCCCCTCCATACGGTGCCGGCTGACACCAGTGGGCGAACCTGTCTCCCTCCACTCTGCAGCACGGACTCCTTCCTTCTCTGGGTCCTTTCCATCCTTCCCTGGCTGGCCAGTAGCTTCTGAAAGGTGACACCTGGATGCTTTATTGCTTTGCGGCGATGAGAGCTGGTCCAGGACTCCTCACACAGAAAAGAGACCAGTTGGGAAGCTTCAAATGATAGCTGGGGACGCAGGGTTAGCACCATGTGCAAGGCATGGGGCTTTCCACGGGCCCTTCAAGCACTCACTGCAGCTCTGCAGTGAGCAAACATTATCATCCCAGCTTTACTCCTCGACAGAGACTTGAGGCCACATGGCTGGCAAGTGGTAGCACTGGACTCCAGTGGGGGGTCTGATCACTGCATTTTAATAAACATCATATAACTCATGGGAGTTCTAGGTCTGGACGATCCATGAGTGCCCATCTCCTTCTCTAAAGAGGGAGCTACGTGAGGAAGGAGGGGCTGGGTCCATCTTGTTCTCTGGCAAGGATAGTGCACACCCTCTATGTCCAGCGCTGGAGTAAGTGACTCTATGTCCCATTTCTTCCTGCAGCCTTCCTAGAAGGCAAGTGCAGCTGAAACTGAAGTTAGAAGCTAATGAACTGGGGCAGACAGACCAGATATGGATGAAGCAACAGGAAGAGGGTGGGTATTGACCCGCAGGCTGTGTGTGGCTGGCCCTGTGTGAAACTGCATTACCACGGACACTCACTGCCTAAAGACACTTCCAGCCACGAGAGGCTGTGGGCTGACAAATCAGAGTGGCTGGGGATCCTTCCTGCTTCAGGCTGCAGCAGAGACCACAGGCCTTGGAGTTGCCATGGCAACCCTGGGCCTGCAGCCCCACTACCTCCTGGCTCCCCATTCAGAATGCTCCATCCCATCAATTGATAACCTAATAATGTATGACAACAGTCACTGCAAACTCCCAGGCAGCAGCCCTCTTGAAAACAGACTTCTCCAGAGAATTGAAAGCCACAAAGATGTTCATTACACTTGACCCCAGGTCACCTGCTAAAATCTATTTTCCTGAATCTAAATTATTCTTGCTGGCTTCTCCTTCTCATTTTAAAGGCATGGGGGTGACAGAGATGGGGACTGAAGATTCCCAGGGAAATAGATGCAATAGAAACCACCATGTAGATGCCTGCTCCTTCAGCCCTGAATCGGGACCAGGGGCACTGATTCTGCGATAAGGTCCCTGAAACAGACATCTGTGCCTCTGCTAGTCCTCTCCTGGGCGAAGCCCTGTATCTTTGCAAAAAGTAACTTAATTTGTGGCACTCAGGGTAAAACATAAACACACAAAAGGGAAGATTTTTAAGTTGCGGTGGATCCAAAATGGCTGTAAACTATTTGTTATTGGGTGGGGGTTTAAGTCCCCTCCTCTTGAGCCCAGGCAGGGTCTGTGACAACTTGACCAGTGAAGCAGCTTGAGTCCAGGCCTGAAGAAGCAGGCAGCGCCCACTTCCTGTCTCAGGAATAATTGCTCTTGAAACCTCAGTGCCCCCTTGTTAAAAATCAGATGAGTATAGGTGCATGGGGTTGTTTCTGTGTCCCCTATTCTATTCCACTGGTCTGCATCTGTTTTTGTGCCAGTACCATGTTGCTTTTGTTACAATGGCTTTTTGGTAGAATTCGAAGTTGGATATTGTGATCCCTCCAGCTGCTTTGGCTATTCTGGGTCTTTGGAATGCCATAGGAATTTTAGGATTTTTTTTTCCAGTTCTGTGAAGAGTATTTTTGGTATTTTGATAGGGATCGCATTAACTCTGTAGATTTCTTTGGGTTATATGGCCATTTAAACAATATGAATTTTGTCAATTCATGAACAAGGTAGGTCTTTCCATTTTCCAATGTCTTCTTCAATTTCTTTCTTCAGTGTTCTATAATTTTCATTTAGAGGTCTTTCACCTTGTTGGTTAGATTGAATCCTAGATATTTTATTTTGTTTTGAAACTGTACTACCCCTTGGTATATTCCCAAAAGAAGACAGCATACTATAGTGATACCTGCATACCCCCATTCACAGTAGTGCAACTCATAACAGCTAAGTTGTGGAAACCATAAATGTCCATCCATAGAAGAATGGCTAAAGATGTGGTACGTATACATAGTGGAGTATCAAAATCATATATTTCGCAGGTAAATGGATAGAACCTGAGACTATCAGGTTAGGTGAAATAAGCCAGCCTCAGAAAGTTAAATATCGGGCCAGAGATTTAGCTCAGTGGTTCCAGCGCCTGCCTCGCAAGTGCAAGGTCCTGAGTTCGATCCCTGGTACCCCAAAAAAGAAAGTTAAATATCATATGTTTACTCTTAGATAAGCAATCTAAAATAGCTTTTAAAAACAAATAAATTAAGGAGAGATGATAGGAAACTAGAAAGCAGAGATTTAGAGACAGAGAAAGGGACCAGGGAGAGGAAGAAGGAAAGGGAATAAAAATAATCAAAATATGTTGCATATGTGTACCTTTGTACCAGAATGAGTCTCTTTATTCTGCCCCACTAATGTGTACCAATTTTTAAAAGTGCTAGTAAAAAATGGAAATAACAACAAAAGTAAAAACAGCTAAGACTTTATTGATACTAAAAAACAAAAACACAACAAGAAGAAGGAAACCTAAGTCCCATACTGTGAGGAAGCCCAAGAGAAGCCAAGGCCCTGGCTGAGCTCCCGGGCCACAGCCAGGATCGGCCTCCCCCAGACACATGGAAAAGGATCCTCCAGGCTAGGGGACCTTCTCATCTGATGCCTCAAGGAGCAGAGACAGGCTGTCTCCACCAATTCCAGTTCAAATCACACACTTGTAAGCACAACACACACACGCATTCTCTGAAGCTGCTATCATTGAAAGTGGTTTGTTACGCAGCCTTGGCTAAGTGGAACACAAATATTAGTCTTCCCCCAAATCACTTTAAGGCTATCATATGCTACATGTGTCTGTACAGTAATTTGATTTTAATTTTTGTAACAATTCTATGAGGTGGATATTACTATCTCCATTCTCCCTGTGAGATACAAAGGCTCAGAAGGGTGAAGCATCTCATTTGAGGCTGGCCAGCCCGGAAGGCTGAAACAGGAATTCTGACGTTAAGCTCACGCACTTTCATCCTCCACCACCACCACCCTCGCCCACACTGCTGCTGACAACCACACTGCTCCTTCCACTCTGCTTCCTGCTAGATCAGTCTTCTCTCCTTATAGTGTATGCTTTCCCCAGAAGGATTAAAAAGTCGGATTCAAGCTGACACTTAAGGGCATGGCAAGGTTTTCCAGCTAAGAGAGTCTCCTGCAGGATTTCATAACACCTTAGAAACTAAGTTCGACCATTATGTCCATTTCTCAGAAGGAGACACCAAGGCGTAAATACAGGTGATTTAGGCTGAGGTGTAGCTCAGTGGCAGAGCACACTCTTAGCAGACTTGAGGCCCTAGGGTAACCCCCAGCATAAGAAATAAAAGAAAAGAGAAGAAGAGAGGTGATTTGCTCATGGCAACAGCTCTCATAAAAGGAAGGGATGGGATGTGAACGCAGGAAGAGGGGCCTCCACAGAAAGTACTTAAATCCACAGAGACCACAGCAGCGACACACCATCTTCCTCTGCTGAGCCCAGGAATTCTCCCCTCCTCCTTCTTGGACGTTTACCCTTGGGAGAGGAGGGGGAAGGCAGGAGTGAAGCAAACCGTAACCCTCTCAGTTCAGATATGTGGGTTTCAAACCATTCTTGCACCTTTTTTCTCTTCACAAGCCCTCTGTGAGGAGGTCATGGCTAGCATTAGCTGCATTTCACAGTCACAGCCACACAGCCTCTGGTTCCAAGTCAGAGCTGTTCTGCTCACTGCGGAGATCCCAGAGACCCTGCTTGACCAAGCACCTGCCCACCGCTGTCAGTGCTCTTGGGCGTGGAGTCACGAGGCCACTGCTTTCTCAGTGGGACCGTTTCATTATCACAGAGGGGGCCTGGGATCAACTCGGTGGATGGGGTGCCTGCTCGGGTCTCGGTGCCCCTGGGTGTAACAACTGTCTGTTGCAGAAGGGAGGCCAGGCTGTTCTGGAGGAAGGAAAGGAAAGTCCCACATGGAATCTTTGGGTCACCCGTGGCGCCGAGCTCTGGGAAATGAAGGGTTAGCGGTCTTACACTTCTTTGCGGGGAATAATTACCAGGTGGCTACGGAGCCAGCCGAGGGGGTGGCTGCTAAACCTAGCGGCGACCACAGGCGGGGACTCTCCACCCAGGACAGACACTCGTCGCGCCGGCGCTCGGGACAGACACCCCGAGTCCTTAGCCAATGCCCTGTCTGCTTGGTGCCGGCTCCGGGCGCGCCCGCCCCGCGCACACACGAGCCCTTGGCGCACGCTCCCGGGGAGGCGCAGAGCTTGCTGCCCGAGCCCCGGGCCCGGCCGAGACGCCCACCCGGAGTCCCCGGCCTGACGTGCCGGAGACCCATGAGAGGAAGGGCTTGCTTGCCGAGGACCTGCGCGGCGACAGTGTAGGAGCCCGCCGCTGTTACCCCACGTGATGCCCGCGTCCCCGCTTCCTGCCAGCTCGCACGCGACAGGCACAAGTGGCCTGCAGATGCCACCGGCTCCCTTCCTCCTCCAGAAGCCCGGGGCCAGATTCCTCCCATCCCCACCCGCTGCCCTAGACGCCGGCCCACGCCCTGCCTTTCACACGGACCGCAGGCCACAGGCTAGGCGCCTCCCAGGGAGGCCAAGGCGGCTGAGGCGCGTGCACGCCTGTCCCCGAGGTACGGCCCCTTCCCTTAGCATCCCGACCCGGGGACAGGCTCAGAGCCAGGCTGGCTGCAGAAGGACAAAGGTCCTCCTCTGGCCAAGTGCAGGCCCAGGGCCACTGGCTGCTGGCTCATGCTCTCCGCAGAGCCCCGGGTGAGAAGGATGGATATGGTGCGGGGGGCCTGCGTTCACGCAGTGTCCCCAGCTCAGGCCCATCACAAGCCACTCAGTAAATGTGGTGGTTGTTGCTGCTCTGGGCCGCTCTGCACCTGCCCTGAGCTCAGTGCCAGGCCAGCGGGGTCTGGGATTCTGCCCTCACCCTGCCTGCTGAGTGTCTGCACACAGCCTGTGTGTCTGCAGCAGGGGTCCCAGGGGCCACACAAAGACCTGGTTTTGATGAGAATACAAGGCCTTAGTGCCCTCTGCCCCACATGCTCATAAATAATGGGAAATAACAATGGTTACAGCTTGCATTTATTGACCACTCACTGTATGCCCGGCACTGTTCTAAGCACTTAAATGCATTAACTGATTTGATCCCCAGGCTCCATGAGCTAACACACTGCTAATACTATAATTTTACATGTGGAGGGACGAGGCACAGAGAGAGTAAGTAACTTGCCCAAGGTCACACAATTATTAAATGGAGGTGTTGGGACAGAAATCCGAGCAGCCCGGTCCACAGCCCTGGTCATCACTGTTAGCTGGTCCCCAGCACCCTTTCCCGTTCCCTCTGCACTGGCTGCTTTTTCCCAACTGCACACCTTGGGTCCTGCAGCTCTCTCCCTTCAGAAGACCTCCTGTCTCCATCTCCGGAGCTCTTGTCCCGGTTCTAAGACACAGAAGTCACTTCTCCTCGGGAAGCTTCTTGGTTGTCTCTGCCAATGTGAGCCGAGTCCCCGCTGTCCTCCCTTGGCACCCCTCCCGGCATTCTTTGCACTGCTTGCTGGGATCAGATCTGCAGGGCCCCTGCTCTGGGCCCAGTGCCCTGCTCAGAGCAGGGTGCCCCCATTCCTGTTTGTGAGGTGAATGTCCGGAACTGGTCACCGCAGGAGTCTGCAGAAGCTTGCGGGCTTGGTCTCAGAACAGATGGCTGGGAGAGATGGAAGTGCAGGCTGGCGAGGGAGGGACACAACCACCTCCCCTCTGCCAACCCCACTGGGGGCTCAGAGCTGTGACTTGGCCTCCACTGTGTCTGGGTGGGGATGGACCATGCACAGGTGCACAGAAGGCACTCTGCTAAGGGAGGCAGAACAGCAAGGGGAGGAAGAGGGTTTTGCTTTTCCTGCTGCTGGGCACCAGGCACTTTCAGGGGCTGGATCAGCCTCCTTGGCTGGTCCCCATTTTGAAATCTTTCCTTCTTGCAAAATCTTCACAAATGACGGAAAATGCATATCTTCCTTTTAAAACACCGCCACACTGAATGTGGTTAAGAGCTTGGCCTTGAAAGCCAGAGTGTCTGAATGTGAATTCCAGCTCTGCTACTTACTGGCAAGATGACTTAGACAAGTCTCTTAGTTTCTGTGTGCCCATCTCCTAGCCTGTGACATGGGGACATTACTCAAAAAGGGGCTAAAATGATTACATGAGTTAAATCAAGTAACTATTTTCCCAGTTCATTCTTTCAATTAGCACGGCCAGCTCAACACTCAGCGCATAGTGGAGTTCAATAGATGTCAGCTGTTATTGTTGTTGTTATCATGTACTGCAAACACCGTCTTGTTTTTTGAATGCACACTGTGTCCTTAGTGCTTAGGCATGGCTTCCTTTCATCCCAACACAAGTAGTTTTATTCTGTCCACTTCACAGATCAGGAAACTGAGGTTCCATAAACTGTCTGAGGCCGCTTGATTCCCAAGGAACTGAGCCGGGATTTGGGGCCCTGAAGCTGATTCTTGCAGTAATAATGGTCTGCCTGACCCTTATCCCTCCAGAAAAGAACAGTGGCATTTTAAAGCCCGTGGTCACTGGCCAGATCCAGGATTCTGACTCTCAGGAGTCCAGTGGAGGCTGAGTGGAAAGTTTATTTCAGAGTGAGTAACACATGGTCCCTGCACTGCACAATTCCAGGGCTGCTGTGCACACAATAGCGTATTGCTGAGGTTGGCTCAGCTTGGCAGGACTCGGTGGCCCTGTTTTCCTGCCTCTCTTCTTCTATCTCACAATGTCTGTTTACAGATGCCCAAACCTACATCTATATAGTACCTTATACTGCCTACTCTTGAAATAAGTTCTGTTTTGATTCATGCTTCACTTTTTGGAAATAGGACACCATGGCTCTTATTACAGTTATTTAAAGATGTGGAACTGGCAGGTAGATTAAAGGTTTGTCATTTCTGACCCTAAGAAAATGCCAGGCTTGGAAAAGCAAAGAAATTCATTGCCCTGCCTGCTCTGTCATCTTTCTGGCCTTGTTTTGCTGTGTTTCTTGGTGTCAAGATGTCCAGTCCTTGGCAGGGACAGCAGAATTTGTTGTTTTGTAAATGAAATGCGGCATTAGCCTTATAAACAAGAAACAGTTAAGCTGAATTAGCTTCAACTAAACGGCTTCACTTAAGTTAAAATGAAGCACGCCGTCTTCCAGAACCTTCCTGAGCCTAGAGATTGGGAAATTATGGCCCATGCTCTTAGAATGCTGATTTGAAATACTGCACTAATAACCGTCCTTCTTGCCCACAGAATTCCTCTCCCACGTTGGGCTGGGCTCCGGAGATATGGTCAGAAATTCACCACTCCAAGTGTGAGTAGTGTGAGTGACGTTTGATCCTTTTCTTCTTTTCTAGGCCCCTGCGGCTTTTTTGTCCAGGCCTTTGGCCTAAAGCCAGACTCTTTACACTGACCCTGAGGACAACGTGTCCACTGCATTTGCTGGAGTCAGACTCGGGGAGACACCCTTCAAACGTGCAGAAAACAGAAGCCACAGGTCCGTGTGAAAGAAGTCCTTGGGCCAGGCCACCCCTCCCCTGTGGAGGGCAGTATCCCCTGCTCCTGCCCTCTGACTTGCTGCATTTGGCCAATGGGAAGCTCTCCCTGGAGATGAGAAGGCAGAAGGAGAGCAGGGACACCAGACGGTTCATCCCTTCTGCCTCGGCTGTTGCCCTGTGCTGCAGGCACGAACTCCCATTGGGGTCCCTTTCCTGCTTGCCTCTCTCCCTTCCTCCTGCAGGCCTAGCGACAGCACCGCACCATCTCTGTCATCCCCCTCGGGTCCCCACTTCTTGCTGAGACTCTGATGCAGAAGCTTTGCTGCCAACCCACTGTACACTCACACTGATGGAGGAGCATCAAGGATTGAAGAGCGTGTGCGGATTATCGACTTTAAAAAATTACTGTTTTCCCAGTTCATTCTTCTAATTAGCTTGGCCAGCCAGCCTCAGAGGAAGTCTTTCTTTATTCTCGAAACAACAGAATGAAGCCCCAGGCTGCTTCCTCCTCCTTGGGCTGGGCTCCAGTGTCAGCTCATCTCTGCCCCTGCTCAGCCCCAAGCCTCCTCTTGCTGACTGTCCCTGCCCTGTGCTTCCTGTCACTGTGAGCTTCCTTGGGCAGAGTACCCACTGCTCACGAAGGTGGACGCCTTTCCTTCTGAGAAGTCCTCACCCTTGCTGAGTCAAGTCCCCCCCCGGAACAGGGCCAGGCAGCAGGAGGCTGGTCATTCTAGAACGGTCATTTCTGGCATCAGCCACACTCCAGCAGGCTCAGGCCTGAATCAAACAACCCGAGGAACACCGCAGAGTTGTTTCTGTTCCCATGTAATCCAAGGGCTCTCAGACTAGCTGTGAGTAATGAGGACACCGGGAGGCAGGAAACACTGGGGCTGTTGGCCCAAGGCCAGATCACAGGCATCTGAAGGGCTGGGGAGCCTAGGTCACATTCTTGGATGGACTTGGGACTCCAGGAGGGAGGCTTCAGGCTGCTCAGGGCATTAGTTTGGATGGTAAAGTGCAGGGAAATTTCACAGCTGAACACTTGTGCTTGAATCCCAAAGTTTTTGCTTTCTTTCTGGCTGTCAAAGCTATCCAATTGCTTCTCAGTTTCACTTTCTGCTTTAACGTGGGGTTAATATGAAGAGCAATATAAGAGAAAAATCTAAAGGTAAACTCATGAAATCTGGCTGACTTAGAAATCAGGAGCCCAGCCTAGCAGATGTGGAGAGAGGAGGTTAGGCTGGGAAGGCACAAGGGGATTTTGCTGGCTGAAGCAGAGTGGGCCACGCTGGGGTTATTCAAGCAGGATTGGCCAGGCTCTGCCTTTGTTCTCTGTCTACAGAGAATGGATCAAATCTTGGCTCTTCCACGTATTGGCTGTGTGACCTTGGGGAAGTTACAAGACCTTTCTGTGCCTAGTTCCTTATGTGTAAAATGGGGGTAATAATAGTCCCTCACAGGGCTGTGGTACTAATTGAGTTAATAAATCTAAAACTCTTAGGACTGTGCCCAACCCTAACAAATGCCCCATAAATGTCAAGCCTTTCCTCCTTCATCCAGTGCCTATGGAAGGCTTATGTCTTGTGGGCGACTGATTGTTCTTGATTTGCTGTTTAATATTTGCCACCTCTGGGGCTCATATGACTTTAGCATATGGAGGCTGGGGGAGGCTGGGGGAGGGATTTGAGGGATATTTGGCAGACAAGAACTGTTCCAGATCCGCCAGAAGCACCCCCTCTAGCTTGCCAGGATAATGGCTCAAGTGTCTATAGGGTGAGGGCACCAGGAGGGTGGGAAAGAGCAGAAATGGAGAGAACTGGCAATGAATTTGTATCCTAGGCAGGGGCATGCATGATATAGAAAGTCTTAGTGAGGAGTCTCACTCTGATTTGGGCTTCAGACCTTGCTTGGCCTGTGCTGGAGCTGGCAGCTGAGACCTTGAGGGACAATAGTGGTGCCGGAGAGGCAGTGTAGCCTAAAGGTAGGAAGGACAACCTGGAGCCAGGAAGCCTGGGTTCAAACCCCAGCCCTGCCTCATGCCTTGTGTGTGTGATGGCACCTGCCCCCCAGGGAGTCGGGAACTGTCCTGGAACCGTTCCTGGCCCAGCTGAGTGGTCAGTGAATGTCAGCTATTGTTAATATCCCTGCAGCCAGAGTGCTTCCAAGGACAGCTATCCCAGACAGCAGAGTGGCTCTCAAAGATCTCCATGTCCTGATCCCTGGAACCTGTGAATATGTCACATTACATGGCAAACACTTTTCGAGGGCAGTGAATGAGGGATCTGGAGGTGTGGAAGTTATCCTGGATTACCTGAGTGGACCCAGTGTAATTACGAAAGAGGGAGGAGGAGGAGAGACAATGTCAGAGTGATGCGGTGGGAGAAAGACTGACCAGCCACTGCTAGCTTCAGGAAATACGGGGGCCCTCCAGTCTCTGAAATGGAGTCTCTCCTGGAGCCTTTACACAGGACCACGAACCTGTGCACACCTTGATTTCAGTGCTTTGGGCTCATTTCTGACCTCCAAAATCCTGAAATAAAAAATCTGCATTCTTCTCAGATGCCACGTTTGTGGTTGTTACAAAAGCGAAGGAAACAAACCCAGCTGCTGAACCCCAAAAGGGTGGCATCTGTGAAGGCTAAATCAAGTGAACCAAGGAGAGTCACCCCACAGCAACTATTGAGCACTCATAGTTCACCTGTTGTCCTTGCCCACTGGAGATGTAGGGACCCCAGACCATGGGACTGAATGTGCCCTCAGTGTGGGCATTGCCGGGGATGGAAGATTGGGCGGCAGGAGAGCCCGGGGTGAGCCATTTGGCTTGAAAAAGCCTCCTGGAGAAGCTGGACCCTCCTTAGGGTCCTGAAGGATTCAGCGAGTGGAGTTTAGATAAAGGAAGAGAGAAGGAGGACATGTTTACTGGAAGGGGCCACCGAGATCAAAGTCAAGCAGGTTCACTGAGTTATTCATTCCTCATTTACTCTTCTGTTCCTTAACCCCTGTGCTCTGGGCCCTGTGGAGGCACCTGGACAGTCAGGGGAGCAAGACTGATCTGGGGTTGTTCTTATGAAACACACACTCTGGAATGGAAGAACCAACCATTACAATAAGGCACGATGGTGTCATGGGAGAGGCACAGCTTGTTAAGGGTGTGCATCAGGGTGGGCTTCCTGGAGGGAGCACCCCTTCAGATTCTCCCCACAGGATGGTCTGGGGTTTGTTTTCTATCACTCCAGGCTCTGACTGCTCAGCTCAGTGACTGTTTTTGTCATCCCCGTCCAATTCTTTCTTAATCCATTGTATTACACTAAGGAGAGAGTCTCGGTTGGGTGCTTGAGCTGGAGTTCGTGCTCAGCTCCCTTTACAACCTAGAGAGCCACCCTCAGGTGTGCTCTGCAGGCAGCAGGTGCTGTACTAACAACCTTGCCTGGCTTTCCTTGTTGTCTAATTGCCTTTCTAGAGCACAGGGGCTACTGACTTCCCCATTTCCAGGAGTGGATACAACTTCCTTTTAAAAATAACCTGACTGGGGGTGGGGGATTTAGCTCAGTGGTTTCGCCGCCTGCTGTGCAAGTGCAAGGACCAGAGTTCAATCCCCAGTACATAAATAAATAAAAATAAAAATAACCTGACTGTAACAGAGCGGAGAGTGGGCTTTTCCCCTTGTCCCAGAACTGACCGCTGGGGTTCAGTTGACAGGAAAAAGGCACAGAGTCCTCCTCGGTGGTGGGGCCTGACTCCTTCCCACACCTGCCACCCCTGTGCCCAGTCCCCACCTCACACACACTCAAAATTCTCGTTGGGCTGGGGTTAGGGAGAGAGCAGCTGAGAGCAGGAAATTCAGGGTTGGTACCCAAGGGGCCCAGGTGGCTCTAGAGACCTAAAAATAGTGACGGTCAGTGGTGAGCTGCACGTTTCTATTCCCTGAATCCAGGTTCTGCAACAATCCAGTTTCCAAAGTACAATATTCAAAGAAAAACGTTGTGCACATCACAGAAATGGAGCTTGAGGTTTTTGAAATTGATTTAGCAGGAAAAACCACGTCCAGACAGTAGTGACAATACTCTGATAGCCACTAGGATTGGCGGGTAATGGGCAGGGAAGGGCCAGGCCATCAGGGACGGGGGTAGGAAAGCATCAGTCAGAGGGTCTGGAGGTGGGTGGTCAGCGGGGCCTCTCCGGAGGCCCCTGAAATCTGAACTGGAGAAACCGGAAATCTTCCTGGAGACCAGGAGGGGTCCTGGGGACGTCCGGTACTGGAGTCCGGTGTTCACAGGCGCCCTGGTGCTGCTGGTGGGGCTTAGGGATTGGTCCTTGGCCCAGGCCCCTTAGTTTGATCCCGATAGGAAACACGGCCACGCCCCCAACCTCACTGGATGTCACTGAGGGGTCCTTGGCCTCCATCGCAGGGGCCTGGACAGCGTTGGACTTCTGACACACACACACGCACACACCTGCTTCCGTGAAACACAACCGTGGTAACACAACACATCTCTAGGTGGCTGGTCCGATCCATTTGGATCCTACAATACAGAGACCTACTTCCCAGACGTCCTCTTCCTCCAACTTCCCCAACGGCCTTTATTCTCGAGACTGGATTTTGAATTTTCCGCCGCAGGACGGCCGGAGGCGGCCTTGCTGAAGGTCAGGGATCCCCTCCCCTCGCGCGCTCCCCACCCCGCTGCGCACTCACCTGCTCCGGGGTGCGGGACGCCCGCCGCTGTCCGCGGCCACAGGGGAGTGGTGCCGGGGCCGGCGCCCCGCTGGGCTCCTCTCGGCCCAACCGAGCTGCAGGAGGTGGAGGCGCGATCGCTCACCGGTGTGCGACGCCAGGGAGAGCAGGTCATCCGGGCGGCGCACGCCACCCCACCCCCACCTCCGCCCAGCAGTGGTCCGGGGAGGGCGCGGCCTCGGAACGGCTGCCCTGGGCTCTTCCTTGGGGCGGGCGGCAGGAGTTCGCAGGCCAGAGGGTCCGAGGGCTGAGAATCCCTTCCCGTCCCTTTGTGGTCTCTTTGTGGGGCGGAAGATGGAGAGCAGGGGGCTGATTTTGCCTCTGCCAGCTCAGGCTGAGGTAGGACAGATGAACTTAATCTCTGGGCTGAGCCAAAAGGCCGAGCTTGGAAAGGGGAGGACATTTCTGAGCCCAGCCGTGGCCCCCTCCCTCCCGAGGCGTGGCCCCAGGCCGGCAGGGGCCCCGCCCTTGGGCTCTGGCTGATCTCAGGCTGCCTTCCCACTCCCAGGTGGAGCCCGAGGCCCTGCTCCCTGAAGGAGGATAAGGGGGGAGAGAAGGTGGAGAGAGTTTCCCAGCCTCCAGACAGCCCAGGTGGCAAGGACAGTGTGCCTGGTGTGGCAGAGGAGCCTGGCCCTCCAACCACGCGTCCAGGGCCGGCGCTGAGGGCAGCTGGGCTTGTTGAAGGAGGCAGGCTGTTCCATTTGGTCACCACCCCCAGCCCGCACTGTCACCAGCCCTGCACAGTATTTACACCACAGAAATGGGCAAATGATAGGGCTTGATTTATGCTTTTGTCTCTAGATTTAAGACAGCGATAGAGAAAATGTTAGTATTGTAAATTTAAATGTGGGTTGGGTGACTATTATAGAATGAGTTATATCTCAATTTTAAATAAAACATGCCATGTCTGAGGGGATTACAGTGTGACTAGAACAACTGAGGGAATGTTTGTCCAGCATTCAGAAACTACTTGATTCAGCGGTCAGTCATATCTTCAAGGAATGAAGTCTGGCATAGGTCTTTGACTTGTTCCCCTTTCATCTCTCTTGGCCACACAGAAAACATTAACCGACAGTCACGTTGGGGCTGTGGTCATTTGTCATGCATAGATTAGCTACAGATCTAAAAGGGTAGCAGAAATTAATTTTTTGAGTGAGAATCAATTGGTTGTATTGGTTTTACAATAAAATGTATTATTTGTATAGTTACACATCCCTTGTATCAATAGAATTTATATCACCCCCCCCCCAGCCAGGATGCTAAGGTGTATGCCCTGCGCTCCCCAAATTTCTTAATGTTCTCACCAAGGGAGCCCCTCTTGGTCTACAGTGATCTTAAGTCTTTTGGCAGCCAGATTTCACCCCTGAGATGTAGTCCCCACTTGGGGACTTAACACCCAGATATCATCCCAGTGCAGAGGGTGGGGCCTGAGACTCAGGAGGGGCCGTGATGGTGGGAGGGTGTCTCAGACCAGTGACCCGTGGTGCTGCCATCACCTGGGGTTGGTGGTGGTCTGAGTTGAAAGCAGCAGATGGAGTCATGGACAGGACACCCAGAGGGAGGTCAAAAGTCCAGAGTATCAGGGCAGGGGTGATGAGGTGGGAGACAGAGCCCCAGCTTTGGGGGGATGTGACCCAAGTGCTGGCCATTTTGAGCTGGAGGTGACTTTGGGACATCCAAGTGGGACACACACACACACACACGTGGAGTTCCAGAGGCCGGGAGATGGTGGCCTGGAGCCTTCCCGGAAGAGTTGGTAATTAGAGCTGTGATGTGCACAAGCTTGTCCAGGAGGGCTGGGTGTGCCTCAAGGTGCACCCTGCGGAGGCTGGGTGTGGCTACCGTGGAGGCAAGGGAGGGTGGTTCCAAGGAAGGTCACTTAGGGTGAATCCACTGGCTTGTGACCACGAGGGCTACCTTGCCTTGGATTGTGACATGTGGGTCATTGGTGACTTTAGCGGGAGCGCTTACTGGAGGGCCCCAAGATCCAAATTCAGGACCTTAGGAGCCAAGTAACATTTGGAAAATTACGCAGAGCTCCTGTCCCAGCAGGAGGTAAACTCCAAGTTCAAGATTCACCTGCCTGGCAAACACAAGGTCCTGAGTTCAATTCCTGGTACCAAAAAAAAAAAGATTCAGTTGGGCTGGGAATGTAGCTCAATGGCACAGCCCTTGCCTGGTTTGGTCAAATGTGTGAGTCCCTGGGTTCAATCCTCAGTATGGGAAAAGATTTGGTTTACGCTGACTTAAATGCAACATGGGGTTCATGGGGTGTGGGTGGGGATTTGTACAAGAAACTTTGCTATTCACATTTGTTATGGCCCATTGCAGGGCGGCTCTGTGTACCTACTGGTAAAGCAAGGCACATCCAAGGCCCAGGAGACCTGGGGACCTAAGCAGGGAGCCTGAGCTCTCTGCAGCCCCCATTCGACGCTGCCAATAATGTGTAATGAGGAAAGCCAGGACTCGCTCTGTTCCATTGTTTTACTACAACCCTGCCCTTGTGTTCCAGAATGAATGGCTATTTAACACACAACCCAAAATTCCCCTACAATGGATCTTGTTAACATTCAAGCCTCATTTCTTCCTCAGCCCATTAAATCAAAAGGGAAAAACAATCTTTAACAAAAAGCCAATAGGTTTAGTCTGACCCAGGAAAAGCACCTTTATGATAGGAAACTAAATGTGTCAAGAATCTGACCAAATACACAGAGCAGCAGGTAAGATTCCTGAGAGAAAAGAATGACCCAAATGGAACATAAATAGACCCCCCCCAGTATATATACTTTACAAGTGCGTACATACTTAATATATTAAAGAGAAATTTGGTTTCTACTTGAGTTATTCAGAAATAAATCAACAGCCCATCTGAGACGGGGTAAGTTGGGCGCTACAGCCATGTCACAAACCAAGTGTGCACCCCCGCTTGTGGACAGGCTTCCCCACTGCGCGCCGCACTTGCCAGGCCAGGGTTGGGGTCTCCCTCTGCTCCATGCCCCAGCCCCAGCGGATCCAGTGTTTGTAGAACAGTGAGCCAGAGAAGGCTAGGGAGTCCCATCCCTGGAGGCCACCAAGCAGAGCCCAGAAGCCAGCTGAAGGAGGGAGGCAAGTGCCCAAGGCCACCCAAAATGGGCCCTGAAGGCTATCTTGGCCATGGGGTGAAGGGAAGTTTGGACCCCAGGGATAGGATGTAATACTCCTGGCTTTTAACAGTCAGCTCATGATGAGCCCTGCTCAGTGGCCCCCGGATCTTGGTAGTTTGGCAAGTCTGGGCTTCCTCTAGGACCTAATGGCTTTTGGAAGGGACTGGGGTTTCCAGAGCTGAGCCCACCTTGTGAGCTTGGTGTGTGCATGCACACATGCATACCTTAAAGGAGGTCAACAGGTTGCAAACGAGTGTTCTACCAGGGCCCACTCAAATAGTGTCTGCTTTGGGGTCAGTGGGTTTTATCATTGCATTCTAAGTGGTCCCCATGCTAAGCGGAATTGTTCAAAAGACACCAGCTACTGGAAGCTATAGACACAGAAGATGCAACACACACCCAGGAGTGTGCTCCTCTTAGGACTTGGCACAGTGTTTCCACCTACAAGATAAACAGGACAGTTATGTGGGGACCCTTTCTCCATTTTAAACCCCTTCCCGGCACCATGGACAAACAGGAGGAAAGGCCATCGGGATCAGAAGGCGCATCAGTAGTCTGAGGTTCGGGAGCTGCTGATCTACGAGAGTCACACGCAGCCATACTCGTACCACACTGTCTGCTGGTCCCCGCCTGGCTCCGGGGATGCTGGGGTGCTCTTTGAGCTGCCCCCACGGCTGAAGTCCTCAGGGCCCCGGCTGGCATGGGGAGCTGAGTCAGGTGACCTACCAGGGCTCTTGGCCAGGAGGCCCTCAGAGTGGCCCTGACCCAGGTTCTTGTCTCCCTCTGAGATGCTGAGCCCCACCCGGACCGGGGCCACGGTGGCTACCTCCCCTGAATGGGGGAGCACTTTGGGCTTGGTCCTGGTGGCAGGGGCTGCAGCAGATGAGAAGTGCTGGAGCTGGGAGCTACTGCCACTGCTGCCTGTGGTGGTGGCAATGGCGGGGACCGTGGCGGACTGCTGCAGGGGTGCCAGCCTCTCCTCCTTCGGGGGAGCCAGTGAGAAGCGCCTGGTGTCTGGTGGCCGGTTTCGGGGGCCAGGGCCTGCGCAGGAGCCATCAGCCTTGCCCACCAGTGGGGTCCGCTCCCGTACCAGGCTATGAGAGCTGGGAGGTACAGGGCTCTGCAGGGCGTGGCTGCCTGTCTCTCTGCTCCCCAAGGCCTCAGGACCCCCCAGTTTCTGAGGGGACTGTTGTCTGCAGGCTTCTGGCCCGCTGGCCCGGAGAAGGTCGGCAGAGGCCAGGCTGTAGGCACGGCTCAGGGATGCACTCCGACTGGCAGGGGTGTGGGAAGCAGGGGTCATTGTGGCTTGCCGGGGTCTGCCCAGAGACAGGCTCTGGGGAGGCTGGGCCTGTCTTGCAGGGGGACCCACTGGGACCTCTGCTTCTGTCGGTCTGAAGTTCGGCTTCACATAATGCCCAGGCTTCAGCTGCCTCCCCTCGGAGGTGCTGATGGCCATCTTCACGGTGGGGGCCACAAAGCTGGTGGGCATCTTGGCTCCCTCCTTCCTGGCAGGAGGTCCTGGTGGGCCTCCAATGGCCGGGGAATCATTGGCCTTTCGGAAGTAGTCACTTAGCAGGTCATCCCGACAGCTGGGAGTGTCCTGTAGTGAAGACAGGAAGTAGGAAGTGAGGCCTGCAGGTCTGGGAGCCTCCTCCTGCAGGGTGCACCGAGGCCCCCACAGCCAGGACTGAAGTTTCCTGCCCCTGCCCAGCTTCTCCAGGGCAAGGCCCCAGATAGGGTCAAGGTGGTGAGGGGCCAGGCAGCGCAGGATCTTTGGGGAAAGAACCCCAGGTGCCACCCAGGCAGCCTGCTAACTTTACAAATAAGGAAACAGATCCAGAGAGGAAAATGACTTCCCACAAAGCCACTGGCACTGTTGCGACAGCTTGACCACAACTGTTTCAATCTGTTTCTCTTTTTTCCACCACACCGAGCAGCATCTAGAAAGCTACTGGTGTGACCCAGATTCCAGCAGGCTCAGGAACATCATGAGGACAAGGAAAGGCCTGCGCCTGGAAAGCCAAAACCCACACTGCCACCCGAATCGTTCTCATGGTCTGAGAAAGGGAAGAGACAGGCAGAGGGGGAGGGGTGTGGCTGGGAGCCAGAGAGGCAGAGGGCCCAGAAGCGGGAGGGCGGGGCAGCACTGGTCCCATTAGGCTGCTGCCCCAGGCCCTGCTTCCCCTGCCCAGGGAGCAGGTGTCTTTTGCCACCACCCTGGAAGCCCAGATCGCTGACTCTGCTCAGCCCCTCCCAGCCTGGCAGAGGAGAGGCCAAGCAGAGGAGCCTCCTGAGGCTGATGGACACGGAAGGGGGAGAGGAGATCACGCAGGCAGGACATAAGGTCAGAGGCTGCCCACTCATGGAGTCAGACCCTGGCCTGCTGTAACCTGCTGGGTGTCACCTGCCAATAGCTCGCCCCATGAACACATCCGACAGAGGGCCTGATCATCTTGCACTCTGCTGCGTTACCACAGACCCCAGGGGGAGTCCAGTGAGACCCAGAGCCCGATACCCACAGGCGCCGTGAATCACCACCGCACCTGGAGCTGTGCTAGGAGCTGTAAGTGCATTTGCTAAAACACTCGCTTCCTTCTCAAAGCCACCTGGCAGGGTGCTGCAAAAGTTGAATAAAACCACGTGTGACACCTCAAACTTAAGTCCTAAAGGTTAAGTGGGGCATGCATCTAGAGTAAGTAACAGATATGGGGTTAAAGCCAGGGTTGTCTGACACCAGGGCCATTCTCTACACTAACCAGCATCTCTCTGCACAATTCTTTTTTAATTTACTTGTAAGAATTGCACATAGTTATGGGGTACAATGTGATAATCTAATATGTGCCCACAACGTGTAATGCTCAAATCAGGGTAACTAGCATTTCTATCTCCTACATATTAGTCATTCCTTTGTGTCAGAGCCTTCACATCTTCTAGTTCATGAAATGTGTAATACTTATAAACTCTCATCACCCTCTGTACTATGAGACACCAGAACTTATCCCTGTCAGCTGCAGTTGGTGTCCATTACCAATCACCCTCCATTCTCCTCCACTGCCCTTCCTGCTCGTTAGCATCCACTGGTCTACTCACTTCTCCTACGACATCAACATTTTTGGTTTCTACAGACAAGTGAGATCGTGCAGCATCTGGGTCAGGATACTCTCAAGTCTCTGATACCTCGGGAGACCACCCTCTCTGGCGACCAAGGGAGCCCCAGCATCATTAACATTCGGGGAGCGCGGGCATTGGGGGGACCCTGCTGTCACTTCTCTGGGTTGAGAGATGCTGTCTGCCTTAGGAGCCTGCTTGGGGAGGGCAGTAGGTGTGTCAGGAGCATGAGGGTAGTGGGGACCAATGTCCTAGCGAGTGAGGGGGGACAAGGACCATGTCGTGTTTCCTTTCTGTGCCAACTACGAGGTTTCATAGGCAATGTCAACCTACTGGTCAACTGGCTTGCTTTGTTTATCCATAGCAGGCACCATGCATGCTGCCTGTGCACAGGTGCTCAATAAATTTCTACTGAACAACTATTTTAAGGTCTCTGTGTCACTATGCCCTGTTTGTACCGGTCGTAGTTTACTAAATCTGGCCAGATAAAGTCCAGGTGTGTTTATTTAAAGGGAGTGAGAAAGATGGAAGTATTATAACTTGTCATTGTCATTCAGACAATGTGAAGACAGTGTACTCCATTCACTCAATAACCCAAAAGCTCGGGTTACTGAATTCAGGCAGAGCGTGCCCAGAGGCAGAGGCAGCACAAAGGTGACACTGAGCAGCACAAAGGTGGCAGGCAGGAGGGTCTGTCAGTGGGTGGCCTTGGGGGTGCAGGGCAGAGGTCAGCACCCTGGAGGCTGGGCCTGGCTTGCCGCCTGTTCTCCTACAACCTGTGAGCTCAGAGCTTTTATTCTCAAATCATTCAAGAAAAAATACTGCGACAAAATAAATAAATAAATAAATAAATAGGGCCGGGGATTTAGCTCCCTGGTACCAAAATAAATAAATAAGTAAATCAAATAAAAAGTAGTGTGAAACTGGGTGTGGTAGCACACGCCTGGCCTGAAATCCCCACACTCGGGAGGTTGAGGCAGGAGGATCACTGTGAGCTCAAGGCCATCCTGGGCTACATGGTGACATCAGGACCAGCCTAAAGAGCATAGTAAGACCCTGTCATAATAAAATAAAATAAAATAAAATAAAATAAAATAAAATAAAATAAAATAAAATAACATAACATAAAATAAAATAACATAACATAAAATAACAAAATAAAATAACATAAAATAACAAAATAAAATAACATAACAAAATAACATAACAAAATAACATAACATAAAATAACAAAATAAAATTACATAAAATAACAAAATAACAACATAAAATAAAATAAAATAACATAAAATAACAAAATAAAATAAAATAACATAACATAAAATAAAATAAATAAAAGTAGTGTAGCTTGGTGGGGGAGCCCTTGCCCAGCATGCACAGGACCCTGGGGTACAGTCCCAGTACCACTTAAAAAAAAAAAAAAAAAAATCCTGAGTTCAATCCCCAGTACCAAAAAAAAAAATGGTTATTTCATGACATGAAAATCACATGAAATTCAAATGTTGGTGTCCATAACATAAATTTTTTTTTCATTTTTGGGGGTTTTTTTTGGTACTGCGGATCGAACTTGGGTCCTTGCACTTGCAAGGCAGGTGGTGGAACCACTGAGCTAAATCCCCAGCTATAACACAAATTTTACTGGACAGCAGCCAGTCCCATTCACTTACATGTGGGCAATATCTGCTTTCTCTACAGTAGTGGAGCAGAATAGCTGCAACGGAACTACAGAAAGTCTAAAACATTTGCTCTCTGGCCCGCCAAAGGCCCTTCCAAGTTGTCAACCAATGCTTGAGAAGACGCAGGGTAAGAGGTAGTCAAAGCTCTGCCACAAAACCTAGTGTGGGATCCTGACCTTCCGCTCACACTCTCACTTCAAACCTAGGGGAACACAGCCCCTGTGGTGTGGGGGCTGGTGGTGATTTGCTGGCCAGTGGGTCTTGATATCCTGCCCCAGCCAAGCCAGCCCTGCACCAGGGCCTTTATCACGCCCCCCACCCGCACTTCCTGAGCCAGGAGAGAGGGGGCCAGTGGCGCTCTTCCATGCCCGACACTCACGTGGGTTGGGGAGCTGCGGTTACTCTCCTCCAGGAACTCCTCCAAGGTGACCATCTCACTGCTGGGGGAGGCTGAACAGGGCCGCACCCCAGGGTGGGCTGTGGCCACGCCCCTTTTCTGGGAAGCCTCCTGGGGGAGAGGCCGATTCCGGGGCAGGGGGTACTCATGGCAGCTGAGGGCACCGTGTCCCAGGGTGCTGGGGTCCCTGCTAGGGATCAGATCTTCACTGCTGAAGCTCTCGGAGCGGCCGTAGAGCTGGTCGGAGGAACCTGGGCAGAGACAGGCACAGGTCAGTCCAGCTCCCTCTCCTGCTACTGGTGGGCGCTGTGCTGTCTCTGGCTCACTCAAAACCCAGGCTTTAGAAAACCCTGCCCCAAACCCAGGGCTGACACCCGCTGGCTATGATTCTGGATGCTCAAGGATTTTTTGGGACTCCTTTGGTGCTTCACTTTGGCTTTTAAAAGCAAATTAACATGAGATGAAATTTAAGTGTAAGAAAGTTTTAAAAAGAAAGTCTATCTCCTGGGACTACTAACAGTTTCCCCTGGTTCAAAAAAATATTGAAGCTAAGGCCGGGGATTTAGCTCAGTGGTTCCACCGCTTGCCTCAAAAGCACCAAGTCCCGAGTCTGATCCCCGGACTCAAAAAACGAAAACAAAACAAAACAAAAACTGAAGCTGTAAGTGCAAAGTGTTTATACTAAGGAATAAATTGTACATTGGAGTTCACTGTGTAAAAATATGGATGGATTCAGTAATTTGGTTGTCTCCCTTGCATCAGGGACACATAAATCTCCTATTGTTCCATTTTTAATACCTGTGCTGCTGGAGTCAGCACTAAAATTTAAATTATCACTAAAGTTTAAATTATCACTAGCCCTCATCCATCTGTTACAAGTTTGATTAGCACCTACTACATGCTAGGTCAGGGATGGCAAAACTTTTAGAGCTTTCAATGATACAAACAGCCTGCTGCGCATGGGTGCTGTAGGCTCACTACCACTGTGCTAGGTCTTCCAGGGGCCCCGTGGAAGCTAAGAAAATAAATCCTTTTAAGAGTTTATGGTGGGGTGGCTCGCTTCAGCAGCACATATACTAAAAAAAAAAAGAGTTTATGGTGGGAGGCCGGGGATTTAGCTCAGTGGTTTCACTACCTGCTGCGCAAGTGCAAGGACCGGAGTTTGATTCCTGGTACCAAAAAAAAAAAAAAAAGTTTATGGTGGGGCTGGGGATTTAGCTCAGTGGTTCCGGCACCTGCCTTGCAAGCGCAAGGTCCCGAGTTCGATCCCCACTACCAAAAAAACAAAAAAGTTTATGGTCTCAGGAAAAGAGGGCAATGATAGCACACACGTTCTTCCAAATACACAGGGGTCACTATCTAAACCATAAGCAAAATACAACAGTTAAAAGAATCAAAGTCATCCCCACTTGTTCTCTGGCCACACTGGAGAGACACAACTGACCCTACTCCACTCCAGGACGATGTGGCTCACTCAGGTCTGTGACTTGTCCATGTCCTCAGAGCAAGGGGCAGAAATGATCTGAAACCAAATCCATTCAAACTCCCTAACCTGTATTTGCAAGCCCACTGTGTGGCCTACGAATGCATCACAATGCATGTGCAAGTCTTGTTAACCAGAGTTTCTAATCTCTTAAGCATAACACGAGCCCAGAGCCAAACATCCCAATAACTAAAGGACTCAGCGGGGGCAGCCTTACCTTTGAGGCTCAGAGGTGAGCTGTTGCTAGATGTGTTTCTGCTGCTCTCCAAGCTGCTTGGACGAGACACTGCAAGGAAACGGTGCTGCTTAAAGTAAGAGGGCAGGGACCACATAGGTCCCCAGGGAAACCATCTCATCTGAGAAAAGCATGTAGCCAAAGCAACTCACTGCCAACGCAAGGGTCGGCATCCTCAGGAAGGAAGAACTGTGGATTCTCTGAATGCTCTCAGAGCAACTTAGAGGCACCAGCAGAATGCCAGGCACAGCACGTGGCAGGCTGTGGATGACCAGCAGCTTTGGCTATCAGTTTTCACTAGGTCTAGAGCTGTGCTTTAAAACAACTTCAGCAACGAAGGAAATCTCCCGAGCCCAATACAGAAAGCAGACAAAGGACTGCTCAGGGTAGACCAAGGGTCAAGGTGGGGGGCACCAAAATCACTGCACAGAGCTTTTCAGAACACACATGACCAGCCCCTTCTAAGGGAGGGACGAGGTGCTATCCAGGGCAGTATGTGTGCATGTGTATAAATGTGCAAATGTGTGCCTGTGCATGGGGTGGTGTCCCTGGCAGTGACCACAGACAGGGGTGCTGGGACCTCAGGACAAAAAGGAGCAAAAATGCTTCTCCTGATTGTTTGCCTTTCATCAGCTCTTTTGCATCACTTGCCTCAAATTTAGATGTTTCCAAGGGAAAAGCCAAGGCTTAGGTGACAAGTATGGAGGGCACGCAGCCCTCCTGGCTGCCGTGGGTGCTGCCTGAGTGGGTCTGCTCGGCGCTGGCCTGCTGCAGACCCTGGGAAGCTGGGCACCACCCCCTGCAGAGGGTGGGTCATCCCTGCCACGGCCCGCAGACCACTCACGCACGGCCCCTCCTCCAGCAGCTCACCCCGTCACAGTGTCTCGTGAGAAAATAGCTATCCTCCTGGGCTCTGAGCCCCTGGGGGCCAGGGACAGTGTATCAGTCACCCTGCAAGCCCCAGGCCCAGGCAGGTCCCAGGCGGACCTGCCAGGGAGCCGGCAGAAATACTAGCCAGCCTGTGCTTGGGGTTCCCAGGGAGAAGCTGCTCAGGTTTCCCGGGTCTATAGGGCGCCCAGTTCCCAAGTGCTGATGAGCCCTGCAAACAGTAGGCATCTGGAAAAAGACTCTGAGCAAACTGTTTTGGGGGATGAACCAAAAAAGACTTGGTGATCAAGAACAGCAAAACAGCAGAGTGTGTCCCTGCTCTGAGAAGGGAAAATCTGAAATAAACAAATGCACATCATTCTGGAAAAAGGCAGTAAGTGTCACTACAAGGAAAAGGCACCGCAGATGCCTTCCCTTCCCCCTTCCCTCTCATGACAAGAGAGGCTGTGGAGGCAGAACACTGCAGAGAAAACCCCTGGCCTCGAGATGAGGTCCACCAAGCGTACACAGTGGCTTCCTCCTGTTGTGTGGCCTAGTAAAGACAGAAGGGGTCCCTGGGGGCAATGGTCTCATTGCAAAGCCTGTGTTTACTCAAAGAAATCATAAATGTCTAACTTGTGTGCACAAATGTCAACATCTTCACACTTCTCACACAGCAGACAGGGTAGGAGATTACGCTAGCTCCCACGCTTACTGCCAGCACCTCTGACGTACACTAAATTCGATGTAAAAAAATTTTTTTAAAGGATTATTTTTCTAGCCTTCTAGGGTTGTTTTTCAAAAATTAAGGGCTGGAGTATAGCTCAGTAGAGTGCTTGCCAAGCATGTGTGAGGAACTGGGCTCAATCCCTAGCATAAAGAAGGAAAAGAAGGAAAAGAAGGAAAAGGAAGAAAAGGAAAGAAAAGGAGGAGGAGGAGGAGAGGGAAGTGGATGGAGAAGAGGAGGAGGAGGAGGAAGGAGGGGAGGGAAGGAAGAAGAGGAGGAGGGAGAGTCTAACCCAAAGCAACTTGTAATTTTTGAGGAGCCTGAGGTCATTTACTGTTTCCCCTTCTGCAGAACTTTACAATACCTTAATTCAAATGGCATGCGCTTCTAACATTTTCTAAGACTTACTACAACCCAGAGCTACCATGAACAGACAAAACCCAGGAGAGGACAATGAGAGGCCTTCCTCAAATTGATGCTTCCTGTGTGAGGGGCACTTTAGAGGCGGTGTGTCAGCTTCCAAACCTGGGGTGCTAGGAAGGTAGTGAGCTCCCCGGCACTGGAGGGGTGCAAGTAGGAGTTAGGGCTCAGGCCTCTGGACAGGACAGAGAAGGGGAGCCTGGGGAGATCTGGGCAAAGGGCCACGAACAAGATCTGCTCTTGGGACCCAAGCCAAAGGGCCACCCGGGTGGCCACTCACCATGCTGCCTGTGCGGGGTGCCCTCGAGCTCCAGGGACGCCTCACAGAGGTTGTCGTCTGAACTGTAGCCTGCGGTGGGAATTCAGAGGATGAGTCAGTTCTGACATAGGTACCACTCGCGGCATTGCTGCCTCGGCTGGACAGCCAGCAGCTGACCCTTGGACAGCCCCTGAACGGTGGCAATGTCCAGCTCTCAGGAAGAGGGAGGTGAGCGTGGACAGTACTGCGGGCACTCGCCTTTCCCATGCTTCCCCTTATTTTCTATCTCGGAAGAGGAGGTACAGCCACACTCCTGACTCCTAGCCAATTGAACTTTATGTCCCATCTGCCCTCTGCGATGACAGGGACCTGTAGGTAAAGCTGAGCTCTGGCCTAGAGACCAGGTATGAGGAAGGACAGCACCTCAAGGGAGACGCCAACTCTTCAGACAGCCCTGCACCCAGGCTCTATGCGTACACACACCCCGGAGCCCGCCACCATCTCTGCCTCGGACAAGAGAGTCTCCACTCTGACAATGAACATCCGGGTTGTCCCCCGAGTGCAGGGACTGTCTGTGTCGCTTTTTGTTTTGCCCAACTGACCAAGGCTGTGTATGTCCAAGGCTTCCAGAGCTGAGTGGGTGCCTTCACCAGGAAAAATAACCTTGCCCTAGACGTCTAACACCCAGAGGTAGAACAGTCACCTTCAACTCCATTAGCTGTTTCTCTCCTCTCTCAAATTACACAGTGTGGTTTCACATGTTAAGCATTATCTTTCCCTCTTCATATTTTAAATTTGCAGAGCCCCACCCCCAACATGGCTCCTTTTTCTAGCCTCCTGTTCTTGTTTCATGGGTACAGCAGCTTCTCTTATCTCTGACTCTACTGGTGCTGGGCATTTTCAAGTGTCATCTCCATGTTTCATGATACTCCGGCTCACTCCAGGTACCTCTGGCTTTGGTTTTGCTCTCCTGGGGGGTGTAGAGGGCCTGACCTGGCGAATGCTGACTGAGCCACTCCACTGGGAATCTCTCCAGCTAATGAGATTACTTAAAAGAGTATTTTACTCTCATGTCTGAAGATCTGAACGTGCACAGCCCAACACCCTGGGAGCCAGTAGCCCTGTGGATCCTTCCCTGATCATGTTCTCAGTGTGGGACCCTGGGCCTCGGCTGTGTCAATGGATTTCCAGGCCGGTCACCCTCTCTGGAGAGAGCTCCTCTAGATTCCTAGCATGAAGGGACAAGGGCACTCCTCCTGGCTTTAGCCCAAACTCTGGTGCCTGGCCACACTTTATCTCTCTTCTGGGACCACCTGGTGCCAATACGCTGGCAGGAGGTGGAGGGTATCTGACCTTTTCCCATGACACTTGGGCCTCCTGGTGGTTAACTTGTCAGAAGTTCCTGGCTGAAAGCAGAGCTGAGGTTTGAACCTGCATCTGGGACACCCAGGGCTGTCACAGTGTGACCCCTCTGCTCACACCCTGCAGCACCCTTTTGGCTCTGAGCTGGGGATTTTAGGAAGCATCTGGGCTCGAGTCACCCCTCCAGAGGGGCCCACACTCACCTTTGGGGCGACCTGGGAGCCGGGGGGCAGGGGTGGAACTGGAGGGGGCTGCTGTGATCACCGAGGCCGAGCAGGTCTGGGAGCCCAGCTCTGAGGGCCAGGACTTCGTGGCTGGGTTGGTGGAGGCATCTGTGCGGTCCAGGCCGCCTCCGTGTGGGGACCCTCGCTTTGGTTTTAGATCCCCAGGGCCTGGGGCAGAAGAGGACACTGAGAAGTGAGGCTGCACAAGCCGTGCCCAGGCGGGGCGAGCACGCTGAGGCCCGAAGCAGGCGTAGCAGGCACACAGACCACAGAAGCTGGGCACTGCCCCTCCTGCCCCGATGTACAGGAGCCTCCACTTGGTTCTATCCCCACGAGGCCACTGTGGCTCCAGGCAGGGTCAGACCTCCAGGCCTGGAAGGCCAGGGGGAAATGGAGAATTCAGGGGGATAAACCCAACGCAGGCACAAGGCCAGCACAGGGCACATGTCCTCCACCGCCATACCCCGCTCCTGTCCCTGCTTCCCTGCCAAGGGTCCGGACAGCTCTACTTAGGACCACGGCAAACCTGAGCCCCACGTGCTAAAGGAAGGCCTCTGGAGCGAGGTCTACTGCCAACCTCTCAACTGTTTTCATCTTCTAAAAAGAGAAGCCTCCATCTCTGCACGGTGAGATGGACCACAAGTGACATTTTTACCTCGTATCCCAGGCTTTTTGGCAGTGTTAATTTTTCTACCAAGAATACATACTCTTGTGAAAATTAAATAAAATTATACAAAAATATTTAAGGCAAGTAGGTGGAAGAGAGGATGGGCACTTCAAACAGAAGGTAAGAATATGCTGAGCTTCCTAACAGGTGACAAAGCATTTTGTACTATGTCCCACTCTACCCAAGGGTCGTGGGTTTCAGGGAGATTTTGGCTCCTCCACAGACTGGGCCATCTGCCTGCCCTCTCAGCCTCCCAGGGTCTGGGCTCACTGTGCCCAGATATTGTGATCTGAAATCAAGGGCAAATTTGGATTTGTCTTGTTTTGCTTTTCTGAGGCAGGGTCTCACTTTGTAGTTCAGGCTAGCCTCAAACTCTCAATAATCCTCCTGCCTCAGCCTCCTAAGTGCTGGGATTAGGGGCATGTGCCACCAAGCCCAGCTGGAAAATTTGGATTTTGAAAGATAACCTTGATGAGAAGCAAGATTCAAGTCTGGTGGAATGAAGTGGGACAGGCCATCCCAGGGGTGAGGTGGAAATGAGGATCTGGAGCGGAAGTGGAAATGGACAACAGGCGGCGTAAGCAGCAGGCAGACAGACAGCGCGATTCTGACAGCATGCAAGGAGAACAGGGCTCTGGGGACCAGGCCCTAGGCAGCCCGGTGCTCCCAAAGCGAGGGTCATGAGATGGTGCCAGCGGGACATTGGCCAACTGTAACATTTTCAGAGTTATGGGTTTATTTTTATAGTTACTTGCTTTTATGGTGACACTTATTTTCCTTTTACAGCAAAGTACCAACAATAGCCTTTAATTTTCAGATAAACTGAACTGGAAACTTCAGGGGAAACATGCAAGTAGCCACGCAGGTGGCCTAAGGACAGAGCCAAACCAGGGCGGGACCAGAGTGGCTGGAGACAGACAGGAAGGACTGCAGTGGGCAGTGGCCCCTGTCCAGCACACTCCTCGGCTCTGGGTGTGATTTTGTGTGCCAATGTTCTTTCTGTCCACTGCTGTTTTAATCTCAGCATCCAAGATGTCAGAGGAGCACAGCACAGACATAAAACTTCATTCTGGGCTTGACTCTGGCTGGGCAAAATCAATCCAATTGTTCCATACGCTTAGACAGAGCAATCAATCCTTCAAATCACTGAACACCTCTAACAAGGCCCTCGCTAGCGATGCCAGCGACTCAGTGTTCTGACAAAGATGGGGGACGAAAAGGCAGCAATTTTAACTTTAGCTGCTTCAAAATAAGTCTTTAAAACCTCACTTGATGCAGGCTACATGTTTTAGGAAGCACAGCGACACTGACCACTTCTGCTTGACACAGGGGCATGACACAAGCCTGCAGGGGTGGGGATACATGGTTACGCGACTTACTGAGCATGGACATCCTGGCCCAAGGACACGAGCTCTTATGTCCTGAGGGTCCCCTAAAACTGTGCTGTGCTGAAGAAATAGTCCAGGGAGTGTGACAACTCATCTTCTATTTGGAACTGAGAATCCACACTGGCTAATTTGGATCTGGGGTCAGGAGCAGGGGTCCGCTGTAGGCCATGCGGCCTTTAGGTACTGACTTTGAATTTCAGAAATGGAGGAGGACACACGATGCAGACACATGGTAAAGGAAGGTATTAGAAATCTCCAATGTCTGAGAAAGAGACAGGCTCGTTAGGAGAGGACGGGATGTCGGAGGAAGACCAGAACCGCAGGCGTTTAGACAGAGTCGGGTGGGCCGTTGGAGGCTTGTCTTTGTCCTTGCTTTTGCTTCTCAAAAAGGGACTCTTTTTGTGCTGAGCAGCTAAATTGGTTATCACCCGGATAACCCAAAAGAGGAAGGAAAAACAATGAAATTAACAATAATCACAAATGAATCTAAAGCAGCAAAATGCACTAAGGAAATAGTAGCCTGTCCAAATGCAGGACAGACAGGGACGAGATCCAATATCTCAGACCCGAATTGGGGCTCATTGAGTCACTGATGTTCTGACTCAATTTAGTTAATTTAGTGGCACCTAATGCCACCCAGTTACTCACTCAGCATGAGGAGAATTATACACTGCCCAAGGAGCCAGTGGTTTAGATGATTTTTTAATTTCAGCGTGGTAAGTTATTAAATTAGAATGCTTGCTGAGCTAGGACCCAGCTTCTTACTCATCCGTATTAGTGACAGGGTCCCTGACAACAGTTCCAACTGCTCCGGTTCCCCTTAAAACTCGGAAACCCTTCGTGGTGTGCTCTTAGCCTGCTGTCAAGGCATGGTCCACCCGAGCACTCACAAATCACTTCTGCATCTCCAAAATCACCTCTTTTGACAGGATGAGTCTAGATATAATCGCATACCTTTTTCATACCCATAACCCCTTAATGCCAAGAAAAGTCACTATTTCCTTTCAGCTCTCCTCCACTCCTGGCCCTTTACATATACAATCTCCCCCCAACCCCCAACCAGGGATCGAACTCAGGACCTACTGAGCTAAATTCCTGGCCCTAAATATACAATCTTGACAAAGCTGACAATTGGTCTAACTTCTTGAGCATGCCTTGTCTTCTTGTCTTGGCATTAACCAACCTAAGTGGGTTTTTTTGGTTTTTTGGTGGTGGTGGTGGTACTGGGAAAATGAACCCAAGGAGCAAGTTTTATTGTTTTTGTAAATTTGTGAGACAGTCTTGCTAAGTTGTTCAGGCTGGCAGTGAATTTTCGATCTTGCTTCAGGCTCTTGAGTAGTTAGGATTACTGGTGTGTGCTTCCACCCTAAGAGATTTTGGGTTTCAGACTTGATGCTGTTTCTTTCTCCACAGCACCACCCGATGGCCATGGCCCACAGCACAGAATAAGGGACAATTTATGCCAGGAAAGTGGCCTGCTGGTGACCCTGCTGTCCAGCTCAGGGAGGGGCTCTAAGCAGGAGCCCGGAGGCATGTTTGTTTAGCATCTTTAGGGACCAAAGAAGCTTGACCTGCAGGCAGCACAAGCTGAGGTGTTGGCTGGGGCTGACCTGTGTTCAGATCCCTCTTACTTCAGCACCAAGTATTTAACTTGCTTGAGCCTTACTTTTTTGGCTTTAAGAATGGAGAGCAGCAGGACCTGGTGGTGAGCTTATAATCTCAGCACTCGGAGGCTAGGGTGGAGGATCACAAGTTCAAGCCCAGCCCAGGCAATTCAGTGACTTAGTGAGATCTAAAAAGTTAAAAAAATTAAAAAAGGGCTGGAGATGTAGCTCAGTCTGAAGGCCCTGGGTTCAACTCCCCCAGTACCACACACACTCACACAAAAGTGTGTGTGTATAGCGGGGGATACTGATGCCTACCTCACAGGGCAGTTAGGATTAAATGGGACAGATACAGTAAACAATGTAGTTAAAAGGGAGCTGAGCCCTGAGACAGGCTCCAGCCATGCTGCTCCCGGTAACTATTGGTGACCTGCTCATTCATGGATCGGTTCAACTGTTTGGACCAGGCAAGCATTTTCGTCTGAAAAATTTCCCACTCAATTGGACTGATTATAGTTAGTTAATTCAATGTAGGGAATGACACAAGTTGAGATGATAAATGTCAAAACTCAAGCAACAGCCAGCATGGAAATGTGAAGCAACAGGCACCCTAGGTATCTTTTATTCGCAGAGGAGCTGTTCACCCACTCTCCTGCCCGTCCACAGCAGACATGTGAGCATCCGTCCCCAAGCCATGTGCGTGCGTGTGCACGTTTCTTTTCTGCTCTTGACAGTGACACACAGGTACTTTTGGTGAATGTTGCCCCTAAAAGGCTTGTGCACCTGACAACTCAGGGTACTTGTCATTGGTCCTCAGGGCTTCAATCACCAGCCCAAGAGCACCAGGTTCCCTAACATGATCTCCAGAAAGTCCTGATGTCTTCTGTAAAGATTTAAATCACTCAGGTACAGGCCTGGCATTTAAAAGTAAATTTGAGGGCCGGGGATTTAGCTCAGTGGTTCCACCACCTGCCTCGAAAGCACAAGGTCCTGAGTTCAATCCCCAGTACCAAAAAAAAAAGGAAATTTGAAATTTTCACAGTGTTGAAGGGAACCTGTGTTTACTAGAGTCTAAGGCACAGGTTTTTCATACCTTAACAGGTCTGAAATGAGGGCATGGTTTCAACAGTGTCTTACAAGAGTCGCTGCAGGCTAGGCAGTAACTGTGACAGCACTGTCACCACCATAAGCAATTTCTCTTGCTCATGGTTTCCTTTTATGTGCATGCATAAAAACCCGCCTGTCTTTTAGAAGAGCTCTTTTACTATAGCTATACCAGAATGTAATAACACTCCTTAGTGGCCAAGCACTCCATTATTGATCGCCAGTCATTTTCCTTTAGCGCCTTAAAGTAACGTGCAGATGACCTGGCCTCTGAGCACTGATAAAATACAGGATGCAAAACTAGAAATCCTGCTCTTATTTCAGAACCCCTGGTACACTCCAAATGACAATCCTGAGGGAAGACAGACACTGTGTCCCATGGCTGGAGAAGAAACCCTAACCTGCCTTTCAAAGGTTAAACAATGAGAACCACCCAGGACTTCCTGAAGCACCTGGATACATGAAGAGTGTGTTAAATGACCCTGGGATCTCCTATAGAAACCGCTTAGTGCAGACCTTTGACACATCTGAGGGACTCCCGAAACACATACACTACTTTGTCTCTATGGCACCTGTTAAATATAACTCTGGATATTCAGATACCTATCAATCTATGCAATAAACACTGCCATAACAGGGACACAGATTTCTAGTTTCTATCTGATTAGTGACACGCTAGGTGAAGGCACACACCCCTCCACAGTCCCACATCGGCACGTGTACACTCCATGAGGACACTCCTTCCCAAGCCCTAGCGCAGCTGGATGGCTGGTCCTACCTTTCCCCACAGGCCCATTGTGAGCATCACGCTCTTCAGCACAGTTTGAGCCCAGAGGGGCACTGCTGGGGTTCTCTGGCTGTGATCTGAGAGGCTGAGCAGCTGATGGCGAGGCCGGGTCTGAGGACTCAGATTGCCAGGGCGGGCTGTCTGCAGTTGACTTCAGTCGTTCTCTGGAACCCTCTTTCTTTGGCTTAATGAATTTCACTAAGGCTCTGGCTCCAATCCAGTGGTTCTTCCTAGTTGGAAGGAGATTTTTAAAAGGTACAACCAACACTCCCATACCCCAGGATTCCCTAAAATGCATGGAATTTTTATCCTCAGCCTGTGAAGTCTGGCCATTTACTTGTGATTCAGGATGGTGGCACTGAGCTAGGGTGTGGCTGGCTGGTGAAGCACTTGCCTAACTTGTGTGAGGTACCGGTGTTCAGTCCCCAGCACGTTAAAAAAAAAAAAAAAAAAAGGATAGGGGCCAGGGATTTAGCTCAGTGGTTTCGCCGCCTGCTACGCAAGCACAAAGACCCGAGTTCGATCCCCAGTACCAAAAAAAAAAAGGATGGCAACATTCACGAACATTGCTGTGATCATCTTTGGGGCTGGTGTTCCACCTGAGGCTTCCCATACAGGAACATGGCTGTCCACATCATGTTAAATCTTAACACAGGGCTGGGGATTTAGCTCAGTGGTTCCACCGCCTGCCTCGCAAGAGCAAGGTCCCCAGTTCAATCCCCGGTACCAAAAAAAAAAATCTTAACACAAAAACCTGACAAGACCACCCTGCCATCCAGCTTCAGTGGCTCTGAGACCACAGACTCTGCCTCTTAAAAGGTCTCATGGTTAAAGCAAGTCTGTCTCATCCAGGTCGGCCAACATTTGCCACTCCTGACAAGGACAAGGTGGAGCACACAGGTGGCCAGCAAGGTGGTACAGGTGGGGCCTACTAAAGGGCTGAGGGCTGCTGCCTCGCCGCATAGAAAAGCCAGCTGTGCAGGTCATCTTTTAGGTCATTGAATCAGAGCAACTCACTTCTTTGGAGCAGGATCATAGAACTTGTACTGATCCATGATTTTCTCTTCCAGTTTTTCCTTATGTCTCCGTAAGGCATTTAATTTGTCTCTGTGAACAGAAGGGAAAGAAAAGTTATCAATCCATCAAGTTTTAAATAAAACAAATCTGCTCATCAGCCCCACCTGAAGCAGAAGCTTCTCTGGGATTCAGACCCAGGAGAGCTTGTCACCACAATGGTCACCGAGTTTGAAACAGATAGACAAAAGCATCTACCATGGATCCAGGGAGCCCTGTGACCACCAGGGATCCAGCTGTTCAGCAAAGGCAGAACCCTGGCCCGGGCCCATTTTGTGCTGGGCAGTTGCTAACACCTCCACAGGAGCAAATTCCACAGCTCTCAGAGGCAGGCCAGAGATGGGAGCAACCTGGGGAGGCGAGAGGGAGTGGTGGGTCCTGCAACAAGCCTGAGGGCACCGGTGTGGCCAGCTGCAGAGAATCACTGCCCCGTGGGAATGAACTCCGGCTACGGGAGTCGACCTCGGGATGAGGCATCTCCTGACTTCGAAACGTTAGAAGGCAGTTCAGATTTTCAAACCAAGGACCATAGACACCTCTTGAACCCTGGCCTGTCACAGGGCACTTCTGCTCTCTAGGGAGTCTGGAATGCTCCTGTTTGACTCTGGAAGGCTCCTGCATGGTCAGGCAGACAGTGATCTTGAAAACAAGGTTCAGAGCAGAGGCAGCTGCCTGGGCTCCTTCGGTTTTGAAGCTGTTGAGCTTCCGCCTAAGCCACGGGTTTTCCCAAGACCTCACTGTGAGGCTGCACCCTGGGAAAAGCGGCCACAGTGCAGCCCTGACCACCAGCCGCACCCCGCACCCCTCCCAGGTCTCAGCTCAGTGTCTGTGCCTTCTCACCATCTTCACAGCCAGGCTCCCCAGCCTCCGTGGCACTGCTTTCGTGGCTGGGTTTGGCCCCACACACGCACCAGGCTCAGAGCAGTTCTAGGAAGGGTGCCAACCCGCTGGCCTGACGCAGACGCTCTCTAATTCAAAGCGTCACCCAATAATCCCCCTGGGACCAGGCTCCTGCGCCTTCTAGTCAGCACCTGCCCAACCTCTGCTGTCAATTCCATCTCATGGATTACAGAGTGCTAGCTTTGAGCAACTGTCATTTCTACCCCCAAATTATAGTGTGGGTTCACACATACACCATCCTGCAATAGGCAGGGGTGAGCAGATAGGCAGGCAGCCCTGGAGAGCACATCGTTACATCAGAGGGAGCGGGGACAGCAGCCAGGGGTTCACCGTGACCATGTCCTCCAGAAGCATGTCTCTCTGGCCTTTGGCACACTCACGCCAGCGCACCGCCAGGGGTGCCACCACGGCACGGAGGGGTCAAACCACTCTGGACTCTGGACATACAACTTGGGTTACTTGGCTTCCAGCACCAGGGTTCTTCCTCTTGTCCTCTGCTTCTAGAAACTTCCTAGGCCTCCTAGACTCACATCCCTTTCCCAGTGACTCCAAGGGTTTCAGCAGGGCAGGGGAGCCCTCCACGGCGGAGCACCATCCTTTCCGGCCTTGTCTCCCACTGCCCTCAGTGGTCCTTGCGCCCAGATTACCTGCCTGCCCTTTCTGCACCACACCCGCTTCCCCGCCCCTCCTGAGCTGCTCTCTCTCATCGAAGATGGCAGCAAGCACTGACTCCTGCCACCCTCCCTCCCACGCCTGGCTGGAGGACACACTGCTCACACCTATCACCCTCCCTGGACCTAGGCTGCCAGGGCCTGCCCCGAGGCCAGCACTTCCTAACCGCCTGCCGGGCAAGGGAGGAAAACAGGACACAGCAAGCCTATTCCCCACAGTTCCAAAGTCTCCCTGGGAGATGTATCACTTTTCGGTGCTGGCATCACTTCTAGAAGTGAACGTCAATGGCCAACGAAGCTTCTGGTGATGAACAGTGTCTTGGACAAAGCCCACAAAAGCTAACCACTACCACTCCAGCAACTTAGACCACGGCAGGGAAATCTATGTTGGTCACACCATCTGCCCCTGCCCTCGGGACCCCAGTGGATCTGACTGTCACAAGCCGGGCAGGGGAAGCCAGGACCTCACGAGCTGCTGGCTGGCCTGCCCTGGGGGTGGGGACAGCAGTCCAGGCCCGCCCACCCCACCCCTTACATGTACTGCTTCTGCTCCTCATGGTACTGCTCCTTGTTCTCCAGGTTCTGTTCTAGGAGCATCTGGTTCTGCTGGCTCAGCAGCTGGATCTGGCTCAGGAGGTGATGGTTCTCCTCCTCCAAGTTCCCCTTTAGGCGGGAGAGCAGCTGAAACACAGACCCAGACGGCTCAGGCACCACGTGACCCCATGCTCCCACCTAGCTTGCCAAAGAAGTAAAGGTCAAGTGCGCACAATGGGTCATCTCCGAACCGCCCACACTTGTGGACACCTGCAAGGCTCCAGAGAGCCCACAGCCTGGCCCGTGCCCTCTACCAGGGCACCGCCTGACTGAGGTGGCCAGGCACTGAGCGCGCAGCGGTCCAAGCTGACACGCACTCAACTTGAGACGCGCAGCAGAGGCTGGAGGTTCAACACGGGAAAGACAGAACAGGAAATTTCACCCGGAGTGGCGGCATGTGCCTGCCTGTACATGAGAAGAGCTACGTGGAAGGCTGAGGCAGGTGGTCAAGGCTGGCCTGAGCAATGTGGGAAGACTCCCCCATAAAAAAAAATTCATTTTATAAAGATTTTTTAAACATAGCTACAAGAAAATGTTATATTGCACACCCAGCATGCATTCTATTCCAACTGGACAGCTTTGCGTTAAGAGAAGTGGCACACCTATTCTACTCAGAGGGCAAAAGTGTCAGTTCTAGGCTTTCCAAGCCATCCAGTGTCTGTCACAGCTCACTACTCAGCTCTGCCTTGGTGGCAGAAAGGCAGCTATTGGCACCATGAGAATGCACAAGCCTTATTCTGAGTCAACAAAACTTTACTTCTAGATGCTGATGTTTAAATTCCCTATGATTTTTACTCACCACAAAATATTATTGCTCAATTTTTCTCCCCATTAAAAACTGTTAAGAACCATTCTTATTTTGTGGTCTGTATAAAAACAGGTGATAGGCAGGACTTGGCCAGTGGCAGCAGAGACTGGGTCTAGTTCACCAACACAAGGGACAAGGACGGAGACTCCAGCTCCCGGGTCTCTGTGAGGATCGAGTGAGACGACAGACACGCACACAGCAAGAGGCCCAGTGCATCCCAGGGGGAACGCAGGAGCTGCCCTGGCCTCTTCATCCCATTGGCCATTACAACTCCGCTTCTCCACGGAGAGCCTAGAACATGGCTACAGTTTAGGGGTACACGACGAGCAGAGCTGGAAGGGAAAAGGAGGGGAGGCCACGACCGACGACTTCTTTCACTAAAAATATTTCCAGAGCATTGCTGCAACACCATTTGGACAACACAGGAACCGCCCTTCCTGGAGACTGGGTTGGACCCTGCAAAGACCCACCCGGCGTAGCTGCAGTCCCGGGGACCTTGTGCCATTGGGCCCTTGTTATGGCTGAGTTCCCAATCCTGGGGCCAGGTGGGGCCGTCCCAGTGATGACACGATAGCTGCTTGTCTGCCCATTAGGCTCTGCCAACAAACCAACGTGACTTAGGGACGCGTGGGCAGCTCAGGAGAGGTGCAGGGAGGCGATCCCTCTGTGCAAGCCTGAGCTGTGGAAGCCCTCACCCCGAGTCACTCAGAATGTGACTGTATTTGGAGCTGGGGCCTCTAAAAGAGGAGATGAAGATGAGGCTGGCCATGAAGGCGGGGATGGACAATCCGACAAGACAGGTGTCCTTGGAGAAGAGGAAATCTGGACCCAGGCAGAGACACCAGGGATACAGAGAGAGAAAAAACACATGCGTGAGGACACACGGGATGGTGGCTTCCTGCCAGCCAGGGCAAGAGCCTGTCCGAGCTGTGGCAAACGCAGCTCCCACCTGAGGCCTGTTTGGGACCAGTTCATGCTAGACCTGGGGTTTTCACTGACCTCCCCACAATCCGCCTTCCTGGCTCTGCCCCTCACCCACTTCCCTCTCATGACCTGAACTGACCCAGTCAGGCAGGCTCTCACATGGCCCCCAGTCCCACCTCACGAGCCAGCCTTTTCCATGAAATATACCCATGCCACACCTCGCCAGTTCTTCCACTCCGACGCAAACGCAACCCTTTCTATGCGGCTTCCTGCACAGCCTGACACGGTCTCCTCAAACACCCTGCACTGTGTGTACAGCAGGACAATTCATAACTGCAGCCTAGATGTTTATCAGGAGATGAATGGATAAAGAAAATGTGTTTTTTGGGCCGGAGATTTAGCTCAGCGGTTCCACTGCCTGCCTCGAAAGGGCAAGGACCTGAGTCCCATTCCCAGTACCAAAAAAAAAGAAAAAAAAGTTTTTTAATACACAGTGGAGTACTACTCTGCTATAAAGAAGGATAACCTTTGAATCATCTGTAGGAAAATGGATGTACCTTGAGACTATAATGTTAAGCGAAGCAAATCAGACACACAAGGTTAAATATTGCACGGTTTCTCTTTTATGAGAAACCCAATATAAGAATAAAGTACAAGGGCCAGGGATTTAGCTCAGTGGATCCAGCACCTGCCTTATATGCCCAAGGACCCGAGTTTGATCCCTGTACCAAAAAAAAAAAAAAAAGAAAAGAATAAAGTACAACATAAAAGACAGAAAATAGGAAAAAGAGAAAAAAAGTTATTGCTATCCACCTTGAACAATGTACCTAAGTGTACCTCAATTTAGTGTAATGTCTTATGTGTTTTATACTTTTTTTGGCCTGTCAGTCTGGCTGTCAATCTGTATTTACAACTAACTTGATGAGGACTGCTGGCCAAAAAAAATTTTTTAAAGGAGTAGAAGGGAAGGGGGAAAAAAAAAGAATTGAGATGTGTTATACATATGTACTGATTCCCCACAATGAATGTAATCACTGTGTACTGCAAACATGTACTGATAAAATCAAAAATTAAAAATCAGAATCTTAATGCCCTGCCGGGTAACGGCACAGTCCCTGGGCTTTGCTTTCCTTCACTGTGATGTCTCCCAGCGCTAGCACAGGGTCAAAGGCAAGGCCGCTGCGTAGGCCTAGCCCCGAGATCACACGCTGACCCTGGGGCTGTCCTGGGGCAGGCCTGGGACCCATCTTCCCAGCCTGCCTCTGTGCACCTCGGTCCATCTAAGATCCCTTCCAGAGATGGGGCTCTGCTGCCTACGATAGCCACTCCCACCTGCTGCACCAGAAAGGACAGCTCTGGAAGCCAGCGACCTTGAATCAGTTTCATCCTTACTGCCCCAGGACCCTAAGCTTGTCAGCCAAACCCCAAGATGGGACAAATCTGGCCATTTCTAGAAGAGAGTGGCTATAGAAATAAAGAGATCTGGAAACACAGGATGGACACAGGTAGGGGACAGATAGAAACACTGTCTCCATCCCCACCGCTGCCCTCTGGGCAAAGTCACATAGGCAGCATCTGATATTCTTACCAAAGCAGCATCCGACCCACTTCCAAGGCCCTGGGCCACCCACACAGTCTCCTGGAGCAAAACTCTTGTGAGGCCCTGCTGTCACCCCGCACGCTACTGGGGCCTCACCTCGCAGTGGTTGTCCAGCTTGGTCAGCGAGATGTCCATGGTCTGGTGCTGCTCCTTCAGCTCATCGAAGCGGGCCTGCCAGCGGTTCAGCTCCAGCTGCGACGTGTTCAGTGAGGTTTTCAGCTCCTTGGTGTGGGCATGCAGCTCTTCACATTCCCCCTTCAGCTGCTGATGCAGGAAATTGACCCTATGGAGCAGAGAGCCACAAGGCAAAAGGGCTGCAGCATGTTCCAAAGAGGGACTGGCCCTGTGCCAGGATGTGCATCCTCAGAGAAAGCCACAACCTCTCTGGGCCTCAGGCTTCTCTATGTGTAAAATGAGAGAGTGACATGAAACTGCTGGTTTCCAAACTGTGTTCTTTGGGGTTCTATTAGGGAACCCTCTGTTGCCACCACACTGGGGCTGGAGGGAAACTGATCAGGCGGGCTCAGACCCCAGCCTCAATCATACATTTCTGGTATCCTAGCCCTTCTATATTAAGATTTTAGCATCTCAGCATACTTGGGAAAAGAGATTCTGCTGTATAAAAACAAACAAACCAACAAACACTGAGCCAGAAGTTGATGCCTATGCCTAACCCTCTTCCCAGTTTCACACACCTACTTTCAACTCCTAAGATCAACAGGATAAGATGGCAGGGTATTATGTAAATCAAAAATGACCATTATCATAATTATTAGCCAGGGGGGGTTCTCAGAAGACAATCAGAGAGCTCAAATCACCGGGGGCTCATACACTCAATTTGGACACATGTGTCTTGTTTGATGTACACAATCTTTAAAAAATGAGTTGTCAACATTTAAAAATGTGGACATTTCACATCAACACCTGGACATTCAGCTTCCCTGAGAACATGAACCAGAGAAGTGACCAGAGGCCCCAGGCCCCACTGCTGTTGACTTGCAGTGGCCCTTCTCACCGGTGTGGACTCCCCAGCACACAGTCTGCGGTCCGCTGCTGGTGCTGTTTCACCCCTGTGCTTTCCCTACCTGGTCACAGCAGGCACCTGAGTGTGTAACCCCAGTATGCTACCCCAGGGATGTAGAGGAAGCAGAACTTTATACGGTCTCCAGGACTCTAGAAGGAGCTAAGACCTGGATTCACCCTGACTCTGCCCTTAACCAGAGGCACTAACCTTGAACATGTTACTTGATCTCCCCAAGTCTGTTTCCTTGTGGGGGGGGGGTACAGTACAGTCTACTCTTAATATGTGCATTAGTTCTGTTCTATAAAACCCTGGCAAACAGTGAATTAGTGAACACCGCACCACTGCTCCGAGGGAAAACACAGGATTAGGCTCCCGAGAGCTTCTGGTTACGGCACTCTTGTTTTAGTAGGTTTCTGTTTAAAGGCACCTTATGTAATGTACTCACAGCTGACAGCACTCTAGCTCTGCCTGGGCAAAGCTTATCTAGCACACACATTTTGTCCAGGGGACATTACAGCCTTTCACACTCAGGGACAGTAGGTGACACTTCAGCACTATGGCTGGGGCCATTTTAAACAGGGAGATCAAGGCCCAAAGCACAAAACACAAAAACATGGCACCAAGCAGGTTTTGACAGGGACTTTTGTTTGCAGTAGGAGCGTTGAAACAAGAAGCCCCTCAGCTGGGAACAGGGATGTCTGGTGCCTCAGATATTTTGTGGACTCTGTATGTCCACAAAAGCCCCACAGGTATTCATTCCGGTGCTACATATAAAAGCTAGCAAGCAGGAAAATTCACAAATTCAGAATCTGTGGATAAGAAGGGTCAGTGGCACCTCCTTCATGACAGTGTTGTAGGCTGAAGGTTGATGATGGAGACATCTGTACCGGACACAGCCATTATCACATGGGGAGGTGAGAAACACCAAGCTTTTCACCAAGAGAAACACGAGATATTCCCACAGCCGCCCAAGTCCTTCCACCCAGCAGCCAGCTGGAGCTACCCTCCGCTCCCTCCCCTAGCCACTGTTAACAAGATAGGCTTCATACAGACACACGGAGACCAGGGAACCACAGACTTTCTGTGGTGGACAGAACGCTGGGGCAATCGCGCGGCAGTGCTGGTGCTCACCTGTCCAGCTCTGCCCGTAGCCTCCGGTTCTCATCCGTAGTGACAGCGTGCGTCCTCTGCTCCTGCTGCAGCGCCTCCCGCTCGGCAGTCAGGACCTTCTCCAGCTGGTCCAACTCCTCCCTGTGCTTCAGCATGTCGCCGTGCCTGTCGGAGGGAGACACTGCTGGGTGTTTGGGATGGGCCCTTGTGCAGGTAACTCAGAGCCTGGAAGACTGACGAGGCCTCTGGGATGGAGGGATTTCTCTGCAGAAGGAAGGGGATGGGGCAGGGCACAGGTGGAGAGGCCAGGACAGCAGAGAGGTGAACAAGGGCTGCCAAGGGGCTGAGCCGGCACCCAGCCCTGAGCCCAAAATCTTCTTCCTCCCACCCAATGTATCCCTGTGGTCCCTTCTCTGTCAAGGCTGCTCCTCACCCAAGAGGAAGGCTGCACTGAACTCTACGTCCACTTTTGGGAATTATAAATAAGTTGCTAGGTGGTTCACTAAGCACAAACAGATCTAAAGGAGACCACAAAATCCACTGTGTGTAATAGCTGAGCCCACTGTGTGTAATAGCTAAGCCCTCCTCACCACCCTCCCGCTCCCTTGGGAGCTCAGGTCTGCTAGTTCCTAGCTTGGCCCTCCTGGGGTCTAGGCCTGCTGAGGGCTGCAGGGGCCGCCTCTCCTGAGCTACCCCCAGTCACAGCCCTCACCCTTTTTCTCCCCTCCCATCCTGCCTCAATTCTCTGTGCACTCAACCCTTGCAGGCTGCACAGCGACCGGTGGGGGGCAGCAGAGCACAAGGCTGGAGTCTCTGAGACTCCCAGGCCCTCCTTCCCTCCCACTGCCCGGAATCTTCTGTGCTCCCAGTGGACCCCATCTCCCCCAGGTCTGAGGCACACAACTGTCTCTGCGCAGGCAAACTCCGGAGTGGCCCTCACAGACAGTCTCGCAGAGAACATGCAAGGCTCCAGGGGCTTCTAGCTGGGCTCCACACCTCTACAGCCTGCCCTGCACCAGCTGTGCCTGTACTGCCTCCCTAGAGCCAGATGTGGGAATCCAACAAGGAAACCTGCTCACAGACAAATATTTGCGAGGCCTTTAGCCATGGGGCAGAGGCTGCCCCAGGCACAGAGCTGAGATTTGAGGCTCTGCCTGGTTTTTAGAGCAGGACCTTTCTCGTCCAAGTCTGACAGATAAGGGCCCTGGGCTGACCACTAAGGTTCCCCAATTCCTGCTCCTTTCTTGTGATGACTTAGAAAAGCATGATTTAAACTATTAGTAACTACCCAACTGCATGGCAGACTTTAGCAGTCCTGTTCACCCTAATCCCCAGCACAACATACAGTAAATAGAGGAATGAGAAGTGAGCCTGTCCGATTTCAGTGCCAGAGGAAAGACTACACAGCCATCAGCCCTGTGTGGCAGGTCCCTATACCCGAGACCTGCAGCCACTGTGCAACCAGCAAGGCATTTGCAGCAACCAGAAGATGCTGCCCGAGCAAGCAACCACAGGGAAATGACGAGAACTCTACTTCCGGGCCAGTCCCAAAGCCACCTGCAAAAGCCTTCCCTCTGACAGATGCTGAGAACACAAGAAGATGCTATCACAGTGTACTCGCCATGGGCTCAAGGACTGAGACACGTGCCCAGGTGTCTCGTGCTTAACTCAGGAGCTGTGTGAATACTGCCTGTCCTGCTTTATTAGCCAACACACAGATGTTCAATAAACGTCACCCAAGTACAGGAGGCGAAGACGAAGGTGTTAAGAAGTGGAAGATGCACCCTTTGGTGGGAGGAACAGAATCTTACAGGGGCTGAGGCCTCGGCAGCCCTGAAAGGAGATGGGGTGGATAAAGGGAGAGGAGGCAAAGAGGACACATCCAACCAATGCTGTCACTACCTGTGTGCCCACAAGCATCACCAATGCCCACACAAGGCTTTTCTGGCTCAAAGACATTCACAGGTCCCTATGGTTGAAGCCCCCTGCACATCAGCTGCTACCACCTGAAAGAACCAACATGTACCTAGACGTCCTGTTGAGGGTGACTCAAGGGAACTGCTGCCAATGTATGGGGCCTGTCGCAAGCATGGGAAGTGGGTAATCTGGCCTCTCTTTGAAGGAGCTTCCGCCTCTTACCCTCTGTATTCAGTTTATATGGAATCTCCAGAAGCCTCAGGAGGGCAATTTGTCCCACCCGTTCTACATCTTGCTGCACCTGCCCAGGGACCTGGCACCACCAGGAACATGCACGGAGCAGGAGCTCAGGGGATGGTAGCTGACTTGGTGACACCAAACCCAGACTCAGGAAGGTCAAGAGTGCAAAGTTAAGGCCTGAGTATTTCACTATATGCGAATTTTACCTCCCCCCTAAGACTCTGGGGATGGCGAGGGATGATGAAGGCAGAACTGGCGTTATGTGGCTAAACGAGGAAGATGGATGACTGGGGATTCACGATACAATTCTGCTTATTTTCTATGCATTCAGAAGTTTCCATAATTAAAGGAGTTTTGTTGTTGTTGCTGTTTTTAAGGCAAACCAGCCAGCCAGACGCTTCTATGAAAGAACAGGCCAGCAGAGTCAGGCTGGGTCCCTGAACACTGGGAGCTATAGGTGACTCCCTCCGGGTCACAGGCTGGGAGAGGAAAGGGCAGGAAGGAGAGAATCCTTAGAACAGGACTTCTGGTGCTCTCCAGGCTCCCAGAGCTGGGAGCAGCTGCAGCATCTTTTCTTTCCTTGGGCAACCCCCACCCTGCCACTCGGTGTCCAGCTGCACAAACTTAAAATTGCTCGAGGTGACATTTTATTTCCTTCCCATTGCCCTGACAATGGGAAGCAGCCAGCCAAGAGGAAATGCAGGGAGAGGGATAGAGGCGGACTATGGGCCGGGAGAAAGCCCAGTCCCAGAAGAGCCTGAGGACTCACGCACAGCACTGACCTGTGCCCCCACCAGACCTCGCCCCTGCTCCCACGGTCCCCAGTTCCCACCCCTGAGACCAAGGCTGCACCTCTCTCTGAGCTCCTTGTGCTCCAGATCCAGGTTCCGGTGCAGTGTCTTCAGGCAGCTGTGCTGGCGGATGAGGGCCTCGTACTCTGAGGACTGGTGCTCATGCAGTGAGCTCAGGTGCTCGTGGTCCTGGAGCAAGGCCTCGTAGGCGGCCGCCAACTGCTCCTGCTGCCTCTGCAGGCCCTCGTGCTCTGTCTCCTTGGCTGTGTGTTGGCTCTGCAGCAGTGTGTACTGTGCGGCCAGCGAAGCACTCTGGGAACTCAGCGTGGAATTCTCCACCTGCAAGAGAGCAGAGTCCCAGACTGCGGGTCAGACACTAATGCTCAGGGACCTCGGCAAGGTGGGCCAGGCCCGGAAGGGTGGCTCTACCTGAATTTAAGGACCTGCTCTGGGAGGGGGACCTCGCAGCACAGTGGACTACAGCTGGAGCAGTCATCCTGAGCCCTCTCCAGAAGTTAAGGCCTGCCCATGGGTAACTTCCTTGTGGACTATTTTTAAAAACCAATTTTCTACAAGTAAACAAAAAAATCTGTAAGGATACAGACTATCTCAACAACACGATCAACCAATCTAACTTATATAAGTGATGTTTATAGAATACTGCATCCAACATAGTTCAAAATCATTAGAGAATTGAACAGGAGCCAGAACCACCCTGACAAACCCATATCTTATTTTCTTGTTTTCACAGAACAAATCCCAACCTCTTCACCAAAGAGTTTCCTATTTATCGTCCCTGCTCCATACGTTTCCTCAGACACAGCACTAATGAATGACCATTAATTTTTCCCACCACCTATAACCATAAATAAAACCAGCATCCTCAGCAGCCCAGAGGACTGGTTGGTTCCGTGGGCTGCTCCCAACAGTTAGGGGCGTCTTCCCAGCCTAATTCCCTCTTGCAGTTGAAAATGCACACTGGCTCAACAAAGGTTCTGCCAGGTTCTGCACTATGGAAACCTGGTCAATTGTTTAACCAAACTTATTTGCCCTCCGGACCTTTTCTACGTCATTCCTATACCTCTGAAGGAACAGACTTTGGGAAACGTGGGCAGGAATATAAAAGCGGAGAAATGAAGACTTCAGCCCACGAAGCCACAGGCTCAATCACTCAAAGTGGCTCACTTTTAAGCGGTGGCTCACCATCACCTTCAAAGACCATGTCTACAGGGAGCTTATTAACAGGTCACACCCTTCACCCCCTCGTGCTTCATCCTACTGCTCGCTCCTCTGCAAGCCCAGAGCCGGCTGTCTGGTACCTGCAACTTGGCGGTCTGGGTCTGCAGCATGGTGGTGTGTTCCTGCAGGAAGGCACTCTGCTTCTGCAGCGTCAGGATCTGACTACTGAAGGCCATGTTCTGCGTCTCCAGGTGCTGCAGCTGCTCCTTCAGCAGCTGCTTCTCGGCCTGCAGAGCTGCGTTCTAAGGGACGGGGAAGCGTGCATCAGTCAAACAAGACAAGGCAAGCGCCAAGTGGCCACAGGTACCTGGGCTGCAACAAACCCTCAAGTGTGGTCGGGGGCCAAAATGTGTCCACCAGGTACAGAAAGCAACAGCTTCCCTCTTTGATAAGGACAATCAACAGGATTTTTGAGAAAGAGACCACACATCAAGGGGGATTCATATTGCAGGGCACCCCAAGTGATGGGGGGGCCAGGCACACTGGAGTTAGAGCCGCTTCTGCCTTGTTCTCTTCCATGCTTCCTTTTGCTCTCTGCGGAGCACCTAAGAATGCTTTTTTGTGAGTTGGATCCACCTCCTGCTGACCTTGGCCGCAGCTCTTCCTACTCTGGGGAGACAGCAGGTGGAAGAGGGTTTGCACATTATGTGGGACTAATAAAGAGCACGTCAATCATGCCACCAACTGGGCTGGGGACCAGGAAATGGGAGAGAGGCTGCATTCTTGTGCTACCTCTTACTAGCACAGGACTTTGGGAGAATCATATACTCTGCCTCAGTTTTCTTATCTGTCAAATAATGAAAATCATCATTATGGACTATATAAAGTCACTGGCAATCACAACTAAAGGAATTGAGACACACTGGCTAATTTCTACACTTGATCTTAGCCAAAAGGTCAAGAAGCGATGACTGGCAAATTTCTATAAAGGGCCAGATGGTAAATACTTTCGGGTTTGCCCCCCACATCATCTTGATCTCCACCACCAAGTGCTGCCATTGCAGTGAGAAAGGTGCCCAGACAATGCATAAACCAAGGGCATGGCTATGTTCCAATAAAGTTCTATTCACTGACACAGGTGAAGGCTGTGAAACATAGCTCTGGGACGCAGCCCTGAAAAACACAACACTGCAGGAAGAGGCTGGCAAATAAGCCACAGGCAAGTCCTGCCAAGGCAAGCAGGGGAGATTCACCCCAGCAGAGGCTGAACGTGCCTCTTATGCTAGAAACTAAAGGGACAGCAAGTGAAAGGTACCCATAGGAGCTGCCAAGCCAACTCAAGAAGTGTCCGGCCAGCTCCAAAAGGCCTCCATGGACTCTGACATCCTGTGTTCTCTATAGTAATTACACACGGTCAGTGGGACCATGAACAGGATATTCGCGCTCTCTGTGCAACTAGGGCCAGGGCACTCACATTCCGCTCCAGCTCAATGGCCCGGTCCTTCACACGGAGCAGCTCCATGGTGGCTTCCTTGTGGCCAGGTCCCCAGGCTTCCTTTTCCTGGGGACTGGGGACTGATGTGCCCAGAGGGCACTTGAACGAGTTCTGCACATGCGTTGCTTCTTCCTGGGTCTGCCTGAGCCGGTCCCGCTCATCCTTCACCTGCATGTTCAGGGATGGAGCCAACTGAGGGGATGGAGCATCACCCAGAGCCCTGCTTGAGGACGGACGGCAGCTCTGCACCAATGCCATGTGCGGCACAAACAGGCCAGGTGCCATTCTTTGCTCTGGTGGGGAAGGGCACCCAATCTCAGTCTCCCATGTTTCTCTCTTCTGTCCAGAGACGGCGGGAAGGGCAGAGGCCCAGAGCCCACACCTGCCTCAGTCCCTCCTCAGCCCCATGACTGCGGCAGGGCTTCTCACTCTCATGAGCCTTCACTGCCCACGAACAGAAGGGAGGCTGGGGAACCAGAGTATCTTAACCTCACGGAGCCCTGCTAGTGCCGGAATCGCTTTGTTCCACATTTCAATTCTACCCCACAGCTGAGAAACAGGGCCCATGTTCTCACAGAGGGGTGGGAGAGCACTGTGTGCGTGCAATGTGTACTTACACATGTGGAGACTGCATAGAGAGCATATGTGGATGTGTGGGGCATATACACATACATGCGGAGAGCATGTCTATGTGTGTGGAGAACCTGTGCCTGGAAGCAGGCATGTGGGTGTCCTCACGAACCCCTGCCCCGTCTGAGCACGCCCGGGAGACTCTGCCAGCCTCTGCTGGGGCCGGGTGCTCACTTTCGCACGGAGCTCTCATGGTGCATCCCGGCTTCCTGCCTGGAAGATGCAAAGCTGCTCAGAGCCGCTGTCCCTGGCCCCCCACAGGCCCTGCCCCTGTCCTGCCAGCGTGCTCTAAACCTGTGGCTCACCCCACCAGCCTCAGGACAAAGGTGTCCGGGACACCCTTGGCTACCCAGGAAGGGGCAGGAAGGGGAGGCAGAGCCTGGCTGGCGGGGCAGGCTGGGCTCTCACATGCCGCTCTCACCATCTGGAGCTCACTCTGTAACTGCTGGTTCAGGCCTACTTTCTCTTCCACCTGGGCTTCCAAGAACATAATCTTTTCTTCTTTCATGGTCAGTGCTGTTCTTAATGTTGACTCATTTCTGCCTTCCAAAATCTTGTATTTTCTGAAAAACACAAAGATACAATATTATCATTTACCTCTTCTTCAGCCCCACACCCGGGTGCTCACTGGTGAACACTCCTCCTCCCAGGAGGCTGCTGCCTGTACCACCTAGGGTCACACTCACAGACCAGAACCCTTCCTGGGACCCCTGAGCAGACACATACCTGTGACCCCTCCCAGGAGACACACCGCTAGCCTTCAGAGTCACTGTTTCAAGGAGGGGTTATCATGGCCATTTTACAGATGGGGAAACTTAATGCTTAAGCAATTTGTCCAAGGTCACAGTGCAAGGTACATGGCAAGTCCACAGCCATTCCACCACACCAAACAGCATTAGCAGGCATGTGGGTCTCAGTTACAAATCCCGAAGTCCAAGATACTGGATTTTCTTACACAGTGTGATCATTTAAGAAAGCATGGTTGGAATAGTCAAATTACAAAAGAACTGATTGGGCTGAGGATGTGGCTCAGCAATAGAGCACTTGCAGGCAGGAGGCCCTAGATTTAGTCCCCAGCACCACCAAAAATACCTTTCTTATTGGACAAAAGAATCTCCCTCCATTCCCCCCAAGAGCTGCCAGGGATAAGATCTAGTCTTCAAAGGACACAGGAGTCACACGATGGTGACTTCAGTAAACAAAGGCCTCAGGTTGAGAGCACAAGGGCTAGGACCCAGCAGCAGAGGGACGTGCTACCGTACAGGGGACCATCCTCACGTGTCACCGTGGCTGTTTTCGTCCTGCAGCAGCAGCTCCTTGCTGAGCCCAACCTTCTCCAGCTCCTGGCCCAGTCTGTCCAGCTCACCAGTCAGCTGCTGGCTCTTCAACTTCTCCAGCACCAGGTCCTGCAACACAGGAGATAGGAGCGTGAAGTTGGAACCCAGCAGTCAGAGCAGAGAGGCCAGGCTGGGGGCTCCTCACGCAGTCATCTCTGAGCCATGTGTGTCTGAGTCCTGGCTGCCTGGGCGGGTGACTGGATGGTCAACCCCAGGCAAGGTTATCCTGCCAGAAGAAAGGAAATGACACACTTTTCCAGGCCTAACCAGACCTGAGTACTGGGTTGGATTTCTGATGATATGGCTGCCTTCATGAGTAACAAGTAACTGAATGCTCATTGCAGACAATATGAAGCAGAAAAAAGCAGAGAGGAAGATTTTATCTTAAGCCCTGATTCTAGTGTACTTTTCAGAATACAGATGCTGAATTCACTCAGGGATTCACATCCTCTGATCCCCTTTGCTTCCACCTATCTCTGCAGCTCTCTGAAGGAAGGAAGCCTCCGTTCCTGCCTGGAGCCAGTCACTTGTGTGCTATTTATCCTTCCTACCAAATCACAGGCAGTAGGTGTATTAAATGCATTTTCCACTTACGATATTTTCACCCCACAGTGGGTTTATCAGGACATAGCCCACCTTAAGTCGAGGAGCATCTATATGCACGTGCACAGAGGAAATGATGTAATGAGCCAAACCATGAGGTTTAATTACCTCCGAGTGGTAAGATCATACTATGTGATTTCCACTGGGCTTTCTAGACTTTTGGATATTAGAATGAGGGATACACTTAGGGAGGACACGCAAAGTCCCCCTTGTGTTCTAGAACCATGCACCCCAGAAACAGGCCCTCCTGCCCCCTGCTGCACCCGGCTCACCTCTCTCAGGGTGGTCAGCGTCCTTGTGTGCATGGTGACCTGCTTGGTGAGGTCCCTGTTGTCCTTCTCCAGCTCCTTCAGCTTGCTGGCTGCATCCCGGCAGCGGGCCAGCTCCTTGTCCAGCACGCGGCTCTCCTTCTCGGCCGCTGACAGCTTGGCGGTGCTGTCGTCCAAGACGGCCTCCTTCAGCTCCACCTGCTGCCACAGACGCTTGGCCTCCTTCTCCAGCAGCTTCTTGTCCTTCTCCAACTGGGCCACCTCCTGCTCCAGAGCCTTTCTGTCCTTCTCAGCCCTCTCCAGCTGCTTATTGGTGAGCCGAAGGGCCTCCAAGTCTCGCCGCAGTGCCTGGTGTTCGGTCTCCAGCTCGCTCAGCTCCTGCTCTAGGGTCTCCGATTTGTGGCTGCTGGTCTCTAAGCTCTGCTGCAGCCGGAGGTTCTCGGCGCTCACGCTCTGGTAGCTGAGCTCCAGGCGCTCCGACTTCTTGCTCAGCGCCTTCAGCAGGTCCACGTTCTTCCGCAGCTCCTCCTTCTCGAGCTCCAGCTGCTGGTTCTCCCTCTCTATCTGTGCCATTTTGGCGCTGGTGAAGCGCATGGTCTCCACCATCTTCCGCAGCTCCAGGTTCTCCTGGTCCAGCTGCTTGTTGTCTCGCTCCAGGCCCTCGAGCTGCACTGACACGTTCTGTAGGGTGTCCAGGGACTTCTTCAGAGTCCGGTTCTCCAGCTCCAGGCCCCGGCTTTCATGCTCCAGGGCCTCGACCTTCTCAGTGACCATCTTCAGGGAGGTCACCTTCCTGGCCAGCTGCTCATTCTCCTTCTCTAGCCGGCGCAGCTCCTTCTCCAATGCATCCGCCTGCTCCCCCTTTTCCTTGGCCTGCTCCAAGTCCCTGTGCAGTTGCTTCTTATCCAACTCAAGCTGGCTCAGTTTGCTGCCAGCCTCTGTCACCGCCTGGTGGAGGGCCCTGTTCTCCTTCTCAATGTCCCTCCCTCGGGCCTCGCTGCTGGCCTGCGACCTCTCCTGCAGCGACCACACAGTTCGGTGCAGGTAGTCCTTCTCCTGCTCCAGATCCTTGATCTACAGGAAAACACAACGGGCAGGACCTGGGCTGCCATGTGAACTGAGGCCAGGGATCTGGGCTTACACTGTGCGGCTAAACCATCCCAACAATCCTGAGGCCTGACACAGACCTGGATGAGGGGCACAGCAGCAAGTGCTGAGACAGCTCACGTCAACATACACTCAGGGCAGCCAAAGAAGGCTTTAAACATAAGCAACCTCTCTCTCTCAAAAGTTTCAGCCATTTCCCTCGGTCCTTTTGGTCATGGCCAGTGGGAGCCCAGTGACCAGGCCCACCTCACCTCTGCAGCCCCTCTGAGGCCCACTCATCACTCCAAGCTTCTTTCTCTCAAGCCTTTAGCCTCCCTGGCTCCTTCTCATCCTTCAAGGTTAGAACCTGTGTGTGATGGCACCTAGTATTCTCCCGCTCTGCACACTGTCTGTTCTCTCGGTCACACATGCCCGAGATCATGTCTGTTACCTGACAGTTTGCTGCCCAGCCTCTGGCTAATGCATCATCTAGCTGGCCCCGGGGAGGGTGTTCCTGTGCCTTTTCACCCTCCACCTTCTCCTGCCTGACCTGCACATGTTCAGCAGCCACTGCTAAGGCCACAAGGGCAGCAGAAGAGGCCTGGTCCTGATGACGTCTCTGAGCCACTGCACCAGCCCTGGGCAGCCTACCTGAATGTAGTGTAGGGTGAGGCAGGTTTCCCAAGGTCTCAGCTGAGGCACTGCACAAGAGCAGCGGGGCCAGCCTGTCCTACGGCTGTAGAACGTTTAGCAGCCTCGCTGCCTCCAAAAACGACAGGCCAGGAGCGCCAGTCCCCTTCCCTCAAATCCAAGTTAGCAGCGTCAAGCCGGCCTTCAGACCCTGCCCACTTCCCTGGGCAAGAAGGGCTGGTTGATGCTGCTGTTGAGTTGGGCACTGACACCCACGGACCTGTGAGCGCTGTTAGGAAAGTCCGTCACCCTCAGCTCCCTTCTCAGAAGCAAGCATCCCAGGAGAGGTGAGAGGCGGCGGCAGGGCCTACCTGCCTGGCCTTGTTGGCCTTCAGGGCCTCCATGTCACTCTGCAGCTGTTCCTTCTCCCGGATCAGCTCCTCACTGAGGGTCTCCAGGTCTTGGCTGCTCTGCTTCTCTCTCTCCAGCTGGGTCTGTAACTTTTCAATCTGCAGTCAAAAAACCCAGCCCAGTGCCAAAGTCAGTCTTAGCAAGTGGGCTACATTTTAAGACACAGCCCAAACCTCTCAGCCCATAGATAACTGGAACGGGCCTTTGCTCGAGGAAGAGGTTCCGGCCTTGTTCTGCAGTGACTCCCTCACAGGCCATGACCTGCACTTTGTGTGTGGGGATGAGAGCAAGATCATTGGGCACCAGATTGTCATGTGCCTTGCTAGAGGCCCTGCAGGGACTTCATGCTCACCCATTCTCCTACCCTCCATCCTGCCTTGGGGGGTGACAGCGTTCAGCTGCTCAGAGAAAGTCCCTATTTTGTCACCCTTTCCACCCACTCCACACCCCAGCTGCCTCTGCTCCAGGCCACTGCATATCACCTGGCTGGGGCAGCCTCCCGGTCACCCCAACACCAGGCTCTTATGCTGGAACCCACAGGTGCCCAGCTCCTCACACTTTGCAGTGCAGCTGAGACTCCAGGAGGCCGTGAAGGTGCAGCTTCTGTCCTCCAACACTACGCTCTCAGCATGAAGAACAGGCACTGGGGACAGGCTCTGATGCTGGCCTCAGAGAAGCGAGGGGTCAAAGCCCACCGCCACCATCAATATGTGGCCACAGCAAGTTTCTGGCTCACCACCGAGGCCAGCACATCCATCCTTTCAATCACGGCACCTAGAGCAGAGCAGGGGCGCTGCGTGGTACCTGACCCCGCCCTCGAGATCACTTCTAACTCGGTGGGTGTGGAGTGGGGCCTGAGGAGCTGCGTCTTACATGGCTTTAGTGGAACTGGTGCTGCTGGTTGGGGAACACTGTTCTAAAATGACACTCACGGCGTCATGACCAGGGGTCACCTGGAAAGCTTGGAAAAATCTCAAACTTCCTCAGGGGTGGGATGTGGTATGCCCAGGTGATCCCCATGAACACCCGGGGCTGAGCCTTGCACAGCCAGGTGTACAAATTCTCGGGGGCTCTCAGCACCCTTGTCAGATGCAGCTCTGGGGCTCCTCTCTTTGGTAAGTAGCCGCCCAGCCTTCCTGCCTCAGGGGCTATTCAATCTCAACCTCCATGGTGGAAGCAGGCCATGGGGTCCACCAGTGTGTGTGTGTGTGTGTGTGTGGGTGCATATGCATCATGCTGCCAGGGAACCAAGCCCCCAGCCCAATCTGGAGATGCCAAGGTAAATGTGCTTCACCCAGTGATTAGTATGAAGTTACAGTGACGAGGGAGGGAGGCAGCTTCTCTAGGACTTATGGAGGTGCCTCGAGATACAGGCAGGGTGTCCACCCTGAGGAACCATGGTTTCCATGGACATCTCAGGCTTATGCAAGCCTGCAGGCCAGCTACACAGGGCTGACAGGGAGAGTTGGGCTGGCCCAGGCAGCACGTTCAGGGCCCGCTCACTGACTGAGAAATGCCAGTGGGAGGCCGAGACCCGCCCCAAGGAAGGGAGAGGATGGTTGAAGTTGAAGCTAGGAAAGTCAGGGTGGACTGAACTGCCCCAAGGTCTTGGGACTGACTATGATCTGCTGGTGTTGCAGTGTTCATCAGCCAAACACAGTGAGCATCCACTATGTGTCAGGCACACTAGATGAGGTCAAAGAACAGTGAGACATGTGCAGAGAATAAGACAACAGCCCCTCTTGTCAGCTGGGCAGCCCCTAGCCAGGCCCAGGGCAGCAAAGCAGCAGAGAAGGGGGCTCCCAGCACCAGACATGTAACGGCTCTCACCTGGGCACAGGGTCTCTCCCTTTCCTGCCCGGGATGCTCCCTGTGCTAAGACATGGACCACAGCAGGACAGGTCTGGTATCAGCCCAGGAAACTGACCCAGAGGGGAAGCAGGTGGCCAGGACCTGGGAGACGGGCAGGAGTCACACAGGGTGGGAGCACACGCTGGCCATTCCTGTTTGTACAGAGAAGGGGCTGCTGGGGACAAGTGAAGCTGGTACTACCCTTGGGACCTGCAGGAAGGTGACCCATACTGTGCCTAGGCCAGCAAGCTGACATGGCAGGCTTTCCGGCAGCAGATGTCAAGGTCCCACAGGGTGGGAGGCACATCTTCCTGAAGGTCAGCTCTTTTTCATCCTGGCTAAGACTGGACTGCCATTTATGAAGACACTTCCTGTGCTTGGCCCAGGAAGCCAGTACATCTATCACCTCTCCCTTGCTGCTCCAAATCAAAAGACCTGGCACGAGATGGGCTATCTTCTCTTGTCCTACAAAGTCAGGACAAGCCACACATCGGCGAAAATGCCATAGGTGAAGATGCATAGTGCTTCAAGGGGACATGAGGGAGCAGTGCAGCTGGGGAGTCCCATGAGGGTCCCTCTCACAGTAGGACGGCGCATGTGCCAAGCCCCACTGAGAGGTGAAGAACCAGCAGGCAGCACCCTTGCAACTTGCGTCTCCCACCATGCAGCTGATGGTCCTCCCACTGCCCCTGTAGCCTCAACAAATGACACTGTGGGTCTCAGGAGCAAGTGAGACACTCAGACATCAAAGGTACCAGTCCTGCAAGGGGGCTGTCAACAAGAGTGTTCCTGCCTTCTGCCTGGGCTGGAACCTGAGTGAGAGAGCCTCCACCCCAGAAGGATAAGCCCCGGGCTCAGTGCTGGCCCAGCAAGCTCACCTTCTTGCTGAGCTGATGGTTCTCCTTCTCCAGCTCCCCACATTTGAGGCTGCTCTCCTCCAGCGCCAAGGATGCATCTCGCAGGCCCTGGATGGTGCTCTGGAGGCTCTGGTTCTCCTTCTCCAGCTTCAGGATGCGGCTGGAGGCACATTCATTCAGCTCAAACACAAATGACTTCCTGGAGGCTGAAGCACAAAGTAGGTCAGAGACCGTGCTCTGGAGCCTCCACTTCCACTCTTCCCAGAGCCCCAAACCTTGAACTCAGTCTGGTACCCACTTCTGGCTCCTCCACTCCCACCTCTCGGCTAGCTTAACTGGGCTCAAGGAGAGAGCAGGTTTCAGGGCAGGAGCCAATGCATAAGCTGAAGACCATGTAACCTGCAGGGACCATTTGTTTACCAGGTTGTTAACCTGGTGGCCTACTCAAGGACTGCAGGGGGCAACAGAGAAGGCTAACAGGCAATGTTTTCTGTGCCCACTGCAAAAGCAGCAGGCATTAGAACTGCTCAGCAGGGAAGGCACAGTTAGTGAGCAGTGGTTCTGCTGCAGGGGGTGGAAAGCTATGCTGCCCAGTGCTTGCCAGCCTGGGTGAGAACCTTGGCACAGACTTCTTCTTATGATTTTATAAGTTATACTGAAGAAAACTGAAAGTCTATGCAAATGGCTTTAAAAATTCCAAGTGGAATAAAAGTATAAGCTAAATATTTAAAAGAGGCAGACTGTCTACTCTGGTTTTGAGTAGCTCAACTGCAAGCAGAAAGGGAACACAGTCCCGAGACAGGACCGCAGCAGGTGAGCTGGGGCTCTTGGGGAAGAAAATGGTGGGTATGAAAGGCCTCTGCAGGAGGGCTCAAGGCTGCTCCACCCACCAGGAGCTGAGCCTTAGCTGCTAACACGGCGGTCTCCACCCCGCACACACACCTGCTCCTCAGTCATCACCTTCCAGGCTGTGAGGAGCAGCGGCTGGGGCTTTCACAGCAAACCCACCCATATGCAAATGTAGTGTGTGTGCTCAGACACCCTGGGTGAGCGCAAGGACTATCAGCGTCTGCGTCTCCCTTCAAGATCCCATTCTCTACCAATGCCAACAATGCGGGTGGGAAGGAACAACAGGTAAGGTGGTAGTGGAGGAGATCGGGTGTCCCATATGCACACAGATGAGGACATCCGGGGCTTCCTCCTGATTATGCTACCCCCAAAAGCCCCAATCTAACCTAATACACCAACCTAAAACAAACCTCAGCTAACTCAGAATCTCTGGTCGCCTGGACAGTACCTCCGTGGCATTTGTGGGGAAAAAGGACTTTTTTTACTGGTGTGAGATATACATAAGATTTACCGTATGTTTAAGTGTGCAGCTGCGTGGGCTTGGGGATGCTCACGTGTTCCCCAACCAGCACCACCCTCCATCTCTTCATCTTCCCAAGCTGTCACTCTGTACCCCACAGAGCAGGTACACTGCCCTCATTCTGCATACAGGGAACTTAAGTTCGAAGAGGTTACGTACTTGCCGCTCGGTCAGCCACTTACCAAATAGAGGAGGCAAGACTTTGAATCCAAGTCTTCGATGGAGAAGTCACAACATACACTCAAAAGCATATTCAGGGGGCTGGGGTGTAGCTCAGTAGTACAGTGTGTGTTTAGCATGCAAGAGGTCTTGGGTTCAATGCCCAGCACCAGGGAAAAAAAGTCTACAAAACACATGGAGCGAGGCACAGTGGCGCACGCCTACAGTCCCAGGTACTCAAGAGGCTTGAGCCCAGATGTTTAGGGCCAACCTGGGCAACACAGCCAGATATAGTCTCTTTAGGAAATAAGAAATAAGTACTTTTAAAAAAGTAAAAGAACAAATCTTCAGGCTTTGCTTGTAGTGTGTCATTCAAGCCAACATTATCACTATCACTAAGAAGAAGTCATAATTATTGACCATGAAGGGCTCGCAAACTATCCTGAAAGAGTCCATTCATGAGGTCTTCCATGCCACTCTAGTCTTAGAGCCTAACAGAAATACTGGCCATGAGACAGAGGCAGGAGCAACACCTCTCTACGCCACCAAGAGGCAGCAGTTCCTCCCAGTGGACTTGGACATTAGAGGCAGGGAGTCTGCAGCTCCCACCCTGGGGTGCTCCCAGGCTCTGTCACAGGGCACAGGGCCCAAAGCACTGACAGAACTCACTGCTCATAGTAACAGCTCATAATAACCAACTGAGTCTAAGTTTGGAATGGACAGGAGTGAATAAATATTCAGCTGCTTTTAATAACCTATTATTCTTAGGGAGGCTTACTAGGATTTTAAAAAGCCACCACCAGAACAAGCCAAAAGCACCCCCATACTCTGTGAAAGGCTACGTGAACTATCAGGTGCACAGGAACGGCCAGCGGGTGCTATTTTTGAACACAGGAACCAGCTCATTGTTTGCCTGGCGCTGAAGCTTCCTGCTCTGGTGCTGCCAGCCCGCCCCTTCACACCCCCCTCCTCCCCATGACTGCCACCTCATCTGGGGGGCCAGCAGAGGGCAGCAGTGTGAGCCCTGGACGACAAGGCGGGGCAGGTCTCCACTGAACATCCTCACCCTGGAGACAGAGGACAGGCTGCATCCATCTTGCCCAATTATGCAAATGAGCTAAGGAAGTAATGTCCAGGGTACATTTATAGCTGGGATTAGCGACCACTGGGGACTGTCCTGCCATCCAGGGCTTTCAAACATCCAGACAGGCTTAAGATGTCCCCTGGGTGTCAGCGTGCTGTGATCTGGAAGCTCTTGAGTGGCCACATGGGAACCCGAGCAGCCTGGCAACACTTAATTTGTATTTTGCGTCCTGACATCCAGGCTGCCAGACCCCTGGAGCTCTCCAGGGGGATGACTGTAATGAAACAGTTCCTAATGGCTCTTGAAGGAAATTATATTTGCTTGAGGTGAATGGATGGGCCACCATGAGGATTCCGTGCCAAGCCTCAGCTCTCTGGAGGAGGACACAGTTGAGGTCCGGCTGGCTCTGGGCACCAGGCTCTACCTACCATCTGAAAGCTCTGCATTCTTAGACAGCTGCTCCAGCTCCCAACCCAGGTGGGCCGACTCATTCATGCTCTGCTTCTGGGCAATCTCCAGGACCATGTTTTCTTCCAGCAGCTCCTCTATTCGCTTCTTATCTGTGTCTCGGTCCTAGGGCAGGAGAGGGAAGGAATGAGGCCAGGCCCTGGTCGGGCCCCAGCCCCAGGCATCCACTGTCAGCCACTGAGGATGAAGGGGCGGCAGGTGTCTGCTCACTTCCAGACATGTAGGTGGACATCCCCGCCCCACCCACGCTGGAAACCCCAGCAGGGACGTTCACCCTTACAGAAAAGCAATGCAGAAGTCAGGCCCAACTGCTTTGAGGTATTAAGTGCCCACTCAAGCCCACTGAGCTCACAGCTAAAACATCAGAGAAGAGCCTGGCCTGAACCCCACCCGGATCTACACATGGCACCTGCACGGCTGCCAATACCAATTCCAGGTCGTGCAGCTTGGATTTCAGCTGCAGGTTCTCCTTCTCCAGCTCGTGGACTTTATCACCGCGTGTCCGGGCAGCGGTCAGCTGCTCCTCCAGCATGGCCTTGGTTTCAATTAAGATAATGTTGTCTTCTCTCAGCTCCTGGGGAGCAAAGGCAGGGAGGAGGTGCTAGGCTCAAGCCACAGGATCCTCAACCCAAGCTCTTTCAGACCCGCTCAATCCAGGCACAAGTGTGTGACAGAAGCTCTGCCTCCACTTTTTATCATCCTCACCTCTTTCCATGAGGCAAGGACACATGGACTTTTTCTACTAAAAAACAAATCCAGAAATCAAGGAAATATTGAACTTGGAGAAAGCAGGCCAGGGCCAGGGACTGGCTAAGGCTTTGACACCGAGGACCTCATTCGATGGACAAGGGGACTCTGTTGAAAGATCCACGACTTCTCTAGTCTGTGTTTCCTCAGGTTAGGGGGAGGCTGAGAATCTATGAGAGGTCCCCAGGTCTGAGTGTGTTCAATTCAACGTTTATCCCACTGCTCAGCGTCCTGGGAAAAGTGGCTATTCAGGAGGCTTTCATGTAGCACACAGTCGCTATTTGAGTATTATACACACGTACCCTTGGCCGAACAAAAGTGCTGGGCAGTTTCCTGGAAATGTCTTTACAGCTGTGAAGTCGCAGCACCACAAACCAAGCAAACATGAGCCCCACAGAGCCACATGGCTGAAGGGTCCACCAGGGCTGTGGGCCACTCTTCTGCAGGCCCTCGTCATGGGCCCTCTCAGTTTCTCTTATCCTCTGAGCCCTGAGGCCCATCCCCCACAGATTACAGTGTAGGACGAGGCGGGAGTTCCTGCTTATCCACTACACACTCACGTCTCCATCTCCTGATGGGCCTGAATCCAAGACTCTCGTGAAGGGGAAACCACCCGCTTTCCGCTCGGTGGGGGCGGTTTTGATCAGAGCCTGGCATCCAGGCACAGCTTGCTCAGGGGCTCTGGGCTCTCCTGCCTGCCCTCTCCCTGTCCCGCCCCACAGCGGGTCCATGGTCACCAGCCCTCCTCCCTCACTCCATGTGGCAGCAGCCCTCAGGGGGCCGGGACAGCTTCTCCTATGCTAAAGGACTGACTTGGGTAAGCTAAGGATCGAGCCCAAAGTCACAAACCCACAAAGGGCCAGAGCCGAGCTCGGACTGTTTCTCCCACTTCCCTCAGCCCCCTAGGTCCCATCTTTGGGGGGAGCTTCAGGGGGCTCACATGGGGAAGAGAGGCCCAGACCACTACTAATGATGTTGAGCCAGAGGACGAGGGTTTCAAGCGGGAGGGAGGCCCAGCTGTCCCTCTCTGGTTGCTGCCTGCCCTGTTCTCAGCCCATGTTCCAGCAGGGTCTACCCACCACTACCCAAGGCCCTGAGCAACCACAGCACAGGCTGGCCCTTCATCCTCACAGCCAACTCCTACTCAGCCTTCAAGAGCCAGCATGAATTGCCCCTCTGAGAAGTGCTTGAGAATCCACTCCCTCCTACTGCTGGGTCAGGTATTTGTTTTTTTTTTTTTTTTTGGTTTTTGGTTTTTGGTTTTGTTTTTGGTACCGGGGATCGAACTCGGGTCCTTGCACTTGCGCAGCAGGCGGCAAAACCACTGAGCTAAATCCCCGGCCCCTTGGGTCAGGTATTTGAGCTCCCATGTTCCCTGGGCCTGCTCTGATACAATGGCCACTGGCCTGTTCTCTCCGAGACGCCTCAGCACAGGCCTGTCCCACCACTTCCCCTTTTATGAGCCTCACATAAGTATTCAATGACACCTGTCAGTCAATCACATGGGGGGTGGCTTACAAGGTGGACACTTTCAAAGTCGGGGGTGGACAGAGGTGGCAGGAGAGGAACACAGCATCCAACAGTATAATTCCTAGCTGCCATCGAATCCTCATTTCCCTGTGGTTTCAATCTCCTCTGTACCAGGCAGCAGAAATATCCCAAGCTCCCACCCACCTTGTTGTGGCTTATATTCAGATGTCCCCCCCAAAGTCTCATCCGGATGAGGTGGGGCTTCCTTTTTCAGAGGTGGTAGAATCTGCAATGTGCAATGCTGGAATTAAGGGTGTGTGATTACTAAACCACTACATGTGAGTGACTGGTTTGGCACCGCCCTAATCCCGGTCGTCTGGATGGGATGAAAGGGGGAGACAGATGCTGTTAAGTCCCCTCTTATTTGCTTCCATGTGGGTGCCATGAACTATTTCTCCTCTGCAAAGCCCCTGCCTTAGAGCCAATGGGTTACAGACTGAAACCTCTATGAACTCTAAGCTAAATAATTACCTTTCCTCCTTCAACTTTGGTTGTCAGGTATTTTGTTTCAGGGAGAGAAAAGTAACTAAGACACGCCTCACACACCCAGGACCTCGGAGGTGGACAAGAGGAGTGGAAAGACCCATGCCTGAGCTCCCTCAAGCCTGGCACTCCACCCAGGCAGGGATGCAGGAGTGAGAGGGCCAATCCCAGGTCTCTGGCTACTGCCCACGGCCACACGCCCACCACAGGCCATCCCGGGTGAACCGGGAGGCTATTTAAAGCCTGATCGAGCCCAGCTTACGCCATGTTTATGAAATCACAGGCTGGACTTGAGGGCTTCTCCCCAGGTAGCTGACGAAGCTATTCTTTGTGTGAGTGACTGAGTGCGTGAGTGCGTGCGTGCGTGCGTGGTAGTATGGTACTGGGGATTGAACCCAGGGCCTCTGCACTGAGCTACATTCCCCAGTCTTTTTTTTTTTTTTATTTTGAGACGGGACCTTGCTAAATCACTAAGTTGCCCAGGGTGGGCTCACACTATAATCCTCCTGCCTCAGCCTCCCAGAGTACTGGGATTACAGGTGTGCAACATCATGCCCGGCTGAAAATTCACTTCTAATGTGCCATGGGGACTTGCAGCTCCAATCAGGTATGGGGGCTCCTGGGACAGTACCCAGGTCTGTCATGGACTCTAGCTGCAGGGTTCTTCCTTCCTAAGAAGGGCTTGAAAACAAGGAGATGTGGGTTAGAAAAAGTGTGTGAAACCTACCATGCACAGAGGCTGGGACTTGCCAGCTGCTGTGTCACAGTCACCTCATAGCCTACAGGACACGGTTTCCCACAGCACTCACCCCTGGAGCAACCACCAGGTTAAGTGGGAAAAACTGTTTCCAAGGCCCGCTGGGCGTGTGGCTCAGTGGTACAGCACTTGCCTAGCAAGAATGAGGCCCTGGGTTCCATCCCCAGTACAAAGAAGAGGGAAAAAAACTAAACTCAAAACAAAACATGGTTTCCATGAGGAACTCCCCTCACGCTGCCCCTCCCAGCATCAAACACCAGCAGGGAGGTAGAGTCAGAGAAACAAACAGTTCCCTCCCAGCAAGCTCCAGATCACAGTAGCACGTGGACACCATGGGCTCCCTGGTGTCCAGAGTGACAGAGAGCCAGCAGGGCCCCAAAGAGGAGGGTGGGCCTGGCCACTGGACTCAGGTCTGAAAACTTCTACTCAGTAAAATCAGGCCTGACCAATCCTACAACTCAGCCGGCTTCACTGAAATGCCTTTTGCTCCCGAGGAACCCCACCTGATGAAATACGCCCGACCCATGAGCTGGGCGTGGTGGTGCCTGCCTGTGATCTCAGCACTTGGGAGGTTGAGGAAGGAGGATCACAAGTTCAAGCCCAACCTGGGCAACTTAGTGACTTAGTGAGACCCTGTCTCAAACAAACAAACACACCAAAAAGCAAACAAACAGCGAAGTGTGGGAGGCTGGGGCGCTCCCTGGGCCTGCCTGTGAGAGAGACCACAGGGACAGCCCACAGCGCCACGCTCCAGTGCTTCTAGACCACCAGCTCCCAGGTCCCTTCCCTGCCCAACGTCTGGAGGCGAGGCTCACGCTAGCTGCTTCACTGGCAGGCGGGCAGAGCCCTACGGGCACCAGCGCATTCCATCCCAGTCCACCTGCTTAGCCACTGTGACTCTGAGTGAGTTATTAATTCATCTTCAATTTCTCATCTACAAAAAGCAGAGGAAGTCATTGTGGCTGGCACAGCTTGCAAGGGCCACCATGAGGTTTAAATGAAATGACTCAGCTGAGCTCAACAGGACTCCTGGGCCCATAAACACAGTCGCTGCTGCTCATTTAAAAGCTGCACGGAGCATCTGAGGGCCACAGGATGCATTCTATTCAGCCCCGCAGGTCACAGTCCAGTCACAACTACCCTGCCCTGCAAGGGAAGCACAAAAGCCCACCCCCCCATAACAAACGGGTGTGGCTGTGTTCCAACAAAACTTCATTCGAAGGGGATTTCTAAAGGAAACGTGAGGCCAGGGCCAGCAGAGCTCACCACCAGCCCTCATCTGGCCCTGGCCTGGGACTCCTGAGTCTGAAGGGTGCAGAGAGGGTGGGCGGGCCCAGGAAGCTCCTTTTCAAAGCTGCAGGGAAGTGCTGTGCTGGTGAGTGCAGCAACAGGCTGCGATTTCATCCCAGGAGTAGCAGCAGAGGCACCTGAGGAGCTGCTGGAAAGGCCCCGCTGGCAGCAGGACACAGGGATGCACAGAGCCAGTTTAGATCTCGGGAGAGCACCCCGCCTACAGGCACTGGAATAATCCACAAGCCCAGGACAGCAGGAAGCTGGGCACACACACTCATCAAATGCCTGCCTTGGATGGTGACATGCCAAGATGGCAGATATGGGGGCAACACTAGGGCTGGGAGAAGGAAAGAACAGAGTTGGTCTGAACTTCGGCTTAAGCCCCTGAGTGAGTGGACAGTAACTCCAGCACAGAGATAGCAGGTCAGGTTTGAAGTGGAAAGAAAGAATCTGACACATTAACCCTGAGATTGCTGTGCATATCTAGATGGTGGGAGTCCTGGAGAGCTGGAGAGGGAGCCAGCCTAATGATTAACACACTGGACAAATTAATGAAGACTTCCCAAGCACCTTCTGCCCTGAAGGTGGCAGATACATCCATGAGAGCTGCAGGAACCTTGGGGTAAAGGCAGCAGGCTGCCTGGGGCCAGAGGCCAAACCCACAGCAACCTCCCCACCCCATCCTGATCCCGGGCACCATACCATCACCTTAGGTGTGGCTTTAGACTGGGGGACAGATAGACAGCCTGAGACTGATCATTAACCCAGCCCTAACTGCTGGTGCCTTGCCAGCGACCACCCCACCCCTCCGGCTGCCTCCTCACTGTGAGATCTGGTCCAAGGGCCTTATCGCCTCTCCCCTCCCAGCACAGAGCAGCTAGGATAAGCTCATCGCACATACTCCTGGGCCCAGGAGGCCAGGGCACCAGGGCCTTGGAGACGCCCAGACCACACCCCTTCCTTCCACAGATGAGACCTACATGCCCAACACCCAGCAAGTTGGTGTCACAGCCAGGACTGTCCTCGCTGGGTCTTGGCCTCTTAGGATGTTTATTTTGAATCCACTGCTGCCTAGAAAGTTATCAGTCCACACAGGAGCTGGGAAAGACCCAGGTCCGCTCTGCCTGGGATGCACACAGTGTCTGTGCATCTGCCCTTGGCTTTGTGGAAATTTTCAGCCAGTCATAAAATACAGGAAAGAGAAGATTCCAAGCAATGTCTCTGCCTCCCCTGTCCCGGCACACAGCCCTCTGTCTGACCCTCTGCCCCTGCGGCCCTGAGCACGACTGCTGTTTGCAAAGGGAAGTCAAGGGCAGTTGGGGACCCACCTCATATTTCCTCCCATCCCAGGGACACCTATGCTGCTCCTCTTTGTGTCTTTTCAACTCTTACGTAAACTAGACCAGGACCAGCAGCCAAAAATTTAAACAAACTATGCAAACTTGTGTCCCATGTTTTTCTATCCAAAATTAACCTCGCCTCACCCTGACTTGTGCCCTTTATCACCCACCTCCTCCCATGAAGCCCCCGCCCCCCCACGCTCGCTCTCTGGTGACCTGCACCGGGTGTTTCCCAGAGCTGGGCTGGGCAGGCTCTCAGAGAAGATACCCAGATCCCCCACAGGACCTAGAAATGCCATGCCTGTGGAGCGTCCGCACAAGAGCATGGCCAGGCTCCTGCTTCTGCTCACCTCCATGTTGCATCTAACACCATTGACCCCAGTCTGGAGGAAACAAAGCCTCATGGCCCTCCCTGGCCTTTTCCCCAGACTGCAAGACGACTGCAGAGCACTGGGGCTTCTCTGCCTGGTGCTATGGTTCCTGGGCCCAGGTGGCAGGCTCCGTGTGTGCATTCAAGGAAGATGTCTGGTCCCCGCCCTCGGGGAGGGCTCAGCACCACACATAGCCCACAGGGGGTCCTGCAAGCCCCACCCAAGGCAGGAGGAAGCCCGAAGCACAGAGCTTCAGAAGAAAAGCACCCTGCCCCAGCCTGGGAGAAGGGAAAGTTCAGGGGAGAGAGCCTACATAATGCAGTACAGGACCTGCTTCCTAGGGTCTGGGGGGCCAGGAATACGCATTTTCAAAAGGTGCTTTCAGCTGATTCAGGCCATAATTTGAAAAATAAAAGAGTTAAGACTTTGGGAAGGTGTTTCACAGCTTTAAACTGATAATTTTTTAACTTTCATAATTAAATTGATATAGTCAACTAGGTATGGGTCCATTCAAAATAGTTGATGTCCCTGTTGTCCTTTCACTTGGACCAACCCCTCCTACCACTGATGTTTTACTATGAAGAACACATGCCAAGGTCAAAATAATTGCATCACACAGACCTATCTCTATGTACGTACCACTTAAGAGTCTACAATCAATGTTTACTATATTTGCTTTGTCATGTGCCTGTCCATCTGGCCAGCCCTCTATCCATTTTATTTTTATTTTCTGGATGCCTAGTCTCATTCTTGGATCTTCTCTAAAGTTTGCACATCTGCAACTCAGCCTCAACTCAGACACATTTCTGCACGGTACTGTGTGCTTTTAACTGCTTAGAAAGTATTTTTTTTCCTTCAGTACTAGGAATTGAACCCAGGCCTCAGACATGCTAGTCAAGTGCACTACCAACTGAGCTACATTCATAGTCCTTTTCCAAAACTTGTATTTCGAGACAAGGTCTCACTAAGGAGCCCAGGCTAACTTCCAACTTGCAATCCTCCTGCCTCAGCCTCCCCAGTAGCTAGGATTACAGGTATATGCCACTATGCCCAGTGCTTAGAATTATTCTTAAGTTATCTCACGATAAATCCTTTGGAAATGTGTATTACTATACTATGAAAGAATCTGGATTTTCATCTTAAGTTGGATATACTTACTCAAACACATGAAGGCAGTGCTGGCCCCTTGACACAAAGCCCACTAAACACTAGAGAGACTGAGTAGGCTGGGTACAGGCACCCTATCTCGAGGTCTCTAAGCTACACCCATGTTAACTCCAACACACCCTTAGGTGCTCAGGTCGGCAGCCAGCCAGGGAAGCCTGTGCTCCTGAACTTGGGCTCTGCGGGTGCCTGAGAGGCTGAGGGCTCACAAGTGCAGCGGACTCAGTGCTGCCCAAAGTGCAGGACAGCATTCACCCAACAAGTGTTTCTCCAACCCCTCTACATGCGAGGGGCTCTTCCAGATGCTGAGAACAATGCAAACCTGGCTGCTATGCAGGAGCCTATTCCATCGGGACCTGGGGGAGCCACCTTCACCTGTCCGCCAGCACCCATAGGAGTCCCACAGCAGGGGAGAAACGACCCCGTGCTCCCCAGGCCTCTTCAGCCACCTCAGAAACCACCTGGCTGGATGAGACATCGGGATTGTTCCTTACATCAAACAAGTCCTGTTGACAGGTGCTGATGCCCCGGCCTCCCCTCTGGGTGGAATTGTGTTCACACAGGGGATCAGCACCACTTTCAAAGCCCTGGGATGAGCAACAGGGACCAAATCTCCAAATCCTCCACAAAACGGGTTCTGGAAGCCATAGCGGACACAAGGCCACTGGGATGAGTGGTCAAAGGATCAAAGACCTCTCGTGGCTCTGGGTCTCAGTTTAACCCTGACTCCTTCACCTGCATTAAGGCAGGCACAGTGGCACGCACCTGGAGAACGAGCACTTGGGAAGAATCCCTGAAGCCCAGCAGTTCAAGGCCAGCCTGGGCAACACAGCAAAGCTTGACTCAAAAAAATACAGAAATAATATAAAATAAAAGCACTTGGCAGAGCTTCCACTGGATGAGGGTGTACTAGGTAGCCTGGCTCTACACCAGTTACTGCACAAGGATTTCACCCCTTTTATCTTTTTTTTCGGGGGGGGGTTTACCAGGGATCAAACTCGGGTCCTTCCGCCTGCAAAGAACTGAGCTAAATCCCTGGCCCTCACCCCTTTTATCTTTAAAACCTTGGTATTAGCATTCCTATTTCATACATAAGGAAACTGAGTCCTAGCAAATTAGTCCAGCAATCACAAGAAGCCTTTAAACAAATCCACAAATAGAAGACCGTCATGTGGCATGAAAGAGGAGAGCAAACCCTAAAAGAAACCACTGCCCTTCACCAACCAACCACGTTCCTTCCCTCACCCATGTGACACTTTGGGACAGGAAAGGACGAAGAGGGAGGCCCCCGTGGGGGTCTAGACAGGCTGCAGTGCAGGGGAAGCTTTCACTGTGATAGTCTTATGGCTCCTCCCAATCCTCCAAGGACAGACGGTGTCTACAAGCCCAGCCCAGGGCCCCTACCTCCATGCGGGCCTTGTAGAAGTCCACATCGTGCAGCTTCTCCTTGCAGCGAACCAGCTCCATCTCCAGCCTCTCCACACGGTTTGCCTTCTCCCGCAGGGAGTCCAGCTCATCCCGGTAGGCACGGGCAGACCGGGCATCGGCCGCCAGCTGTATGTTCTACAGGGCGGGCAATAGCAATGAAGACAGCATAGGGCTTCCCTCTGGGAAGGGGACATCCCAGGAAAAGCCAGTTTCTGGGGGCTGAGGGGCTCCGTGTGCATGCTACCCAATGGGGTCTCCAGAGGCTGTCGCTAAGAAACACGGTCACCTCAGGGCAGCTCTGTGGGATATGACCGACCCTCTGGGCCCCATCACTGGGGCATCCCAGTCCACACAGGCTCCCACTCACCTCCTGCTTGACCTTCTGCAGCTCCAGCACCAGCTGGTCCACCTCGTGCCTGGTATCCACGAGCTGCTCTGTCTTCTCCTCCCTGTGGGGAGGTTAGGAGGAAGAGCATGTGTGAAGTGGGGCTTCCTTGCAGGCCCTGGAAGCAGACACCACTTCTGGGGAAAGGAGGGGACCCAAGCTTTGGGGAGCTGGGAGTGGAGATGCCCATGGGGCCTGCAGAAATGTTCCAGACTCCGGATTCTTTTCTCAAGTTTCTAAAAGTTGCCCTCAAAGCACCACCACCTGCCAACCAGGTCTCCCTCCGAGTGTGCAGAGCAGGTAAAGAGAACCTGGCTGCAGCTCTAGCGCTCCACAGCTGGACTTGCGTGGGGCCAAGGGAGGAGAGATGAAGGCAGGTAACTGCCCTGGGGACAGGTGAATGACATTCACCAGCTCCAGGAAAAGGGGGAGAACCGGCTCCCCAGATGGAGCTAAGTGCCTCCTCCCTCCACCCAAGAACACAACCTGCAGGTAGCCATCCCAGCCCCACACTGGGCCCATGTGGGGACAGCAGTCTGCTTCTGTAGGCAATCTGTAATGTTTGAGAGCCAGAAGACAGGGGAGAAGCCCTCCCACTTCCATGCAGCAGTGGTGACTGGTCATCAGTCACCCAGCACGCTGGAGCAGCACCCCCAGGTCCAAGGCCCGATCAGAGGCCTCCTATTTGTAACAGCACCCGTGCAAGCTGACCACACACTAGAAATAGGTCTGCAGCCACCACAGAGGCAGGAAAAGCAGCCGGGCCACTCACAGGTCCTGCCTGACACGCCGAAGCCTGGCCTTGGTGTCAGCCAGCTCCACCGCCAGGTGCTGCTTGTCCTCGCTGGAGAGGCTGCTGGTGGGGCTGGGCGTGGAGTCTGCGCTGGACGACCTGACAGGGCTGGGCGGGTGCTGTGCCTGCAGGTAGTCCCGCTCCTGCGTCAAGTCGACGATCAGCTGCACCAGGCAGACAAGGGGCAGAGGAGGATACACAGGGTCACTAGGGGAGCCCTGGAGACCACACAGTGCCCAGGCTCATGTGAGTGAAAAACCAACCAGAGAAGTGATTTCTACTGAGAAACCAAGAGCACGGAATTAAAAGCAGCTGCATGTTTTCAAAAAGACGTGAACTATTTAGTGGAATAAAAAGGAGAGAATGAGTAGAAGGGGGACCCCAAGCTCGGCATCCTGACAACTTCTGTCCTGTGGGTGTCTCTGCAGTGACTTCACCCCAGAGACCGTAGCCAAGGGGAGGACCCATGTTCCACCCCCACCAGACCATGGCCAGCAGCACGGGGTTGGGGGCCGGGCCCAAGACGGAGAGAGGAGATGGGGTGAGTGCGGCCCCAGCCTGGCCCCTGGCTGCAGCGCACCTCGGTGCACTCGTCGCGCTCATCGATGAGCCTGCGGAGGTGGAACACCATGCTCCTGGACAGGGCCTCCAGCTCCTCCGGGGCCACGTCCGGCAGCTCCAGCCACTGCAGGTCGAACACGTTCTCCTGGTTGTGGGTCACCTGCAAGCACACAGTCCAGCCCTGCAGAGGCCAGCATGGGTGGCCCTGGCCTCCCAAGCACCTGTCTGCCCACAGCCACTGGGCAGGAGACCCAGGCAGAGACCGAAGTCTGCCTCACTGGGACATGGGACAGCACCTCATACGCAAGACATTAATCCCAGATCAGGTGACACATTTCCTGTGGTGAGCAGAAAGGCTCCTTCAATGAGTTAGGCAAACTTCAGCGGTGCCCCACTAATACGAGCCACTTCTGCTTGCAAGTCTTTTAATACCAGAAAGCACTTGCCGTTGTTCCACTAAAAGGTCTCAGGATGATAAGATATTTATTTGCACTGGAGCTATGTCAATATATAACACAAAGATTAGCCTCTGGAAAGGATGAGGAATAGGACTAATATTGTTTCTTAAGATCTAACACAAAATGTTAAGTACCCTATGTCAGAATGGTGGGTACCTAGCAATCCGGGGTTCCGTAGGGGGAACTGTTCAAAATCTAAAGCAACTGTCATCTAAGCCCATACTTTATGCCCACAAGCCTTAGAAGACCACCTGGTTTTGTCCCTTTCCATCAGCAGGGATGGAGGACGTGGACAGTTCTCATCTCATTTTTGGAAGAAAAATATTATAGTGCTCAGGTCTCAAAGGGGAGAAACAAAAACAAAGAAACCAGCATATCTACTCGGCATAGCACTCCAGAAAAAAATTCTTAAATTATGCAGAACAGTAGATGGAGATAAGAGAATAGGTTTTTTTTTTAAAGAAGAAAATAAGTTCAAAGCACTAAAAGCAAAGGCAAGATCATTTCAAGAACTTTTCGGGGGCCAAGGATTTAGCTCAATGGTTCCATCACTTGTCTCGCAAGCGCAAGGTTCCAAGTTCGATCCCTGGAACACCCCCCCCCCGCCGCCCCCCCAAAAATCAACCAAGAACCTTTCAGTTCCTCCAAACACACCACCCTCTTTCCTCTCTCCCCACCCAACAAAGGGCAAGTCTGGACACAGCTGATCTCTGAATTAGAGGAGCTTCCATCAAACAGGCAGGAACGCAAAGGTACAAATTCCCAATGATGAATGTCATTATATTGTATACCTAAAATGTACCAATAAAATTAACTTAAAAAAATCAAACAGGCAGGAGCTGGGATTCGGAGGCCGGTTCTGGACCTGTTCCACACCAGGTCTGGGAAATCAAGTCTCAGGGCCACCATGGCTGGGCTTCAGGTACTCAGTGCCTGTGGAGCTTTTAACCACAGGCTCACTTTCCTCTTCCCCTCATGGGTCCCCTAATAGGTCCCTCATGAGTCCTGGGCACCAGATCTTTTAAAAAGCACCCAATAAATTTTGAAACTTGTCCCTAGTGCCAGCTACTGAATTTGGTAACCACACACAGAGCTCTCCCGGCTGTGAACTTTTATTTATTTTAATATCCTGCTGTCTGGGAAGACAGTAGAGTTAGTGAATGGCAAAGAACTGCATAGTCTCAAGGACCTCATCCCCAACCAGATCCATTTTCAAAACAAGGAAATGAAAAGGCAGAACGCACCTTACAATAACAGGTGGCCAGGAATGGTTGAGAATATTTACTAAAGTACTGACTTTCCATGGAGAACAGCTTTGCTGGAACCCCTACCCTGAAATAAACTGCATCTGTCTCCTGCTCCAAATTGGGAAATCAGAACTAACTACCCTATAGCGCCACAGCCCACTATGGAAGGTGGTGGCCCAGTCCCAGCCCCATCACCTGCGTCGGCCATGAGAGCTCTATATTCAGCTGCTGCTGCCAATTACACACTGGCTCCTGTGTATCTTTTGCAAGCACTGATCTCCTCTGTCTAATTAGACTGAGTGCTGAGCCCTGACAAGATGCCTAAGATAAAAGTCAATTTTCAGGTAGGTTCCTGACTCGTGGGGAAGCCACCTTGGGCAGAGGGGTCCTGAAGGAGGTCTGGCCTCCTTTGTGCAGGACCTGGGGGCCTGAGTTTGGGCTGCAGTTGAGTTCCCTGGGGCAGCCCCTCCCAGAAATGGCTGGTTTTGATGTCCCACGAGGTGGCAGCCTGTTTTGCTGTGTGTCACTGACAGCAGCAAAGAATCTCTATAAAGATCAACCCATTCAGAGCACGGTGACATTTGCCAGAATACATTTTCAGGGCCTGTAAATCAAATTCTGAGCCTAAACCACTTGACAGCTCTTAAAAATAGTCTGAGTCCATATAAGGCAAGGAAAAAGAGGCAGAAGATGGCTTGATTGAGGTATTGTATTTTTTTTACTTTTTTATTTTTACCCCTTTTTTATTTTAGCTTGCTGAGGACTACCTTTCCAAATAGAATCCATTTGTTAGTGGTCACTGAAACCTAAAATTAGTAAAATCATTCACGGGTGATGTCGTCTATGGAGACGCTGTGCCTGCCTGCCACAGGAGCAGGTCCACGGCTGAGCCCCCCACTGGAGCCTACCTCCTGGATGTGAGCCACGATGCCAGCCTGGGTCTCAATGTCCAGCTGTTTGATTCTTTCAATGAACTCCTCTTTCTTCTCACACTGCGAAGGGTTACAAGTGTCAATGGGAGCATTCTTTGGTGTTGTGCACCTGGGGCTGTGCCCACTGCCTCAGTCACAGAGTTGCAAGATGAACGCCCAACAGGCCTGGGTTCCTTCCTAACCAAGACCACCTTGTCCCCCTACCAGCGCTCAGACTGAGGTTTCTCTCAAAGTTGCTCCCACATCCACAGGCGCCTGTTTCTCTCTCCCAGATGGAAAACATGGGGGTGGGACACAGAAGTACGTGCTTCAAGCATGCTCTTAATAAGGAAAGACTCTTAAACAAGTAAGGATGCAAATGCCTGGCCCCAGGGCAGAGGCAGGCTCACACTATCTGTAAAAGGTCAGGATTTTAGACTCTACATTTGGTCTGTTACAACTACTGAACTCTGCCACTTCACTAAGAAAGCAGCCAGAGACAACAGGTAAATGGCGGGGTGGGCGCAGCTATGTTCCAATAAAACTTTATTTACAAAAATAGGGGGCAGTCAAATCTGACCCATAGCCTGTGGTTTGCAGCTCTTTGCTCTGGAAAGACGTTCCCACAATGAGGACAATTTGCTAATCGTACTTCTTACATAAGGGGCCCCTAAGAGGTAATCATTCTCTCCCTCCAACCCAGCTCCCCTGTCATGCTGGACTGAAAGTAGTCTCACTCTCACCTAACCTGAGGGCGCCATTTAGACCCATAATTCCAAATGCAGGCTGCTAAGGATAGAAGCTTCTCCACTCTTGCCCAAGCCCGAGCCCTACCTGGACAGCACAACCCAGCACCAGCAGCAGCACTTTCTTAATCTCCTCCATGCTCTTCCCTGGATCAAAACAGCAACATATTTAATTAAGCTCAACCATTTATAAAATTTCCCCAACGACACATGCTTGTTCTAAGGTGAAAACAAATCAGATAAGCTAAAGAAAACATTCTGTCAGTTAGGTGTACACACTCCACCTTTTTGCTGTGTATGGATTTATTTTTTAAACCAAATGAGCATTCTGCACATAACCACTTGAAGCCCTTTCCTATTCAAATATATCATAAATAGTTCTCCATGGTAATTAATGAAGCTCGACCTCATCAACGATTTTAATGTGCGTAGTATAGGAGAGAACAATCCCCACAGGAAAAAGTGTCTACAGCATTATCTTTTATTAGGCAAAATTTCAAAGAGACGAAGACAGATTAATGAATCCCCATACACACTCAGCTTCACATTATTAACATTTTGCACATCTAAGTACATCTCTGTTCCCTTACCCCTTTTTTGCTCATGAGGTTGTTTGGCTGGAGAAGTCTCAAGCAAATTACTCAACACATTTACATCACTTTTGATGGCCACAAACTTACAACTAACTCTCTTCCTGCGGTCCATGTTTCTTGATAAACTATAAAGACTATCTTGGCAGTTAATTCGTTACACATTTTTTTTTTTTCGGTACCGGGGATTGAACTCGGGGGTCCTTGCGCTTGCACAGCAGGCGGCGAAACCACTGAGCTAAATCCCCGGCCCTCTTTACACATTCTTATTCACTTCCTTGGAACAGACTCTTTCATGTTTTTCACGTGACCAAATTACCCTGCAGATGGATTTTACCATTTTCCCCTGTGAACTAGGTGATAAATTTTCATTGTCCTACCCTTGACCTTGTCTTATTATTCTTTCTTGACATCACCAATGTGATGGCCAAAAATCATATTTCACCATTTTAAATAGTTTCTCTTTGATTATATTAAGGCTAAATGCAGCTCCATCTGTTTATCTTTCTCAGTCTCCTATACAGAGTCAGAAAATCTGGCCTCTAAACCTGGCTTGGCCACTCAGGAATGCAGACTCTTTCTCCAACCCTCAGTTTTCACATCTATAAAATGGAGGGAGATGCATGGGGCTCTCTTTCAAGTTTAAAAAAAAAAGCTATAATTTTCTGACTTTTTCATCATATCCTGCTATATCTTGGGAAACAGGGGCATGCCAAAAACAGTATCATTCTCTGGTCTTAAGACCTAGAATACCCACTCACCCTGTGCCAAATTGGCCCAAAAATCAATCTAAGGTTGCCAGGATATCAAACTAAACTTCTGGCCCAAGAACTCATGCCATGGTTCACTCTGGGCCCCTGGGTACAGGGAGTGTATGAAAAACCAAGTAACCCTTGCCTGATTCCCTCCACTGAAACATAGCTGAATACATCTTCCTCAAAACTGAAATCACTGTTGAGTCGTAGAATTGAGGGCTGGGAGTGCACAAACCAGAGCAGTACCCACTCCTGGCCTGAGGTGGGCAGCACCTGGGGGCTGCACCACAGGGTCTGGGCCACACCACTGCTCTCCAGGATACACCAGCGCTCCGCTCTAGAGCTGTGGCTCAATGGCTATAGATAAGCCCATGTCTTTACCCCTAAGTGCAGAAAGTCATCAATATTTGAAATGGAGAAATTCTCCAAGTCCTATTGTTTTGTTTTACATGCAGGCTTTTCTTTGGCCAAGAGGCTGTAATCCACAGACCATGTATCACCACAAGGACACACTTCTCTATTAATACTGAGCGACGGATGAGCTGTTTCATTTTAGTTTTGGTAATGAGCAAAGGGAATGCCCACTCAAGTATTAACAAAGCCTTGAATCTGAGTAACTGTGCTCTCTGGCCCAGCCCACATTACCACCCCCACCTCCTTCCCTCTGAGGGTCCACAGACCATTGGCAAGTGCCTCTCCCGTGCCCTTGGGAGGATATAACAGGTTTAGGCCTTCCCAGTCATCAGGGCCGGCCTTCTTACAGTGACACCCCTTTCCACGGGCTGCTTACCTGGTGCCATAATCACCAGAGCTAGGACACAGGGAGAAAGTGTTTGAAGGGCTCAGAGCAGCCCATGCAGAAAATCTTTACGTACTCTAGTCACAGCCGAGTCCCCAAAGGATTTAATTCTATTACCCTTCAGAATAAGCAGACTAAAACAATGGAGAGAGGCTAGTTAATGGGGACAGAGCCACAGCTAGATGGGGGGAATGAGTTCCGGTGTTCTATTACACAGGGATGTAACAAACATATAAAATAGCTGGGCAGGAGGTGGGTATACCAAAAAATGATAAACATTTGAGATGCTGGCCAACCCAAGTATCCAGAGTTGGTCAATACACAATGCACAAATGCACTAACACACTATTCCCATAAAGATGTGCAACTGTTATCTGTCAACTGAAAATAAGTAAAAATAAAGGTGCGAGTATGTGCTGAACTACTGCGAGCAGCAAGAACGGAAGGTGGTGTTCTGACAGCAAGGAGACTAGAACCCTGCGTGTGCTGGAGGGCAGAGAGCCACAGAGAGGCTGCTGGGCACAGCCAGGGGTCCACTCCTTCGACCCTGCATCATCCACGACACACTCTGAGCCGCTCGCTCACCCCAACAGCCACCAGGCATCAAGAAAAAGCTAAATCTGATCCCACACACTGTTAGAAAAGTATGGGCTCCTTGTGCTAAGTTGTCACACAGGGCAGGGGAAAAGGTTTTAAAGATAAAGTATTAAGTTTAGAAAAGTCTTCAGAGAAAAAAAACCTTAGCAATGAAAAGGGTGCTTAAAATCCAGTGCCTTGCTCCTTCCCTTGGGCCGAGCGATAAAAACCTTCCATTTAACAAATGCATCCAAGACCTGACCTTCATTCCTTTGGGAGAGCAAGCAGCAGTAGTTCCTTGCTTTCTCATGAGAAGCTGAGGCTCAGTTCTTTCAGGATTTCTGTAGCAAGCACAGTTATTTTCATTGATCTACCTGGCTGTGGGTTTTGAATAGTTTCAAAACATAACAGAAGATTCTCCTGGGTCCCTGCTACAAGACCGGCTCAGCAACGAAGTCTACCAGGCCACAAACCACTCCCTGCAGAGCACCTACTGCGTTCCTGGCCCTGACAGCATGACCACTGTCAACGGCTCTCTAAGAGGAGCTGGACTAGGACACAGACACAAGACCAGCAGTCTCAAAACACTGCTCAATGCTCCTCAATGCTACGGGAACGACAGGAGGACTTCAAATTTGGGGTAAGGATCAAACAAGGCTTTCTGAAGGAAATGACTGGGCTAAGACCCCAGGATGAGGACAGCTGGGCTTCAAGGCCCAGGGAACGGCATGGGTGAAGGCCTAGACATAAGACGGCATGGAGTTTCTCAAATCATAAACGCTTTGTGGTTAGGCATCCTGGAGTTGGCTTTCAGAGTGAGAACTGGGTGGGGTAAGAAAGGATGTGGATTTCTATGGCAGGTGAGTCACCAGCAACCCCTGGGGGCAGGGTCCGGAAATGTCAGACACCCTGAGAATCTGCACAGGGCTACATGCTGCCAAGTGTAGGGGAACCCCAGGGGTATCCCGGACACGCTGGGTCAGTGCTCAGTCTAAGAAAAACCTTACTACCTGCCTCCCCGAGTCCTGAGACCCACCCCAGCCCTGCTGGGCAGGAGAAGCTGAACATCAGCTTGTCTGGAAGGCAGAGAAGTTCACCTGAGAGATGCATTAGAGCGAGAGAGGTTTATAGACACCTGCTCCCAGAAAGAAGGGCAACTAAGAATCACATATGGTGAAAGGGTGGACACAGGCACAGAAATGGAGTTGGAAAATTATGAAGTACACCATCCTCTAAAATGTGGCAGCTGGATTAAAGCAGGATAGATTCCTGGCCTGCCTAATCCTAAATCTGTGGCAGACATGGTTAGTCAATGATACCACTTTGCTACTTAGTGTGGAACTGGGCCATTGCCTTCTGAACACAGGACTCTACAGACTGCCCCTCGAAGGACATCAGCACACACAACAAAACCCATCTTCCTCAACTCGTACACAATCTCCCAGGCCCCTTTTGGCATTTTTATTAGTACACATGTGTACACTGCATTCATTGTGGGGAGTTGGTATATGTCCACAACACATCTCAATTCTTTCTACATCCCCTTCCCCCAGCCCCATCTCTTGGTCCTCTTCCCATTGGCAAAAGATCCATCTCCCTGCTTCCTATTATCTACCTTGTATTCTGCTCCTTAAATGATGTACACTTTGGGTTTCTCATATAAGAGAATGTCTCATGCAATATCTCTCTTAAACAGCTGTTTAAACGTTCAGGTCACACGTCCTAGTTTCTAGATACAGAAACTAAATCCTGTCAACTCCAAATGGTGACTGAGGTATGAAGGCAGGGATTCAAGATAAAGCAGGTAAGCACTGCTTCCCGAGAGAGAGCCCTTCCTGCCCCAAACCAACCCCAACCCTCTGCCCTGCAGAGGTCGGAAAGGAGGCACCGTGCTTATCTGACCCACAGGGGTCAAAGAAGAGCTGATTCCTGTCTTGCTAACCTCAGGACTGAGGGTCTAAACCAGGCACACCTAGAAGTCCTGACTGATTCGGCAGAGCTGAGCTGCCATCCCACAGCCCTACACACCACTTTTACTGCATCTTCACACCACACACTGTCATCTCATTTCACCCCAAAGCAATCCCAAAAGGACAGCAACATTATCTTCATCTTACAGAGAAGAACCGGGCTTAGAGAGGCCAAGTCACAGAACAGAGATTTGGTCCTGGAGCTGCCACCACCTACACTCTCCCCTCCCCGCACACAAACCGTGCAGGTATTTCACCAGTGTTTGCTGACTGAGTGACAATACTGTTACCATCAAGTACCTAGGAAACCAACGGGTTTCAGTTTCTTGTCTTGCACGGAGATGGATAGGAATGTTTTTCTTAGTAATTGTACACTGTGCTCTTGTTTGACTTATATGCCAGGCTGGACCACAATTGGCTCTCCCTAGTTTTCTGTTTAAAAACCAGTCATTTCCTAAGCATAATGATGGGGCTGTCCCACAGATGGACAGATAGCACTTTCAACATGACTCTGTTTCTCTCTGTGTACAGGGACATCCCAGACATGCGCTGGGCACAGCCCGGCGGACCCTCCAGGGCTTACCACAATGGTGGGCGCTCATGACACTGAACAGCCGGGTCACCTTCCAGAGCCCTGCTGAGGAGCAATGCAGATAGCCCAAAGGGAGCCCCACATCATCCTTGCCCCATCCACAGGGAGGAGGCAGGCCCTCTGCACACTGGCTCACATTCTGGGGGAGCAGGGCAGGGGCAACCCCTGTGAAACCCTCTCCCAGCTGCCATGCGCCCAGAAGTCACCACACGTGGCCCTCACCAGGCATTAATGCAACCAGGCACTCCCCTACTTGTTTAGTCACCCAACAAACGTTTATCAGCTGTGGACCTGAAGGCATGGAGCTTATGGGAAATAATCCAGGGGTCTCCTGAGTGCACCGGGACCAGGGGCCCCTCACAGTGCAGTGTCTCTGTCACCTGCATCAAGCCAGTCCCTCCCCCACGGGTCCCCCAGCACCACCATGCACACAGAAGACAGCTGAGACAGCTCCCCCAGGTTATGTAAAACAATCTAAAACTGCATCGAGCCTCAGAACACCAGCAGTATCAAAATGACTCCCCTTCTGCCAGCCTGCCAAGAACGCAGATTATCGAGAGCAAATTTGTTTCCTAGCATCCAACAATGAAGAGGACAAAAAAGGAGCGTCAACCACAAGGCTTCAGCTTGAGACCAGAGCTTGTGCTGGCCACGGCAAGGTGCGGGGCGGGCAGGAGAGGATCAGAGCAAGGGTCCCTCCCAACAAAGCCTCAGCCCCAAACAGCACAGGTGAACAGAATGACCTTTGACAAACAATGTCTCTTCCCTCTTCCTCTTCGGATGGCCACTGCAGAGAGCAGTCCCGCTGGAAGCCATGGCGTGGTCACTGCAGCCAGCAGAGCTCTCTGGGCACTGGCCATCACCGGGAAGTTTACTAAACAAAGCCCGGTATCCAAGCAGACCCTTCTGGCCACAGGGCGGCCTCCAGCGTGCAGTGTGCTCAGAGGGAACCAGCCCCACACGTTCCCAGGAAGCAAAGCCCTGGCTTCCAGCTCAGTGGCCCCCTCAGCACCACACAGGGCCGAGGGACTCAGGATGGAACCAGCAAGCACCCCAAGCCAGGGGCAGGCCGGCCGGGCACTGTGTTGTCTAGAGCAGCACCTGGGGGCTCTTCTGCTCTCCCAGGGACAAAAAAAACCCAATCAGAATGCTTGCAAGGTTAGGTTTTTTAAAAAAACTTATTTCTTCCCTCCTCATTCAAAAGACCTATGGTTTTTGCAAAAATAATAATGACAATAAAACAAGTAGGATTAGAGAACAAAGGCCAGGAGAAATGAAACAAAAATAAGGGCTAGGGAAAAAATTCAAGAATTGCACCTCACCCCCTTGCAGACCCCAGCCCACCACACCTTGGACGCCCTTCCGTTTCCCCAAGAGCAATCTGGGCAGCAAGAGCAGTTTCAGAAAAGCCAGAGTATTAGCCCTTCCCTCCTTCCCTCTGGCTGCTCGGGAGGTCACTAGGTCTCTAACCTTTCGCACACCCAGCCCTTGGCCTCCCAGCCAGCTGGGTGCCCCCTCCTTGCAGTGTGGGCTTGGGGAGGGGAGGTTACCATGGAACCAGAGGCCTGGACAGGGAGCAAGCCAACACCGCAGTTCAGTAGGGAACTCCATGAACTCTCAGGAGCTCGGTCTGCCTCTGCTGTCACCAAAGCCTAGGCTCCAGACCCTCTCCTCCCTGAGTTCCTCCTCTCCAGTTTTTCCTCCCTGCTGCAGTCGGATCTCATGTCCACCAAGGCCTGCTGAATGCTTAGACTGTGCTACTGGGAGGTGGTGGAGCCTGTGAGAGGCAGGGCCCAGTGCCAGGTCACTAGGGCGTCCTCTCAAAAGCGATCACAGGACCCTGACCCCTTCTCTATCTCTTTTTTGCTTCCTGGCCCTCAGGTGAGCAGTTTTGCTCTGTCCTGGGCTCTGAAACCTAAAGCATCAGGAGCAACTGACCACGAACTAGAACTTCTGAACCTGTGAGCCAAAATAAACCCTTTCTCTTTGTAAGCTGATCACTTTGGATGTTTGGTACTGTGATGGAAAGCTGACAGACACATTTGCCTCTCTGTTCAGAGATCCTCAAAGCCCTGCCCAAACACAGCCTCTAGGAACCTCCCAGACAGACCCACCATCCCCTCTGCGGGCTGTGAAGCACACTCATGCCACCCTGCATCCTCTCTTCTTCCCCGCCCTGCCCCAACACAGACAAGGCTTCCTGAGCAGAGGCAGCCCACCTCCCCAGGGTCACTGAATCCCGGAGGCCAGGCTTGGGCTGAGCTCCATTGTGTGCCTCTGGCCACGGGCGGCAGGCAAGATGAGGAAGGATACCAGGGCATTCCAGTTTTCTCTTTGGGAGGTCAGAAACTGAGCAGCACATGCATCAAGGTCCTGCACTTAGCTGGACAGTAAGGACATTTGGGGTACTCCATGTGGACAGGCAGTCCAACCCTCAAAGTGCCATGAGAAGTCACTCTGTAACCACCATGTGAAGCAGGACACATAGGACCGAGGGCCAGACTACTGAGCAGCAATGACAAAGCCCCAAGGCTGTCCTCAAAAGTCCCAGCTGTATGCACAGACAGGGCCCTGCAGAACACAAACCCAGGATCACAGTCTCTCTGCAGGCTCCTGGGAACCTCGCGTGGTCTTTAAATGCAAGAATTTCCCCAGGCAGAACAATGGTGGCAGCCAGTCGTTCTGCCAATCATCCACAATTATAAGGACCTGCAAAATTCATAGTGGTAAATACTTGCTGACCCCCACACCATGCATCCTGGAAGGAGTCCCTCACCTCTCTGGGTTGGGTTTCTGCACCTGTAAGTCTGCTTTCCTCCTAGTCTACATAACTTAAGTGGGCTCAGCAGTTTATGAATCTGCAAACCATCAGCATCACGTCATCTGGATACAAACCGTGGAAGGGAAAACAATGCTCTCCTCCAGTACGACCGCCTTAGGATTCATCCCAGAAATTAATTTGCTAACACCCTGGCTTCCTGTCAGCCAAATCTCATCGTTTCACATGTGACAGCCTCCCTCATTTCACAGATACAACAGAGCTCTTGGATTTCATACAGCTTCTTGTAGAATACTCTCACCAATAAACCACACACATGTTACATGGGTACACAGCCGGCAAGGCAGTGAAGCTTTCAGTGGGCCATCTCTGGCCTGGGAGAGGCACATTCCCGGCACCAGGCAGGGATGGACTCTCATTTAACCTTGATCACTGACGCTTGGTCATTTCTTTTTTTATGCAAGCATATGGTTAAACAGCTGTACGGTCAGGCCGGGGATATAACTCAGTGGTGCCGCACCTGCCTGGTAAGCGCAAGGTCCTAAGTTCAATCCCCAGTACCAAAACAAAACAAAAAAACAAAGAAAAACAGCTGTAAGGAACCCCAGCTTAAGGGAACACAAAGTGGGGAGAGGACAGAAAGATACAGAGGATACAGAAGTGGGCCTCCAGCATTTATGCTGTTTACTGAGCACCTACTACATGCCAGGCACTGATCCACATTGGATGCACTGGCAGCACAATAAAAATCTAACGATTCCTACCCTCACTGGAGACTGCACGGCAGCAGAGGAGAATGAGCACTGCAATGGACACGGGGAAGTAAGTCCACTGGCTGGTCCGATACAGGTGATGCGCACTGTGAGAAAAAGGGCAGCAGAACAGGGTGAAGAGGGTGGGGGGTGGCACACTGAGCAGGTGGCCGTGAACAGGGCTTACTGGGGCTGCTCCCGTGGGTGCCTGAGGAAGAAAGCAGCAGGCCGAGGAAACAGGCTCAGTGCTAGGAGCAGGGACAGAAGAGTGGGCAGTCTCAGCAGAGCAGTGCTGGGCAGCCACGCTGGGAGTGGATGAACCAAACCGTGAGCAGCGAGGCAGAAGGTGGTAGTGGCTAGAAGGAGGGTTCGCGTGGAGCAGAGGAACCTTAGCTCCTGCGCACACCCTAGAGGCAGAGCCCAAGCTCGGGGCTGAAGGAAGAGATGTGGAGAAGAGACAGATGAGATTTGGCCGGCGAGACACAGGGCACCCTACGACCTTAGTCCTGAGCATCCTGTACGCTGCCCGGTCCCAGGGCAGGAAAGTGTCATCATCTCACAGCAGGGGGAGAGGGGTCCAGAGGGTCCCACCAGATCCCAGGCCACACTCATTTCTGGGGAGCCCCCAGTAATGAGGCACCACACAGATGTCACCCCAGGGGTGTGGGGTATGGGGAATCACTACAAAACCACAACTGGATCAGAGAGGACACCCAGAGGCGAGCCAGGGGAGCAACCTCGGTGTAAGAGGCAGGATTTTGCCTAAGAGGGGAGCTACTCGGATTTCCAAAGCCAGCTGAGCGCATGAGGCACTTTCTCCTCTCCCTACCATCCTTGATTTCCATGCAGCGCTGGGAGAAGAGTGAAGAAGGAGGCTGGACACACAGAACATGGCCTGGGAGCGGTGAGGCTGCCCTTTTGCAGGGCAGAGGAAGGGGAACAAACGCTTGGCCTCTCAGGACCTGTTAGTGTCATGGGGTGGACAAGAATCTCTACTGGCATCTGGGACCTGGTTCCGCTGTGATAATATTTACCCAAAACATAAAAATAACCTCAAACTGTAAAAAATGTTATAATTAGCAGCACAGTGTCATCATCTGCCAAAAGGAACACAAACGTCCCTGCCACACCTGTGAGAATGAAGGAGGGGAGCGTATACCCTCTCTGGCCTGGGCAACCGCCCGAATTAAAAAATAACTGCATTCTTCGTTTAAAAAGAAACACAAAATGCTTCACACATCTGTCTTTAAAATTTAAAACTGAAAACAATAATGTGTAAACACCCCTCTCTGGCTCTGGAACTCGCATCTGCGTCTTGCCAGTGGTCCCTGCTCTCACAGCCCCCAGGAGCCATGTCAGCCCCACCCATCCATGCCCCGTGCACCTGGGCGAGATCGGCCCCGGTCTCTTGGCAGCTGCGGAGGCCGTGGTCTGGCAGGTCAGCCAGCCCACCAGGGCCTGTGCAAAGGTGGGTTCTGCTCCCCGTCCCAATGACATCCGGGCCATTCAGTTACCTGACAGTGGGTGAGAACCAGCTTCCCTGCAACATTCTCAAAGTGCACTAGGCTGAGGACTGCACAATTCTATATATAAGAGATGATCAAAATAGACAGTCGAGGGCTGGGGATTTAGCTCAGTGGTTCTGCCGCCTGCCTCGAAAGCACAAGGTCCTGAGTTCAATGCCCAGTATGCCCCCCCCAAAAAACACAAAAATACACAGTCGATGTTTACATTTTAAAAATTTAACCAGGTGCTCCCTTCAGCAGCACATATACTAAAAAAAATTTAGCCGTGTGTGTGTGTGTGTGTGTGTGTGTGTGTGTGTGTGTGGTTTGTGGCACACACCTGTAATCCCAGCACTTGGGAAGCTGAGGCAGGAGGATTACTGCAAGTTCAAGGCCAGCCTGAGCTACACAGCAAGACCCTGTCTCAAAAAAAATGTATTACCGTAAAAGACACATTGCCATTAATCCCCAAGATACCCTCCTCGCTTCGAACACACTTATCGCATCATTCTTGCCACTTTCTGAAGCAGCTTTGGAAGTCCTCTTTCCTGTCTTTATGAAGTGTGACCAGAAATGTGAATGCCACTGCCAGGTGCCATGCGACAGAAAGGCAGGCTGGTAAAAACATTACACTGTGTCCTTGTCCCCCTTATTCACCGGATCTGGCACCATGAGACCTCTGGCTCTTCCCCAAAGTCAATGTTCAAAAAAGGGGACAGGATTTTGAGGTAGATTAATGGCAATGTTGTCTTTTACCTGTAGTATTTTTTTGATTTTTGTTTTTTGGGTTTTTTTTGGTACCGGGGATCAAACTCAGGTCCTTCCGCTTGCAAGGCAGGCAGTGGAACCACTGAGCTAAATCCCCGGCCCCACCTGTAGTATTTTTTAAAATTTAAGTGTTCATCATATTTTTTGATCACCTCTCATAATTATGAAATAAAAGTGACTGGATTATACACTTAAAATGGGAGAATTTTAGAGTACAAAAATTATACCTCAATGAAGCTGTTTTTATGTTTTTATTTTTTGGGGGGTACCGGGGATCAAACTCGGGTCCTTGCACTTGTGCAGCAGGCGACAAAACCACTGAGCTAAATCCCCGACCCCATGAAGCTGTTTTTAAAAATCAGCATCCCCTTCTCCACAGGCATTTCCATTCAGTGCCAGATTTGGGGTGGGGACCTGTGTTCTCTGCACACAGACAATCTCTCCACCTCTGGCAGGAGAGATACCCAACAGGAAGGACAGAGGCTTCCACAATGGGGTGGAGGAAGACCAGAAGGAGGGTGGGCACATTACATGAGTGACAGGTAGCTGGGTGGGGCAAGGAGGATGTGTTTATTATTCAGCTGAACCATCCATCTCTGCCAAAATGTAGGTCAAAAAGGCTGAATACTGGCAGTTGCTTATAGTTCCACCAACACCAGAGCGGTCATGCACGATACAGACAGAAGCTCAGCCTTGCAATCAGCTGCTCTGCTGCAGGCCAAGTGACCAAGGGTTTGTCACCGAAGCCCTGGAAGTCTCTGCTCATAAATATATCCCTGATCTACAGATGGGAATGGCACAGCCACATCCCAGAAGCACATGGTTGGGGTGTGTGTGTGTGTCTGTGTGTGTGTATGTGTGTGTCTTGCAGAGCATGAACCCAGAGCCTTATGCATGCTAGGCATGCTCTCTACCACTGAGCCCCAGCACTGTTCCATGTTTGAACCTGTGTTCAGTGCCTTGTGCACGGCAGGCTCCCTGAGAGATCCAGAATGAGCCTCCAGCATCTCCAGAGCAGAGGAGACCTAAGCTTGAATTCCCAACCTCGCCCTCAACTCTCCATCAACACCAGCACCCAAATGAACCAGGAAGGCAGCAGTTTTGCTGGGCTGAAGTTATACAGAAATCCCAAGGGTCCCACTGGCCCCAGACCCCAGGCTAGGGCTTGGATGGGCTGCTTTGGCATCCCCCACCTTTCCCTGGAGGAACCTTGAACTAAAGCCAGAAAACACACAGCCTAAAGACAGAGCTGGCATTGAGGAGGACACACACCCAGAGTGGGGAGGTTGCTCGTTGCCAAGGAGCCACCAGGTGGCTCAAGTGCACCCGGCAGAGACACCGTGCCAGGCAGTGATTGCTCAGGGGCCACACACTAGGCCAGCAGGAGGCCAAGGGCATCTTTCTTGGGCTCACACAAAGAAAAGGCAGACACGTGGCAGGCAGGAGCACACAAAGAGCGCCCTGCACAAGGAAGCTGCTGCTGGGGCTCCCTGGACGTGGCACAAGGGAGAACTGATCCTTACGAGTCATATTCTTGGCTGGTCACTTGGTGTACTTTTCCTCCTCAACTTGGCTACTGCTACTGTCACAGGCAGAGAAAAAGATAGCCAGACTCCACTGAGACCAGGGTGAGGAGATGTCAACAGGAGGAAGCTGCGGTCCCATCCCTAAAAGCCTACAACATTTGGGATCCCTGGTCTCTTCCATTCTGTGGGTGTGAGTTTTGACTTCCTTGACATCTCACCTATCGCAGGGGCCCCAGACCCAGGGTCCAAAGATGCTAATGAGGTCTCCCATAGAATGAAGGGAAAGCCAGCTGGAGGGTAAGTCTGCCTAGGGGCTGTGCGTGTAAGTTGTGAGCCAGGGGTGCCCGGGGCAGGGAGCCAGCCTGCTGCCCTCTTTTAAGTCACCAAGGAGTGGCCTGGCAGGTACGAATTAAGCTCTGACTTTCTGGAAGCTTAAAACTGACACTGAACGTCAGACACCAAGATGACACAGAGCCCTTGCCCAATAGGCACTCAGAATCCAGCGAGGGTAAGACAAATAAATGACAGCATCCTACTGAGCTCTATCATGGAGCATGAGAAAGGTGTCCCGGGTGGGAGCCCAGAAGAAGACAGATGTTAGCTCCCCAAGAAGACACTTATTTCTTGCCTAAAGTACTGCCCTCCATCACTGTGGAATCTGATTCCACATTTACTGGGCTGCCAAGGCCCCAGAGAGAACACCACATGCCTCAGACACCTAAACACCGCCTTCTAGGCAGGGACAAAGCAGTGGCCTCATCTGCCTCTGCGTGCACATGTGACGGGCTGGGACAGATTCGTTCTTAAGGAATAAATGTACTCTTGGCTTAATGCCTCAGAGCAATAAACCCGCTCTTTAAAATCTCACCAAAACCATCACGTGTTTTCACTGTGTGGCTCTAAGCTGGCAGCCAGAGCTCGGTGGCCAACAGCTGTCCAAAGCCGATGGCACTGCCCAGGCACTACAGGGGGCCAAGGGGCCTTTCACTCACCAGACAGTGGGTCTTTGCCAATCATCAAAACATTGGGCAAATTCATTACGATCAGCTGCTGGAGAACTTCCTACAGAGACAAAGCGGGGAAATACCATTAAGAACAGGAACCAAAAATAAAGAACAATTAAGTAAATTATATCAATCAAGTCCCTGGAGGAGTGTGCAGGCACTAAATGGCAACTAGGAAGATACCAGGTAATAGGAAGGACTGTTTAGATATCAATGTACTTCTGCCTCGATCATTCTCAAATAAAAATTATGTCTGCATATATAGAGATTGGAAAGAAAGACGAATGACATGCCAGGGTGTTTTTAAAAGATACTCTTAATTACTTTTATTGTATAGCTTATGCAATTAAAATAGGGAATAAAAATTAGAGAGGCTACCAAGCCTTTACAACCTGATTATTCAGAATCTAAGTGCTAAGCTGGTCTTTGGTCCGAGTTCTAAATATGGAGACTTCTGTTAGTGGTGACTTCCTGGGAGAGGGGCACGTCTATCTGGACCAGTAATGGGAAGAAGGCCAGGAGGGCCACCCGTCACACCCTGTTGTCTGGGCATCCTCTATTTGGGCAGAACCCAGGGCCTTCAAAATAAGCTATGTTCCCAGACCTTTTTGTTTCCTCCTATTTTGAAACAGGGTCTAAGTCATTAAGTTGCCTGGTTAGGCTTGAATTTAACAATCCTCCTGCCTCAGCCTCCCAGAGTGCTGGGATTACAGGTGTGGACCACCACACCTGGCTGGGGGGCGGGGGGAGGGGGGAGCTAAGGAGCAACCCACAACCTGCATCTTCCAGCTCATTTCTCAGGACTCTCCTCTTTGCCCAAATCTGCTTTCCCTGTCACAAATCAGAAGATACAAGCCCAATTTTACAGAAGCCTAAGAAAGGTGTAGATTTCATAACAATTGTTAAAGTCCCTACAGAAATTCTTCACTGAGAAAGCTCTTTTTGTGCCTTTTAAAAGTGTTTCCGGGCCCGGGATTTAGCTCAGTGGTTTCATCACCTGCTGCGCAAGCACAAGGACCCCAGTTTGATCCCCACTACCAAACAACAAAAAAAGTGTTTCCTCTGAGAGGCAGCTTGTCAGGAGTTACCCAAGGCATAAGACGGGAAGCTCTGTGTTCAGCAGGCTGCCCGAGGCACTCATGGAGAAACAGGGGCCTCACACATTGGCTAATCCCGAAAGGCCCAGCTGAACATCTCAGAGCTACCTTGGAGGTGCGAAGTGAGAGAGGGGCCTTGGCAGGCGTGTCAGGAGGGGCCACCCCTTCAAAGGACACACAGTGACTTTACCCTCCCTCACTGCCTTCTATGGCTCCTCCGCATGTGGGAAATCGGGTGGGGGAAGATGGGACACCGTGAGTTCACCCACTCCTGAGCACGCCATGTGGGACTGTCCTTCTGTGCTACCTGGGGTCCTGTCACCTCATCTGCCACAGCTAACATTTTCTCAAGCTCGTGCCAGGTGCTAAGTCCCAAGAGTGCAGCACAGAAGTACAAGCTGTGTGACGGCCTCAGCTGCCCCTCAGGCTCACAGAGGTCAACGTAAAAACTGTCTCCTGGTCACCAAAGGATTCCAGGATCCCTAAATCCCCCCACAGAGCTGGGCAGAATGTACCCCAGGCTTCCCAGCTAGCTCGGGCAGGGGAAGAGGTCCTCCTCCAGCTCTGCCTATTCTGTCACACAGTGCCCTCCCCTGCCTCGACATGAGAGTCCAAAGTCCGGGTCCACCGTGGGAGAGAGTCATGGACATCTTTCCTGAACATCAGCGGCCCCTCTCCAAACCTCACTGCTAGTCTGCCACTGTCCAAGTCTGACTGACACTCAGTCCCATATCAGAGCATAAATGAGATACCGGAAGGGCAGTCAAGCTTTGTTTGTGTGCTTGAAAGAAGCTTGAAGGTCTCTCCAAAGTGGTGTTTTTATGCCACTGTTAATCTAAACAAAGTATCCCTAGAAAGTGTCGTAGGAAGTTTAATTTCACTTAGTACTTTTTCATTTTCCTGCAAGAAACATGTCATCTGTGCAATTAAGAAATAATTTTTTATGAACAGACTTTTAAAAAATTTTCTTCCTTTCAAAACACCACTGGTTTCTAAAGAACCAGTTCTTCAGCCAAAAAATGCCCCAAGTCATTAACTGGCTCCCATAAAGGGCCATCAGTTGCAGTCCCTACAAAAGCAGGCTGGGGGGCCAGTGTCATCCAGAAATAGGTAACTCCAGACACATTAATATCACATTTTCTTTAAAAAATAAAATGAAGCCGGAGAAAGTATTCTAATAATACACTTTAATGAAGGTGCTATATCTAAAATACTTATTTCAACATATAACATAAAAATAATTACTCAGATATTTCACATACCTTTCCAAACGGCCTCTAAATCCAGTGTATTTTACACTTACAGCACCTCTCAATGTGGATGTTAAATTTTCACTGGAAATACTTAAACTGTATGTAGATTTCATGAAATTTACAAGTGAAAAAGTAGATTCCAGCTAGGTGTGATGGTGCATGCCTGAATCTCAGCTACTTGGGAGGCTGAGGCAGGAGGATCACAACTTTGAGGCCAGCCTGGGCAGCTTAGGAAAACAGTTTCAAAATAAAATTTGAGGGAGTGGTAAAGAGATGGAGCGCAGTGGTGGAGCAAATGTCTGCCATGCACGAAGCTCTGGGTTTAATCCCCAGTACAGAAAAATTTTTTTTCCTATTCCCAAGTTGTTCCAAATACACTTAAAACCACTTTCTTCTGGGCTGAGGAATTTAGCTCAGTGACGCCAAACCTGCCTTGCAAGTGCAAGGTCCTGAGTTCGATCTCTGGTACAAAAAAAAACAAACAACCCACTTTCTTGTGTATAAATTATCAATTTTTAAATTCAAATTAACTAAAAAATTTCACTTCTTCAGACACATGGGCCACATCTTGAGGCCCTGTCTGCTGCATGCGGCTAGAGGCTGCCCATCAGTAGTGGCAGGGACTGGGTAGCCTGTGAGCTCACCCCCACACCCCGTCCTCTCAAGGAAAGCCCGGCAGTGTGCCCTGCGGCTGCTGCAGTGGTGGAGCCGCAGGGCAACAGGCCAGGCCCTCAGTCTGGCTGGGACGTGAGCCGGGTGCTGAGGAGAGAGAGGACCCTTTTGCCCTCCTGCCGGCGGCTGGAACAGAAAGCCACTGTGGAGGCTGAGCTGGGACACCTGGTCCCACCCGGGGTGGCTGCTGAGGGGCGGGACCAAGTGACACTGGAGGGAGGCCGGGCACTGTGCCCTCAGATCTGCCCGCCTCGGACCAGGGGCAGTGCTGCTGCAGCCTCAGGCGTGGGGTGCAGGCGTCCCCAGAGAGCCATGCAGAGCATGCGGTGGGGGTGGTGATGCAAATATAACAATGCAGGGTGGAGTCTGTACCACTTTCCCTCCTTCCCTTCTCCCCTTTAGGTAGGTTTACTTTCAGATCTTCCCATAAGATGCTGGGGAAATCCCGGATTTTGGATTGTCCTTTTCATAAACAAAGTGGACTAACTGCATCCTGAATGGGCCATTGATAGTTAATTGCTTTGAACAAAACCTCCAAAAACAAAAACAGGTCTGAGGAGGGTGTGTTTGGATCCTGCAAAGGCAGCTCAGTTCCAAGTGCCCTGGGAGAACAGGGCTGGAGAGCATTTTCTTTTTTTTTTTTTTCTTCATACCGGGGATCAAACTCCAGACCTTGTGATTTCGAGGCAGGTGGTGGAACCACTGAGCCAAATCCCCGGCCCTAGCATTTTCTAATATATAAGGGGACAGACCCTACCTGACACCACCCAGGTTTCAAATCCAAAATCTAAAATCTCATTAATAACCCAAGACCAAGCTGATGAAGCAAAACACATGGGGAAGGGACTCTGCCAAGAAGCATCTGTCACCCCAGCTGGTGGCAGGTCCCAGGGGCAGCATCTGTGTCTGCACTTGGAGTCAAAAGGCCCAGCAAGCTGCTCTCCCTCAGACTCCAGGCTTCCTGATCTTGACCTGTGGGGGGGACGGGACAGGATGGGGACAGTGCAGCATGGCCTCAATCTCAAGGCCTGCAGCACTAGCTCTCAGCACTCATCAGTACAGTTCTAAGAATGAACCAAAGAGCAAGGCAAAGCCAGTGTGGTGGTATACGCCTGGAATCCCAGCTACTTGGGAGGCTGAGACAGGAAGATTGCAAATTTGAGGCCAGTCTGAGCAACCTAAGCTAGACCCGGGTTCAAAATTTTCTAAAAAGGGCTAAGGTGTAGCAGTGTAGCTCAGGGCTAAAATGTTTGCCTAGCTTGCACAAGGCCCTGGCTTCAGTCCTCAGTACTGCCAAAAACAGGGCACACCAAGTGGATACGTAATGTATGCACATTGTTAAATGCATGTTTAATAGAAGAGGGAAAAAATCTCAAAGGAGATAGACCAGAATGTTCTTTATTAGAATAACTGGGACTAGACCAAATTTTCCCAGTATTTTCTAGACTCTGTAATATGTTCACATTACTGTTGAAAGGTAAGTTAATTAGATATCTTGGAGGCAGTTAGACAGGGCCAAGTCAACATGGAGAACAACTGAGGCACATTCAATGGTTAGCATTATAAAAAGGAAAAGAGGCACTACTTCCCCTAGAGAGGAAGAGCAGTGACTGGTACTCTAGATGGGAAATTCCTTGTAGGTGACTTATTTTCGCATTCGATCCTCATTTAATCAATATTACCTGGTTGACTGTACTTGCAGTCTTATTCGTTGGTCATGGTTTTGTCCCACCTCATATTCACCTTGTAATTTTCCATGGGGTCTTATAGTTTTGTCCCACTTTGTATCCGCTTCACCTCATGGTTTTGCCATATAAAACACCTCTGAAAAGCGGGGAGGGCGGGCAACCCATTTTCCGGTCCCCCTTCTGTCTCTCTTAGACAGAAGCTATCTTTCTCTCAATAAATTTTTCCCACTCTTAACCTCTGTTGTTCCTAGAATTCATTCTTCAATTTTAGAGAACACGAACTCATGTTTTGGATATCTAGAAGGTTTGGGAGTTGCATCTATTCCCCCTATACCAGTATCATCTGAAATTAAAACAATTTGGTGCCTATGCCATGGATTCCCATACAAAGAACCATAGGCGACTATTTACCAGGCAGGTGAGCTGTGAACATAACAGGCTTGTTATAAGAAAAAAAATTATCCATCCTTTCCTGAGATAATTCACATGCATCCAAGGTAACAAATGAGGGCTGGAGCTCAGTGGCACCTCACCTGCCTCACAAGCCCAAGGTCCTGAGTTCGATCCTTGGTATCAAAAAAAAAAGGAATACAAATGAGATGGGTTACCACTTTTTTAAACACCTTCCCTCCAAAATAAACAGCACCTCCAGTATGCCCATCAGGAAACACAAAGCCTGGATCAGTTGGGAGAACAGATGCTGGCCAGGAAAACACAGGGGGCCTGTGACAAGGGACAGGCCAAAGGCCCTGGGGGAAGGGAGCTCCCATGGCACTGGGAGCCCTGAAGGCAGAGGCCTAGGGTCCCTGGAAGGGACCACCCACTACCTGAAGCAAAGCAGGGGGCCTCCAGAAAGCCTTCACATCCAGCCAGGCCCAGCTACTGTCCCCTTGTCATGCAAGAAAAAGGGCCATTCTCTCTGCAGGTGGGAGAAACATAAGGTCCTAGAAAAGATGCAAGGTAAAAACATTTTTTTATGCATGTATGGCAGAGGTTAGCTTTGATTTCCACTGGAAATAGGGACTGCTGGATCAAGAAAGAAAATTTCATGAAATATAGAAAGAAATCTTTTTCTCCCCTTAAATGAAACTGAAGCTCAGTCTTCTGTCAGGAAGGCAAAAATGAATGCTGGTGCTGAAGGCAAGGCCTGGGAACGACCCTCCGTGGGGTCTGCATGGAAGCTGTCACTCCGAAGTCCACGAGCAAAACTCCAGGAAAGTTATAACGCACATGGCAGCAGAGGCAGCCAGAAGAGTAAGGCCTATGGTTGCCAAGGAGACCAGGATGGTTCACGCAGCAAAATCAATCTTCCACAAGAGACAAAATAAAACCACAAAGAATGCTGCTGTTGACCTATGCACACCCTCAGAGTCAAGTGTGCAAAGCAGAACTGTGAGTGATGTCAGCTTTGTGTGTGCAGCCAGCACACTTTTGGGTCTGGTCTGGGTTCCGATATGCAAAAGACAGCCCCTGCATGCCTTGCTGTACGTGGAGAGCTCCAGACTGGCTGGGAAAGCAGAGAGGTCAACGGCACAGCATAGGACCCGGAGTGCTGCCACAGAGCTTCTGGTGTGGGCTGTGCAGAACAGAATGCTTAGGAGCAGGAGAGAGGTGGGACAGAGCCAGGAAGTGTCCTAACTGCTCACTGTGGGCTGAAGGTCAAGTTTTGGTTATGCAAAAACTACCCCCAAGCTCTGCACTCTGCATTTCCCACCAGCTGCCCCCACAGCTCAGCTCAAAGGCCAACCCCTCCCAGCACCTGATTCCCAGAGGAACGTCAATTTCTCTCTCTGGGAACTCCTAATGCTTCATCTGCCCACTTCTGGGCACTGCTCACATTTTACATGTCAATCAATTCTACTCAGTGGCAGCAAAAAGCTCTTAATAGTGACAGTTGGGAAAATTAGATCAGAAAATAAGATTTTAAAAACCTCTTCTGTGTAGGAAGTGTCTTCTCTCCTTTCCATACTGACAAGAAACTGAGTCCTGAACACTAAATGCTTTGCTTTGCTACAGTGAAGGTGGCTGTTTCCTCTGCTGAGTTACTTCCTGTGCCTTGAAACCTGGCAAAATCTGCCGCCATATTCCTTAAGCTTCACAGGCTGTAGCTGTTAGCAAAAGTTAAAAACATTTCAAAGTGGGAGGAAAAGAAAGGAGTAGTTTAGAATCTCCTTTACGATTTTCCATTGAAATTTGTGCAAGTAGAATAATGAATACAAATCTAAAGGAAATATTTCAAAGTGTATTTGCAATGCTGGTTTGAATGCAAACGCAAAGGCTTTCTGACTGTAAAATCCCAAATGTGATCCTTTTATGAACAAACTGCAAAACAAGGTTAATTCTAACTTCCTATAATAGAAAAGTGACTTCCAACAGAGAAGATCTCACATGTATGCAAACACCTTTTGTGGCACTCTAGGAGAAGAGATATCTAGACCACCCCACATGATAACTTCTCCAGAAACCACACAATGCTAGCTACAGTGCAGGCAGATGAAACGCATGAGGGACCCCAGAGACTTCTGCAGCCAGCAGGAGTATCCAGGATCCTTTGCACACACTGCAGTATTGATGCTCGGGCTGTCTTCTCTCAATGCTCCTCCATGTCACATCTCAAAACCTCTTGCCTGGATTTGGCCAAGAGGGCTCCTTGAATACAACTTCAACAATTCACTGGCCAAACAAAAACTGCCTAACAATGTAGCACTGGCAACCAACCAACCCACCTACCTCATGCTTCCTCCCTAGAAACACCCTACCCCAGAGAGGTTCCCGTCTTTTTCTCCCAACATTCCCAGGACAGCATGTCCAGTCAGGGGACCTGCAACTCAATGCTGGTAACAGGGTTGCAGGGTACGATCCATGGAAAGGTGAGCTCGTCCCATACCATGCTATCTCCCTGTGGCCCAAACTTGGGCACCTTCTGCAGCTGACATCGGCCTCACACCATCAATGTTGACTCATGACATTCACAGCCTGCCACCCCAGCCTAACCAATCCCACCTCCCACTGTACCACCCCTTCTGAAGGCAGCAGGCCCTTGAACCCAAAACCAAGAGTCACAGTCCTCTTTTTCTGAGAATGTTACAACCAGGAGGAGCACAATTTTCTAAGTTAGCTGCTGAGGGGAAAGGTAAGCGATGGCTTACCCTGGCTACTTGCTCCAAGCCCGGTGCAGGAGGCTATGTACTTATGATTCTACCTGCACAGGGGCCCCTCGGCTGCCCCGCAGCCCCTCCGAATGGGACAGGGGGCTGTGGCAAAATCAGCGGGTAATGAAGAGCCTTCCTGTTAAGAGGCTGCCACAGAAGGCTGGTGATAGACTCAATCCATCTGTTCTACCTCATTTCAATTAATCTGTGGGTCCCCAGGGCCTGAAACCAGCTCCAACTGCACAAGCCTGGGAGCACCAGCTCGGCTCCCCTAATTAGGCCACGCTGGGTCCCAGTGCCCAGCAATTTGAAGGCCTGTCCTAGGTGATGAAATCAGAAAACCCCCTCCCCAGGACATTTCCTAGCTGCCTGTCCTACTGGGCTGTGTTCACAGAAACTAACATACTCCCATTCTTTGTTCACAGAAAGGAAAGAAATATCTCCTCCAAACTGAGGTGGCTGAGAACTGTGGGGAAGCAGCATCTGGAAACCCCCACACCACCCCACAAGTGAGGGCAAAGCCATTGAGGCTGCCTCTGCCTTTAACCTGCTGTGACTTTTGAGCCACAACCTCACCTGTGACCAGGACTGGGACTCCATGGTGTCTAAGGAGCTTTGGCTCCTGCAGAAGGGGGAGGAGGGGCTGGAAAAGGGCAGGCTGCTGTCGACGGGACCATAGCACTTGTACGTCCCTTAGGAGCCTGAGTGCCAGCTCAGACAGGCAGCATGTGCCACACGTCCAGGAAGAACCCAGGGGAACGGGCAGGAATGGGCCTCAAGGGTACCGGCAGCCCCCAGGAACACCTGCCCTGGGTGGTGCCCAGGGCTGCTCGGTGTACATTGTCTTACCTGATGCCACCCAGCACCTGTTCTGAGCCTCTGGACCAAGGACCGTGGCCAGAGTGATGGGGGCACTGAGGCAGAAGCTGGGCACAGCAGGGTTTGTGTCTTCCGAAAAGAACTTCTGCCACACATCAGGTCACAGGCAGCCAGAGTTGGATCTTACTGATCAAGGCTGCAGTGATACCACCAGCAACCACAGGGGGCGCTGCAGGCCCCAGGGTGGGCCAGTAAGGGGACACTAATCATGCACACAGCCAAGTCAACAGCAGGGCACAGTGGGGAACAGAAGAGCCTCAGAGATTACCTCAGTTCTGGGAGACAGCTGCCTGGGGTGGGGAAACCAGGTCTCCTGAGAGCTACCCCAAGGCTCTGTACCATGCCACAGACACCTGGGACCCATGACATGCCAGGGCCATGCTCCAGTGGGCTGGGGAGTACTCAGACTAAGGACTAGGCCAGGAGAGGGGAGGGGAAGGAGGGCTAAGAGGGTCCCATCCTCAAACTTCAAGATCTGGGTGACCCTGTTCTCTGTACCCAGCTAAGTCAGCCCTCCAGGCAAAAGCAACAGTCAGTGCTGAGGCTGATATGAGGAGCTGGATTTCATGGCCATGAAAAATCTGACTGACTGCTATGGTTCAGTGGCCGTAGACTCTCTGAGCTTCTGGAAAAGCCAATGTTTCTGCTGATGAGTGGGCGAGGCAGGGCAGAGTTAGCGTGGCCAGAGTACAGCTTGGGGGGTGCATCCCTGGTGGAAACGGGATGCCCCCTCACCCATCCAGGGCAGGGCTGGGGCATCCCCAACTGGCACCCTGCCCTCACACACTGCCTGATGAGGCTGCCCTCGATCCCTCACTCCCTCACTCCCGGGGTGCAAGTAGGAGCAGGAGTGGCAGCGTGTGCTCGGGAGCTTCCCCCGCAGGTGGCAGCACAAACCACATGGCCTGCCAGGACCTGAGAGGCAGGAAAGGCAGGCAGGGAAGCTCAGCAAGCCCACTGCCCCAGGCCACAGCCTGAACCCTGGCCTCACCACCTGAGCACCACAGGACTGGGCACCAAAGCAAGGTCCCCATGCCCAGTGCCCTGGGGCAGGGGTCTGCCCCTAGCAGATGGGCTGGCTTTCATTTCACATATGCCACCAGGTATCCTGGGCACTGTCGGGTAACAGTGTGCTTGCCTGGGGACTGTGGACACAGACAAGAGTGACAACACCTGCAATCTCTCTTGCTCCCTGTTCTGTCAGGTGACTTCTTCTGCATGTGCTCCTGTCACTGTGACACCTGCCTCAAGGCCCTCAGCAGAGGCCAAACCTATGGGGCTGTCTGACCCTGGACTTCAGCCTCAAAAAATGTGAGCTAAATCGACCTCTTTTCTCCACAAAGTACTTAGCCTCCAGTATTCTGTCGCAACAACACAAAACAGACAAATACAGGCTCCAAGGAGGAGGTGGCCCTGACATAACTTGGAAAGAATGAGGAGCAGATGCCCTGCAGGCAGACGTGCAGATGTGTGGGCTGAGCTGGGGGCAGAGGAGGTAGAAAGAAAGGCACAGCAAGAATCAGAAGGTGCCCTCCACCCCATGTCTCTTAATGCAAATGCTAGACTGACCCAGGCCCTCCACAGTCCCTGGGCGACAACTGAGAACCAGATGCACTCACAACCCCTGCTCAGGGAGTGTCCCATCTATGACTGCAGTGACTCTGGAGTCCTCTGTGCCAGCTGCACCAACGGCCTGTCACTGCTGGCCCTCAGCTTCAGCCTCTGCCAGGTGGCCAGACATCATACCCAACACACAGGCTACCAAGCACCATACTTGGCACATGATCAGATCTCAGTCCATGCTGGCAGGACCTGGACGTGGTTCCTCTGTGCTCAGGGGCTTACTGCAGCTCCACAGTGGGCAAAACGCAGAGTCCACAGCCCCAGACAGTGAAGCCCACAAAGGAAGACGGTGCACGGCTACTTGTGTGGGGCTCAGCAACCACTCCAGAGCCCCAGAAACACAGAGATCCTCCTGCACCCCCTTTCTTCTCTATCACCCTGGGCCCAGCATGAAGGAGGAAGGCCCGAGCCCAGGCATCTGCTGGCACTTTCTTCTCTCTTCTCCCCTGGTGCAATGGGAAATGGAAACACACACACACACACACACACACACACACACACACACACACACACACACACACGTACGTCTGCTTACTGCACCATCAGGGGTAGTTTCCAGTCCCCAGGGCCTGCAGACACCGGACTCACACAGAAGACCATGGGGTCTGAGCTCAGAGGTCCGCAGGCACGGCTGACTAGTGATGCCCGCTTGGCCCTGTGTCTGACTCTGTGCCCGGGAGGATGAATGGCACAGGCTGGAGAGAAGCAGGGAGCTCTGCAGGATCAGAGGAAGGGAGGGAGCTGCCATCCTCCAGTGGGTGAGTGAGCAGAGTTAGAATACGCCCCAGCAGGCCCACCCGACAAACCACCGCGGACATCTTTCAGAGAGCAAGAAACTGTTCCATCACTGAAAATTTATTCTCTAGCAGGAAACTAGGAAAGCAACTCGAGACACAGCCGAAAAACCGGAGAAGAGGAAGGTTAAGAGATGACAAGTTTCTTGAGTAAAATAACTCAGCAGGAAGTGAAATCTCAACAGATGTTATCAACTTCCGGGGCCCCCGGCCAGGCTGTGGGGATGAGCAGGGGTTGGTGGTGACTCAACAGCCAGCCTACCCTCTGGCCCCCACCGGACACAGTCCTCTGTCCTATGACATCCACCTGCAAGCCCTACCCAGAGCCTCCCTCTAACCTTCTGTTGACAATAACCACTTCCTTGTCAGGGAGCCCCAAGCCCCTCCTTTATCCTGCCTGAGTGTAACCTGCATTCCTGCTCACTGGGAACTCAGGGTCCCCAGGGCGGGCACTGTGGCAAGTTCACCTGCTGGGCCACACCAGACACCCATCAACTGCTAGCCAACTGCTAACCCAGAACTGGCTGCAGGGAGAACAGCCTTGTGACAAGAGAGGCCTCAGGACCTCAAACTAAACACATGGTGCAAAGGATGAACAGTGATAAATCAGAGGACCTAATAAACCAGAAGCTGAGCCAGACACTTTGTCTAATGCCTCTAGTCCTAACTCTGGCAGGCGGAACCAGTTAGATCACAAGCTACCTGATAATGCAAGGTCCATTCGATCCATAGATATGGCTGATGCCTCAGGACACTGTAATAAAGGAGGGAGGTGAAGGGGTAAACAAATACATGGAGTGTGTCTGTGCTAGGAAGTCCTAAGTGAGTGAGCAGAAAATAAAGCTGAGAAGACAAAGCGCAACTTTTGAGACAACCATGATGGACACAAAGCCATCACAGGCACCGGCTCAAAGAGGGCCCTCAATGTAAGGAGACACATGTGCAGGGAGGGTGTGAAACAGGTGTAGATGCAGAATTAGAGGGTTCTAGGCAGAGGGACAAGCAGGTGGGAAGGACTCACACCCGAACACGCTGTCAGCAAGGTGGCCCAGGTGTTCCCAACAGTCTAACAGTGTCTGCTGTGACCTTTCTAAAGACACAAAGGGCACAAGGAGCTCTCCCAGGAGCAAGGGTTACAATGAAGGTTTAGGCCTGAGTTCCAGGCACAGGTAGCTCTGGTAGTGGCTACCTGAAGTGCTGCATTGGGAAGGATTCTGAGGCCAGGTCTATGCAAGGGTTGACTAGTGATGTCTGAGCCAGAACTTAAGATCCGGTGATATTTATTTATGAACCCCGACGTGATAGGCATTGTAAAGTGTATGTAGTACCAAGTATGGAGGGGATGTGGACAAGAGACAGGTTATTCTCTGGCTACAAAGCTATGGACTGCTGCTATGTTCTGCTACATCGGCCTTACTTTCCGGATGGAGCCAGACTATCTTGCTCCCAGTAGCTTTCAGGGCCCGGCACACAGGAGGCTCAGCTGTCATTTGTCAGCTTGTCTGACAAATGGCTCCAAACCTCAGGGTTAGTGTGTAAGTGCACCCCGTGGCCGAAGAGAGCAGATGACAGTTGCCGCCAGCACGGCTGCAAGGGAGCTCCTCCAGCCAGAACAAGATTCGAAGACTCAACCTCGAACACTGCTGAGCGCCTAGCATCGCCAGTCTCTAGTCCAAGGCACTGCAGTTTGCACCCTTCATGCCACGTTCAGCAGGGCCAGCACTGTCACTGTGCCAGCTGTACAGAGAATAAACTGAGACTCAGACGATGAGGGCCCACAAGCTCGCACCACATCGTCTCCATCTTCCACCCCTGGATTCTTGGTGTGCTTGGTGACAGGCTTGAGCCCAGGGAGCCAGCAGCCCGCAGCCCGAATGTGTGCCGGAAGGGACCCGAGTCGTCGGCAGATGGAGAGGTCCCTGTAAGTGTAGTGGCCAAGAAAGGCCTCTCTGCTCACTCATGGCTGAGGTCCCCAGGAGAGGCAGATGATAAGGAAGGCTTTCCTCCTACAGTGAGTACACCATGTGCTCCCAGAGCCCCCCAAGCCTAAGCTGAGTCTCGGGGCAGTGACACATCAAACCAGGGCAGGACTCTTTGTTGGCATCTGCCTCCCTAATGTTGGTCCCTATCTTTTGAGCTGTATTCACAACCCAAGGTCTTTGCACTGAGCTACAACTCCAGCCTTTGTTTTTTTAAAGACAGGAAGATAAGAGTCTAAATTGCCCAGGATGGGCTCAAACTTGCAGCCCTCCTGCCTCAGCCTTCTACTGTGCTGGGATTACAGGTGTACACCACCACAACCCATTGTTCATGTCTTCTTTCATTCAACAAGTACTTCCTGGATCCTGATCAGTTTGAGGCAGTACACTAGGAGCTGGGATGTGATGGTGGGTGAAGCAGACAGGACCCTTGCCCTCTGGGAACTGAGATGGAGCTCACAGTATTTATTAGGTAGCAAGCAGAGTCGGGAAGGAAGCCCTGGAGGGACACTGGGGCAGGAGAAGAGTGCTGGAGGCCAGTGCCGGTCACCCTGAGCCATCTCCCACCAGGGGACAGGGAGGAGAGCCACAGAAGCGTGGGCAGTGTTTCTCCTGGGCAGCGCCCTCCCACCAGGCCAGCCAAGATGGGAAGGGACTTTGTCCAACAATTACACTGCTGAGGCACTCACCGCCAACCCCCCGAGGCCAGCATTCCAAAGTGACCACGGCCACCTAGCTAGCGGGAGCCAGGAAAATAAGCCGAGGGCAAGACAGTCCCCGGGTAACAGCTCCAAGGAGACACTGTTCCGAGAGGAAGGAAGATAAAGACAAACCAAAGCCAAGACAGAGCACCCCACCTGCACAGACCAGCTCAGCTCTCTCACCTGACTGTCCCTCCTGAGCCCTCTAAGGAGCAGAGGGACAGTGGCCAGATGGCTGGCAGCATCAGGCTGGGAAAGGGTGAGTGCTGTGGGAACCCAGCAGCGCATGCCTGTGTGTCGACGCGATGCTCAGGCAAGCGAGACGAATTTTTCCTCTGGCCTCGTAGGCTGCTGTGGAGATGACAGTTCACGCTGGTGAACAGGGTCCCGATGGTGACACTCCGTGTCACAAGAGCAGCAGCAGGTGTTTGTTACTTCACTAAATTAGCAACCAAGAGGAAGTTCAGAGGGGTCAAGTGACATGCTGGGCTCACCTGAGAGTGGGCAGAACATGGGATCTAAGAGCCCAGGACCTTCAGGTCTCTCGCTTAAAAAAAATGGTCCTAAAAAGTCTAGAAGTCAACTCAAGATTCTGCTGCCTTTTAAACCCACAGAATTCATGGTATAATCATTGCATACCAAGCAATGCTAAGAATCATTTGGGTGGGGGGGCTGCATAATCCATCGCTGAGAATTATGCTCAGCTTCGAGTAACAAAAGACCTAAAAGCAACTAACATGAGATTCAAGTTTATGAGAAGCCAGCAGACCAAAGCTGCTATGAGAGCTCCTGTCTGGGGTGTCGAGGCCCACATTCTTTGGATCTTGTCTCTCTGTGGAGGCTGGAGCCCCAGCCCTCATGCTGCACTGCAGGCAGCAGGAGGGGGAAGGGGAAGAAGCTCAGGTGCCACGTCCTAGGAAGGCCTCCAGAAGGAGGGCCAACCCCACTACCACTACTCACACCTCGCCACTCGGCCCGCCTGGCCGCAGGGAGGCTGGGGTTGGACAGGAAGGGCAGAGTGGGCACAGGAAGGGGCAGCTTTCCACCTCCAAAGAAGACCGAGAGCCTGACCTCTGGCCTTGTAGGAATTACCATCTCGTAAGACAGCTACACGCACACACGTGGCAATGATTAGTGGGTGAGGGCATTTATAACAAGGCATTAACTGTGTGACACAGATAGGAAACAAGCGCAGTTAAAGAAGAGTAAAGCCACAAGCAGGCTGAGGTCACAACAGCCAGCAGGCATGATGGAGTAGGGAGACCTGAGCTGGACAGACAGGTGGTGACCAGACAGAAGCAGGAGAGGGGAACTATGGAAAAGCAGACTCCACCCCAACCCCTAGCCAGTGCCGGGCCATCACAGCCTTTGCTAAAACCAACCAGGGTAAGGAGGTGTTGGGCCTGATATGCAAAGAACTGGGTTAATTACTGAGCATAATCCTTGGCTCCTGACACTCATCTTTGGTCCACACAAGGCCCACTTTCATTTAACCACTTTCTGCAATCTAATAACCACCTGCAAACCCTCCACCCAAAACGAAGGCCAGGACCCTGACAGCACCCACAGCTACCAGATGGCCACCACCCCGGCCTCCTCCCACTCCATACCACAACCTGCCTCCAAAACACACATTCCCAGCCCTCTTTTTCTGTATAGTTTTATTCCATCTGTGAATATTCCTAGAGAGTAAATCCATTTTAGTTCTTTTAACTTTAGAACAAAGAAACTGTGCTCTATGGGATGTGTGGGAGCACGCTATTTTTACCTAATATTTATGTATGGCTAGAATTCATCTACAGCACTGCATGCTACTGCAGTTAATCTGCCTGGACAGCTGGATAATATTCCATTGTGCGGTCGTGTCTTAGTGTATTCATCCACTCTTCACTAATGGGAATCTGGGCCGTGTCCAGGTTCTGTCACTGCACACAAAGTGCAGAGAACATTCTTGCACCAGTCTCCCAGCACCCATGTGCCAGAGTTTCTCTTGGGTGGGCACCTGGGAGCAAAATGAGTTGGGCTGCTGGGTACGTGGGTGCTGAACTTCAAGCGTGAATGCTAGCCTGTTTCTCCAGCGCACACACCAACCTGCGCTCTGGCCAGCAGCAGATAAGAAACAGCAGCAAACACTGGTGACACACTGGCTTGGTCCCTCCAAACCCCCTTATGCCAGGGGAGCACACAAATCCATCGTGACCCAGCATCACACACTCATGCTCCGAAGAGCAGGGTCTTGACCCCCCACCAATCTGACTCTAAACCCCTGTGGCTCCTGCCATCCATGTGCCCAACCTGACAGGGCTAGAAACTCTAGGCAGCTCTTGCCAGAGGGAGCAGCTCTGTCATGAGAAGCTGACACTGCTGTCATAGGGTTATGTCAAGGTAAACACCTCCACAGGGTCAAATGCAGGGTCAAAACAGATACTCCCAGACCAATCTGTACAGGACCAATCTCGGCTCCCCGGGGCAGCCAGGGAACGGGCCCACGGATGTGCAAAGGGGTCTGACTGTCATGCATGGCCAGTGTTGCTCACCCCAGCCCCAGTGCCCTGACTCATGAGCTACCTCACAGCAAGCCCCAGAGCAGGAGGGCGACCGGGCTCGAAAAGAATGGCCTCCAGCTGGAGCCAGCTCCACCCTCCAGCCTGGCACCTGCTCTTCTTGCTGGCTGTAGGCACGCGGCTCGGGACAGCTGGCAGCCATGGCATCACATGGCCAGGCTTGGCACCTACACCCAGGCCTCCCACTAGCTGGGCCTCCCACCGGCCTTCCTTACTCAGCCTCCTGACCAGTGAGTCTGCTTGAAGCCAATAAGGAAAATCTCTCTGTCCTTAAGACGGACGGTTAGTTGGTTCCAGGAAAGGGGTCTACCCTGAGAAGAGCATGAGAACATCTCAGTCAAGGCAAAAAGGTTTGGAGCTGAATGCAGGCATTATTCAGCCATGCTATCTGGTGTGATTTCAAAATGGGATGCCACTGTTGGGGACCAGACAACCCCACTCTATAGGAGCCTCCACTCTACAGGGTGGGATACCACAAGGGCGCTTCTCCTGGGGCCTCACCTTCCAGCCTCCAGGGTGGGATCCAGAGATAGTCCTTACACACATGCTCAACAAACATTTGTCCAGTAAAAACAAAAAGCAAAACTCACATTACTATTTATACAAGGGTATAAAAAACCTTTGTAAAACTGTTAATGACAGGATGCTGGCCATCCTGGGGTGGCTGAATATACTGCAAATTTTCAGAAAGCATTAATTACATAAAGGGGGATGGGGGAGGAGTCAGACCTGCACCTCTAACAGATAAATCACTATGATGGACCGAAATGTTATACACGCACCGAAAAGGTTCTAGCAGAATTTCATATGCTTATTCTAGGTAACAGAGACATGGCAGGGGGTATCACAATCCCCAACCTGCAACTATACTACAAAGCTACTGTGATAAAAACAGCATGGTACTGGCAAAGAAACAGGCTTGAGGACCAGTGGAACAGATTAGAAGATGCAGAAACAACGTCAGACACACTCAGCCATCTCATCTTCAACAAAGGAGCCAAACACCCTCACTGGAGGAAAGACAGCCTCTTTAATAAATGGTGCTGGAAAAATTGGGCTTCAACTTGCCAAAGATTAAAACTAGACCTATATCTCTCACCATGCACTAAACTAAAATCAAAATGGATTAAAGATCTAAATATTAAAATAGAAACTCTGAACCAGCTGGAACAGAGGTTAGGTAGAACCCTTGAAGACATCGGTGTAGGAAAAGATTTTATGAACAAAACCTCAGTTGCCCGTGAACTAGCACAAACAATCAACAAATGGGATCTCTTCTTATTAAAAAGCTTCTGCACAGCAAGAGAAACCACCAGCAGTGTGAAGAGACAGCCCACAATGTGGGAAAAAATCTTCACCTGCTCTTCCTCAGACAAAGGTCTACTATCTCGAATCTATAAAGAACTTCAAAAGATCAGACCTCCCAAATTTAAAGACCCAATCCAAAAATGGGCATCTGAAATGAACAGACATTTCTCACACAAAGAAGTAGAAATAGCAAATAAATACATGAAAAAATGTTCAACGTCACTGGTCATTCGAGAGATGCAAATGAAAACAACGCTGAGATTCCACTTCACTCCAGAAAGAATGGCTGCTATCATGAAATCAACCAATAACAAATGCTGGTGGGGCTGTGGGGAAAGAGGAACCCTGCTCCACTGCTGGTGGGAGTGTAGACTGGTGCAAGCACTGTGGAAATCAGTATGGAGACACCTCAAAGAACTAGGACTGGAAATCCCATTTGACCCAGCTATTCCACTGCTGGGGATCTTCCCCAAAGAATTAAAAGAATCATACCACAGTGATATATGTGCACCCATGTTCATAGCAGTGCAGTTTGTAATAGCTAAAACTTGGAAACAGCCCAAATGCCCATCAACTGGAGACTGGATAAAGAAAATGTGGTGTTTTTTTTATAAAATGGAGTACTACTCAGCCATAAAAAATGAGAAATTAGAGACATTTATAGCTAAGTGGATGCACATTGAGGCAATACTCTTAAGTGAAATAAATAGGACACAGATGTGTAAATACCGAATAGTTTCTCTGGTGTGAGAAACTGAAAGTGTAAATAAGGACTAAATGTATAATAGGTCATGTGAAATAGGAAGAAAAGGGGCAAAGGGGAAGGAAGTGGGAGGGCTAAGGAAAAGGACAGACGGGAATGGGATTAATATGAGAAAATGGAAAAATAGGAATAAAATTTTTGTAAATAGGGAGGGCTGGAGGGGTTGAAGGGAGGGCTGGGCAAGGGTGAAAAACAAGAACCAAGAGAGACTATGTAAAGGTGCAAATTTCCAATGATGAATGTCATTATATTGTATACCTAAAATGTACCAATTATTAGAATGAATAATCGATAATGTAAAATAGGAAGAAAAGGTCCAAAGGGGTAGGGGTAGTGGGAGGGGCAGGGGAAAGGAAAGAAGGGAAAGGAAAAAACGATGAGAAATGGAAAAAATGGAAATAAAGTCTTTGTAAATAGGGAAGGGTGGAGGGCGTGAAGGGAGGGCTACGAATGGGGAAAAAATAAGAACCAAGATGCATTATATAAAGGTACAATTCCCAAGGAGAAATGTAATTGTGTTGTATACCTACAATGTACCAATAAAAGAATTTAATACAAAAAAAAAAAGAATTTAATATGCTTTACAAACATTGTAATTGTGAAAAATTGCAAATACAAACATAAGGAGCAACAAGGGCCCAATTAGCCCCCTTATACCCATCCCTCCAGTTCAACAATGAGCAGGAGTTGCTTCATCCACTTTTGTCCCTTTGCTGTAAGACTTTTAAAGCAAATACCAGCATTGTGTCATTCCCCTTCTCCATCAGAATACACTTCCAAAGTACATTGGCATTTTCTTACATGACCACAACTACAAGCTTTAAAAAAATTTTCCCCCTATGAGCTTCATAAAATGAAGGCCTCTATAAGTGTTTGGAGGCCAGCCCAGAAGCGAGGGGGTGGGTGCAGGGAGGGGCAAGGCCCAGGGCAGAGGGAGGACACAGAATTCCAGGCAGTGGACATGGCAGCCTGAGCGAGAGCTGTGATCTGCAAGCCCCTTGAAGGTTTGTTTTATCCCTTCTGAGACTGTACATCGGGGGTCACTGGCCCGGGAGGATGAAGGTGGTGGCTAACACCATGCAAGGGTGCATTAACATAGAAGTGGGAAAAAAATCAAGCAACTCTTCAAGTGCCAAACCGACTCCCTTTCCCACAAGAAAACGAGCTACAGACTGGGACGTGAGGCAGTGTGCGCCCAGATCCCCCCTTAGTGTATCTCCCAGAGACGCACTGGGTGGGCAGCAGTGGAAGGTACAGGGGCTTCCCTACCGGACTCTGAGTCTCCAGTCCGCCGGCCTGGCACCCAAAGATGCCCTGGATAGGGGACAAACTCCAAGTCACAAAACAACTAGAGCACAGAGTGCTGAGGTCGCAGCAAGTACGACCCACCAACTGGCAAACATTTACCTTTTGGGCACAAGATATTTCCCTTGATGTAAAACACAAATTTTAAAGCAAACTGGAGCATCTCGAGTTATTCCACCCCTCCATCAAATGCACCTCCAGAGAATGCTGGCATTTTCTTACAAGACCAAAATTACACACTTTAAAATTGTTTTCCCTGTGTGCTTCATAAAATGAGGGCCTCTATGTGTTTGGAGACCAGCCCAGGGTGGATGGGGCCCACAAGGTTGCACATTCTTCCTGCTAGTGAAGGAAGGCCCTTTAAAACCTGGGACATAAAGAGGGTGCGTGCAGCAGCTTTTACAACTTTCTGCCCCAGTTGCTTAGTGTGGCTGCAAGATGCCTGGAGGGGACAGCAGAACTGTCTTCTTCCCCAGTGGGGTCACTCCTGCAAGTCCGGGCCTCTCCTCTGAAATCAGAGCCAGTCTCCCTGCCTCCTTTCATGGTACATTTTCTCAACAGCCCATTTCATCAGGGTCAGTTTGATATTTTACCCTAAGTGTTTAACACTCTGTCCCTCATCTAGCTAGGATGGTTCTTTCTCTCTTTTTATTTTTTTCAGTACTAAGGATTGAATCCAGAGACCCTTTTGCTATAATTTTTATCAGTACATGTTTGCAGTACTGACTGATTACATTCATCATGGGGAGTCTGTACACGTACATAACACAGCTTAATTCTTTTTTAACATTCCCTTCCATTTCCAAAAGATCTATCATCCTGTTTCTTATTATATATTTTGTATTTTGCTTTTTAAATTATTTATACTGGGTTTACAAGTTTCTCATATAAGAGAAGTCATATGATATTTAAGCTTGGCCTAATTTATTTCACTTAATATTATTGTCTCAAAGTGCAATCATTTTCCTACAAATAACTCAAATTTATCCTTCTTTATACCAAGGCCTTTTGCTATTTTTTAATTTGGGGACCAGGTCTTGCTAAGTCACCTGAGCTGGGATCTAATGTGCAACACCCCTTGCCTCAGCCTCTGAGAATGCGGGTATTATAAGCATGGGCCATGGCACCCAGCTAAATTGTTCTTTAGTGTAGGACAATAGAGAGCGCACTGGGCCGAGGGCCAGCAGCTTTGGGTTCTACTTTTAGACCCACCATTAGACACAGAAAGAAGCCACAAGTTCTGTGGGCCTCAGTTTCTCATCTATACAAAAAGACATGCCACCCAACAAGTGCAGAAAGCTACTCTCCTCCTCCTGCCTCCACAACAGACATCACTAAATGATTATGCACTTTCTGTCCACAGATCAAGGTCAAAGCCTCATGACCCAGCCACAACTAATCAGTCTGTACCCAGGATAAGCCCTGTTTGTCACTCCCTGGATGAGATGGTCTCTAAGGGCCACACAACATGGCAGGAACAGAATGAGAATCAAGAAGGAGCACAAGGAGTTCTGCCCCAGTGATCTGGACTCTGGCGTGGGCTAGCTTTGTTAGTAACAGCAGACAGAGGCTTTCTCCAAATGAAGGCCCTGACCAGGCTGTTCACTCTCAAGCTCAGTCTCCATTTTCCTAAGTCCTAGGCTCCTCCAGACCCAGGACTGAGAGGGCCCATGGTGGGTCCCGTGGAACCAGCCTGCAAGAAGGGATAGAGGACTGGAGTGGAGGAGAAACATACTCAACCACCGAGGTGGGGCATAAGATTACGCCTGACTCCAGCCTGAGATCCAGGCACAGGTACAAGGAATCCCTGGGTTCTGCAGACCATGTGGCCTCCTATAGAAAATTCAAGGGAGGGCTGGGGAGTTAGCTCAGTGGTTCCGCCCCTACCTCGAAAGTGCAAGGTCCCGAGTCCGATCCCTGGTACTGAAGAAAAAAAAGAAAATTCAAGGGAGACCACAGCAGGAATAGGATCAGTCACACCCTGTAAACCCAACCCACACGCCAGTTTTTTGTTTTGTTTTTATTTTTGCTTTTGCAGTGCTGAGAATCAAACTCAGGGCCTTGCACATGCTGGACAAGCACTCTACCTCTGAGTTGTACGCCTGCCCTCAAGTGCCAGCTTTTAAAATGTTTTATCTCCACTTGGGGCACATGGCATCATATACCCGCACCTCTTTGACCACAGTGGTACAGGCCCCAGAAATCCATCAGCTCTGGGTTTCGACCTCTGTCCTAGTCACTGAGGAGCCACCACAGCCCCGATCCTGTGCATCAGAACCCTCCCCCAGGAGAGGGCCCTCAGGCCCTGATACCTGGAGTCCACCCTCCTACAGCCCCAGGGAGGCCATGGTGGTTCCTCCCTTCCGGCAGCCTCCTCTTCCAGGCAGATGGAGGGTCCTGAGCTCTGGGCACCCCTTATCAGCACCTTCCAGCCCAGGGCCTCTGCAGACTTGGAGCTGGGGAAGCTGCTCCTCATTGGGGTCGGGGAGTCACTCCTCAAGTCTTGGCCCTGCCAGGCCCAGAACAGCTCAGCCCCAGGCTGGCTGGGCTCCAGTGGGGGATCTGGCCGGACGCAGGGGCCCAGAAGGGCAGAAGGGCCAGGCACCACTGGCTTTGTTTCTGGCCAACAGTGCAGCTTTGATCCAGCCCTCTCCCTAGCACACAGGAAGGGGGCCTCCTCCCTCATTCTGCGGGGCACTGGAGTGTGGAGGAGGCAGGAGGCAAGGACAGGGCGGGGTGGGGGGTGCGCAAGAAGGGAGGCGCCTGGGGCACTCTGCCCCTCAGAGTTAACTTATTAACACGGCCCACCTTTCCGGCTGAGGATATTCCACCAAGCTATCAGTTTACTTTGCAAAAACCAGTTCTCTCCCTTTAAGAATGGTGTGGGGCTTGGTGAATGGCCGGCGGGAAACCAGACACCCCTGAGAACAGCTCCCTTCTTGGGGAAATGAAGCTCTGAAAAAAGAAAAAGACACAAGCGCTGCTGCAGGTTATAAACCATTTTACTGTCGGATGCAAGCTGGGACAGGGAGCCTGGTCTCCCGTGGAGAGGACTTAGCACCGTAACGTGATAGCATCAAAAGAGATGAGGCCTGTTCTCACTGTGAGACAGAAACAAATTCATCTGCCCTAAACTTTTCCAGGGATGGCGATGCTGTGAAATCTGCAGAAAGGCAGAGTCCCCAATTCTGCGCCCTGCACGAGGAGCCAGCCTTCGGGGAGCCACACCTGGGGACCACAACACACTGCGCCTCCTGGAAGAAGTCTGAGGGTTTGACACCTGGGGACCAAGGGGATGAGTGCATCCAAGACGAGTGAAGAGAGTGAACGGAGCCATCAGAATTAAAGCCAGGAGGATCCTCCAGTTCTTCTCAAGAGCTGAGCTGAGATTACGGCTCTGACCACTGCACTGTGAACTACGCAAGGGCACATGGAGGAAGGGTGGCCTATCTCCCCATCACATACCCTCCCCAGGAGCCCCACACTTGAGGCTATACCACGGGACAATGTAGCTGATAAACTGGCCGCAGAGGGGTACTAATAAGCCAAATCACTTCTCTCCCTCCCTGGTCACAGACAGCCCAGGGGGGACCCAGCCCCAAGGGTGCACCCTTGGTCACCAAAGAAGCCCAAGGAGGGCCGGGGATTTAGCTCAGTGGTTTCGCCGCCTGCTGTGCAAGCACAAGGACCCGGGTTCGATCTCTGGTACCAAAAAAAAAAAAAAAAAGAAAACAAAGAAGCCCAAGGAAGGACACACGGCTGCATCTGGTGATACTCTAAAGCCTGTTCCTCAAATCCACAGTGAGGGCATGGCTCCTAGATCACCAGCCGCCCAGCATCAAAGGACAATACAATTTCTATCCTCTAAAGAGGACGGACTCTTTCCTTTCCTGCTTTCTTTCAAAGCAGCTTCTCTCCCTGTGAGGCGATGCAATGTGACCTCTCAGATAAAAAAAAAAAGCGTTTCTAATGAGCCAAGCCAAGTGGGTACCACCGACCTCCCTTTCTGAGACAGTGCAGACCCTCCAGGAGCACAGCACCACCTCCAGCTGGTTGTGTTCTGAGGCTCAGGCACACAGGTCTACAGGACCCCAGGGCATCAGAAGTCCGTGTGAAAACTGCCCATTTGCCAGGTCTCACCTACTAAAAATCTACCAATGAATACCAGACAAGCAGGTCAGGGCCTCAGTGGGCCTTTCCATGTCCTCCATATCCAGAGTTCTCCTGCCCCACAAGCAACTTTAACCAAAAAACACCCCTGAACTCCCCACCACTCCTGCCCAATCAAGCTACAGCCCATGCCACCTCTGCTGTCACAGACTATCAACAGTCTAGACCCCTAACCTCTAGGAGCTTGGCGCCAACCATGGCATCTTTCTCTGGGAAGGCAGCCAGAACCCACTATATTGACCGGGCGGGGCATCCCCAAAGTCAAGTGCAGCAGCGGCAGTGACTGCTAATGTATACTAAGTGCCAGGCTTCATCCTAAGTATTTTAAATATACAGACTGAGCTGGGCATGGAAGTGCACACCTGTGATCCCACCACTCTGAGAGGCTGAGGCAGGAGGATTACAAATTCAAGCCCAGCCTGGGCAACTTAGCAAGACCCTCTCTCAAAATAAAAAACGGCCGGGAATGCAGTTCAGTGTGAAGGCCCTGGATTCAATCTCCAGTACCATAAAGAAAAGAAAAGAAAAAAAAAAAAATATATATATATATATACACACACACACACACACACACACATATTGTATATAAAATACACACACTGACTTTTTTGGTGCTGGAGATCAAACTTAGGACCTTGCACTTGTGAGTCAGGCGGCGGCAACACTGAGCTAAATCCTGGGCCCTACACTGACTTTTTTATCCTCCACCCAATCTTGTTACAATTCCCCTTTTATAAGTCAGGAAACTGAGGCACAAAGATGCAGAGTGACTAGCCCACAGTGATACATCCAAAATGCATACCCTCTCATGCAAAGATCTGCTGGAGTAAGAAAGTGAATCACAGGGCTCTGGGCACACACTGTTCATGCAAACACAACTGAACCCCTCTGTGGAACTGCAGTGGTGTTGACTCTGGAGCAGGTGATGGCGTTACGCCACTGGACTGCTAGGGATTGCCACAAAGCAGGCCGGGCACACAGCAGGCACAGCAAGTGGAGACAGGACCTTCTGAGAAGCAGTCAGGAGTTGAATGATGGGGCTGGGGGCACCCAGAGCTCTGCAAAGGCTGAGCCCAGGAGGGGCACAAGGGGACCTGAGACCTGACACGGCAGAACCAGGAGCAGCACACTCGCTGGGAGAAACCCCCAAGGCCGGTAAACCCAGGGCGTCTCAGCCTCTTGAGGACACAGGGCAAGCAGGCTGCCATGTCAGTGAGCACCTGGAGGCCAGGCATGTGTGTCCCCAGCTTTCATACCTCCACGAGCTCCTGGATGGGCTGCTGAGATACCGACCAGGTTGGGGAGGCCAGCGTCCAACCCACACAACCTAGCAAGTGGCTCAGATAAGGATTACGCTCTGCAGCATCTTCTTCCAAAGGCCTGGCCCAGCCTAGGCCACCTCTGCAGCACCCATGGTAGGAACCAGACAAAACCACTCCCAGGAAGGCGCTGACAGCGGCAGCCTGATCCAGTTCTTTACACCTTCCCCAAACCTCCAGGCAGATGCGAGGTGAGGAAACTTCTGATGTCTCATGCCTGCCCTGGAAAGCGACCCACAAAGCAGACCCACACTGGTCCTCCCAGGTCACCTGTCCACAAGGAGTCAACAGCAAGCCGTGGCCGCCCTGGTGACTTTGCACGGTACAGGGCTTTGTGCAGCCTCTGGAGGACTCCTGTCTGATGTCTGACAGGGAAACAAAGCAAGGCAGGAAAGCTGCAACCTGAGGCCCGGACTCAGCTGCCGACTGCCTTCACTGCCTTCACGTGGCTGGCAGGACACAGGAAAATCACTTAGGGCTGCAGTACTAGTTTCCCGTGTGCTAAATGAGGAGTGGGCTGGTTCAGTGAGGATCAGTGGTTCTCAGCCGATGAGAATGCACAGCAGAGTCAATTAGAGAGAACCATCAAAATGGCTCCTCCGAAACACTTAGGCTGCCCAGCCCACCCAGGCCCGCTAGCCCGCCTCTCGCTGCATGGGGGGGGTCCAGGCAGCTGTGCCAGTGGCTGGGGTGAGAGCCACTCCACTTGTCCACACAGCTCTTTCTGCCTTGAACACACAGCCACATACCACCAGAACTTGTGAAACAACCCCATGAGCACCACTGGAGTCTCAGAAATGTGGCGCAACATTAACAAGTCCGGGGGATATCCCAACTGTTCTTGGCTAGCAAGTGGGAGAGAACTAGGGTATGAAATGAGCCCTCATCAATGTTCAGCTAGACTGCTGTCATCTGTCACCTGTCACACCTACTTCTGCTATTTCTCTGCTAATAACTTTTTGCCATGCTACAGGTCGAACTCAGGTCTTCACACTTGCTAGGTAAGCACTCTACCACTGGAGCTACGCCCCGGTCCCAGCTGGCCATCAACTCAACAGTGTGGCCTTGGCCAAACCCCTATACATGTGTAAAGTAGGCACCAGGCCTGCAGTGCTAGGCTACCTTGGTCCAGCTCCCCAGTGCCCTGACATTTATACTGCCTGCCCTGGAAACATCTAGGCCAAGGTGCCCACCTCACAGTGGCTCCCACCCTGGCTGCAAGCCACACTTTTCCTGGGTGACACCCACCTTGAAGATGGGAGGAGCTGGGTCTGCTGTTCCAGGCTTTCCTCAGACTCAGTAAGAGCTCAAAGTAACGTAAACAAGATATACACACGGCACACTATCTGCCAGGTGTGAAACACAGAAAATGACTAAAAAAGCAGTGAAACACGCAAAACACATGGTGTTCCCACTAAATAAAGATGGAGATTGTTCTAACGTGAGTGTGACTCAGAAGCACACGGGGGAGGGGGCTGTCAGCTCCTCCCCACTGAAAAAGACCTCCCAGTATTAATAGCTCTCAGCTGTCCCATGAAAGCCAAAAGCCACAGATTCCTGTCCCAGGGAAGGGCCAAGGCTTGGCAGGACACTGAACGATGAGCCACTTCAACATGCTGAGGTAGCAGGATAGTGAGTGTCGGTCTTCTCTCCTTCCACATACAGTTTTAGTCACAGGCCGATCATGTAGGTGATAAAAATAGAAGGCAGCAAATAAAGCATCCAGGTTCCTAGTTCTGCTCAGCTCAAGGCAGGCTATGGGTCTGGGTGCTGGACCAGCACCAGGTCCAAGTACAGCCAAGGTACAGAGGACATACCAGTCCTCCCCCTGGACCAAATTAGTTCATTTAAGGCCTGGCAGGGCCTCAAAGTCACCACGAGCTAAAGGCCCAGCAGAGTAGGAAGGCAGAGACAGTGAGAGGGAAAACATGGCCCATCCACCAGGGTTGAAAGGGAGCAGAAGGGCCTCATGCCTTCCTGACCTTGGCTCCAACCCTCCTCCTGGCCCTCTGGGACTCTGTCAGGGAAAGTCACCAACTAACTTCTCCTCTAGATGTGATTCCAAGTTCAAAGCCAAAGCCACTGACCCAGACCCAAAAGGCTTCAAGCGGAAAGGGATGCTTTCAGGGCTGACAGGCTAATCCTGGTTTGATTTAAACATGAACTTCTAAAAAGTCTCCCTACCCTAGGATGATCCATCATCTACATGAAGATCCTGGCCACTGGCACTTGAGATTAACTGCTTCAAGGAGGAAAAATCCCTATGCTGACTCCACTTGAAAAGAAAGGAAAAAGGAAAGCAAAGCTGGCTGGTTCTCCCCCACCAGCCCCACTTCCTTAGCCCCCTAAGTGGGCAGAGGTCTTCGTACCTGCAGCTGGGGCCAGGGCTTCAAGCCAGCAATGATTAACACTGCACACAGTATTATTAGGTACTTGTTTCACTCCCTCAAACAAGATTTGAGCAGTGTCTGGCACACAGCCATATGCTCCACAAAAACCTACTATAGGGCTGGGGATTTAGCTCAGTGGTTCCGGCACCTGCCTTACAAGCGCAGTCCCGAGTTCAATCCCCGGTACCAAAAAAAACCCCAAAACCTACTACCCTCGTAATGTATGCTTCTGGCATCTCCATCTCGTTATCAGACTAAAGATTAGGGACCATCTCACTCAGTGTAACACCCACAGTGGGCCACATGCTCCGCGCTGCACAAGAGGAAAACAAGCTGGGTTCGCAGGGATATTTCTACTCATCAAAGCCTCTGACCAGGGCTGTAACGCTGAGTGCTAAGGTCTGTATGTTTCCCCCATGGTCCCCTGTGAAAACGTCACCCTGAAGGCAACAGTGTGGAAAGGTGAGATGGAGATCATGAGAGCTGGGCACAGTGGCTGGGCAACTTATCCAGACCCTGTCTCAAACAATAATGATAATTTTTTACTGGACATGGTGGTGCACGCCTGTAATCCCAGCACTCAGGAGGCTGAGGCAGGAGGATCACCACAAGTTTGAGGCCAGCCTAGGCTACATGGTCAGTTCAAGGCCAACTTGAGCTACATAGCAAGACTCTGCCTCTACACAGACAGACAGACAGACAGACTGTTTTAAAAAGGCCTAGGGATGTAGCTCAGAGCTCCTTGGGTTCAATTCCCAGGACCAAAATGGGGCAGAAGGCGGGGCAGTTCTGCTCTCTTGAATACGTTAATGTTCTCAGCACAGGAGTGCGCCAGTTATCTTGGGATTGGGCTCCCTCCTCCCTCCCTTCCTCCTCCCCCCTATGTGAGGCCCTCTGCCACATTAAACACAAAAACAAGGTCCCCACCAGATGTGGCCCACTGGTCTTGGACTCCCTAATCTCCAGAGCCATGAGGTTCCAAACAAGCTTCAATTGTTCCTAAATTACCCATTCTGCAGCACTCTGGTGCAGCAGTGCTGAATGGACTAAGACACAGGTACCCAGGGTGCTCACCCATCCGGCCTCTCGGCTTTCTAACTGGCTGCTCCAAATCACCACTGTTGGGACACCAGAAGGCCAAGCCCACAGCCAACCTGCACCTAAGTCTCCTTCCTGGTATCATGCAGGAAGCCAGCCACTGGTATCATCAATGACAGGGTACCCAGAGCCTAAATAAGTATTAAAAAGTTCAAATCAATAGGTTTCCAAAGCCCAGAGAGCAGGGTAGAAACACCTGGCTTCCTTTGCCTGGGTCCCATCACCATCAAAACTAAAGCTGGGAGAACAGGGTTTCCTGAAATAAAGGAGGAGGTCAGTCCTTGGACTCAGACACTTGCTGTTTTAGATTCAAGGCTTTGTCAAGGTTACCAGCCTCCCTAATTTCTCTGAGCTGCCATCTCCTCCTCTCTGAGGCATTAATAAAAGCTATCTTGTAAAGGTGAAGATGGAAGAAAAGGATACAAAGACTTGAGCAGCAGCCCCCTAAGGCCTACCACTACCTTCACAATGGCGGCCCCAGCCTGGAATGTTCTGGAAGCTCCCAGAGCTGGGCCATTCCACCAGGCACCTGTGTTCCAGGCCTCATGTGAGACCCTGGGAACACAACTCGGTCAGTTCTTTCAATCACCTACCATCCTCACAATACAAACCTTCTTGCTGAAAAAAAAAGCCCTAACTGGGTTCTTTCCTTTTCTTTCTGAACTGTGGCAAAATGTACGTAACGCAAAACTTAACATTTAGCCTTTCTGGGTTCAGCTCAGGGCGTTTCACACACGCACACTGCCACGCGGCCCTCCCCAGCCGCCATCTCCAGAACACTTCGGCTCACACCGATGAACCTGTACCCCACAAACTGGAACTGCCTGAGTTCCTCGCTTCTTAAAAATCGGGATGATTTCTAAAACTACGCAGCTTCTGGAAAGAACCAAAGTTACATATTCCTGAGCATTCTTTTTTTTTTCCCCCAGCCTCCTCTGGAATTTACCCCTTCCCACTCTCTGAACTCTCCAACCAAATCTGAATAGCCCTTGGATTAAGAGGTCACACCATGACTTCCTCTCCTAACTCCTCCTAGCTGCTCCTAACCCTCTGGGGCCTCCCAGGGTGCCAACCACCACGGGGGCCACAGCGACGGCTGATTTAGGGGATCCTATTCCTGACAACTGGCCATGTCCAGGAGACGGACCTAGGTGTTCAAACAGGCCCAGGAACTCACATGACCTGTAAATTCTAGTGGAAAAAAAAAAAAAAGAATAAAAGTACCTCAGGGCTGGGGATTTAGCTCGGTGGCACAGCGCCTGCCTGGCAAGTGCAAGGTCCTGAGTTTGATTCCTGGTACCAGAAAAAGAAATGAATAACTCTAGTGTCAGAATACCTCTTTCTACCACGTGCCCCACAAATCCCAATCCAGTAAATCTGGAGGAGGGGGTGGATGAGGTCCTGACTTCAAACTCCTAGCGCAAGGCAAACCCTGAATTAGTCAGAATAAGAAAGAAAGAGGGACAGCTCCACTGGTCACACTCCACTCACTTTCTGTTAAGAACATTGCTTGAAGGAGAGATCAAACAAAAGGCTTGTCAAAATGGCTTTGCCTTTAGAAACCGCTGCACCCCACCTTTTGAACCTGGGGACTGATAAAGATCCAGAGTTTCAATACAAGGAGCCATAAAGAGCAGCCAGCTCCAGCCCAGCACAGACCCCTGCGCTGGGGACTTCTCAGGTAGGCCTTGCAGTCAGGGCCAGGGAGGGTGGCGGCTGGCCATGAAGCTGCTCCTAGAAAAGCATCAGCTCAGCAGACGCAGGCAGAGTCAGTGAGTGCAAGCAGGCACCAGAGTTCCTGCCCCTGGGACTCGGAGAGCAAGTGGGAGCTGAGAGGTGTGAGGACAGCGATAATGAGAACCATTAGCTCACAGGCAGAGGGCGGGTGGAGGTTGTCACGAAACCAGCTCTGAGGCACCACTCTCGCCAGGCACCAGCTCTGCAGGCAGCGGGGGGCCAAGCTAAGTGTCTCTCCTCTGTCCTCTGGTCTCTTGTCTCTCTTCGAATTACCAAAACCCAGGGAGCTGAATCCGGCTGTCACCTCCACTGGAGGAAAGAGCTTGGAGGAGAGGCGCTGGTCACACCCGTCTCCCAGCCTGCCTGTGCCCTGGCAGTCCTGGGGATTCTCACTTGCAGAGAAAATAAGGAGCCTTGCAGAGGCCAAGCAGGGAGGGCACGGCAGAGCCACGACTGATGGGCAGGACACTTCCTGAGGCCCCCTTGGGGTGCAGGACCCAAAGGCCAAATGAGGCAGAGGCAGCTAGACCAAAGTTTGAATCCCTAAGGAAGAAGCAAGGAAAAGATAGGACAGGAAATGAGAGTCAGATCCAAGCCACTCTACTTTCCCAGGTGGCCCACACTTCAGCCCCATCCGGTCCCCTCATGGAGAACCACATTTATATCAAGTGCCCTGGAAGGTCATCCGGATGGCCCAGGGTCACAGAAACCACTGACTCGTCTTTCCTTTGCCATCTCAAGCTTGGGTACCCACATCTCAGCCCATGAAAACTGCAATTTTGCAAGCTGTCTATAAAGTTCAAATGGGGCCGGGGATGTAGCTCAGTGGTGCCGCTGCCTGCCTTGCAAGTACAAGGTCCCAAGTTCAATCCCCAGTACCAAAAAAAAAAAAAAAACAAAACACAAAAATATAAAATTCAATGCCACAGAGGCCAGGGATATAGCTCAGCAGCACCTTGCCTGCCTGGCAAGCCCAAGGTCCTGAGTTCAATCCCTGGTACCAGAAAAAAAAATTCAAATGCCACAAATCCTTACCCCCAAAACAGGAGGCTACAAGATCAATTTAGCACCCCCCCAAAAAAATCCCTAAACTGCTTGTTTCCACAATCATGTAGCCACAATTCCACACTTTACAAGATATAGTTACACCAGCTACAAGAGCAGGAGATGAACCTGTCTGGTCAACTAAGGGATTTTGTTTTTGTTTTGTCTTTTAGTTTTAAGAACATTAAACCTAAACAGCTAGAAAGCTCAGGGGAGGCGAGCTGGCAAGACAAAGTTGAAAACAATCAATTTAATTTCCACCCCCCAGAGACTGAGCCTCTGGTACCTGACATATGGCATTTCCATCAACAAAGCCAACAGCACAAGAAAAGCCTGAAAAGCCTGCAGGTTGGTGTGAAAACAGCAGGGCCCTAAAAGGGGAATTCAAAACCTTGCGGGGCAGGGTGGGGGGGGGGCTGCATCTCCTAAGCACTCAGGGCCTGAATTCCCTGTGTCAGGAACAGGGTGAATAAGTCAGGCCTGGGTCCTCCAATTATTCAACAGTGTAGAAGGGGCAATAGGTCAGGCCCTTTGGAGGGTCACTGCAGCCTAGAGCTAGGATCCCTGCCCAGGGCAATACAGTCTTCCCTGAATGAGATGACTCTGAATTATTTACTCCACCCAAGTAGCAGCTTACACACTTATGCATCAAGTTATTAACACACTGAAGCCAGATGTGTCTCCATGCTGGTGTGGTGAGAGACAAACAGAAAACGATCCAGTGCCTGTTCTACAAGAGTCTTGTTATGTGGCTCTCCCTTGAGAGATGGTGTGTGAGACGCTCACAGCACACCGTAAGCTCAAAACGAAAACATCACACAGAAAAATGTGCAGGGCAAGAGACACACACACACGTGTGCACACATACTCCACTAATCCTAATGTATCAGAGCAGGCTGCCCTTGGAAGGGCCCTTTGATAGTAGGCTCAGGACTAAATGAACCAAAGCACGGCCTGGAGGTGGGCCTGCCCTCCACCCCTCTGCCAGACAACTGGGCATTCTTGCCTCCCAACCAGCATTGCTACAGCATGGTACCAGTACAAGGCTCTCATTTAGCCCGCCTGCCACCTCCCAGGTGGGCACTGTCAACATCCCCATGGTCAGATAAAAAGGACTCTCAGAGGCAAGCAATGGCCAGGCCGCAAACCCAAGGGGTGAACCTGAAGGAACCCACAGCTTGACCTTGGACAGGAGGTTTGCAGCTCCCCACAAAGTCAGCCTGGGACACAAGACCTTACTGACTCCAGAAACTTATTATTTCATTTGAGCCTCCCCAAAACCCATAAGGTAATTATTACTCACATTTTACAGTCAAGGCTAAATGATACGCCCTAAGTCCCACTGCTAGGAATAGTGACACATGAGTTTCTAGACCCATGGCCAAGTTAAAGGACCCAAGCTGACACTGTAGTCCAGCTCCCCCACGGCTGCTATCCCACCTACCACCTTGTCCTCTGTCCCCTGGCTTCACCTTCCAGACCATCCACTGAGAAAGCAAACCCACTGATGACCTCATCAGCAAGGCCAAAGGCAGCCAGTGGCAGGCCGGGAGACTGGGAGACTTCTCTCTGAAGGGACCCTGCACCTGTGTCTGCCCCCAGAGAGCGCCTCAATTTTTAGGCCACCAACCCTCGACCCTTAACCTGCTGAAAACCCAACCCCAAACCAACAGACCTCTTGCAGTGCACACTTGCACTTGGCAGCCCCATCCCTTTACATTCCCTCAAACTATCACCAACAAACTCGGAATCGGGAGATCCAGGGTGCAGACCTCCTTGCAGGTCTCGCTGAACCCACCAATTAAGACAAGAGCACTTCCTTGGTACCTCGCTCTTCCTCCCATTACTGCAAAAATAAGACTGAAATGATCTCAGAAAGGACCAAGAACCCTGAATGCCACAGCAAAGCAGCAGAAATTCTCTGCCTTTCCAAAAGGAACAGTTGAGTAACAAAAACTGTTATTAGCCCTGGACGTGTGCCATGCAACCCGCCAGCTTTACGGAGCAGCCAAGCTTGCCTGGGCAAGTTCTTCGATGCCTCTGACAAACCAGTTATAACATCAAACGTGCTGCCCTTGGCACTGACACCCGAACTCAAGGCAAAAGAGAGAAGATTTTTCCCCCCAGTTTGAAACCCTGAGCAATCCATTTCCCTCCTTTTTGTCACAAAGGGAACCGGTACCTCTTACTACTTTCTACTTCTGGCGTTGAGGGTCAGCTGGGGAAAACGTTTCTATCAGTCATTCGCGTTCTCAAAGGTGACTGCTCACAAGCAGGGCTCTCGCTGGGAGCTGAACAAGCTCAGCTCGCTCCTGGCTTTGCAGGGCAGAGCACGTGTGGTTGGAGCCATGATTCTGCTGGAACACAACAAACTCAAGCCCTCTCTCACCCTGTGATCGGGGTCACCACAATTCCCATCCCATCACCAGTGGCCTTGTCACTTCTACGCATCATACCTCTGGTGACAAACAACTTTTTTTTCACACAACTCTTTTTAAACGAACAGCTGTGAATTAAGAGAAAACTTGAGCACACAGTGCAGTCAGGGTCTACACAGTAAGAGACTGTATCAGAAACACTGTTGGGGGGAGTGGGAGGAAATGCAATTCAGAGGAAAGACAGGAGCCTAGAAAAAGGTCCAGAGATGTAAACTAAGGAGGCAAGCAAGCCTCTGGGCTGAAGCCCAGGGACTGAGTTCTAAGCCTCTGAGCCCACTGCTGTGCAGAACAGAGCAGAGCAGGAGTGGCCATTGGGGCCCGGGGGGGCATCCTGAGCACCCGGGGCAAAACGCAAGACGCCCTCACCCAGAGCTCTCTCCTTTCCAGAAGCCAAGGGAGAGTGTGGCGGCTCCAGGACAGAAGGAAAACCCCTGGCAACTCAAGGTACCAACTCAAGGCCAGGGGAGGAGACAACAGGGACCAGACAGTGTGTGAATGCATGGACACACGTGCACACAAGTGCATCTACACACACGTACACACGCACACACAGGCACTCTCTTCCCAGCCCTCTGCCTTTGAGTCTCCACTGCCCTGGCAGAACTCCAACTCTGCTAATTACATCAGACCCACCTTTCGCCCTCCCCACCCACTGCAATTAGCCCTGATTCTCAGCTTCCTGCCGCTCTGGGGAGAGGGGGTGAAGGAGGCCAGCTGCTCCCTCCCCCAACCCCGGAAGCGCTGGTTTCAGAGCCCTCTGAGGCAACCCAGCCCCTTCCTCTGGGGCTACTGGCTGGCCCGGAGGCTGGTTACCAGGGGGAGCAGTACCCCCTATCCCGGCCCCCCCACATGGGTGCAGGACCTCCAACCTTCACAGGACAGTTGAGCCCACCAAGGCCGAGTCAGTGCCCTACAGAGTCTGAGCTTGGATTTTAAGGAAGACGTTTCTCCAAGCAGCCAATGACCAAGAAAATATGCACCTAGCTCTCTGGGGTGTTTCTTTATCTTAGTCCATGAGTCTCAGTTTCCTAATCTGCAAAATGGGGCCCAGCAACTTCTTCCTTCCACAGGATATCAAAGCGAGGACAAAAAAGGAGGCAGCTACAAAGCCCCAGTGGGGTGCCTGGCTCCCAGCAGGGGCTCAGTCAAGGCTCAGCCCTCTCACCTTCTCTCAACCTTTTCATTCTGCACAGAAATGAGTCCCCAACTTCCTGGTTGCTATTCAATAAGCCTTGACAGCATTTATTCTGACAACAAAAGGGAAGAAAAAAAGAAAGGAAACCAAGACCAACAGGCAGTCCTCTATCTTGCAGAAACAACTCCTGCCTCCCAAAGAGGTTTGGGAATGTGGCAAGTCACCAGGGATCCTTACTCCAACCCTGGCCAACAGCTGCACCTCTGAGCTCAAAAAAGCATTTAGGGTGGCCCAGCGATTTAGCTCAGTGGTTCCGCTGCCTGCCCCGAAAGCACAAGGACCCGAGTTTGAGCCCCGGTACCAAAAAAAAGCATTTAGGGTCCATCAGGCTAGGAGCACCAAGGTCAGAGGAGACACCTTTCGTCAAATACAGAAAGGGAACTCTAGTGGCCCTAAAGGCTGTCACCCTCCGTAGCACTATCTGGGCCCTCTGTGGCTGACCTGAGCTCCGGACCCCCAGCCCCATCTGGTCCTACCTGAAGCCTGGAGTGATCAGATCTCTGCAGCCTTCCAGTCTCCCCCAAGACCTCACTAGAGGCGGAACATGGGACGGAAAGCAGGTGGCTGCCCAAGGCCCACAGCTGGGAGTCTGCAGGCCGGTGGCCCTGTGTGCTGGCACCCGCTCCTCCTCCTGTCCCACCAGTTCTCTGGCCCCTCCTGACGTGGGAAATCCTGACAGCCAGCACTCTGACCCTGGCAGCGCTGCCACCTCCTTGGCCTCGGGCAGCTCTCCCCTTCCACTCCCCATGCACCCCCAGCTGTGACTCTCAGGTCTGCACCCCGAGAAGTCCTACTCTGCAGACCCCAGACCACCTGCCCAACGCATCTGAATCCAAGCCAGCCTGCTCAGCCTCCTCAACCAAAGCCCCGGCCTCCAGCAGGGAGCAGCAGCAGCACCCGTGGAGCCCCTAACCCCAAGCCCTCTCAGCCTTGCTGTCCACCACAGAAACCTCAGCAGTTGTCCTGATCTCTCCGATGCTCTTGCCTTAGTCCAGGCTGCCACGAGCTGCCCGACTCCCCTCTCTGTCCCACTCCTGGCACATTCTCCAGATGGGTGCCAGAGTTTTCTCTTAAACGTTCACTTCTCAAAATCCTCCTAAGCCAGGCACAAACTCCTAACCCCAGCTACTTGGGGGACTGAGGCAGATGGATCCTAGAGGATCCCAAGTTTGAGAGCAGCCTAGACAGTTTAGCAAGAGTCTGTCTCAAAATAAATATAAATAAAACTTAAAAGAATACAAATTCATCAGGGCTACGAATGTAGCTCAGTAGTATAGTACCTATTCAGTGCACAAAGGGCTTGAGTTCAATCCTAAGAACAACAAAAATCTCCAGAGAGGGCCGGGGATTTAGCTCAGTGGTTCCACCACCTGCCTTGAAAGCGAAAGGTCCCGAGTTTGATCCCCGGTACCAAAAAAAAAAAAAAAAAAAAAATCTTCAGACAGCCCCGCGTCCATCAGGATGAGGTTCAGATTCTCCAGCAAGGCATCCCAAGTAAATCACCTCAGGGCACCCTCACCCTTCACTGGCTCAACCTCCAGGCTGCCTCACATTCCCAAGGCTTTCAGGTACCTGTTCCACAGCAGACACCCCCTCTGCCAGCCTGGCTCAAGACCAGGCCAAGTGTCACCCTTAGGGACAGCGCTCCAGGGTCCTTGGCCCCTTCCCCAGCCTGCATCTGGCAACCACAAGACATCCTGCGCACACATGTGCCTCTTAGCAGTCCATTTACCCGGCCTTTCTCCCACCCCAGAGACAGGAGCAGCTGGGCCGGGAAAAGCCTTCAGAACAGGAGGAGAAACAAAGAACTGGGTGGCCCTCATGCCACACTCAACCTCTGGGCCACCAGAGCCTCCTCATCCCGGATTTTATCACACCCTGCACACACTAGCGAGGGGCCCACTTCCCCACGGTGCTCTTCAACTGTAAATGACCACAGCATTCACACCAAAGCCACGGAAGCAGCTGTCTGTCAGGCCCACAGGCTCCACTGCCCATAGGACGGAGCCCAGTCCTGGTACTGGACCACCTGGCCCAGGCAGCCCCTGCCTGCCCATCACAAGCTGTGATCTCTACCCACCCCTCCACAACCCCTCGGGCACCCCTGCTAGTACAATCCCAAAACGGCATTCCTCTCTTCCCAACGCAAAGGAAGACACCACTCAGACAGACAAACAAATCACCTCAGGCTGGGCTTGCAGCTCACTGGTACACTGGAGCACTTGCCTAGCATGCAGGAGGCCCAGGGTTCACATCTCAGGACTTCACCAGCAGTGGAGACAGAAATCTCCAGTGTTTAACAGCAACAGAGAGCACTGCATCTTAAACACAGCCGTAATGGGCAAAGGACACAATCGGGCAATTCATGCAAAAAAAAAAAAAAAGAAAGGCCTATAAATCCAGCAGTAGGGAGAATCAAGAGCAAAAGTCCTCAAAGTATTCATGCCCTTTGACCCAGGAACTTCCTGCCAGGAACTTACTCTGAGGAACTAAAACAACATTTGCTGAAATACTTTTGTACCAAGTATGTTCGTGGTGGAATTGTTTAGAATTCTGGGGCAAAAATAACTCAGTACTGATGATAATAGTACAGCTACACAATAAAACATCATATAGACACTCCAATTCATGCTGCAGAAGAATATTTAATGGCATAGGAAAGTGCTCACTACACCATAAATGAAAGGAAAAAGCAGGTTACAGTGAGAGATGTGAGAGACCCAGCCTTTGAGAGGCATGTGCAGGAGGGAGGAAAAGCATTGGTGTCAAAATGTTAACCATGGCATCCCTCGCTGGCTGAGACAGTGAGTGAATTTAATTTCCTTCCCCCCCCCACCTCCGGTACCGGGGATCGAACTCGGGTCCTTCCACTTGCAAGGCAGGTGGCAGAACCACTGAGCTAAATCCCCAGCCCTTCATTTCCTTTATATTTCCTAACCTGCAGTAAGAAAAGAGCTTTACAATGAAAAACACTATCTTTAATTTCCTCAGAATGTGAACCTGAACTACAAAATCAAGGAGAGACCACTTCATTAACCTTTAAAGTCCAAAGTGGAGAAGGTAATTTCTCCTCTGCAAATTCAACACCATGTGTTATTCATGAAGCAAGTTCGACTTGAAGCCCTAGTTATGGCCTCCTGGATGCTCAGTCCCTTTGCACATGGTCCCTACACACAAAGCAGCTAAGCACGTGCACGCATACACACACACACACACACACACAACTTTAAAACCCCTTGACCACACAAATGATACAGAGCCGAGCAAGGTCAGTATGTTGTTCCCACCAGCAATGTCAAACATACATTTCCTTCTATTCTTACTTTTGACAAAAGTTTTTCATTTTTAGACTGAGCATGCACAATTCACAAGATAATTCTCATGTACAGCAGCCAGCCCATGCTAGTGGGGGAGAAAAGTAGCGAGGATCCAGGGCCTCTCCCCGCATGACCCTGTCCAACCTGCCCTGCCCCCTCTGGTCACCTCTACATCACTGCACCCTTTTATTGCCCTCACACACCAGCTGCCAGGACTCTGCCTTCCTGTCCGAGGGCTGAGATGTGTGTGTGGTGGCAAAGAGTCACCTGTGGCAACAGAGGCACCTGCAAGAACCAAGCTCCTTCCACCCTGGGAGGCAGCTGCAGCAGACCCTGTAAAATCACTCTAGAAATAATCTGACCAGGTGGTTCTGGCCAAGGGTGCTTCATAGTCACCAGAGGGATCTGTAAAACAGACCTCGACTGTCCCAGCAGGTGTGGGGGAAGCCCAACAACCAGCATTTCTAACCTGGTCCCAGCAGTAAAGACGCTGCTGATCTGGAACACTTTAAAACCCACTGCTCTAGCTGGGTACAGTGGTACAAATCTGTAATCCCAGCACTCCAGGAGGCTGACACAGGAGGATCACAAGCTTGATCCCAACCTGGACAACTGAGCAACTTTGGGAGACCCTGTCTCAAAATAAAAAGGGCTGAAAATATAGTTCAATGCAAAGGTCTTGAGCTCGATCCCCAGGACCAAAAAGAAGAAAAAAAGCACTGCTTCTAGTCCTCTGATCCTCAATTTTGTCTATGCAGCTAGGGTGCTTTTGAAAATGTAGATTCCAGGGCCCTGGCCCCAGAAGAGCCCCCAAAGCAGCAGATCAGGAGGAACAAGAATGGGCATAGACACTGCTGGTCATACAGAACCCTGGCCACACTGTCCTATGCTACAGCAAAGAGTCAAGAACCCTGTCTCCACAGGTAGTCAGAGGCCAGCATGGGCTTCCTGAGAAACAAGTTGATGCTCTTCAGCAGGACTGCTCTCCTCCCAGAGGGTCCCTGCTCCACTATACCACAGGATGGGAAGGGACCCTGCCTCTGGGACTTTGATGTGGCTGTCAAAAAGCCCCGGGAGGGAGTCCCGCCCCGTGGGTGTCCCTCCCGGTGCCCCACACCTGTGTCACTTCATTCCCTGCCCAGGGCTACTTGCCAACAAGGGGCCTGGGAAGCAGGGCTTTGGGAAAACTTCTGTGATACCCTTTACAACTACAACCAGGCACAGGAAGAGGCGGGATAGGCACCGAGTCCACAGTGCGCCCACCTTGGGGAGACTCCCTCAGGAATGAGAGGAGCCTGAAATGCAGTCGCAGGGTCCTGGGGTGGAGGCTGCCAGGAGGTGTTTTCTCTCCACTTGTTTTACAGGCTGTTTATAAAAAGCCATATCATTCTATGGTGAGAAATGGACTTTGCCATAAGTCAGAAGGGAAAATTACATAGTAGGACACTGCTTGGGTTCACTGTCAGCCCTGGACACATCCAGGCAAGCAGGGCATGAACGCAGTGACCACTTGGTGGCTGCAGCAGGAGCTCCCTGCAAGTGTCCATGCGCTCTGCTCTGATCAGGGCGAGGCCACCGACACATACTAGCCGTGCCGCCAAGAGCTAAGAGGCAGAGGGATCCCCAAGTTGCCCTCCAGGGCTGTGTCTGGACCAGCCGTAGCTTCCTGCATGTGATCGCTTCCCATCTTCCGAACTCCACACAGCAATGTCTCAGGATGAGGCTGCCCCTCCTCTGCAGAACGCTATCGTGAGTGGGTGTCAGGGCCTTTGGCCGAGCCCAGACCTGGACCCTCCGAGTTGCTGATCACCACCAGCCCGAGGCCCACTGGGCCAGCAGGACCCAAGGATATCTTCGAGGTCAAGAGCTACGGTGAGAGCCCAGCTGCTTCGTGCAACAGAGAACTCAGAAACCTCACCTCTGTCTAGACCTCCCTCACTGCTTGCGCAGACACCACCTCCTCCCACCCACACCTGGGGCGGGATGTGCACCTGGCTAGGGCCATGCCTATGACTCTGGCCAGCCCTGCACAGTAGGCAAGGGCTCTACCACTGAGCTATGGACCCCCTCATTTTTTAATTTTTTTGAGACAGGGTCTTGCTAATTTACCTTTGCTCGCCTTGAACTTGTTATGTTCCTGCCTCAGCTTCCCGAGGAGCTGAGAGTACAGGCATGTGCCACTGCAACTGGCTCTGACTTTCCATCTCTCATGTTCACATCCTGCTCAGTTTCGCTTCATCCGAAATTCGGTGAACAAACCTTTATTCAAGTAAGTGCGGAAAACACTGACCCCAACAGCGTCAGGGACAGATGTCCTTGGGCCACCATACTCGGCTCTACCCGGACACCCTCTTTTCTTTCCTTCCTGTAACCCTCCAAACTCGGAAACTCAGTCACTCACGCAAGTCCACCTAGGAGTCATCTCCCCCAAGAACCCTTCCCTACTTACCCCACACAGACTAGCTCAGGGGCCTTGGCACCACGGGCTTCCTGCGGCACCGGGCACACAGCATGTGGTGTCATCACTTGCCAGGAGTGGCCTTGTACTCAGAGACCAGAGACGCCCGGTTGTGGCCAGCACCTTCTGCCCAGTGGTCACAGGGAGGCCCTAGCTGAAGCCCCCTGCTACACGGGACACAGCATGCCAGGCTTGGAGTGTGGCTCCTGACAGGAAACAAACCTACTTCAGCCCCCGACCCAACTCTCCGGGGCTCCTGTGCCTCTCCAGGGCCTCCTCCTGAAACATCCTAACTACAGGGACAGGCTGGTTCAAAGCCTCCCCAAGTGAGCCACAGGCTCAACAGTCTGGACCGAACACACTTGGTCCGTCACCCCGTGGGAGGAGGACGGAAACAACCATGGCAGACAGCTGGGACACTGCCCACGCCCCCCCATCCTGCTTCAAACCCAGGTTGAAAGAGAAGCAAGGGCTCCCACCACCACCACAACCTTCAGCAGCAGCTGAGCCCATGACACCACTGTCTGGTGGCCTACCCAGTGGTCCCCAAGGTGGCCCCAGAGCCAGCGGCTCAGACCCAGCGCAGAGAGGACCCCAGGTGGCCAGGGCCTCGTGTAAGAGAGCCCTGTGTAAGAGAGCCCTCGTGTAAGAGAGACCTCGAAATGTCTGAGGAGGAGGAGGAGGCCCCCAGACACCAGCACTGCACAGTTATAGGCCAGGAGGCCGAGTGCCAGGAACAGGTCTGGGGCAGAGTCTGCGCAGGGGTCCGGAAGTGCTTGAGTGGCGGTTCTCAAACTGTGCTCCCTGGGGTACTAGAGGGAGAAGAGGCACCCAAGCAGAGCACACTCAGGTCTCCCAGTCCCCAAAATAATCAGTGACAAGAGCTGGGATCTCAAGAAAAATCATATGGGGGAAGAAAGTGTCACTGCTAGGAAAAGCCTGGAAAACCCAGGCTCAAAGTCACAGCTGCAGTCCCTTCCCCATCCATGCTGGCCACCCAGAGATTGTGCACCATCGAGTACCTGCAGGCCAGGTAGGGGCTGACCCTTCGGGCACACACTCACCAGATGTGCTGACATCCAGGCAGTGGATTGTCCCCGTGGCAAGGCCAGCCCTCTGTTCTTGGCCTCTACAGCCCTCCTCTGGTCCCTTCTTTCCCTCATCCTTTGTACAAGAGCCAGGGATGTGGGCAGAAAGCTCCTTTCAGAGTCCCCATTGCCACATGGAAGATGCAAACCATTAGGCTCTCTGGGCACGAACCTTTCCACAGCTCAGCGAAGGTTTGCTGAGCAAGTGAAGTCATTCGACAGCTCACCCCACAGGAAGCCCAGGACTGGGCTCTAGCCAATGGCAGGGTCAGGGAGCCACTGTCTGAACTCACACGCCGTCCCTTCGGGCCGAGCACCAGGACTCCGTAGAGGGCAGGACGCCTTACCTGATAGTAAGTCTTAATGTTCCGCACCAGGACGGTCAGGTTCTGAATACGAAGGTTCACATCATTGTTGACGTGCTTATTGATGCGCTGGTTGGTCGGCCTGGGATCTCTGGGAAGAAGGAGAGCAGAGATTCAGTTCTCTGGTCCCGTGAGCCACGTTAGTCCCTCAGTGACACCAAGGCTGTGACAGCGTGGCTAAGTCTCACCCTAAGCCAGGGATGGGGTGAGACAATCACCTTTCTCCTCCCCGACCAGGCACCTGGCCCATCACTGTCCTGATCAATGCTGCCTCCGCCCACTGTCGCAGCACTGGTCGGAGACATCCCTGTCACTGCAGACCCAAATGCCAGGCTGGACAAAACTCAGTACCTTCACCAAAAACATACTTCAAGATTAAACGCAATGCATGGGGGCCGGGGATTTAGCTCAGTGGTTCCGCCACCTGACTCGCAAGCACAAGGTCCCGAGTTCAATCCCTGGTACCAAAAAAAAGCAATGCATGTGGAATACTAAGAAAATAATAAAATCGTGCTGTTCCTCTTAACAGTTCACTCTCTAGCATCCGCATTGGTCTTGGGCTGGTCCTGCCTATGATTTACATTCCAGTGACACAATTCCATCACCAAAACCTGGCATGCTCAGTCTTCGACACTACTGCTCACTATGCACCCTGTAAGAAATTCTGAGAGACACACAAACCCTTCATGTGGGCAACCTCCAAAGTGTCACTGATCTTCCAACCTCAGGCAAGGCAGCTCTGGCTGAGATGAAACCAGAAGTCTACAGCAAGTGATTTACAATTTCACTCATCCATATTCAGGGTATTTTTCTCAAAATCCTCAGTGCTAGGAACTGGTTCTGACAATCAGACAGCACTTAATGGAGCCCAGTGAGCGAGCTCCCCACTCCTGAGCTGCAGCTGCTTTTCATAACAAAGGCCGCCCTCCCAGCCCTGTCCCCAGACACCCCAAGGATGGTGAAGGCCTGTCTACTAGATTTCATCTGTCATCTAAGCCCTGCAACAAAGGTGCAGGGCCTACTGGGGCTGGTGCAGGGAGGCAAGGAAAACCTCAATGCCATTTGGCTCAAAGCCAACAATTAATAGGAAACTCAGACATAGAAAAACAAAAAAAACCTACACATCAAAATAATTTCAAGTGATACTAGAAATATAATGCTTTTTTGTAACACAGGTTGTTAAAGTTCAACCTTTAAGTAAATATTTCACTTCCACACTGAGTCCCTACACGGTATCATCAGTATGCAAACCCTTTCACACCTCACAATCAGCCAGACTTTATTCAGTCATCTTACATCCCCTAAAATAGCCCCATGGGTATGTGGGGGCAACCAGAGAACCTCTTTTCAACTGTCAGGTGACAACATTTCCTACTGTTCCCGCACAGTAATGGAGTCTGACGGCCACGCCATTCCCTCGTTACGTGTCTCTCCTGGGGGCACTCAACTACTGAGAAAATAAAGGCTTACCGTTCCAGGGAAATTAACTTAGGAAAAGAAGAGGTGTTCAGAATTTAAACCACGGGGGCATTTTTAGCTGTATAAGTTTTCCTAGCATTACAAAATAATTTCTCATAATGGTGTAATTCTCATCCCTTGACTGTAGCTACCTTCAGAGCCAAGAAGCCAACTCCACAATGACAAATGCACGGTTCAATAAAGCAGAACTTTGAGACCATGCAGGGCTTTTTCTGTTTTATTGTAACTGTAGTCTGAGATTTCATTTAAGTCAGTCAGGGCCACCTCAGGAGGCATACACCCTGCATGCCCACTCATGTGCAAAGACCCCACACACATGCAGGGCCGGCATGTTCCTTACCTCACAGCATGGACGCCTCTCTGATCATCCCTGCTTTGTTCTGCCTTGTTCTGGGAAGACAGCTAACTGAAGCAACACTCCAAAAGAACCGTGGCACTGCTGTACGACTAATTAGACTAATTACTGTGATCAGTAGTACTCCCTCATTTAACTAAGGCTCCCTAGGTAAAAAGAGGGTTTTGTGGGGTTTTTTTGGTACCAGGGATCGAACTTGGGTCCTTGCGCTTGTGCAGCAGGCGGCGAAACCACTGAGATAAATCCCCGGCCCTAAAAAGAGGGTATTAGAGAACACATCAAAACAGAAGTCCTGGGCTGGGGATTTAGCTCGGTGGTGCCACTGCCTGACTCACAAGCACAAGGTCCCGAGTTCGATCCCTGGTACCAAAAACAAAACAAAAACAGAAGTCCTGATGTTGGGTAGGGAAGGCATAGCTCCATCTCCACCCCACCCAGTAGCCCAACCCCCACCTGTCTGTGCTGCAGGAAGAGAACCACGCATAGCTCAGCTCTGGTTCCAGGACTGGCCACAGTTCTCTGGGCCTCAGTGTGTTCATCTGCAAAATGGATCCAGGGTCCTTCCAGTTAGCAACCTTGAACTCTTCTTGGATCTGTATGCCGGGGGACATGCCAAGCCCCTGTGCAAGCACTGCCCCCAGGTCCTTGTGAACAGCCATCCTCTTCACACGACAGCGCCGGTCATAGAAGCCCTTGTCTCACCAGGACCTCAGCGGACAGGAGACAGGCAGGTGTGCAGAGCAGATGGAGCAAAGCTACAGAGTCCCAAGTGCAAATGTGAGCCCCTTAGGGCTTCCTTTTTTTCAAAACTTCTAAGTGGAAAAAGGAAATCAACTCCTGCTCCAGTTTTGTTGTTTTGTTTGCTTTTTGAGACAAGGTCTCGCTTTGCATTTCAGTCTGGCCTTAAACTCACTATACAGCCCAGGCTGGCCTTCAACTCGAAACAATCCTCCTGCCTCAGCCTCCAGAGTACTGGGATTACAGGTGTGTGCCACCATGCCTGGGTCCTACTAGAATTTTAAAGGGAGTTAGAATTTAGCAACCTTCTCTCTCTCTTTGGGGAAGCCAGACTCCAATTTTTGGTCATATTCCAAACTTTAAAAGTAAATCAAGAAAGTATATATTGGGGCCAGGGATGTAGCTGAGTCCTGGCAAGTGCAAGATTCTGAGTTTGATTCCTGGTACCAAAAAAAACAACAACAAAGAATTTTCCTATTCTATAAATGACCATGAAATGGGGGTAGGGATCATTGGGGACTGAACCAAGGCCCTTTGCACTGAGCTATATCTCTAGCCCTTTTAAAATTTTTCTTTGACCCAGGATCTCAGACTGGGCCGGAACTTTTTTTTTTTTTTGGTACCAGGAATCGAACTCAGGGCCTTGCAGTTTCAAGGAAGGTGCAGTGTCACTGAGCTAAATCCCTGGCCCTGGGCTGGAATTTGCAATCCTCCTGCTTCAGCCTCCCAAAGTGCTGGGATGACAGGAGTGGACCACTGCACCTGGCTTGAACATGAAATTTTTAGAACTCAAAGCCCCTATGCAGTGTCATATGCCACAACCGAAACAGGAAATTATTGGGCTGGGGGTGTAGTTCAGTAGCATAGCAGTTGCCTAGCCATGTACAAGGTCCTGGGTTTAAACCCTGGCATGACAGGGAGAGAGGGAGAGACAGGCAGAAGAAAATTACCCAAATTTGAAAAAAAAATTTGTTCCATTTTGTACTAGCACAAACTCATTCAACCAACAGGTATGTGCCCATTTATGTATGTATGGATGTATGGTATTAGGGCCTGAACCCAGGACCTTTGCATTTTTTTGAGACAGGAGCCTGTTAAATTGCTAAGCCCAATTGCTAACCCTCTAACTTACGATCCTCTTGCCTCAGCCTCCCAGAATGCACCACCATGCTCAGCTTTTAGGTATTTGCCTTTTTATACTCAGTTTCTGTATCTGTAAAATGGGAACATAAACTCCTCTTGGAGAACCTTGGGGGAAATTATCCCTCAAATGCTTCTGAGAAGCTGAAGACGCTCTCCAACTGGCCTCTGAATAATTAACATGTCAGCTTGGATTTGGCAGCTAGTACCGGGGGTCAGAAAGAAGGCTTGACAAAATCGAGCTGGACTCACCACCAGCTTCTTGAGGGCACAAGCTCCCGGCCCAGGTCCCCCTCACAGTCCCTACACACACCCCGAGTGCACACATGCCCACTCCGGGCCTCCCTCGGTGGACCGGGTAACGACGGGCATGTGCTGGACATTTTCCACCTGCATTGTCTTAGTCCTCCCCAGAGCCACAACGTCCATCCCTTCTTGCAGATCAGGAGACTGAGGCTCAGAAGGAGGGCTTCATACGTGCTGGGATAAGGAGGTGAATCTGTCAGCCTGGCGCTAGGGCCCAGGCCCTTAAATAATTCCCTGAAGACTAGAAACCGCTCCAAAGCTCATCAGAGCTTCGAACCCGAGACCTCTCCTTCCAGGCCAGTCAGCAGCACACGCTCATTCAGGACTCAGGAATTCTAGACCCGAGCCTCCCTTGAAAGCTGAGCCCACAGAGGTTTTCTTGCTTCCAGGTGGCGCTGATGTTACCATGAAGCCAGGGCCAAGGGACTACTACCCAAGCCTTCTAGGGTTGCCAGAGACAATGGCCAGGTGCGGTCACATGACCCAGGCAGCCTCCAGATGGCTCAGGAGTGTTAGGTAACAGCCTCTTATCTGAGCCCTGCCACCTGGCACCTAGCCGGCAGCTGGCAACAGCCCTGCCCAGCCACTTCCTGGCCTTCCAACCTGGGGAAATGATCAGTATAGGTCCCTGGCCCAGCGAGGGAGACAAAGCGAGAGAGCCTGATGCTCCACCTGCTCTTCTGCAGAAGGGTTTCTTTTTTTTTTTTTCCTGGTACTGGGGATTGAACTCAGGACCTTGCGCTTGGCAAGGCAGGCGCTGGAACCACTGAGCTAAATCCCTGGCCCCTTCTTCTGCAGAAGGGGAGCCTGAGGCCCAGCTGAAGGACAGAGTCAGGTTCGGGGCCAGGACTTAGGCACCTCGACCCCATCCGGTGAGAGCTGCTGCTGAGGATTATGCAATGATTTAGGGAACTAAGGACAGGAGGGAAAGGTAAACTTGGTGGGGGAAAAGCTTACACTGAGCTTCCAATCTTTTCTGGAGCCCAATGACACCTACGAAGTCACTGATCCCAGCACCCTTTAAGCAGCAAGCACTGAGCTAAAAGCTGGCACATCGGGCTGGGGATTTAGCTCAGTGGTTCCGCCTCCTGCTGCGCAAGCGCAAGGACCCGAGTTCGATCCCCGGTACAAAAAAAAAAAGCTGGCACATCACCTCATTTAATCTGCACAACCATCTTTTTTTCTTTCAGGGCCATCCCTGAGCCTCTCACATGCTAGGCAAGTGCTCCATCCCTGAACTGCACCCCCACCCCCACCCCCAGACCTTATACTTTTTTTTTTTTTTTTTGAGACAAGGTCTCACTAAACTGCCCAGGCTGGCCTTGAATTTTCCATCCTCCTGCCCAGCTGGGGTCAAAGGTGTGCGCATTACACCAGCCTGCACAACCAACTCTTCAAGGAAGAAGTTCACCTATCATTTTACAGATGAGGAAACCAAGGCACTGAGCAACAGGTCCAGTGATACAATGCTAACAGTGGGGAGATCCAGGGTTCAAACCCAGGCTGGTGACCTGGGCTGTCCAACGCTGGGGCCAGAGTTCTCTTTTTTTTGGCTTTTTGAAGCAGGGTCTCCCTTTGCAGTTCAAGCTGGCCTTGAACTATGTACCCCAGGCTGGCCTCAAACTCCAGGCGATCCTCCTGCCTGAGCCAGGCATGCTCCTCCACACCCAGCTCGAGTTCTCTTATTTACTGACTCTTTTTTGTGCTGCTGGTGTTCACACCCAGGACCTTGCACACACAAGGTGAGTACTCTACTACTGAGGCCCACTCCAGCCTCTATTCATTTTTTTGTTTTGTTCTTTGCTATACTGGAGATTTAACATAGGGCCTTCATCGTGAGCCACATGTCCAGCCCATCTTACTCTATTGTGAGACAGGGTCTCACTAAGTTGCTAAATTACCCAGGCTGGGATCCTCCCCAGAGTACTGTGATTACGGGTGTACAGGCACCACCATGCTGGGCTCAGTGTCTGTTTTCTAATTGATGTAACTCAATTTACAAAACACAAAATGTGTGCTAACCTAAGTTACAGCTTGAAGAGTTTTAGAATGCGAATCATACTCTACAGAGCATCTCTACCACCCCCAAGAGTGACCTGTGCCTGCTTTGCCTCAGTCTCCACCACGTTCAGAAGCAAACACTGTTCTGACTCCAGGTACCTGGAGCCAGGTGATTGCAACCCCAGCCAAACCACGCCACATGGAGCCCTGAGCCGGTCCACTCTCCTTCTCCCGGTTCCAGAAGCCACTGATCCTCTGCTCCAGTCCCCTTCTATTGTGCCACAAATGTCCCACTTCCAGAACATCCACTCTGGCTTATCCCAGAGAGAAAATGACATTAAAAATGACCAGGGAGCGAGGCTGGCGATTTCGCTCAGTGGTTCCACCACTTGCCTCAAAAGCACAAGGTCCCAAGTTTGATCCCCAGTACTAAAAAACAAAACAAACCTGGGAGCACAGAAACCCTGGCCAAACACAAGTGATGAGCTGGAGTTTCTCAAAGGAAAGGTCCAACCGGCTTTGCTGATTTACAAGCAAGTGGTAACCGCTCCGGAATTCCAAAGGTCAGGGAAGAAAGAGAAACAGGCCAGGGGCTCTTGTTCTCCCCTGCTCCCGGGTGTAACAGCTGAATGCAAAGGCTGGGGGAACTGCTGGGTTTCTTAATTAAACAGGCTTGGGGAAAGACAGGTTGAAGTTTTGCTGGTGACCGCACCAAGGGAACCTAGTAATGCTGGGGGGGCCTCAAGGCAGCCCCAAGAAAACTCATTTTTCTCAGCCTTCTCTGAGAAGCGCTGCCAGTGCTCACAACAGATTTTTCCTGTTAAAAATCTAGTCAAATACTGAAGGTTGCTAAGATCAGTAATACCTTTTAAAAAAATGAAGATGGCACAGTCTCTCCCCCAGTGTGACACCAAACGACTTATGAAAACAAAAGGACCAATGCAATCAAGAAAATTTCTTAAAACAGACTTTTTTAAGGTAGAATCTACATAAATCATTTCTGGACACGCAAAAGCAAACTGCTCCCTCTCCTTTGCTGGCCACAAACGAAGCTGATCCCCATTAGCTAATGGATTTATGCTCAATGTACCCATAGCAGGTGAGAAGGTAGGGGATAATCTACAGAGAACATCAGGATGTTTTATTTTGCTTCGAGTGCCTGTGAATCATACTGACTCTCGGGTGCAATATGTTCCCTGCAGTTTGAGTTAAAAACAGAATGCAGCGGTAGAAGCCAACACCTACATGACGGCCGGCTGTCAGTCAGAGTGAAGGGCTTTTCAGGGTGGCAACAGGAAAGGATGTGGCCCGATGTATGTACATGCTAGCAAGTGCAACTTCCACCCACAACCAGCTGAAGCCAGCCGCTTTTACAACTATGCCAGCATCGGACTCCCTGTGCACCTTCTAATACAGTGACTTTAAACCCAATTCACAAGAGGACACTTAGCCAACTGCACTGGCTCTGAAGAAACTGAAAAAGGAAACATAAGGCCGCTCAGAAGCACCTGCACCAGCACCTAGCCTAGGGGGAAACTTTACAGTCACCCTTGGATGCTCTCAGCCCACCCCGACACTTCCTGTAACCAGACACTCCCGTTATAGTTCTGTGACCCCAAAAAGAAAAGGGGCTTTTTCACTTCATTACTCAGGCCACAGTTACGCTCTTGAGTGTGAAGTCAACTGCACTGTCTAACCATGTGGATGACAGTCAATTCCAAATCTCCTGCATCAAACAAGCTGCCGGAGTGCAGTCCTGAAGGTCTTTATACACCCAAGAGTCGCAGAAGCACTCTTGTACTAACCTGCAGGGGCCCCTCCGCCCTGGCCCCCTTTCATTTCCACTTTAAACCGCCTAAGCACCATTCTGCCCTTCCCCTCTGAAGCAAGCAACTTACATTTGCAGCATAATTTGGTTCAAAAAGATGCCATCCACTAAATCCATGTACATAGTCAAGTTATCCTGGTGGCCGCTTCCGAAGGAGCCAAAAGTTTTCACCTGCAGGGAGATGGGCGGGGGGGGGGGGGGAGGAAGTCACCCGCGGGTCTCGGGCCGCGTGTGGCAGGAAGCGGTCACCGCGCCCGCTGCTCCCTTCAAGCCCACCCTCCTTCCTGGGCCTCTGTCCCCTCCCTGCGCCAAGCAACAGACGCCAAGCCGGAGGAGGAAAACTTCCTGGACGCTTTTCTCTAGCTTTCCAGAGCGAAAAAGAAATAAATAAAAGAGACTTTTCAATAAATTTCTCACGTCTAGATCCACTGAAAGCAGGGAGCCCACCCAGCTTGCTCCTGTTCCCACTTGGCCCCTTACTGCCCGCCCGTCACCGCCATCCCCCGGTTGATCTCCGGGGTTCAGCAACTCCACGAGGGGATGTGGGGGAGTACAGCCCCTGGGGAGTGGTTCCAGCCCTGAGAACGGCGGGGACGGCTCAGACCCGGGGCCGGGCCGCCAGCCCAGCGCCAGGCGGGAGCAGGTGTCCCCGCTGCGCTCCGCTCCGGGCCGGGGTGAGCGCGGCGGGCGCACCGCGGAGGCGAAGGCTCCGGGGTCGGAAAGCCTGGGGACCGCAGGACCCGGACCCCGACCTGCGCCGGGAGCCACTTGCTGCCTCTCGCGCGCCCCCAGCCCGGGGCACCAACAAAGGGGCGGGGAGCTGGGCGCACTCACCCAGGTCACCAGCGGGCTCTGCAGAAAGAGCTCCATGAGCTCCGAGACCGTCACGTCCATGCCGAGGCTGTGCCCGGCGGCTCCGCGCCCCGCGTCCGGGTACCCCGCGCCGCGGCACAAAGCGGCTCCGGCAGTGAGCGGTGGGCGCGGGGCTGCGGCAGCTCGCGCCCGGGAGACAAAGGCGGGTCGCGGGCCCACGTTCCGCGGCTCCGGCAGCCCCGCGCCGCGCCCGGGCTGGGAAGGGGAGGGCCTGGCGCTCGGGGAGGAACAATGCGGGGCCCCGCCCCCCGCGGCCCGGCCCGACCGGCGCGGCGCCTCGCGGTCCAGTCCCGAGCCGGATCCCCGCGTGCGGCCCGGGGAGCGCCCACCCGCGGTCCGGCTCCCCGCGCGTGGGGCCCGAGGAGCTCGGGCGCCACGTGCAGCAGGGCGCAGACCCCGGGGCCGCCGCGCGCTCGGGACGCAGGCCCGCGAGCAGGTGCCGGCCGCGAGGGGACGCAGCCCGGGGTTCCGCCGAGCGCCCCGCCCCGGCTCGTGCCCCGAGAGTCGAGACCGCGCGGCCGCCGCTGTGTCGGGCGCGGGAAACCTGGGGGCCGGGGGGTGGGGGTGGCAGGGTAGGCTCTGGGGCAGGTGGGTGGGAGGCTAATGCGCAGGTCCAGAAGCCTGGAGGGAACTTCAGACTGACTTTCGGCCCTAGGAGCGGGCCACCTCCCGGGCGACTGGTCTTCTAGAAGTTGCAGCCGGAAGCCGGTGACAGAGCTGCCCCGACCTGGGCGCTCCCCAGCTGTGACTCTGCCCACCCCGACCACCACCACGTTGCCCAGTGCAGGGGAGCCAGATGCCAGCCCCAGGTGACAGTAGTAGCTAAGTGGCAGGGGACAGGCGGACAAGCTGACTCTTGCGGGGTGGGACCATGCGGGAGCGGAAAGGCTGCAGAGAGTCCCAGCTCACACCAGGCTCTGCCACCATCCCCTGCCTGTTAATACCGTCACACCACAATCCTGTCCGCTTTCAAACACTCGAATTTAATCCCCGCGCTAACGCGTTTCCCTGATGAACCTACAAATGTGGGGTTGACCTGCAACGCCCAGCCTAGTGCCCAGCAAGTATGCAGCAGGCGCTCAATGGCTGCGGTTGGCGCCTTAGTGATTTTGAAAGTGGCTCTGTCAGGTGTTGGGGCTGCGACATCTGCTGGTGATGTGTGGTACCACAGCACAGTTCTGGCTGGTGAGGGTGTGAGACTGCGGCCCCAGAGCCCTAGTGGACAGTTAGGGGATCCTAAAAGACAATGGAAAAGCTGGGTTCGGTGCTGCAAACCTCTAATCCTAGCACTCGGGAGGCAGCGACCAGAGGATCGCGCTGACTTCAAGGCCAGTTTGAGCTACATTGACCGTGTCTGAAAAAAAAGAAAAAAAAAAAAAGAAAAAAGACAGTGGGAGACTGCAGAAGAACTTAAATTTGGAGATTTCTTCTTTTTCTTGTGCATCAGAAATTCATTCGAAGAGGTCTTTAGTTGCCCGATAAGTGGGTCACTTGGAAAGTAGGTATGAGGTGCAGCTTCCTCCATCCGCTCTCAGGAAGCCCCCGTTCTGAAGTAAGGGGTGCAGGTGTGGCCAGGGATGTTTCCACACCGACCTCGATCTCTGTGGAAAGACAGGAGAGGGGTTTACCGTTAGGTGTTTGATGAGCGTATTCTCCTACTAAGAAACGCACGGACGAATGCTCTGTGACAGTTCGAGGCGTTTCTCTTCGAGGTGTGGGGATTTTCCTGGGGATCTTGACGGATCCCAGGCCACAGCCACCTCGGGAGTTTCTGTTTGGGGGTCACCTACCAGCGTTCCTCAGCTGGACCACCACACCCCGATCAAAAGGATTTAACTCAGCTGCCTTGTTTGCTGAGGCAGCCAGGATGGTGTCCAGGTTACGTGGGGGGAGGAATGTTTCAAAAACCTGCCTGATTTTTTTTGTTTGTTTTCTTCTCTTTTTTTTTGGTACCGGGGATGGAACTCGGGACCTTGCGTTTTCGAGGCAGGTGGCGGAACCACTGAGCTAAATCCCCAGCCCTCTACTACCACTACTTTAATAAGAATTGTTTCAGCCGGGTGTGATGGATGGCTCACACCTGTAATCCCAGCACTCTGGAGGCTGAGGCAGGAGGATCGCTGTGAGTTCAAAGCCAGCCTGTGCTACATAGGTGGGTGAAGGTCAGCCTGAACTACATAGCAAGACCCTATCCAAAAAATAAAAAATAAAAAACCCTGAAAAATAAATAAAAGGGCTGAGGGTGCTCAGGATTTAGCTCAGTGGTTCCGCTGCTTACCTCGCAAGTGCAAGGTCCCAAGTTCGATCTCTGGTGCCAAAAAACGGGGAAAAAGGGCTGGGGATATAGCTCAATGCAAACAACCTGGGTTCAATTCCTAGCACTGCAAAAAAACAAAAACAAAAACGTGTTTCCCCTAAGCCTCCATGCAGCTGGAGCCTGAGATTCAGGGAGCATCCATGAACCCTAACCTCAATCTCTGTCCATCCTCCAGAGCACTGTGGCTTTCACTCCATCTGTCTGAGCCTGTATTCTTTTTTTTGTGTGTGTGTGGTACTGGGGGCCAAACTCAGGGAGTGGCTGCTTTTTACTGTGTCTCTGTATTTTTTTGTTGAAATGAGCTGAATAATTTATTTATTTTTAAATTTTATTTATTTATTTTTTGGTACCGGGGATTGAACTCAGAACCTTGTGCTTTCGAGGCAGGCAGCAGGACCACTGAGCTAAATCCCTGTCCCTGAGCTGAATAATTTAAAAAATAGATATTGTTTAAAAAGGCTGGGAGTGCAGTTCAGTGCAAAGGCCCTGGATACCACAATAAACAAATAAATAAAGAACCAGACCTACAAAAGGAAACTTAGAAGCTTGAATGGGTATCAATGTCTAGAGGGTTTGTCACAAATGTTTTTGTCCTTTAATGGTGAGTTATAGTTGAATCCAGTTAGCTGTCACTTCACTTGACATAAAGGATTGCTGTCAATACAACTTTACCTTAATACATTCTTTTAGGGGGCAGGGTACCAGGGATCGAACTCAGGTCCTTGTGCTTGCACAGCAGGCGATGAAACCACTGAGCTAAATCCCCAGTTCCCTTTAATACATTCTTGCTTAAATCGGTGTAAAACAAATAATGGAACAAACCTGTGTAACAAGATTATATTCAGTGACAATTATATTCTGCCACATGTCTGACATTTCAATTTTAGGTTTGTTTGTTTGTTTTGGTATCGGGAATCAAGCTCAGGACCTTGCACTTGGCTGGCAGGTGCTGTACTGCTGAGCTACATCCTTGGCCCCAGAACATTTTTAAAACAACAAGAAAATTTTGTGACATTCAGGAAGAGAATAAAGGATCTGGTGTCCTTTGGGATAAAATATCTGTTTCCTCCAGGCCCTTGTTGATGTAAGACTGCCACTTTGGGGCAAATTTCAGCAAACTACTTCAAGAGGTTTTTTTTCTTGAGAATAGGAAATAATGCACTAAACCATGGAAAGGCAGAAGAATGAGCGCAATACAGGGAGCTCAAGTAAATGTATTTCCAATAGTTTTCTTTTTCCTGTTGCTTCTCTGAAAGGCATGAACTGAGCTGTCATGAAACTGCTGATGTCTGTCAAACTATGGGCTGTAAAAGTGACAGTTTAAAATGGTTCGATTTACTATTTTTTTCTCTTTTTTTTTTTGGTACCGGGGATCAAACTCAGGACCTTGTGATTTCGAGGCAGGCACAGTGCCACTGAGCTAAATCCCTGGCGCTCAAATGGTTCGATTTAAAGATTAACAACAAGAGTAGATACTTACTGAGTACTTTTATAGTTAGTTTTCTAAGCACTTGACATTACTCATTTAATATTTCAACATCCGGGCATGGCATCCCCTGCCTGTAATCACAACACTGGAGAGGCTGAGGCAGGAGGATTGCCAAGAGTTTGCCAACCTGAGCCACATAGGTGAATTCAAGGCCAGCCTGAACGACATAGTGAGACCCTGTCTTAGCAAAAGGGGAGGGGGAATCAAAACAAAACAAAGAAACAAAAACTTACAACCTTATGAGATGGTACTATCAGTCCTGTTTTAGAATTAGGAGACTGTGCTACTAATGGGTGCTTTCATAAACATCATTGAGCATCCATTAAGGGTGTAACATGAGCACTGGACAAATCACAAACCTGCTCTCAAAAAAAAAAAAAAAGAGGGCTCAGTGGTGGACACCTGTAATCTCAGCTACCCTGTAGGCTGAGACAGGAAGATCACAAGTTTGAGTCCACCCTGGGCAACTTAGACCCTGTCTCAAAACAAAAAATACAGAGGGCTGAGGATGTAGCTCAGTGGTAAAGCCCCTGGGTTCCGACCTCAGTACCCCCCCCACACACACACACGTACGTGAGTGTTTTGATTGTTAAAGTTTTATTTTATTTATTTTTTTGGTACTGAGGATCAAACTCAGGACTTTGTGCTTGTGAGTCAGGTGCAGTTCCACTGAGCTAATCCCCAGCCCTGACTGTTAAAATTAATATAGCAGTTGTATTTTTCAGAGCATTCTCATTTCAGTGGAGGGGATTGGTGGGTGAACATAGCATGCACATCTTCTCTCCATCAGGCATCTGGAACGAGCCCTGCTCTCTCTCTCGCTGACTGTGTCCTGAGACACAACTGCATTAGAGAGCTAGGTGTCCCCTCAGAACAGTGTTCGAGGAGAGCACAATGAAGACTCAGTGCAGTCCTTGATCTGAGAGCCTTATGGTGCATTGCGTGGGCGGCATGAAAACAAATTACGATTTTTTTTTAAGACAGGCTCTTGCTACCCTGTTCACATTAGCCTCTAACTGCAGAACTCGAGCGACCCTCCTGCCTCAGCCTCCCAGATACCTGGAACTACACGTGCACACAGTTGTCTTGAGACCAGACAGAATACAAAGGAGTGTGTGCTTGGCTCGGGCTTCTTTGGGGGACCCTGAGAGAGTTTGTTGAGGATGGGGTGGAGGGCGTTTGCCAGGGGCCTGCTAGGTTCAGCAAGGATCTGGGTTTACTCTAAAGAGAAAGGCGGGGGGGCTGGGGGGGGGTTCATTGTTTTTGCATTTCAGAAAATCCTATCTGCGACCTGAGGAGTGGATTACAGGGAAAGGCCGGGATAAACCAGGCCATGCTTACTGTAATCTCCTTGAGGGGTGACTAGGCCCCAGACTGGAGAGGGCGGGGCACAGGAGAGCTGGGGACGGTGGGATGCGGGGCAGGTGGGGGAGGAAGACTGTGCCTGTGCCCAGATGGGACACGAGATGGGACACGCAGAGTCTCAGAGCCTCCGAGCCTCCAAGACCCACTGCAATCACAGCCTGCATTTCTAACAAGAACTCTCGGCCGCTGCTGGCATTTTTAAAGGGGCTGTAAGTGGCCCGGGGATTGAGCTCAGTGGTTTCCTTGCCTGCTGCGCAAGCGCAAGGACCCGAGTTCAATCCCCGGTAACAACAACAACAACAAAAGGCTATAAGAGCATTCACCCTTTCTCTTTTCCTTGCTTCTTTATTTTCTGTGAGACAGCATCTTCTTTAAAGTTTTTCTTTTTATTAGTACACGTTGGGCTAATGGACACCGCCACGGAGAGGGAGCTGGGACCTTGTACCTAACACGTGAGACAAGGGGCTGCCTCGAATTCTTTGGCCCCCAAGTAACTGGGATCACAGCCCTGCACCCCGTGCCTGCTCCCTCCGCCCTTTCTTGCCAGCTGCTTCCCACCGAGCTTCAGTCTTCAGGCTTTGCTGTGGAGGTGCAGTCACCACAGGGGCGAGGCTCGAATGAACGCTGAGCCGTGCAGCAGCGGCAAGGGGCAAATGGGGTGATTCCTTGCTTCCCACCCCTTAGGCGCATATTTAAGGGAATCCGCAAAACTAAGCAGGGAACTGACTTCGAGACCTCCCAGAGCAGTTTAGCAGTTCCCTGGGAATCCCGGCGGCCCGGCTCACCGGGGCTGACTCTGGGACTGCAAACACCTAAGTCACCAGCCGCAGGGCTGCGCCGCATCACCACACAAGGCACCTTGAGACTTTGCATCGTGGCAATCTGGCCCGTGCGAAACGGAGACTTACGAAGGTTTTTTCCCTTCAACTTTTTGTTTTTATTAGTACATCTGGGATAAGTAATGATTACATTCCATGTGTGGAGTTGGTACGTGTGCACAACACATATTAATTCCTTTCTTTTATACCCTTTCTGTTCTTTCCATTTCCCTCCCTCCATGTCTTGATCCCCTTTCCCTTTGAGAAAGATTTGTCTACCTCCTATTATTTATCTTTTACTTCCCCTTTATTTGTAATTTGAGTTTTTTATATGAAAGAAACCATGTTGTATTTAAGCTTGTGTGTCTGATTTCTTTCACTTACCATTATGGTCTCAAGATGTGTCCATTTTCCCACATGACTCAAGTTTATCCTTCTTTATGGCAGAGTAGTACTCCACAGTATAACTACATTTTATTTATCCATTCATCTGTTGATGGACATAGGGGCTGGTTCCAATACTGAGCTATTGTAGTTGTGCTGCTATAAATATGGATATGCACACATATCATAATCCTTGCTTATACCAGAGTTTTACCTATTTTACTTTCCAGCAGATTAAATATTTGTTTTACTATTTAGATCTTTGATTCATTTTGATTTTAGTTTAATACATGGTGACAGATATGGGTCTAGATTCACTATTCTGCATGTGGATAGCCAGTTTTCCTAGCAGTGTGTGCAGTTTTAATTTCCTTTTCTCTGTAATTATGAATGAACTTGAATATCATGTTTATAGGCCACCTGTTTTTGGGAGGAGTGGTTGTTTGTTACTTTGCTTTGTTTTTGTTTTGTTTTGTTTGGTACCTGGGATTGAACTCAGGACCTTGTACCTGCGAGGCAGGCAGCGGTACCACTAAGCTAAATCACGGCCCTTGGTTTGGGTTTTTTGAGACAGGGTCTTGCTAAGTTACCCAGGCTGGGCTCCATGCTTTTGCCTCAGCCTCCTGAGCGCTGGCTTCATTTATCTTTTCGTTTTGTACTTGGTGTTTCTGTTATGAAAAGAATTATTTATTGTTCCAAGTCACAATTAGCCATATAGTGGATTACATTACTTGATTTTCAAGTGCTGAACCAGCCTTGCATTCCTGGGATCAACTTTAGTTGGCCATGATGATTTTTTTTTTTTTTTTCGTACCAGAGATAGAACTCGGGTCCTTGCGCTTACGCAGCAGGCGTCGAAACCACTGAGCTAAATCCCCGACCCTATGACGATTTATAATATGCTGAGAATTTTCACATCTGTGTTCATGAGGAATATTGGTCTATTCTCACCACCACCACCACCACCTCCACCACCATTGGGAATTAAACCCAGTACCTTCACACTGAGCTACATCCCCAGTCCTTTTTTTAAATTTTGAGACTGGGTTTGCCCACGCTGGGCTCAAACTTAGCCATCTTCCTGCCTCAGCCTCCCAGCATACTGGGATTTCAGGCATGTCCTACCATGCCCAGATAGGTCTTTCTTTCTGTAGTGTCTTTGGTTTGGAGATCAATTAATACTGACTTCGTAAAATAAATTGGGAAATGTTCCCTCTTTTTTTCTCTCTCTCCCATTAGTGGTGAGGATCAAACCTAAGGTCTTGTGCATCCCCTCCTTACATCCTAGAAGAGTTTAGTAGAATTGGCATTTTTTACCTTTGAATATTTGCCAGAATTTGCCAGCAAAGACATTTGGGCCTGCAATTTTCATTTCTGGATAAGTTTTAACTACAATTCTACAATAAGTAAAACTAATCAGCTTACTTCTTGATCAGGCTTTGGTAGTTTGTATCTTTTAAAGAATTTCTCCATTTCATCTAAATTATCAAATGTATGGTTCTAGAGCTGTCCCTACTAGTCCCTTAACATTTCTAGTACTATATTGATGATCCTTTCCTCTTTTGCTATTTGTTACTTCTTTCCTCTGCTTTTTCCTGTGGTCAGTTTGGCTAGGTGTTTATCAACTTTATTAATTTCTTCCCAAGAAAAATATTTCTATTATTTTTCCATTCTTAACTTCATTGGTTTCTGCTTTTTATTTTGTTCTTTCTGCTTGCTTTAGGGTTCAATTTTTTCTTCCTCTTCTTCCTCTTCTTCCTTCTTCCTCTTCTTCTTCCTTCTTCCTTCTTTCTTCTTCTTCCCTGGGGATCAAACTTGGGACCTTGCATTTTCGAGACAGACATGGAGCCACTGAGCTAAATCCCTGGCCCTTCAACTCTATTCTATATCAGCCGATCTGTCTATATACCAGTACCAACCACATTGTCTTCATTATTATTGCTTATTGCTTTCTACTCTCCTCAGCCCACTTTTTTTTTTTTTGCAGTGTTGGGAATGGAATCCTGGGTATCACATATGCTAGGCAAGTGCTTTACCACTGAGGTACAGCCCCAGCCTAGTACATCTCTTGGCCAGAAAGAATTTAGTTTTAACTTGAACATAACCACCTTCAGTTTCTGAGCTTCAGAGACTCCACATATAGCCAGCAAAAATGTCTCAGGACACAACCTTCCAGACTTAGCCTTTGAGAAATCTTGTTGCCAGTAGGCTTTCACAGGCTCCAGGATGGCAGAAAGCGCTTCCTAAGTGCTAGATTTTATTCTTCTTCGAGCTATTATAGATGGAATTGTTTTCTTCATTTCATTTTTGGATCATTCATTACAAGTGTATAGAAATAACAATTGAGCCGGGCGTGGGTCTCATGCCTGTAATCCTAGCACTCGGGAGGCAGAGGTAGGAGGATTGCCAAAAGTTCCAGGTCAGCCTGAGCTACATAGTGAGTTCAGGGCCAGCCTGAACTCCAAAGTGAGACCCTGTCTCAAAAAACAAAACAAACAAAAAACAGTTGAGGTCAGGGATTTAGCTCAGTGGTGCCACTGCCTGCCTCACAAGTGCAAGGTCCAGAGTTGGATCCCCGGTACCAAAAAAAAAGAAAAAAAAAAACCAATTGGTTTTGTATACTGATCTTGCTGGCCCTGTTTATTCTAACAGTTTTGTATGGATACCTTAAGAGTCTTCGTGTACTCACCATGTCATCTACAAATAGTTTTACTTATTCATTTCTAATCTGGGTGCCCAATCCCATTGGCCAGAATCTTTACTACAGTGTTGAAGCAGGTCAAGGTGGAGGACAGCAAGTTCGAGCCCAGCCTGGGCAACTTAGTGACTTAGTGAAAGCCTGTCTCAAAATACAAAATAAAAAGGGCTGGAGATCCAGCTGCACAGGTACAAGGTTAAATAGAGGTGATGAGAGCCACTGCTTATATATTAGGTGAAACATACCCTTTCACCATTCAGTATGATGCTAGATATTTCTTAGATGCCTTTATTAGGTTAAAGAAATTTCTTCTTTTTTTTTTTGCTACCGGGGAACGAACTCAGGTCCTTGTGACTGCGCAGCAGGAGGCGAAACCATTGAGCTAAATCCCCGGCCCCAAGAAATTTCTTCTTTAGTTTGTTTTTGTTTTTATTAAATCATGAAAGGGTGTTGGAATTTTGCCAGATGTTATCTCTTTATCTATTGAGATGATCATATACTCTTTGTATTTTATTATTTTGATATGGTTTCTTACATTAATTGATTTCCAGATGTTAAATCTATCATGCATTACAAGGATAAATCCCCCTTGGTCATGATGGTTTTCGTTTTTTTGCAGTATTTGGGATTGAACCCGGGGGCTTGCACTGAACTACATGCCCAGCCCTTTTTTTTTTTTTTTTAATTATTTTATTGGTACATTTTAGGTATACAATATAATGACATTCATCATTGGAAATTTGCACCTTTACATAATCTCTCTTGGTTCTTATTTTTCCCCCTTCCCCTGCCCTCCCTTCAACCCCTCCATCCCTCCCTATTTACAAAGACTTTGTTTCCATTTTTTCCTTTTCTCATATTAATTCCATTCCCTTCTTTCCTTTCCCCTACCCCTCCAACTTCCCCTTCCCCTCCAACTTTCGCTTCCCCTTTGCCCCTTTTCTTCCTATTTCACATTATTTATTATACTTTTTAGTCCTTATTTACACTTTCAGGTTCTCACACTAGAGAAACTATTTGGTATTTACACGTGTGTCCTATTTATTTCACTTAAGAGTATCGCCTCAATGTGCATCCATTTAGCAATAAATGTCTCTAATTTCTTGATTTTTATGGCTGAGTAGTTCTCCATCTTATTAAAAAAACACATTTTCTTTATCCAGTCACCAGTTGATGGGCATTTGGGCTGTTTCCAAGTTTTAGCTATTACAAACTGTGCTGCTATGAACATGGGTGCACATATATCACTGTGGTATGATTCTTTTAATTTTTTTTTTTTTTTTTGGTACCAGGGATCGAACTCGGGTCCTTGCACTTGCGCAGCAGGCAGCAAAACCACTGAGCTAAATTCCCAGCCCTGATTCTTTTAATTCTTTGGGGAAGATACTCAGCAGGGGAATAGCTGGGTCAAATGGGACTTCCAGTCCTAGTTCTTTGAGGTGTCTCCATACTGATTTCCACAGTGGTTGCACCAGTCTACACTCCCACCAGCAGTGGAGCAGGGTTCTTCTTTCCCCACAGCCCCGCCAGCATATGTTATTGGTTGATTTCTTGATAGCAGCCATTCTATCTGGGGTGAGGTGGAATCTCAGCATTGTTTTCATTTGCATCTCTCAAATGACCAGTGATATTGAACATTTTTTCATATGTTTATTTGCTATTTCTACTTCTTTGTCTGAGAAATGTCTGTTCATTTCAGATGCCCATTTTTGGATTGGGTCTTTCAATTTGGGAGGTCTGATTTTTTAAAGTTCTTTATAGATTCAAGATAGTAGACCTTTGGGCCAGGGATTTAGCTCAGTAGTTCCGCTGCCTGCCTCGAAAGTGCAAGGACCCGAGTTCAATCCCTGGTACCAAAAAAAAAAAAAAAAAAAGATAGTAGACCTTTGTCTGAGGAACAGCTGGTGAAAATTTTTTCCCACATTGTGGGTTGTCTCTTCACACTGTTGGTGGTTTCTCTTGCTGTGCAGAAGCTTTTTAGTAAGAAGACAGCCCACTTGTTGATTGTTTGTGCTAGTTCATGGGCAACTGAGGTTTTGTTCATAAAATCTTTTCCTACACCAATGTCTTCAAGAGTTCTACCTAACCTCTGTTCCAGCCAGTTCAGCGTTTCTGTTTTAATATTTAGATCTTTAATCCATTTTGATTTTAGTTTAGTGCATGATGAGAGATATAGGTCTAGTTTTAATCTTTGACAAGTTGAAATCCAATTTTTCCAGCACCATTTATTAAAGAGGCTATCTTTCCTCCAGTGAGGGTGTTTGGCTCCTTTGTCGAAGAGGAGGTGGCTGAGTGTGTCTGGAGTTGTCTCTGCATCTTCTAATTTGTTCCACTGGTCCTCAGGTCTGTTTCTTTGCCAGTACCATGCTGTTTTTATCACAGTAGCTCTGTAGTATAGTTTCAAGTTGGGGCTTGTGATACCCCCTGCCATGTCCCTGTTGCCTAGAATTGCTTTTGCTCTTCTAGATCTATTCTTGTTCCAAATGAATTTTTGGATTGTTTTCTCAAGGTCCATGAAGTATGCTGCTGGAATTTCAATTGGGATTGTATTGAATCCATATAACAGTTTTGGATGTATGGCCATTTTCACTATGTTGATTCTTCCTACCCAGGAGCAAGGGATGCCTTTCCATTTTCTGATACTGTCTTCAATCTCTCTTTTCAGAGTGCTACAGTTTTCAGAGAAGAGGTCTTTGATTTCTTTTGTTATGTTGGTTCCTAGGTATTTCAGTTTCTTGGATCCTATTGGGAAAGGAATTGTTTGCCCTATTTATGTCTCAGTGAATCTGTTGTTTGTGTAGAGGAAAGCTATTGATTTTTGTGTGTTGACCTTGTATCCAGCTACTCTACGAATTTGGTTATTAAGTCTAGAACACTTTTGGTGGAGTCCAAAAGTGGACTTGGTGGAGCCACCAAGCTCAGCGAGTTGAAAGCAGGCAGTGAGGAAGGTTGCTGGAAGAAGCGGTAGCCCCCACCCCTACCCCTTGTTACTTGCAATTTGTTAATGATCTCCTTTGTTGGTTAAGTTTTAGGTTGATGTTTGGAGAATTCTGAAATGGTTGCTTTTGGCAGTTCTGCCTGGTTTTATCCCTGTTCTTTGTGGGGGTGGACTTGCCAAGCTCCTCATCTGGCACTTTTAGATGCATAATTTTAAGAAATATCCTGACTCCTACTGCAAAGACTATAAATAATGTCAAGAGCAGATAGTTTCAGGTTTTGAAGAGAAAGCCAGTTCCATAGCCCTCCTTCCAGGTTTGGACTGCATTCATGTATTAATTCAGGGCTAGGAGTGTAGCTCAGTGGTGGAGCACTTGCTGAGCACTCATGAGGCCCTGGATTCAACTCCCAGCACTGCAAAAGTTAAATGTCATTAATTATTATATTAAATAGATATTATCTATTTGGTACCTGCCATTAAGATAGCAGTTTATGTTTGTTGTTTTGTGGTATTGGAATTTGAGCCCACAGCCTCAACCCTGTTTTTTTTGTACTGGGGATTGAACTTGGGACCTTGAGCTTGTGAGGCAGGTGGCAGAACCACTGATCAGCCCCGTTTTTGAGTCAGGGCCTCCATAAATTGCTAAATTGCCCAGGTGGGGCTCGAACTTGAACTTGCACCTTGCTGAGACAGCTGTTTTGCATATTCTATGGCCCTCACAGTGGTTTTGCAGGTAATGTTTCCCTCATGGGTGAGGAAACCAAGGCTCAAGGAACTTGCCTAAGGTCTTAGAAATAGATTAAGAAGTCAAACCCAGGCCTGTCTACTCTCACGATTTTACTGTCTGCATAACTTGTCAACACTGTCTTACTAGAAATTTGTTCTAGGGCCGGGGATTTAGCTCAGTGGTTCCTCTGCCTTCCTCAAAAGCGCAAGGTCCTGAGTTTGATCCCTGGTACCAAAAGAAGAAAAGAAATTTGTTCTAGGAATCAGTTTGTCAGTGACTGATCTCAGACTGTTTCTTGAGGACTCACTGGGACACTTGTGTTTGTGGCTGCCATGTTCCATGGTTCCATTCCAAAGTGGGGCCTGGCCAGACTTAAATATAGGGGCTTTGGGTGAAAGTGTTTCCTAATAATTCTTTTCATTCTCTACTCTTTGAAAGCCATCCCAAGATTTCCTAAGGCCACATTTTGGAGATTCCTCCCTCACAGTGTGAGCTGGGCAGAATCATGGAGGTTAGTGTTATTTCACCTTCCTGTAAAGTAGGGCTTTAGAGGCAGTAAGAAAATCTAAAATAGCAACTTCTTTATGAATTACAGTAGCGTTACAGTAAAACTTGTTAGGTGTGGCTGCACAAGCCTGTAATCCAGCTATTACTAGTTTGAGGCCAGCCTCAGAAACTCAGTGAGACCCTGTTGCAAAATGAAATATAAGAAAGGGCTGGGATACAAGTTTTGTGCTAGATTGCTAGCATGTGCAAGGTCCTGGAGGGGTTAAAATTTATCTGCTTTTTTCTGTGTTAAGATTAGCAGAAGCTGGGCAACTGCAGTGCATACCTGTAGTCCCAGCAACTCAGGAGGCTGAGGCAGGAGGATCCTTGAGCTCAGGAGTATGAAGCCAGCTTAGCTAAAGGTAGTGAGACCTTATCTCAAGCACAAAACAGAACAAAGCAGAAACACAATGCTGTAGGAAAGTATCTAGCGCTAGAATAAAGTGCCATTAACTTTTCTAGGGATTACATTTATTTTTCTCAAAAATATGAGTGTTCTTTCAGAAATAAGAAAACTCGTTCCTTTTATTGTTCCTGTGGGAAAATGTCTATTGGATCTATGTAGGAAATCTATGGACTCCGTCTACTATCTCCCTCTACGCCTAATTATCTGAGTTGTACTAATAGCTGTAGAGAGAGAATCACATGAATCTAAGGCCTGCCTTCTAGGGACTCAGTCTACTAAGTCTACCAAGATGTCTAAGTCAGATTTCATAAACTTTACCCAATAGGTGAGTGGTCTGAAATCTATAGCTCATGCCTGGGACAGTTAAGGAGGTAGAGGTGTTTAGGGTCAGGGATCGACCAAGCAGGAAAGCTTAAAGAAATGGGATTTTAAGAATTGTTGAGGTCATTCACGTTAATACCAACAAAAGGGTGTTTTAAGTTCGTAGCTCTACCCTGAGGATCAAAGGTGCTAAGTCCTCCCTTTATATTCAGCCACAAAGAAGGGAACGTTACGGACAAGCATGAGGCCGCATAGATCAGCAAGACTCTCCTAGTCTGTCGGTGTGCACATTTACTCACCCAGTCAGCAGGAAGTAGGGTGCTGGGGCGACCTTCTGACTGTTCAAAGATGATTACGAACTTACTAGCAGACAAGGTGAGGAGAGCACTCAAGAGGGGCAGAGTCTGGGTGAAGGCATAGTCCTTTCGAGCAAGCATGACTGTCAGGGACATGCAGGAAATATGGCCTACTGGAGCTTGGAAAGACGTGCGCCCAGGATGGAACCCTAAGGAAACCTTGTATTTTAGGGATAAAGTACAGAGGTGTCAAAAGACAGATCAGACATGGTAAAGCATAATGTTATTACAGAAACCAAGAGAAAGGCATCAAAAGGGTGGTTGGTAACCAGTGCTACCTAAATGTTAAGTAATGTAACGAGGGAACAAAGGTCCACTGAGTTTGCAGGTTGGATGTGACCTATAAACACAGCAGTTTCTTTGGAATGGTGGTGTAGGGACTGGGGTATAAAGGAAACTAAATAAGCAAACCAAAGCCCACCCAGCATCATGTTGAAGTAAATGCTATATCTTCTAAGTCCAAGGAAGAATTTATTTGGGAGACTGAAAAGGTCAAGGGAAGTTGCCTCCAAAAAGAGCTATTTTTTTTTTGGTCCCGGAAATTGAACTCAGGACCTTGTGCTTTCGAGGCAGGTGCTGGAACCACTGAGCTAAATCCCTGGCCCCTAACCAGAGCTATTTTAAGAAAGAAGACATATGATCCAGTAGTTAAGACATCCAGTGATCTGAAGAGAGGCTAAATTTTCTTTCAGATCTACCACTCTAAAGGGCCAAGACAAGAGCTTAAACCCAGAGGAAAATCAAAGGGATTTGTCATAGGGAATCACAACTTACTGAGGACCACCGCATTTTGCTACATGGCCCAGTGGGTGATTAGCCCATCCAAGCATCCAATAAAAACTTTTAAAATGGTCTTGCTTGAAACAGATTATTATGGCAGTAGAAGTCAATGTAACCTGTAAATAAAAGTTCAGAAGGCCAGCAGGGCGTGGTGGTGGATGTCTATAATCCCAGCACTTGGGAGGCTGAGGCAGGAGGACTGCAGTGAGTTTGAAGCCAGTCTGAGCCACATGGTGAGTTCAAGGCCAGTCTGGACTACATAGTAAGACCCTGTCTCAGAAAAAACCCAAAACCAAAACCAAAACAATAAAACAGAAAGTCAGACTTAGGCAGGATCACCCCAGAACTACAAAGATCCTGTCTCAAAAAACACAACAGAAAAAACTGAGGTGCTAATTCTCCTCTGAAGAGATTTTATTTATTGTGGTACTGGGGATTGAACCCAGGGCCCTGGTACCAAGCTACAAAACAGGGGCTTTTAAATAATTTTTGAGTCACGGTCTTGCTAAATCACTAAGTTGCCCAGGCTGGGCTCAAATTTGTAATCCTCCCTCAGCTTCTGAGTGCTGAGATTACAGGCATGTGCCACCACACCTGAAGAGATTTTGACTGTTCTTTTTTCATGGTAAATCCTAGAATCTACAGACCACCTTGTTTTTCACAGAACTCTTCCAATTTGTTGCTGTTCTAATCTTGTAAATCTTACAAAGACCACTGCCTAAATAGGGTAAAAATAGTAGAAAGAAACATTTCTCCCTGCTCTATGCCTCCTTTCCATTTCCAAATTCACTAATGCTGAATTGCAAATTGGAGTTCTGGGAAAAATTACATGCAGGATCTAAGTACAACTGGCAGGAAAAAAACTAAGACATCATTCTATTAAAAAGAGCCAGGCTAGCATTTTTGGACGAGAGGATGTCAAAGTATTTCCTGCAGTAATGATCTTTTTTTCAGAGACTATTGCGTTAAAAAAAATGATTTTATTACATTTTTTTTTCTTTTGACAGTGCTGGGGACTGAATCCAGGGCACTGACATGCTAGGCAATCACTCTCCCATCTTTCATTTTAAACACTGCAAAAATGGAATGAGCAAAAGAACCAATTGGTATCATTAAGTGGAAAAGTTTATACTATATTTACATCAGTTAACAAAATAGTACTAAGAGCGTGAATGGGCTGGGAGACCTCAGTGACAGTGTGTGCTTTCCAGCACAAGGTCCAGGGTCCAATTCCCACCATTAAAAAATAGAGTGAAGCTGGGGATTTAGCTCAGTGGTTCTGTTGCCTGCCTCACAGGCACAAGGTCCCGAGTTCAATCCCTGGTAACAACAACAACAAAAAAGTAGTGAAGCTGGGGGTGATGTCACATGCCTGAAATCCCAACACTTGGGAAGCTGAGGCAGAACAGCTGAGTTCGAGGTCAGCTTAGGCTAGTGAACTACAAAGTGAGACCCTGTCTTAAAATACAAAAACAAAAAACAAAAAAACCACTTTTGAGTCAGATGGAAGTGTCAATGCAAGGCTTGCATTTCTTGCCAACAGTATTCCTTCATGAGATGACAACCTATTTCAGACCTCATTTCTCGTAATACTATGCCAACTGTGTCGTTTGTTTAAAAAAACCCAAAATAAAAAAACCTGGTAATTAAGGAAATGCAAGAGTCCTTCAATGAAAAGTCCTCTCTTAACTGTGAAAGGCCAATAGTTATTATCTCTTCTTTGAAGGCGGGTGATATGTCTTTCCTTCATCCAAAATCCTCCGAACACCAAAGCAGGTATTTCAAGATTCAGTCAGAAAGATCACTTTAAATTGTATGCTTAATGGTCCGGGGATTTAGCTCAGTGGCTTTGCTGCCTGCTGCGCAAGTGCGAGGACCCGAGTTCGATCCCTGGTACCAAAAAAAAAAAAAGTAAATTGTATGTTTAAGGGCCAGGGATTTAGCTCAGTGGTTCTGCTGCCTGCCTCACCAGCGCAAAGTCCCGACCAAGTTGGATCCCCAGTACCACCAAAAAAAAAAAAAAATTGTATGTTTAAGACACAATCATTACTTGACATGAAACTTCCTAGGTAACAATTCAGATCTAATTTTTTCCTTATTGGCAAGATAAGTTGATTAACTTCAATGACTTTTTTTTGAGACAGGGTCTTGCTATGTAGTTTAGACTGGCTTTGAACTACTATGTAGTCCAGGCTGGGCTCAAACTTGTAGCGATCCTCCGGCCTCAACCACCTGAGTGATGGGACTACAGACAAGTGCCACCACACATACCATTAGCATCAATTATTAACAGCCAGGAAATCTGTGACTCAGCTGTATATTCTAGCGAAATTTATGTAATCTCATAGTTAATTGTGCTTTCCAAGTTTGTTATATACCGAGGAATAAGCAGAGAAGCTTAGAAGCACACAGGAATTTTCTAAGATACTCGAGTATATTCTTAAAACAGTATCCTTTCCCAAGTTATGTTCTATTCATTTTTTTGGTACCGGGGATTGAACTCAGGTCCTTGTGCTTGTGAGGCAGGCGCCAGAACCACTGAGCTAAATCCCTGGCTGTTCTATTCATGTTTGCAAATATATTCTCCAGTAACTTCTAAATTCATTTCAAAATAGGGTATGTGAACTGACATATTTATTTCCATTTCCTTGAAAAAAATTTTATCACATCAAACATAACAAAAAGAACCCATTTAAAAATACTTTTGGTTTTGGGCTTCTCTTTGCAATGTTGGGATGGAACCAGGGCTTCATACATGTTAGGCAAGTGGGAAGTGCTCTACCACTGAGCTCAACTCTAGCCCCTGAAATACTGTTTTGTTGCAGGACTGGGGATCGTGCCCAGGGCCTTGTACATACTGGCCAAGTGTTCTGGTACTTAGCTACATCCCAGTCCCCAAACTACTGTTTTCATAAGTTAATATCTGATGGTCCTTAGGTGTTTATATTTAGGAACCACCACTTACAACTCAAACTGGTATTCCAAAGGAAGAAGTTAAAAAAAAGAAGAAAAGAAATATACAACTAAAACAGTTTCTCTTGCTCTTTTCTTTTATTATTCAAAAGTCAAATGTTATTCTTAAATCATCCATCCTCAATTTTGATTTCATGTACCGTCATTTCCCCAAGATATGAAATTTCAGAATCTCTTTGGAATACTAATTTCATGTTTCTAGGTTTAACAAAACTGTTGAAGTTTTAAATTCCACTCTATTTCCCTGAAATCTCAAGACAGTTGCTGATGTAAATTTTAATATAAAATATTTAGTCACAAAATAGTATTGCTTTTGTATGCACATAGTTGTAAGATTACTTTGCTCTTGTCAATAAAAACTATACCATCTTTCATAAAACTCTAAACAAATTAAGAACTGTGATGTAGAACAAAAATTACACATGGTAAAACAGGTACCAGCACAACGTTAGGTTATATTACATCAAAAAATGTTTTAATGGTCCCAAATATATATATTTAACAACTAAGCATACACTCGGGGGAGGAAAAAAAATCAAAAACAAAAAAATTATGACACAAATGACCACATCTAGAATTCCACTCAATCTTTAATCAAGTAGGGACAAATCCCCACTTAAAAAAAAAAAATCTGCAGTTTGAAGGGCAAAGGGAACAGATAAAAAAGAGGAAACTTTATATTTGCCCCTCCCCCACAGAGGTTTTCCAAATCTGCTGTCCTTGACTGAAATGTTCAGAATGTACGATTTTAAAGGCAGGTCTCTTTATACAAAGAAACTGCTGGCATTCTTAACTAGTGAAGAACTGGGGCAGAGAGGCCCATTCTTCTGAGTCTCAAACATGGTTCAAGAAAGCATGTTCTGATTGCAGCAACTGACCAGTCAATCCAGAGTTCCACTTACAAAATCCCTGCCCTGTTGGCTTTTTGTTTCCATTTCCTTCCCTGAGAAAAGGGCAATGTGTGGTCCAGCCTGGAGAGCTCAAAGGCTTAAGTCCTTCCCCTAAACGCATGGTGTCCCCTCCTCCTGCTCCGCTGAATTGGCACTTGATGAGCAGAAGCCAAGTATGCGAGGCTGAGTGTGTCAGTCCTTCGCGAGACCACTGCGCTGTTGTGGATTTTGTAGGGGGGAGGGGTGGAGAACCAGTTTTGTCAACAGGTACTGATCATAGGCAGTTGCCATTATTATGACTCAAATTTTGCTTTCTTTGACAATGGTGGCGTCTCTTCTTTGTCTTCATCTTCATCATCATCTTCATCATCATCAGGATAATCTACCAGACCCACGAGACCTCCCTGTTCAGAAAGGAGAATTATTTAAAGAACAGAGAACAAAACACTACATTTTAAAATACCTGTTTTAAGGCTGGAGAACATCTTCCACCTGAACCTCATATTTATGTATTTCCTAGATTTTTCATAATAAGCTTTTTGTTTTGTTTTATTTTTTGGTACCTGGGATTGAACTCGGGTCCTTGCGCTTGCACAGCAGGCGGCGAAAGCACTGAGCTAAATCCCCGGCCAATAATAAACTTTTTAATAGTAAGGGAAATCTTTTAATTACCTAAAGTTAAAATAAAAAATATAGTTTACTAGCAAATCACCCAAGCGATAGACATGTTACTGGATTAAAAATGTTGTAAGACCTAAAAGTATAACTTATTTTAAAATGTAAAGTCTAAAATGCTATCAGAATACAAACTACCGAAGATGCTACCCCGAATGAAGACAGGTGGCTTTGGAAAGTCATCTGCCCCTTTTCTTCCTCACTATTTCATCCAGGCTTTTCGGCCCTGCTCCTTTTCCAGAACCTACCAAGCCTGTTATCTGGATGGTGTGGAGACTGCTCCCTGCTCAGCACTTGCTCAGCCTGCCCTTCACTTCAGCCAGCCTCAGACTCACTTCCTGGCCCTCAGGAGTCTCCAGCTCACTCAGGAGAAGAGTCCGGGATGGGCATTCTATTTTTGATTTAGATCAAAGATTCCCAAATGCCAGTCTGACAACTGCTAGCCTAATAAGCAGATGTCTTTTCTAACTTTTTTTCTTTTGGTACCAGGGATTGAACTCGGGTCCTTGTGCTTGCAAGGCAGGTGGCGGAACCACTGAGCTAAATCCCTGGCCTCTTTTCTAACTTTTTAGTACACAAATTTTGTTCCTTTCTTATAGAAAATGTTAGTCATAATAGATAGTTGTCAGCCTGGACTACATAGTGAGTTCAAGGCCAGCTCGAACTACACAGCAAGACCCTGTCTCAAAAAAAAAAAAAAAAAAAAAAAAAAATTTATTCATTTAGATTTTGCCATTGGTCCTAAGGAACTTTCACTGGTAAATTTGGGTTTTATCTTTTAATTCATGAATGTTCAATTGGTTTCAGAAGAGGTAACCAAAGCAGTCTCAGTTATAATAGTTATTGTTGAGGAAGCTTAGGTCTAGGCAGGAAAGGGCATATAAGGAGTCCCTGAGTCAGAATGTACCTTTGTAGTAATAGCTGCCGTCTGAGATGTGCTCTTAGGGACAGATCCAGGAGAGCCTGGAGACCCGGGGGATCCGGGGGATCCCGGAGAACCAGGCAGGTTTGCTGTAGGTGACTGGCTGGTGAGGTTAGTCTTTGTTCCACTGGACAAGGAAAGCTTGAAACTTGGACTCTGCCGTCCAGAAAGATTTGTTTTCAAAAGCACCTCCTTTTCCTCACTTTCTTTCACTAAAAATGAGAATATGGTCAATAGTTGTCACTCATACTCATTTTTTAAAAATCTCCTAAATGAGGCGACATGAAAACATAATTAACCAGGTTAGTCCTCTGCTGAGGAATGTTTAGTTCAATTTATTTACAAAGTCTAAGAAAGCACTAGATGCCATTATCCACTGAATTTTACAAAGGAGAAGGAAAAAAACCTTCAGCATCATGCTCAGAACCCTAACCTCCCTGACATACATTCTCTTTATTCACCCAACTCAAGAAAGCTTAGTTTACACCTTCACAGCACAGTGAGGAATTCAGCCATGCCCTAAAGTGCAACAGCCTTTAGCACACCAAGTAGACACTCATCATTTCGTCAAAAGATAAAGAAGAAACCTAATGGCGAGAAAAATTCATTTTCTCAACCTACATTTCTTCCTTTCCATGAATTTGCTTATTGGATCCATAATATCATCATCATTTTTAGTTTTGTCAGATGGAGATACTACAGGTTCCCCATCTTCCATGTCATCCTCATCTGTGTTAAACCACATCTCTTCTTCATCTTCTAGTGTTCTGGCATCTCGTCGATATCTATGATTCCTCAAAATGGAACGCATGCTGTGGAAAAAGAAAGTAAATATACTCATTTTTGTAAAGATAGTCTTCAAGTTGACCTCTAAGAGTAGATACAATCTTACTAGGTTAATGTGTATAAACACATGTGTGTGTATACAACATATAGAAGCTGATGGAAAAACAGCCTTTCCAAACCTGTAATTGAAAAAACACACCCACCATATCTAGTATTCACTAGTAGAACTAAGCTTCATATCATAATTGCACTGTTACAAATCACTCACTAAACTTGTTTAACGCTAGGAATTAGTAAACCAGGGGTGATGGTGGATGCCTGTAATCCCAGGGCTCGAGGTTGAGGAAGGAGGATCCCAAGTTTGAGCCCAGAATGGTCAACTTAGTAAGACTCTGTCTCAAAATAAAAATAAAAAAATAAAGAGGGCTAGGGATGTAGTTCAATGCAAAGGCCCCAAGTTCAATCCCTAGTACTGGGAAACAAAAAAAGGGAATTAACAAGTAATAGTTTACAGATTTAAAAATATACTATAAATATGAACTTGAGCATTTAGAAAAATGTATGAGATTTTTAAAGACCAAGCTGTAATTCAAAGCAAGTACTATAGTATGACTTAATCCTGAACACCCAGAGCCTCACTGCCACCTAAGTGTGCACTGGTGGCTGCAGAACATGCTAGCATCCATCTTTACCTTCAGGAAAAAACTACAGCTTCTGCCCACTATCTGCCTATTTTCCTTCTCCTCGCCAAGTCAAAGACCAAATAAACAAAGAGCCACTACCATACAATGTGCTGGGAAATGAAGGACAAGTTCATGTATACGGCAATTTACCTGTCAAGTTTGGGGTTATCTTGCCTTTCTCTTTGTTGTTCGAATCTCAGTTTTAATCCCTTAAATGTCTGTACATAATCTACATCTTCCAGTGCTTTCCAATAGTTTTCAATTACGTGAGCAGTTAATGATTTAATATCTTCCTACAGAAAAGAATTGTCAATGAAATGAGATATGAAAATATCATTTTAGCAAGATTAAGACTTTAGTAAATTCATAAAAATTCATCACTAAAAATAGTTTAACATACAGTGGTTACTTCAGCAATCTCTTATTTTTGGTAGACCTTAGAGCTTCCCATTGGTCTTTCCAAAGTAAATGCCTATGTCTTATCTTAGGTGATTCTGATTCCCTAAATCTGGGCATGTGTTGTTGCTGTTGTTGGTATTATTACTATCTGGTGCTGAGGGTCAGCCCCAGGACCTGTCACATGCTAAGCAAGTGCTCTACCACTGAGCTACACCCCAGACCAGGGCATGTATATTTTAAAAATATGCCAAAGAAAAGTCTTCAGATAGGTAGTGGTGATGGCTGCACAACAACATGAAGGTGTTTAATGTCACTGGATTATACATTTTAGAAAGTTCAAAATGGCAAATTTTGTTATGTATGTTTTACCACAATTCAAAAAAGGGTCATTGGCAGAGATAATTTTGCCCATTAAGCATCCCCAATTCAGTATATTAAAGAGTCAAAGTTTATTATGAAATTGTTCTTTAGAAATGTGAAAGACAAGAAAAATGCTGAAATGTTTATCTGTCAAGTGCAATTTTATTTTCTTAAAATTATTACGGCGGCAGTGTTAAGTCAGCTTTCAGACTATATTACAAAGACTGCTAACAGGTAATCTCTCACAAACTTTTGGTAACACTGGTTTTCTTTTAAAATATTCTCTTCAAATACAATAATCTCAAACTAGTAATGCATATTCAATTTTCTCAATTAAGACCAAAATTATAATTTAAAAATACAGAACCTACCACTCTAATAAATTCAAACATTTCTATTATGGCAGAGTTCATCAGATTGTAGCGGGATCCATTGTTGAGAAACGCTTTGACTACAGGTTCAAACAAAAAACTTTTCATTATGTAGCGGTTATAAAACTCATCTTTTAATCCAATAATCTTTCTCTTAAAACGAAGGGCACCTGAAACACAGAGGCATTGTTGTTTGAAAGCATATACCACACTTCCTTATTTTAGACTCACCAAAACAACAACACTTGGTTAACAAATATCAGTAATTCTTCATATACAGTGATGTTAGGACTTCCAGAAATGTAAACCTAAAGATAAGGATTCTAAAAGTGTTACCACAAAACGTATTCTGAAAGTAGTGTATGTCATCATAGAACACAAGTCTTAGAAAGCCAGAACAATTCTGGAAATAAACCACTTACTAATATCCAAGAAGTTAATTTATATCTCAAATTAGAGTGAAGACAAATGAATTAACCTATTATCCTCAAGCTACTTAAGATGCAAAATTCTGAAACTATCCTGTCATACACATTTTTCAAACAACAGAAAAACCAGTGTGTTTATTAGGGCAATCCACTGTATAATAACCTTCAGTAATTCTGGACGCTCTTTTGTTGTTTTGGATCATACTTGATGGACTTACATTTGGCTTATTTATGGATGTGGTTATAGAAAGGCTTTAAACCCACCGAAATCTGCATTACCCAAAATTTGCCTTCCTGTATTTTAGAAATAAATTTAGAGGATGTGGTGTAAAATATAGTCCTCTATGCTTATTGCAGCGAGTATGCTTTTTAATTTTTTTCTAATTTTCCTTTTTATAATTAGGCTTTAACTTACGGATTAAATGGTAATATTTGCATCTTGAGGTATGGGGAGTTCCTTAGGTCACCATTCGTCAAGATCCAAATATACTCACACAACTAGATTTTAACAAAGCCCTATTTACCTACGTAGAATTATCAGTAAGTTAATGCCCCAGTTATTGTAAACAGTTCAAAAAAGCATACTCACTTCATGCAGTCACATCGTCTTCGGTTGGCAAGATTAAATATTGTGTTTGTATTATGGTTTCTTTGGAGATCATGGAAGTGGCTCGTTAAACTGCCAATTTGTTATTAATCAAGTCCTTCATGAGCAGGTAGCCAGGCAACCATGCTGACACGGTTTCTGGGTGGGAAGGCAGAGGAGTAAAGCAGCTCAATTTTTCTTTAGTTGGCAGAAAAGAGGTCCACAAGTGAATGCCCAATTAGGTACAGTTGATTATAAACTGCCTTAACAATCTAACTTATTTAAGAGTGTATCTTTCTAAAGAAACACTCTGGGCAGGGAGTTTCAAAATAAGTTTATAGAATAAAAACTTCATTTTGTTTTTTAGATTACTGAATTTTGTTTTTTTTAAACATAAGCATGGTGAAGACATTTTAAACAATAAGAGGCATCTTTCTGAATGAAGTCAAAGCCTAACAAGGGTTTATTTTCTAAAACAGTGATTTCAGTGTTTTCTTTTTCAATGTTAATTGACAAAGAAATTTAGTGAGAAAGTTCCATATTTTATATAATAAAAAATACTTATTATCTCATGCTAGTAGGCCAAATTTTAAGCTCTTGGTAATTAAGGCAAGAGCTGGTGTTTTAAGAACTTTGCAGGCTTTTTGGAGACTTGTGTCCTACCAAACACACACTCGCCAACCCCTCTGGTCTGCATGCAAGTCCTTCGCAAATGAAAAAGACACTCCCTTCCTGGAATTCACTAAGATGAGGCCATGCAAAGGGACCACTATGTCCTCAAAAACACTCCTACCCAGACTGCTGATATAGATAGAATAGAAAGTTACGTTCAAAATTTGAACAGTGAGTCCATGAAGTCAAGTCACTTAAAGAAGATCAGAGAAAGCTTTTGGGATAGGCCAAGTTGGCCTAACCACAGCACTTTCAATGGAAAGGGAATTTTGCTTCCACTCACATCACTAACCTTCATTGTGAACATTTCAGGACTCGCTTGTGCTCAATTTCAATAATGTCTTTAAAAAAAATAAACTTATCAAAAAAAATAAACTTATCTTACACAGCAGGAGACTGCATGTAGTCAATTACCTCATATGTAACTAACGATAGTTGAATAAAAGCCTCTACCACAAAGCTTTTCAATATTTCATTCCTTTTACCGATTTCCATATTTCTAACAACACCACTATTACCACCACCAACAACAAAATAAAAGAATCAGACAACATAAAAAAGAGGAGGCTTAATAGACTACTATGAAAGATCCAAGAATCTTGAAGAGGTCGAGCGAGGAAAGACTGAACCAGTATCTTGGAAAGACTGAGTTTAGAGAGGATTGCTTCTCTTACTTGCATATTTGCTTTGTTGTCTTTAAATATGACAAATATGACAACACATACTAATTAAGAAGCAACAGATATAAAAGTTTGTAATCTCTGTACATTTAAGTGCTCATTGTTTTATGTACTTACACTATGTATCTAAACTTTGTAACACTCTCCTTTTAGAAATGCTATGCCTAGTATTTGTTCAATGTACACTTTTCTCAGAAGAACCACAAATAACTTACATTTTCCTAAATTTATATTCAGTTCTTAAAAATCCTTGATAAAAATACTATAAAGCTAGTCCTTTTAAAAGAGCTTGTTCCAGGGCCAGGGGTTTGGCTCAGTGGTTCCGCTGCCTGCCTTGCAAGTGCAGGGTCCCGAGTTTGATCCCCGGTACAAAAAAAAAAAAAAAACTTGTTCCTAATGATTGCTATCTTCTCTCAAACCTGGGAAGACAGGCTCACCAAGAACCCATCTGATAAAGAGATTTAATGATACAACCTGACTTTATCAAGTATCACCAGCAATAAAATAAAACTAAGGTTTTGCTGGCAGAGTGCCTAACAATACAAACTTTCATTTATTTATAATGAGTCTCTCCATAGTTCTCACCAGGTTATAACAAAGTTTCTTTATAATATTACAAGAAAAATATGAAAAGATGAAATTTAAGAAAAGACCTCCCTTTCTGTTGTGTGTCCTGCCATTCTCCCACTGGACTCTGTGTCCTACCTACAGCAAACTGACGCAGCACACTTGTACACGTAGTATCTTAACAGTGTATTCAACCAAGAATGTCATTCTCCTTTGACCATTACCAAGACAGATCCAAATTGCCACTATTGCAGGATTTTGTAATTTAGATTTTCACTGTGCTTGCAAGTGTACCTTAACATAGTAATCGTTATATTTTGATTTTTAAATTACCCTCTCATCCTAATGAGCTGATTCCCTTGGTAGCTGAGCCCAGGAATTAATCATCTTAATTTTCTTAGTATCATATATCTTAATCAAATTTAAGATGCCACTGATTGCAAAAAATTTTTTTCTAAGAAAACAAAATTAAAAAGACAGAGCTACCAATTATGTTACACCATTAACTGTAAGACTCACCTTGATTTCAGAGATGTGTAAAAATGTACATCTGAGAATCAATCAAATATAGCAGTACCCAATTTACTTGTACTCATTTATTCAGTTTTTCAGTGCCATGTGCCTCAAACTCCCTTTCCCACACTCTATGTTGACACTAAAGAACAATTCAGAGTTATGAACTCTACCTTGTTCTTGGAGCTTTCCTTCTGTGGTAAGTATATTAGGAAAATGAGTACAATTTTATTTATTATTGGTTTTTTGGGAGACAGAGTCTCTGTTTTGCTCAGGCTGTCCTCAAACTCAGTATGCAGCCCAGGCTGGCTTCCTACCTCACCCTCTTCAGTGCTGGGATTATAAGCATGTGCTGTCACACCCAGCTTGAGTAGAATTTTAAAAGCTCTTCTTTTTTTCTTTTTTGGTACCGGGGATGAAACTTGGGACCTTGTGCTTGTGAGGCAGGTGGGCGGAACCACTGAGCTAAATCCCTGGCTCAAAAGCTCTTCTTTCCTGTGTGCTGAGCTCACAGATACAAAGATGGTAAGGCAGAACTAAAATAATGAATGTACTTTTAGCAGTGCTTAGTCTAATGCTGCAGGTGCTACCTACTACTGGCTGAAAATGATTCTAAAGTAACTATGGATATTCAGCAGAAAGTAAATAAACTGAATATCTACAGGCTGAAAAGAAGAAAACAAGTTCTAACTACATGTATTTTCAGTACACAGTGCAGTTCACAGACCAGCCTGAAAAAGTTAAGTCAAGAAACATGACAAATATTACTGTTAGAAAATTAAAATTTTAAGGAAACTTTTAACTATGATTCCTTAAAGAAACAACAAAGCACCCCAACTTACCTTTAAAAACCAAAAGGCAAAAGCTAGTTACCAATAGATACTTCTTACGGAACATTCAGGACAACCCTAACCTTGGTCTGGCAACTTACCAACAAGGACAGTTTAAACATGGAAACTCATTACCTAAGAATAGCTGCTGCATGAGTAAGAACACTCTGTATTAACTGCTTTTCAATTCAGAAATATGTTTTACTGTAAAACACTACAGTTTTAAGAACATGTAAAAGTCCGTTAAAAAAACCCCTTACATATAACTAATAATCTTGTTTAAAAAGATTTTCTCTAGGGCTGGGAATGTAGCTCAGTGGGAAAGTGTATACTTATTCTGCTGAAGGTCCCAAATTCAACCCCGAGTGCCATCCCTGGCCCCGAAACAAAGGACTATCTATCTTGCTCAAGAGTCTGCAAACTTTTCAGTAAGATCCACAGGGCATATATTTTGAGCCACATGTGATCTCTGTAGCATACTGTGTGCGTGTGTGTAAGCTGAGACAGGATCTTGCTATGTAGCCCAGGCTGGCCTTGAACTCCCAGCAATCCCCCCTGTATACTGGTTTTTTGGAGGAACTACTTTTTAAAAACATAAAAACCATTTCAGTTTGCAGGTTGTATAAAAATAGCCCATGGGCTGGATGTGGCCAAGGCTGTAGTTTGCCCCCTGGGGGCTAATGTAACTGAGGTCTCTAATATTTCTGGATACTCTCTAAGCCCTTTGCTATATATGAGTAAGAGAGGGAAATCAGCTGCTTAAAGTGGCAAAACTATACAATAAGTGTGCAGAGTAAGTATCAGGCCCACTTTCTCGACCTGTAACTAGTTATTATTTTATCTCAGGTAATAAGATCTAAAAATTCCAAAAACATAATAAATAATTGCATCAGAAACAACACTTACACAATGCCAAGAAAGCATGCTTCGAGGCCATAAGAACTAGCACTCTTCGGAGGATATCCTTGTTGATAATGTAGTTCTTTATGTGGTAGGTATGGTGCTCCACACAAAACGTTAACAGTTCCAACACAAGTGCCAATAACTGCGCAGTCTGAAAGTCATCTAAAATGAAATGTAATTGTGTACAAGTCAACATGGGCTGGGGATTTAGCTCAGTGGTTTCGCCACCTGCTGCGCAAGCGCAAGGACCCGAGTTCGATCCCCGATACCAAAAAAACAAAACAAAACAAAACAAAAAAAGTCAACATATGTATACATATTGGAGGGCTTCCCAGACACTACCTCATCTCTGGTTCAATTACTCTTCTCCATGTTCCCATGAGTTCAGTTCTACTATTGGGCTTCAGCCCGGGCCGGGGATTTAGCTCAGTGGCACTGTACCTGCCTGGCAAGTGCAAGGTCCTCAGTTCGATCCCCCATGGCGGGGGGAGAACATTAGAGATTCAGTCCCAGTCCTTTTTAGAAATTTTATTTTATTTTGTGACAGGGTCTTGTTAAGTCGTCCAGGATGGCCTCAAATTTAAGATCCTCCTGCCTCAGCCTGCCAAGTAGCTTGGCTTATAGGTGTGTAGTACCCTGCTGGCTTTTTTTCATTTCTCCTATTTGTCCCTTACAGATTATAGCACAAGGCCTTCCACAAGAGTTCTCAATAAATGCTGGACGAACCAAACATGAGAGCTTGGAAAGAGGACCCCAGTTTCACCCAACATGAATAAAACGCATAGGAAAAACAAGTATTTCAAAGACTTGATCCTACAGTCACACAAAAAAGTAAAAAAAAAAAAAGAAAAAAAGGTATGGTTGGGCAAAGGTTTCAATTCAATTCCCAGTACCAAAAAACCAACCAAACGAAAACAAAGAAAACACATTATCTATTTTCTATAAGTGGTAATAAGTAGTGTGTTCAATCAAATATACCATGTTGAGAATTCATATGGCAAAATAATGTGTTTATTTGTACGGTGTCAATAAGGAATATCTCAACAAAGACCCTAAAACTACTACCACTATCGACACCCACACACAAAAGCTAAGGCCCTAAGGAATAAAGTGTAAAAATAGCTTAATATTGAGCACAAGCTTAGGTGTACACATCTGCACTATAAGCAACTTAAAGTGAACTGTCCACAGTTACTTCCTTCAGTTTCACCCAAGCTGATGCAGACTAAACAAAAATGTCTCTCTGACATAGACTACACATTTTTTCAGTATTGGGGATCAAACCCAGGGCTTCACTCATGCTAGGCAAATGTTCTATCACTCAGCTATACCCTCAGCCCCTAAATACACATATTATTTAAAAAGTTGTTTAGAAAGTCTGAAAACCAACAAATACCACCTTCTATTTCTTATTTTACATGTTTCTGTTGTCTCTAATTACAGTACCTTTAAAACAAATTTTACTTTCAACATTGCTTCTGAAAATACATTAGACCTGTACGTTAACCTGAATTCAAACTTTTAAAGACCATGGCTTTTTTTCAGGATATGCTGCTTGCTACAATAAAGACAGTTACTTAGTACCAACTTTGATTTCATAATCCAACAATAGAAAAACCTGACTATCAATTGTCTTACCTTTACTAGGCTTGTCTTCTGTAGTATTTGCTAGTAAGGGAGCAGTAAGAACATGCATACAGTGCTTGTAGAAGAAACCCAGAAATTCAGTCTTTTCTGTTTTCTAAAAAATCAAAAATACTTTTGTGAACTTTTAACTGGACTGGTTTCTACCAGCAATAAATAATACACTAGCTATGAAAAGGAGGAAAAATGCCATGGCTTACGTTGGCAGTGGCTAACATGTTCTCTGGGTCAACTAAAGTTCGAAGCAGGCCCATAAGTTGGACTGCCCCTCCAAGTTCAGGATCTGTATCACAAATCATGTGTTCGATAATAAGGTTGATGAGTAAAATATCCTGGTGAGAAAAATACACATAATAAGGATCACTTATTATAAGCAAGAACAGGAAAAGCACACACTAAGGTATACACTCTAGGATTACAGCTAGGTCTAGATGTCATGTTAACTGCAAACAAAGTCCAATGACTGACTCACTTCTTTGTTAGGATATATAGCAGTATTTATTTCCCTGTGTGTTAGCTACAGGGACATTAAACAGTACTGAAGAAAGTTTCTTTTTCTAGTATCTTTAAATTCCTCTGATAAAAGCAAAAAAAAAAAGGGTAAGTTTCATTTTGGTGCTTTTAGATCTTTACACTTCTCTAATAAGTCAATCTATTTTTTACAGAAAGCTTACTGGCTTTACACTCATAGCATTAACAGAATATTAGCTAGAATTTATAACACTGTTCTACTGTCACTGGATTTATTTTTATGATTCTTTCTATTTTTGGCAAATGACACCTGTTCTCAATTCATAGAAATGTTTAAAGGCTTCCTTTTAAAATAAACTTAGGAAAACAGGTGACACCCTATGTCTGAAATTAAGGGAAATGAAAAAATGGTATTTATAGAATACACAGAAGAACAATGAATCAGCTAGATTACAAATGTCAAAGAAAATAGACTGCTAGTTTTCCTGAGGCTGGTGTTTCTAGCCCATAGAGTAAAGACCAATGGGGAATTTAGTGAGAAAATTCTCTATTCTTGTATATACAAGCAATGGTAAAATGGTCATGGACAGAGAAAATGTAGATGGTATATGGAAATGATGATCAATAGTAGAAATCAAAAGGCCTATACACATGAGTGAAGTAAATATGAAGTACATCTCGTTGACCTAGTAGGTTATATGGGAACAAGTATAGCTCTTAAATATTCTGGTTCTCGGGCTGGGGATTTAGCTCAGTGACACCGTGCCTGCCTCACAAGTGCAAGGTCCTGAGTTCGATCCCTGGTACAACAACAACAACAACAACAACAAACTGGTTCTCAAGATAGAGGACTATTTCCTTAGAAAAAAAAAAGTGTTATTAACATTCAGCACTTCAAACTGATACTTTCCTGAACCTGTCCTGGCATTATATTTTAAAAAATAAACCTTAAAGATAGATGTTACTATTCATTCTGACATTATAATACATTATTAGGGTTTTCTGAAATAGTTAACAAAGGCTATCTTCTCATTTTCTACAGGCTAGAATTCAGCAGATGTTTTTCCTAAGGGCTATCTTCTTTTCCCTCTCAATGAACTCAGAGCAGACTAGCCTAAGTCTATTCTTAAGTGAAAAGTTATTTTCAAAATTTTGTGGAAGAAAAATAGAACCACCGGTTTAATTATCTAAAAATAAAGCAGAAAAGCATACATTTTGGACTCCTACATACATCATGCACTATACAGCTTCTAAATGTCCTTCATATAATTAGGATATATGGTAACTTTAAAACTCATTTAAGGGCCAGGGATTTAGCTCAATGGTTTTGCCGCCTGCTGCGCAAGCACAAGGACCCGAGTTCGATCCCTGGTACCAAAAAAACCTCATTTATGTACTATAATTTCTCATAAATGCTGGTATGCATGTGTATATATGAACAAGGCAAGAGCTCATTTTTTATGTTGTTGTTGTTTTTTTTGGTACTGGGGATCGAACTCGGGACCTTGTGCTTATGCGGCAGGTGCCAGAACTGCTGAGCTAAATCCCCAGCCCCTAGTTTTTGAGTTTTTTTTTTTTTTTTTTGGGTACTGGGGATCGAACTCAGGTCCTTGCGCTTGCAAGGCAGGCTGTGGAACCACTGAGCTAAATCCCCAGCCCTCATTCTTTATGTTTAGGAAATAGCTCATTAAAAATTTTTCAAGGAGCTGTGTTTCATCTTTATTCTTGATGATTCAGTTATTTCTATTCCTAGCAAAGACAACATTTTCCTAGGGTACTCATAATCCCATATGTGAAAATTAATTGATTAAATGATTTAAATAAGAATTTTTCAAGTTAACTCCAGAATTAAAAAAGAATGTCAAAAAATAGGAAAGAAACTTAAATTAAGAAATCACTGCTGTAAAACAATAAATTTATAAACTAAGACAAGAGCCAAATTTAGGGGGAAAATAAGCCATCTGATATGGCTACATTTCCCCCCAAAAGCAATAATTTAAATCTTAAAAATGAAAAACAAACACAGCTATAACTCCATGTATAAATACTTACTATTAGTGCAAATAATATTTACCTTGCTGGTTATTTTTTGCTCTGTTAACTTCTTACTTACATCATCATTCTGTTGTGCCTCCTGCATGACAAACTCTCGTACCATGGATGGATTATATTCAACCAAGTATGAGAATATATCAGTAGCAGCACTTCGCACCTGTGTATCATCCATGCCCTGCAGAGAAAAGGCATTTATTCTCATGTAAGTTTAAAAATACAAAACTTATAGCTGTGTAAACATCTAAAACCTAACAAATTATAACAAAATACCACAATGTAAAAGGTTTAAAGAATTGTGTTACAGGTAAAAGCCTTCTGTTCCACAGATAAAATTACACTTTCTAAATCACTTACTCCTGTTTTTTTATTTTAATAATTAATAGGCTGCAAAGTTAACAAATTATTAAAAATATAGAGAATTCCTTTAATAGAGCATTCTTTCAATACAGTGTCAGGACACTAATCCTGGAATTTCACTGCTTCTTTAGCTTTATGAAACACATTAAATGTGGTTTAAAAAATAACAGTAATTGGGCCGGGGATTTAGCTCAGTGGTTCTGGCGCCTGCTCTGCAAGCAAGGACCCGAGTTCGATCCCTGGTACCAAAAAAAATAAAAAATAAAAATAACAGTAATTAAAAAATGAGGAGAAACAAACTTACAAGGATGACTTCTAAAGCTGGTAATATGCCCATATTTGACAAAGTCTTGAAAAAAGCGTCTCTGTTTTGAGGTTGTAGCGTTTGGGAAAATGCACAAAATTCTTTCAAAAAGTTAACCTGAAATTAAGAAAAAGTTAAGTGTTAAAAAGTTAACCAGGGATTAAGGACAAAAAAAAGAATATAAAAAATTTGTTTTTAATCTTATGTGTTTCATAACATCTAATTTCTTACCAATTCCTGTCTTTTTTCCTCATCTGTTGCTTCATCTGTTAGTTGTGCAAACAAATCTGTCAGAAATTTTTCATCTTCCTGTGAAATAAAGGACAAATTTAATTATGCTAGTGAGAAAGCATATAAAAAATGTAATTTCAGTATGCTGTACTATATAAATTATCGTAATTAGAAAAAGCAAAGACGGTATTAGCAATGTTGTTCTATCAAAGAAGGAAGAAAAAACAAACTATTAAGACATATTGGAGACTCCTATCAGAAAGATTATTCTTACATTTTGGCAAGGTTCTATTTCCTAAGACTTTCAGGGCCAGATAGTAAATATTTTAGCTTTGCAGGCCAAAAGTAGTTTTTAGTACAATTACTCAATTCTCCTATTACAGCATGGAAGTAGTCAGACAATATTATATAAACAAGTATGGCTGTATTCCAATAAAACTTTATTTATAAATAGCAGGCATGGCACGGCCTTAGTTTGCCAACCCATTTTTACAGGTTTATATAACCTAATTTTAGAAGTTAAGGTTCTACAATCTTTCAAATGAGGACAAAGATAAAGCTTTCTTTAACACCTCTCCTTACTGAGAATTGAACCTAGGGCCTCACATACACTAGGCAAGTACTTGTTACCACTGAGCTGCATCCCACCTCTTTTTACTTCTATTTTGAGACTAAGTCTTTCTAAGTTGCTCAGGCTGGCCTCAAACTTGTGCTCCTACCTCAGCAGATTATAGCTGGGGCTAAAATCATGTGCCACCATGCCTAGGTGCTTCTTCAGGTTTTAAAGATACAGAAATGAGCAGGGTGAGGTGGTATACATTTGTAAAACCAACCCTTTAAAGGCCGAGGTGGGAGGATTCCAAGTTTGAGTCCTGCTTTAGCAATTTAGTGAGACCCTGTCTCAAACAACAATAAAAAGGGCAAGGATATAGCTCACTGGCAGCACACCCCTGGGTTCAATTCACAGGTACCAATAAAGAAAAAAAAAAAGGTACAGGAAACAATTCAATTATTTTAAAAAGCCAAATTCAGAGCTTTTAAATGAACATCTAAAAAAAAAAAAAGATAAATTAATACCTATTATTTGAAGATAACCATAGAAATTTACTATAAGTTAAATTACTTTAAAAAGAACTCAAAAGATAGCCTACAAGATACTAATCTAGGTAGGTAATGCCGAAGAGTATACAATTTGAACTGGAGATGTTATCTTTGCTTCTTTATTTTATTTTATTTTTTTGTTTTTTGAGACAGGGTCTTCCTTTGTAGTTCTGGCTAGCCTCGAACTCCTGATCCTCCTGCCTCAGCCTCCCAAGTGCTGGGATTACAGGTATAGGCCACCATGTCTGTCTGTCTCCTTATAACTGAGACACAGCTTAAGAAATTCACCCATGTCCCATCAATTTACCCAAACCTAATCACGTCATACAGCCTTCCTGATTGCCTGTTCAATTTTCCTTGTCATTATTTTTCATCAAAATTTTGTTAATATTTTTCTTCTACACTAACTCAGCTAGAAGCAGATTCAACACTATCTTAGCCCCACACAGGCTGAGGGCTAGGTACTATAAACACAAGTAAGTATGGAACTTCCTGCTATATGATAAGCTTCATATCACTACTGTAGGTATTTAAGGAACATTTTCTGTATGATACTAAATTACTTGTCTATTCTTACCTTTCCTTTTTCTAAAATATACAAATATGCCATATCTCATTACATAGTTTTTTTGTTACTGGAGATTGAACTCAGGACCTTGCGCTTTCAAGGCAGGCGGCAGAACCACTGAGCTAAATCCCCAGCCTCTCATTACACAGTTTTGACCATATGTTTGTTAACACATGGCATCTGATTTCAAGGCTTATCTCACACGTGTAAGAATGTTTCATTTAAATTGTGCCTCAAAAATTTTCTAGCTTTCACAGCACTTTGGAAATAAGGCCTAGCATCAAAAGAAACAGTACCATAGAATCGGCAGCTAGCATTTTACAGAGCATAATGTAGGAAAGAAAAGAATGAACAACTTAAAATAATTTGTACTTAATGAGTAAAAATGGCATTTTACTCATAAGAAGACCAAGAAAACAGGTGACAAATTTGTACCAAACAAAAACAGAATCATATCGAACTAAAGAAAATGTCAGTATATAACTCAGGACCATCCATTGAGACCAGGAATCAAAACTGGACCAGGGCTGGGGATTTAGCTCAGTGGTTTTGCCGCCTGCTTCGCAAGCGCAAGGACCCGAGTTCGATCCCTGGTACCAAAAACAAAACAAAACAAAACAAAAACTGGACCAGAGAATGAGGCTCTACTAGCTAGTAATAGCTAGTCCTTATAAAGAATTGACAGAAATTGGTATCAGACCCCTCTCCCTCTGTTATTATCTAACCACAACACTCTATGTAGGATTGCTATTATACTTACCACATTGTATTACCTATATTATGATTACATGTCTGTCTTAAATGAACAGAAAATGTCGAATTAGTCAACATGAAATGGAATTATTTCTACTTCTAGGAAAATGAGTTGCAAGTTAAAGCATTCAAAATCTGAAAAACCAAAACTTTTTGAGCACTAAAATGATGCTCAAAAAATTTTGGAATTTAGAACATTTTTTTCTTTCAAATCTTTGTTATAGATGTTCAACTTTCAAAGTCTATACAATCTGAAAAACTCTGAAATCTGAAACACTTCTGATCCTCAGCATCTCCAATAAGGAATGCTCAACATATATGTAAAACATATGAATTCAAGTTTAAAAAAGACAAAAACAAAGACAATAAAAATAGAGATTTTCTAAAAAGGAACAAAGATTAGGCATACTGCTTTATTTGTAATAAACGCCACCAAGCAGCTTTGACATTTATTTGTTTCTCTACATTTAACAAGTCCAAGTTTTATATTTTTTACTTATAGGTCTGAAGTTTTAAAATAGCTTCCAAGTTATGTCACATTTATCTGTTATTTTTACATTATCGTGGGTATTATAGAAACAAAAACCATGGAAGAGGGGTTTGCAAATAAGAATCTTTCTCTGCATTACATAAACTTTTTTCATCTAAAACAGACCAACTTACACATAATGGGATGATCCAGCTTTGAGGGCATTACAAATGCAAACTATTGGTTAGTTCTCAGAAATTTTGATTATTTTGTGTAGAATCCAGGATGCAATTCTGAAACAAGCACCCTATTAACAGAAGACCTGAGAGACCGAACAAACTATAGAAAGAAAATTTGTGGAGCGTAATAAGCAATAATCAGTAGATGTCTCTTTTTATTTTTTTGGTACCAGGGATCGAACTTGGGACCTTGCGCTTGTGAGGCAGGTGGCGGCACCACTGAGCTAAATCCCCGGCCCCAGTAGATATATCTCTTAAATGCTGTGGAGTCTTGCATCATGTTTAACATGTTACATGGAAGATTTCATTTAATCTTCAACTTTAGAGAGTAAGGCATATCACCATTCTTCAGATGGGGAAACAGAACTTTGAGAGGTTCAGAAAGCAACCATTAAGTGAAAAGGGCTGTCTGCTTAATTCCCCACTCTCTCATACATTACAAAAACATGTCTTTTGGTAGGAATACACGTAGATATAATTTGCCTCCTATTAGTCTCATGACCTCAAATCTGGGCCTTTACTGTATCATTATCCACGATTCCTATAAATTCTATAGAATTTATGTATTTAATGACATTTCTCCTGGCTTCTTTGTTGTTTCTTTCCTCTTGCAATCTATTCTATGATAGAATATGATAGATTAATACCTCTCAAATTTCACGTTCAATTATTTCATTAGTATCATTCCAGTATAATTTCTTCAGGTTTTTTTTTCCTGTTTCTTTCCCTTTTTTTTTTCTCTTTCAACGTTGGGACTGAACTCATGCATGCTAAACAAGAATTCTGTCACTGGAGAAACCCAGCCTCAAGCTAGATTTCTTTATAGAACTTACATTCCCTACCCAAACGCAACAACTTTCTGGTCTCAGAGTATTACTATTTATCATAATCTCTTGCAATATCAACACACTTACTGTTTTTTTTTTTTGTTTTTTTTGGTACCGGAGATCGAACTCGGGTCCTCGCGCTTACAAGGCAGGCAGCAGAACCACTGAGCTAAATCCCTGGCCCAACATACTTACTGTTAAACTTTAAAACTCAGTTTAGGGATTTAAAGGAAAAAATGTTTGCTTGGTTTTTTTTTTTTTTTGCTTAAGGCAGTAACATTTTAAATGGTATCAATCAAGCAGGCACTTTTTTAAGTAGGAAAAAGAGTGAGTTAACTTACCTGTAACATACCAACAATTTCTACCTTATTGAAAAAGATAAAAGAGTGAAGTGTTGATAACATATTTTCTTCAAAGACTGAAGGGGTAGGGAGAACCATGTCTTGTATATACTGAACTCTGTACGTCTGATGAATTTTTTGTTTCAGCTCAGGATCTGATATGGGAATCACTTCTTTAAACTTGGCTGTTTTTGTTAGAAACTCCCTGTGTTTTCGTGGTTGTGATAAAGCAGGATCATATTCTAAACATCCAATGACGTCCATTATGCATTCCTCAGAGAACATAACCTCAAAAAGAGCAGTTCGGTTTAGGAGAAAGATGCCTTTGATAATTTCATACAAGTGGTGCAGTCCTTCGATATTTTCCAAGTCCTCACACACATGAAAAAGCTCTAAGAGCTTTTTAATATAACCCTCATTTTCCAGTGCTAGTGCAAGTTTCTCTCGACGGAGGGGGGAAGGTAAAGATGATGCCACAAGTTCAGCAATTTCCTCGAGGCGACTTAATTCACAAGATGGCAATTCTAAACCTGGTGATGACATATCATCAAACCTTTCCTCTTCAGATTCATCCACAAGGTCCTGAGTGATGTCCACTGAAGGATCCTTTCCTTGAACCTACGAAAAGGAATTTGTGGTAGTTGACAAAATATAAATCAGCAAGCCTATATGATATTTAGATGAATGCAAGAAATGTTACAAGAAAAAAATGATAACCTTTTCAAGTTTAAGAATTATTTTTCAAACTTGACACAACTGGTTTTCTATGTTACTTTTCTCCAAATAACATATACTCTCAATTTTAAGGAGGTTAATTAAAGTTCAGAGATGGAATGAACTTTTTCCTAAAGTACAAGGGTGTCAGGCAATAGCAACTTCCTTGGATAGGTTAAACCAACTAAGACTGTCAAAGTGTCTCTCGTATAACCAAAACAGAGGCCTGATGGCAAAACATCTACTCACCATTTCCACATCTATGGCCAGGGATAGGAGATTTTCCAAGAGACCCGGGGAAATCTCCTAAACACTCCTAGGACTGTCCTACAGGATAGCCCAAACCACCAAATTCTTGATATTTAAGCAAAATTCAAACATGTCATAATACTGTGATCACAGTAAATATATGTAATTATAAACAAGGAAAATTTTCTTTTGGTTTTTTGAGACAGGGTCTTGCTAGGTAGCCTAGGCTGGCCTTGAACTCACAGTGGTACTCCTGCCTCAGTCTCCAAAGTGCTGGGATTATAGGCATGTGCCACCACACCTAGCCACAAGGAAAATTCTTAATGTCAACTGATCCAAGAAACCAAGGGCCAAAGAATATAAGCAAGCCCAAGGCTCACTCTGAACCAAAGTGGGCCAAAGTCTTGCTAGAAATGCTAGATGGTACTCAAAAAAAAAAAAAAGATTAAGAAAAACTGCATGGAGATGGATGCTGTAGCGCACACCTGTAATCCCAGGACTCTGGGGAGGCTAAGGCAGAAGAACAACAAGTATGAATCCTGCATGGGCAATTTTAGCAATTTTCTCAAAATAAAGAGGGAGGGGGTTTGAGGATGCAGCTCGGTGTTAAGGCTCTCAGTTCAATTCTCTCTTTCTCAACAAAAAACCACCACAAAACCTGATAGGATACAAGTACACCTATACAAAAATGAACCATACATGAAGTGCAATCTATATGTAGTAGTTATCCCTGAAGAATATCTACTGGAAGTAACCAAATTGTGAAAAAGTTCTTTCTACACATCCATACCTGTGACTTTTATGATAGTCTAAAAGTCCTAAAATCTGTTATATTCCAAATTTGTCAAAGTAGAAACTCTTAACTACAAAGAGATGGCTTAGAATTCTTCATAGTTAATACATTTTATAAGCATGTTTTGAAATGTTCTAGGGCAGGAAAGAAACAACTTTACAGGCAGGTTAATTTATGAAAAACAGTTGAGTAGAATGTATGGCAAAAATAAATTTTGTAAGTTAAAGAAAAACCATGCCTTCTGTAAGTTAAACCATGCCTTCTATTAAGGCAGTGACTTTCTTTTTTTTTTTGGTACCGGGGATCGAACTCAGGTCCTTGTGCTGCGAGGCAGGCACAAGAACCACTGAGCTAAATCCCCGGCCCAAGGCAGTGACTTTCAAATTTCAGGGTGTACCAGAATCAGAAAAAGCAGGGGCTGAAAAATGATAGACAAATTCAGTCCATCACCTGTATGGTAAATAAAACTTTCACTAGAAGATAGCCACACTCATTTATATATGCACTATGGCTACTTCTGAATAGCAGAGCTGAACAATGGTGAGAGTATATAGCCTGCAAAGCTTGAAATATTTACTGTACTCTCTTGGCCTTTACAGAGGAAGTCTGACCTAGAAGTCAGACATAATTACAGGACCTTAGTTTCTGATCTAGTAGGTCTGGTGTGGGGGTGTGGGTCCCACAATTTCCTTATCTAACAGTTTTCAGGTCATGCCCCTACTGCTGGTTTGAGAAACACATTTTGAGAGCCAATAAATTTTAAAACTATTCTCTGGCCAAAATAAATGTGGAGGTGGAAAAATCCTCCCTAGGTCAAAGTGGCTTAAGTGAGTTCACAACAGTCAATGGGTTTAGCCACTTGAGGACATTAAAAAAAATGCACACTCACAAAAGATTACATTCCTAGAATGAGGTACTAGAGTCAGCAGGGAAAACTCCAGAATCAATTAAGAACATTCAAGCTTAGAGGCAAGGTGAGATTACTAGTCAAGAACCAGTGTTCAAGACCAGTGCAAGAGCGGGTTTTATTTCAATAGCCACAAGGACAAAGAATGATGTGATTAGGGCCGGGGATTTAGCTCAGTAGTTTTGCCGCCTGCTGTGCAAGCGCAAGGACCTGAGTTAGATCCCCGGTACCAAAAAAAAAAAAAGAATGATGTGATTAGACTCACATTTAAAAAAATAAGATCATTCCAGTTGTGGTGTGAATTTGAGAATACCAGTCAACATAAAACCAATGTATGAGGTAAGAAATGATGGTAGCCTGACAGTGGAGCAAAGGAAGATAAGTGAATAGGACCAAGATTAAGTACTAAGGGATGGAATGTATGATCAGCATGACCCATAGATTTCTGGTTACAGCAACTAGACTGCATTTACCAAGCTCAGGACAGTAGAAGAATGAATGGCTCTAGCTGAGAAGATTATGTTTGATTTTAACTATAAAATTTGAGATGTTAGTGAACACTCAAAAAGGAGATCTTGAGATGGCAACAGTATATAAAACTGAGTTCAGTTAAGGCCTAGATTGGAGAGTATGTGTCAAAAAACTACAGCTTTCTTTCTTTCATTTTTTTTTTGGTACCGGGGATCAAACTCGGGACCTTGTGCTTGCAAGGCAGGCACTGGAACCACTGAGCTAAATCCCCAGCCCCAACAGCTTTCTTTAAATCAAACTTTTCATAGACAGCAGTGAATTTAAAAGATCTATTTGAAAACTATTTAAATTTGGGGGTATTAGTTGAAAGCACTGCAAAAACCAAAATATTTTAAACAGAGCAGTGATTTTGTTTTTAAAATTACCTGACATATTTTCTCCCAAATCTCATCACATCCAGCTTTTTCTTGAAAGCTAAGGGCCAAGTCATAATTCTCTGCTTCAGACCATACAATCAGAGTGTCCTTTGGATTAAAAAAAAAAAAAAAAAAAGAAAAGAAATGATTAACATACATTATCACAAACTACTTCAAAGCAACAGGAATTGAGAACATCACTCATTTTTACTTTTTCCAATTCACCTTTTATACTTCATTTTGCCCAATCTATAAAATGAAAACAATGTTTTCCTTGAGAATGCTTGCCTCTATGTGAAAATCATGACTACACAATATTTGTGTGCTAAAGGACACAAATTCTTTCTTTGCATGTTATTACATTTTATTCTCATTACAACATCACAAAGTCAGAGCATATATAACTAGAGCATGACAGAGGATGGAATTAATAAAACTTCTTTTCTCTACTGTCAACTGGTGTTCTTTTCCCAAGCCACATGAGACCCATTAACCCTTTGAAATGATTGGCTAAATCTGTAATATATGAGGACAGAGTCACGCACCAGGTCCAATTGTTTATATCTAGGATGACCAAAGTTGTGTATTTTTCATTAATTTTTATAAGATAAAATAACAAGAAATATAAAAATGACAATTTTATCAAGTTTATTCAATTTAAGAATTGACTGGCTGAAATGACACCCGCTTGAGCGACACTCGGAGCAAACTGCAGTTAACTTTCATAAGAATGTTTAGGGTTCAAGCAGCAGTAAACCTCTAGCTGCTTCATTCAGTCAAAAAAAAATTCTCTGCCTCCTAAGACAAGGTGGCAGTAGTAGTCCAGGTTAGCTTTGAACTTGCTATACTGCTGCTCTACAGCCCAAGCTGGCATTAACTGGCTACCTTCTTGACTCAGCCTCCTGAGTGTTGGGATTACAGTCATTCACCACTGCACTCAGTCAGAAGTTCATTTTTTGAGATAAGCTTGCTTTATATTGCCTAATTTGAGACAAACTTTCCCCCACCCCCCAACTTAAATTCACTGCAGTGCGGGTTGTAGCTCAGTGGCAGAGTACATGCTTACTTAGCAAGTGAGAGGCCCTAGGTTTGATTCCCAGAGTCCTCCCTCCCCAACCTTTAAACACTGCAGAGACTGGCAGAAATCCTATTTTTAGAAGTACACTGGCAAATTATGTTGCAATCTGTTCTGAATTTATTACATAAGGAATTAGATAGTAAAGTCTCATTTAATTACCAAATTGAGAGGACAACACACAAGACAAAACACAACATCTTCAAAATTTTTACCTGTTGCTTCTGGTATGCAGTGTTAGGATTGATTTTAGATTCTAAGAGTAGAGAACCTATGAAACAAACAAAAAAAAGACATTCATTATTTTATTGTAAAACAGTATAATTCTTTTACATACATTTATTAGATTTGAACATCAGATGTAAATATAACTTCAGTAAAGGAAAAATAATTAAAGCAAGATAGTTCTAAGTACAATAACTCGTAACCTAAGAAATAATTATTTTTATACTCCCCCACCCCTATGATCAAGCCCAGGGCCTGGAGGAGTCAGGCAAGAGCTCTCCCACCAGCCACACTCCCATCCTCCAACGCTTTCTTTCTTTTAAAAAGACAGATGGGCCAGGGATTTAGCTCAGCGGTTTTGCCGCCTGCTGCGCCAGCACAAGGACCCAAGTTTGATCCCTGGTACCACACACAAAAAAAGAGACATGGTAAATTGAAGCCGTGAAGTCTGGATGGTAACAAAGATCTAGCAATTCATAGGCAGCACAAGGTAGTGAAAATAGTAGCGTGCAGCCAAGTAATCTAGCTTTATTTTTAAAGTTAAATGTACATATTTATAGGGGACAGTATGATAATTCAACTACATATATGCTATGTGTAATGATCAAATCAGGATAGTCGGCATTTCCCCCTCCAACAGTTTTATTTATTTATTTTTTTGCAGAACCAGGGATTGAACTGAGGACCCTGCACTCGTGAGGCAGTGAGCTTGGTGCCACTGAGCTAAACCTCTGGCTCAAAAGTTTCACATTTTTTGATTAACCCAAATATATCCTAAATTACGTATCACCTTCAGAAAGTCTTATTTTGGGTCTGGGATGTAGCCCAGGGGTACAGTGCTTGCCCTAGCCTGTGTGAGGCCCTAGGTTCAATCCCAAGCACTGCACTGTACACATGCATGGATGCACACATGTCTCATATTTTTCTCTTTCCCTCCTCCCCTGTTCCACTTCCCTTTTTTCTTTCTTTCTTTCTCAAACAGGGACTCACTGCTGTCCAGGCTGGTGCTGAACTCATGGGCTCATCCTCCAGCCTCACCCTCCCAAGTAGTTGAGACCCCACCATGTGTGGCCACTACCCACCCCCCCATTCTACTGAGGAAGAAACTCAAGGCCTTGTATGTGCTAGACAAGTGCTCTGCTACTGAACTACATGACCAGCTATTTCTATTTCTTAATGAATTGCCATACTTCTCCATTTTCAAATAATCAGTTTCTCATAGAAAGCAAATTTGCACATTTCTGATTTTATCCTGGCAGTTTAAGATGCATACTATTTAGAAAACAACTATGACTGGGAAGAAGAAAAGAAGAGGAAGAGGAAGAAGAAAAAAACAACCTTTAAAACAAATTATACCCATCCTCACATCAATCAACTCCAGTCACCCCTCCCCTTCATTTTTGTTTGTTTTTCAGTACCAAGGATTGAACTCAGGACCTTGTGCTTGCAAGGCAGACATGCTGCCAACTGGGCTAAATCTCCTCCACCCTGGTTTTTTCGAGACAGGGTCTCAATATGTAGTTCAGGCTGGTCTTGAACTTACTATGTAACCCAGGCTGGCCTCAAACTCTCGATGATCCTCTTGTCTCACTCAGCCTCCTAAGTGCTGAGATTACAGGCGTGTGCCACCACACACAGCAATCAGCTCCAGTTTATCCCAGGACACACTGCTTAAAGGAAAGTTCTGGCCCCATGCTTGAGGAGCAGTTTTCCTGCAGCTGTCTCTTATATGGCACTGTCACTTCTCATAATACACTTAACAGTTCCTCTACCCATTCCAAAGAGTAGCTAGACAGTGAGAATAGCGCTCTTCACATTTTCAAATTTGCTTTGCCTTTCTGTTAAAATTTATTAATTTTATGCTAGTCTCCAATATTAGTGATTTATTAACCATTTGCTCAGAACAGTGCTAAATGATACTAATACAATCCTCTCACTGTGTTTAGCAGATAACATGGTCAACCCAACATCTGTCTCTTATTCTTTCTATATTTAAGAAAACATTCAGGCTGGGGATTTAGTTCAGTGGTGCCACCACCTGCCTCGCAAGTGCAAGTTCCCAAGTTCAAGCCCCCGTACCAAAAAAAAATTTGCTTAGCTGCCTGGGATGGGCTTGAATATACATACTATCCTGCCTCAGGCTCCCAGAGTGCTGGGATTACAGGCATGCAACATTAAATCTAGACAAAATTCCTTTATTTAGGTTCTTCCCTCCCTCCCTCTTATTTTTGGCTTACTGATGTTCCGACAAGAGTTTCCTAATTTAGAGAAAATTCTGCTTTAATTTTTCCTTCTTTCCCCAACTCTTGCCAGATTAATGAAAACAAAATTGCTAGTGCTTTTTCAATTCTCTTTATATATAATTATCAGGTTTTTATTTTGATGGCTATTAAGAGCTGTAGCTGGGTGTGGTGGTGCACATATGTATGCACTCCAGAGGCTGAAAGAAGAGGACTGCTATGAGATGCAGGCCAACCTGGGCTACACAGTGAGATGCTGTATCAAAAAAAAAAGAGCCATGCTAGTAATAAATTTGTAACAAGAAAAAGCAACAAGTGAATCAATGCATACAGCCTCTCAAAAATACTAAGTTAGAAGCTGCTCACTTGCCTAGCACATACAAGGTTCTGAGTTCCATTCCCAGCACTACAAAACAACAAACAAAATTACTAAAAGCAGGATGGTGGTGGTAGAGTACAAGCTCAGCATGCACAAAGCCCTGGATTCAATTCCCCAAACCACAAAACACCCCCTCAAAAAACTCCCCCAAAACAAAAATATATAAAACTAAGTCTTCAACTATCTTTGCATTCTTTCCTCATTTTAACTACCAGAACATATGCTGAATTCTACTATTTTCCACGGAAATAATAAACTATGCCAGGTACTTATGTATCAAACTTTTTTTTGAGACAGAGCCTCAAACTCTTGATCCTTCTGTCTCAGCCTCCCGAGTGCGCTGGAATTACAGGCATGCATGCACATGCCCAGTTCAAACTTAATATTATTATTTTTCTTTTTAGATTGGCCTCATGTGCTTTAGAGCACAGAAAGTTCTTTATTAACCATTAATTTTAATACACAGATTAAGCAGGAGTCAAAAATAGCACATATTAATATATTCTACTAGCATCCTCCTTTTTTCCCTCAACTCAAACTTACTTTTTAAAGATCAGCCTGAAATCTATCTAATTATACTTAAAAGTTTCTCTGAGAAAATACATACCAAAAAATCTACTTTGAAATACAGTACAATTCATATCCTTGAAAACAATCCATCTCTAGGAAAACCACATAAGTAAAACAGAATGAAAGAACTGGAATACTTTATAAAATTTTATTTATGCAAGAGGTCTCATGGCATAGAACTAACTAATAAAGTAAATGCCTCTTTAAATTAAACTAGACATGGGGCTGGGGATGTAGCTTAGCGGCACAGCACTTGCTTGGCAAGCACAGGGGCCTGAGTTCGATTCCCGGTACCAAAAGAAAACTAAACAAACAAAAAACCCTAGACAAAAGTAAAACCCACCCAAAAGAAAAACACAAATAATCTTTGATAAATACAGTGTCAGACATCATCAAAATTAAAATTTTTAACTGTGTTGCAAACAATATCAAGTGAAAAGACAACCATACAATGAGAAAAAAAATTGGAATTCATATTTGATAAAGGACTCATATCCAGAATATTACACATGAATTCTTACAACTTAACAATAAAAAGACAACACAATTAAAAAGCAGGCAATGGACCCAAACAGACATTTCTCCAAAGATACACAGTCAATAAGTATATACAAGATGCTAAACATGGTATCTGGGAAATCCAAATCTTAATCATAAAGTGGTAATTTCAGCTCCATTAGGATGTGTATAATCAAAGACCAACAATAACGAGTGTTGGCAAAAACGTACAGAAATTGGAACCACAATGCTTGAAAAGTGAAAGGAGGCATTCACTTGAGATTACAGCTTGGCAGTTCCTCAGATGTGGGGGATGTAGCTCAATGTAATGCATGTGACTAACACACGCAAAGCTCTGGGCTCAATCTGCAGTACCCCTCACACCAAGAAAAAAGCTAAGGAGAGTTACTCCTAGGTACATATTCAAGAAAAATGAAAACACATGTTCACACCAAAACTTACACATGCATGCTCACAGCACGTCTATCTGTAACAGAAAAAAATGAAAACCCAAATGCCCAACTGATGGATAAATGTGGTCTAACCATATAATGAACTACGACTCAGTTATACAAAGTTATGAAATTCTGACACATGCTACAACATGGATGAACCTTGAAAACCATGCTAAATTAAGAAGCCAGTCCCCTAAAGACCATGTTATATGTCCTGAATAGGTCAATTCAGAAAAAAAGGTAGTTTAGGGATGAGGGATATGGAAATGAATGGATTATGATTGCTAGTGGTAAGAACATGACTTCTTTTAGAGGAGATAAAATATTCTAATATTAGATTATGGTGATGGCTGCAATACCATGTACATATTAATTAAAAGTTGTGTGTGGGCCAGGGATTTAGCTCAGTGGTTTTGCCGCCCGCTGTGCAAGCGCAATAACTCCGAGTTCGATCCCCGGTACCAAAAAAAAAAAAAAAAAAAAGCAGTGTGTGTGGGTTACTAGGGGTGTAGCTCAGCGATAGAGCACATCTAGCATGCTACAGGCCTTGGGTACAATCCTTGGCATTGCAAATAAGTTAAACATTACACACTTTGAATGGGTTAACTATCAAGCATGCAAAAGCTGCTTTAAAAGTTACAGCAGAGCCCAGTGCACTGTACAGGCCTGTAATTCCAGCTACTGGAGGCTGAGGCTTGAGGATTCAAAACTTAAGACCAGTGTAGGCCATTTAGTGAGACTTATGTCTCAAAATAAAATATAAAAAGCGGTGGAGGGCCGGGGATTTAGCTCAGTGGTTCTGGCACCTGCCTTGCAAGGGAAAGGTCCTGAGTTCGATCCCCGGTACCAAAGAGAAAAAAAAAAAAAAAAAATGGGGGTGGAGATGTAGCTTAAGGGCAGAAAATCTGTCTCCACCTCTAGCATCACACTCACAAAAAAAATTATAACCAAATACTATAACAATGTGTGAAGGCAACAAAGACACAAATTTTACAAGAATAAGTGAAAGGAATCTGAAACAAAGGTATATAGCACATAATGCCATTTATATAAAGTTCAAAAACTGGCAAATTAATCTATGGTAGGCTAGCAGTTATCTCTGGGGTGACTCAGAAGGAACATAAAGCAGGCTTTTAGAGTGCTGCTTATATTGTTACTTTATCCATGAACTTGTTATTTCATGGAAATTCGTGTCACACATTTATAATTTGTGTACCTTTTTGATGTACTAAAAATTGTTTAAAGTTTAAGACAAGACATGAATAACAAATGGCATAGGGGGATTGATGTTAACAAGAAACACACACCTTGGTGCATGGGGCTGGGCCCTGAGGGCTTCTCTGATAGGTGACGTGTGCACGGGCCCCATCCAGAGGTTCACAGCCACTGCCAGGAGATGCACAAAAGTCCCTGCCCAAGGACTGGGTAGTTTTGGCAAGGGCAGGCAAGGTTATCAAGCTCCAGTGTCTGCACCCTAGTGGTGGGGTTGGTGCTGGCCAGGTATGAACTCAAATGACTTGTAGGCTGGGTGTGGTGGGGAGTACTCTTTGAGGCTGAGGCAGGCAGTAGAGTCACAGGGAGTTCCAAGGCCAGCCTAGGATACATAGCTGAGTTTAAAGCCAGACTGAACTACACAGTGAGACACTGTCTCCAAAAACCAGAAAGAGCCGGGGATTTAGCGGGTTCCGCTGCCTGCCTTAAAAGCGCAAGATCCCCAGTTCGATCCCCCGTACCAAAACACCACCACCACCACCACCACCACCACCACCACCACCACCACCACCACCAAACCAGAAAGAAACATTAGTCTTGGTCTTAGTTCCACTCTGGGTAAATAGAAAAGGATTTATTTCAACAGCTCCAGGTCTGTCACTCCTAAGTAAGCAAGCTCTCAGGTTCTACAGACTAACATCTTTACCAATACCCAAAGTTACAGGGAGGGACTTAAGTATTATGCTTCATTGGTAGGAAGGAAGCATCATCACAAATAAGTAAATGGGGCCGGGGTAACAGGTCAGTGGCAGAGCACTTACTTGCCTACCATTTGCAGGACCGTGGGTTCAATTCCCAGCCACACACACACACACACACACACACACACACGATTAATGGAACTCAAAACTCTCATTGTTACAAGTCCCTTTTGTTGGTTCTTTTGCTCACTGTGCACCTAATAGTATTTAAAAACTGAAATGAAGGGCCAGGGATGTAGCTCAATGGTGCCATGCCTGCCAGCCAAGCGCAAGGTCCTGAGTTCGATTCCTGGTACCAAGAAAAAACAAAACAAAACAAAACAAATGAGGCTGGGATTTAGCTCAGTGGTTTTACTGCCTGCCTCGAAAGTGCAAGGACCTGAGTTCGATCCCCAGTACCAAAAAAACCCCCCAAAACAAAAAAAGAAAACAAATGAAGGGTGGGGGGGGGGGAAATGGTAGCATTATATATTAAAAGGTACCATATTTGGGTCAAGCCTCTAAAACACTCAAACTCTGTCAGCTCAAACCCCCTGGGGTAGCTAATGGTCCTTCACTTTTCCTATGTCACTACAGTACAATAAATAAAGGTTTAATTACTCTAATTTGGACTATTAATTTTCTACAAAGCTGGTGTAAATAAGGAAAAAAATGTTTAAACATTCTTTTCAAAGTGAAAAATTTCCCCCAGTACCGACACTGGGTTCTTTTTGGTACCAAAATATACATCTGGAATGCTTACTGTATACAGATTCTATACTACTTGTTGACTTAGAAGAAAAGCAATGATAAGCTGATGTTGTGTGTTCATTTCTCTCACCATAGCAGAAAGAGAATAGAAAGGCTTTTCCACCTAGGGTGTTCTGACCTCTATTTCTAATTATAGTAGGGGTAAAAGCAGACCTATCCACAACCAAGATACACTTCCTCAGAGTTCTATGGAGAAGCAGACGCACAGGATCTGTTTTACCATTACAAGTAGTGCTACTCATGTCTCATTTTCTTCAAGTCTCAAGTAACAATGAGAATTTAACCTGTTTAATTCTTACATAGGCATGTCAGATAACAGATTAATACTGTTTTGGGCCAGATGTGAAAATGCATGTCTATAATCTCAAACTATTCAGGAGGCTGAAGCAAGAGGATTGCCAAGTTCAAGGCCAGCCTGGGCAACTTAGTGAAACCTTATCTCAAAACAAAAAAATGAAAAAGTGCTGGAGATGTAGTGCAGTGGTAGAGTACTACTAGCATAGACAAGGCCCTGAGCTCAATCCCAGTACAGCAAAGCAAAGCAAAGTAAAACAAAATGTTATTTTGAAATGTAAGAATTACTTTATAAAACTTAAGGTAACAAAGTGTGGTGGTGCATGCCTGTAATCCCAGAACTCTGGGAAGCTGAGGCAGGAAGGATTACAATTTTAAGACCATCCTGAGCAATTTAGTGACTTAAAGAGATCCTGTCTCAAAAAAAATGACAAAGGGCTGCAGGGTGTAGTGCAGTGTGAAGGGCCTGGGTTCAATTCCCAGTACTATCCCCTCATCCCCCAAGAAAGTAAGAAAAGAAACTTGCCTTCTTGGATCTTAGATAAGCCCATGTTCCTCTAATAAAAACAGCCTAGGGCTGGGGATTTAGCTCAGCGTAAGTGCAAGGACCCCAGTTCGATCCCCGGTACCAAAAAAAAAAAAGCCAGATAAAAACAGCCTACAGTTGAGACAGCATTATAAACTCCCTAACTCAGACTCAATAATGAGAAAATTAAAACCATCTACCCTTTCTACGCAATAGTTGAAACTGTAGACTTCTTTTGTTCTCAAACAATTTACAATCACTAAGCAGTGTATAGAGGAGGAAAATGTTCTGAACTTGAAAAACAGGCTTGAATTGAATCCCAGATCATACCATTTTAACTGATGATGGCTTTGGACAAATGAGCCTACATTTCTGAGGGCACCTATTAAAAAAAAGAAGTGTGTACGTGTGGTAGTACACACTTGTAATGCGGAGGCTGAGGCCAGGAGATCGAGACCATCCTGGACTACTCACATACTGAGACTCTGAAAGAATTAAAACCCCAACAAAAACCAAGTGTTGGGGCCAGGGATTTAGCTCAGTGGTTCCTCCACTTGCGCAAGGACCCAAGTAGGATCCCTGGTAACAAAAACAAAACAAAACAACAAAAACCAAGTGTTACTACCATCTATACACAAAAACTCCTATCACTTACTAGCAGTTAGTGAGCAGTTAGTTAACACTTAGTGCACTAGCAGTTAGCACTTAGTGAGCAGTTTCTCACTAAATTAGCTGAACTGGAAAACAGTCCATTTTAAGGCAGACAATTACCACATCCCAAAAGTTTTATTTTACAAACTATAAAATATTTCAGGCTGGGTGTGGTGGTGTACTCCTGTAATCCCAACACTGTGCAAAGCCGAAGCAGGAGGATTCCAAGCTCAAGCTTAGCTGGGCAACTTAGCCAGATAGTGTCTCAAAAACAAAGAATAAAATTTAAAAAGTGGGTGCATGTTGTATGGGCGTGTAGCTCAGTGTGAAGGGCCTCGGCTCAATCCCTGGCGACAAGAGAACCTAAGAAATCGTGGGGAAAAAAACCTTGAGCAAAATTACTAGCTCTAGCTCAAGTACGGAAAAACTCAGTAATTTTAACTTTCTATTGGATAAATGACTCACTTTATGGAAAAATCAGAAATACTTCCCATTTTGTTCAACACACACACTTCAATTATCCTATGATGAAGAAACAGGGAAATACACAATAGGTGACCCAAACTAAGAGTCAACACAGTAACTTTCATATGTAACCTGGGGATAAACTGTAACATTAAGTTATCACTGGACTAAAATTTGTTTTCATTTTCTCTGAGATAAATCTTGAGGCTGAGAATAAAGCAGCAAATGCAACTGAGTGGCACTGTGGGAGTTTGTGTACGTATGTATTTATTAGACAAGGTCTGGTTACATAGCCAGCCCAAGATGGCCTGGAACTCGCAGTGATCCTTCTCCAGAGCTCTGGGATTACAGGTGTGCCACCAGGCCCGACTTCGACATGGGAGTTTAAATCTATGCAAACAGATACTGACACTACTTTCAGGCCGTGGGCTAGATGTCTCTCTATGAGACCGCCACCCCTAAACTGAACACTGCTTGCCCTGACCTAGCAGTGTTAAGTTACCATCTCCAAGCCTGTTTTCCCACCTGTAAAATATAGCTAATCACACTATAGCCACCAGAGAATTGTTTTAAGAATTATGTGAGTCTACACAAGTAAACTGCTTACAGAGTTTCTGGCACATAGGCACTCAATAAATTTGGACTACTATTATTCCCATTTGGAATTTTCCTGTTAGGAAAAAATGTTAATCATCAAACTGAAGATTACTTCACAAATATCCTAGAATTTTTCTAAGACCATTCTTTGGAATTAGGTTTCTTTACAAATTAGTTACAAAGGCAGATCATGATTTAGTCTAGCACTGTCCCCCTCAGATAAAAACTTATACCCATTTTTTAAGCCATTCAACCTGGTCTGTTACAAAGCCCTCCCCAACCTCCTCCAAACTTTCAAATGAAAGGAAGGCTAGAAGCTATTTCCTAAGGGCAAAAATATAAACTGAAAAAAACCACCAGATTTTTGTAATACCACATTAGGAGAATACGATTCCTTATGATAGTATGACAGTAAGCCTTAATGCTTAAAAATAAAGAGGAAGCTAGGGGTGGTGGTGGTGGCACAGGATTATGAATTCAAAGACACCCTGTCTTTTAAAATTATTAAACCCAAAACAAAACAAAAAATCTAAACACATGATATGAAGAAAGATTATATAAATTATTTGTAATGAGACTTCAAAGAATAGATTGAAAAATATACGCATACTTTAATCTCAAAACAAGCTAACTGGTGGCTGAGAATGTAGCTCAGTGGTAGGACTTGCCTAGTATCCCAAGGCCCTGGGTTTGATTCCCAGAAATCCTTACCAGAAAAGAAGCTAACTGAACATAAAAGTCCATCCTTCCGAACTCTATGTAAAAAGTTTTTAAATGTACGATGATGTAGAGGAGTAAGTTATTACGTGAAAGTTGCACACAAACAGCACCACATCTGACATTCTTCTTGTATTTTTTTTTTTTTTTTTGGTACCAGGGATTGAACTTGGGTCTTTGCACTTGCGTAGCAGGTGGCGAAACCACTGAACTAAATCCTCGGCCCTCTTCTTGTATTTTAATTAAGAGACAAAATATTAACTTGGTCTAGGAAAATTTTTTTCTAGACAAAGAGTCTCTATGTAGCTCAGGCTGGCTTTGAACTTGCAGTGACCATCCTGCCTCAGCCTCCTGAGTGCTGGGACTACAAGTTTGAGGCCTTCCTGGACAACTGAGACCTTGTTCTCAAAATAAAAAAAATTTAAAAAGTGTGGGATGTAACAGAATAGTACAAGACCTCTGGGTTCTATCCCGAGTATCACAGAATAAACCAAACCAAAACACAAAAAACCTGTACGTAATAGTATACTTCAAATTACCATTTCTTTAATTCAAATTAAACACTAGTCTACCTAGAATCTATAATTACAAAGGGGAGAGTCTTGTTTTTTTTTGTTTGTTTGTTTGTTTCTTTTAGTACCGGGGACTGAACTCGGGACCTTGCACTTGCAAGGCAGGTGCCAGAGCCACTGAGCTAAATCCCCAGGCCCTAGAGAGTCTTGTTTTTTATGGAACTGGAGTTCTGGGTAAAGTCCAACAGGAAAAAAATTTCCCGAAGTAAGTTTGTAATTCAGATACAGAACTACAGTCACAATAAACTGACATAGTCGCCCATTGTAAAATCACAGGCTAATGTAACTAGGTGGGAGATAACTTTTTACATCCAGAAGAAACAATCTGAAAATAGTTTTATCCAGTTTGAAAGTTTTAAGTGAAATTCGAAGAATGTTACTGAGCAAAGTGGCAAACCCTATACAGAGTAAGTCTTTTAAAATGTGAAGCCCTGGCTGAGGAATTAACTCAGCGGCAGCATGCCTGCCTTGAAAGCACAAGGTCCTGAGTTCGATCCCTGGCACCAAAAAAAAAAAAAAAAAGTGAAGCCCTGCCAGGTGTAATGGCACACTCCTGTAAGCTCAAGCAGGAGGATCGTGAGTTCAAGACTACCTTGGGCTATACAGAAAGATCCCCCTCTCCAAATAAGGGGAGAAATAATGGAAATCCCATTAGTTTCAAAAAACTTGGTCTTTGGACTTGTAAATATAACCTGTGGGAGACCAACACAGTGGCACAGACCTGTAATCCCAGCCACTCAGAAGGGAGTGGTTCAAGGCAAGCTGGGCAAGTTAGTAAAAAGCCCTGTCTCAAATTTAAAAAGGGGGAAGGAGAGGCCCAGCAGTGAAACTCAGTGTTTCCTGGGTTCAACCTCATATACATACGTGTGTGTGTGTGTGTATGTGTGCACATATAAAATATATATATATTTGTGTGTATGTGTGACATTAGGCCAGATTTAAAGGTTTTAAAGATATCTGCTAGCTTCCTCCCCACTTGTTAGCTGAATCAAATTATGAACACATTTAAGCAATCATAAAGCTCAAAATCAAATTATTCCAAATTTGTAAGATGTTTACACAGTGAAACGACCCGCAAAATCCTGCGTTCCTGTTAAAAAGACATCCAACGCCGGGGAAAGCAATTCTATCCTCAAAAGGAAGAGCAACATTTTCTCTACCCGGCATGGAGTTGCTAGATCCAAGAACCAGTGTTGCCAACCCACAAAAGGATCACAAAGATAAGGCCAAAAATTAAAAGAGAAAAAAAGCACATCAAAATGATTTTCAAGTGTGCAACAGCTTACAACTTCCTTAGCTTGAACCAAAGTTGCATGCCTGCTTTACAGATGGGTGAAACTAAGGCAAAAGGTCGGATTCGTCGGTGGCTTTCTCAAGGTCACTCTAGTGCAAGAGAACAGCACACTCGGGCTCCCTATCCCAGGCCCCCGATCTCTGCACACGCCCGGTCGGGGCAGCTCAAACCTGCTTGGCTCTACTCGAACCCTAAATGCCACCAGGCATCCAGAGAAAGATAACACCTCGTGCGCCCTCGCAGACCCGGGGTACCTGTGGCCCGCCCTCCTCGAGCCTGCGCCGCTCAGCGCACGCGGGGCGAGCGCCTCTGCCACCCTAGAACCAGGGAGGTGGCCCAGAGCGGTGCTGCACTTACCGTCGCTCTCGGCCCTGACAAGCAGGGACATGCCCTTCAGGCGTTCCACGTAGCCGGACGACACATGCCCGGTGCCCCGATCGTCCCACTGCCGGTCCTCGTTGAGCGTGTAGACCTTCACCCGCCGCCGGGTATCGGTCATCGTGCCGCCCAGGGGCCGGGGCGGAGGCCCCGCCGCAGTTGCCCAGGAATGGGGTCCGAGAGAGGAAGGCGGCCGACAGCGGAGGGCTCCGGGGTTTCACTGTTGTTGCTGGCCGCCGCGAGGCCGCGCCGCCGCCCGCATGGCTCGCTCCCGGGCCTGCGCTCCAGGCCGCCGCCTTCACTCGCCTCCGGCTCCTCCGCGCTATTGTCCGGGCCCGGCAGCCCGGCAGCCCCGAGGGGGGCGTGCAGCGCCGCGCAGCCTCCTGCCCCACCGCAGTAGGAACGCAGGGCTCTGGTCACTGTCGCGCTCCCGCCTCCGCCATGATCCCCGCCTTGCAGCTTCCCGCGCCGCCGCCGCCTCTTCAGGCCGCTACCGCCGCCATGTTTTCCTTCCTTGTACCTGGTCCTGCCACCGCAGCCAGTGGCTTCGTTCTGCTCCCTCTCTGTTTCAAGTGTCCAAAGCCGGCGGGTGCCTGTTCCTGCTCCAACTGCTACCACTGCCTGGGAGATTCCGAACGCCCTTGGCGACCGAAGGGCCCCTGGCTGCTAAAAGTCGCTTTCCCTGAGCCGCTGCCGCCGCCTCTTCCGTCTTCCTCACTGAGCCAAAGCGGACGCCATCTTGGCTCACCCCTCAAAAGCGGTGCGCGGGGCCACCCAGGCAGCAGTTGCAGGGGCGGCCCGTCGGCCCCACCATTTAAAGAGACAGGAGCGAGGCCGGCAGCCTCGCTACGGCGGAGGCCTCGGTCGGAGGCGGGCGCGGAGCTGCCGAGGTGGCGGAGCGCCGACAGTGGAGGAGGCGGGACGCTACTCACGCCGGTGACGGTCCGGGACTCCCTCGCGCTTCCCAGCACGCAACGTCGTACGAGCGCGGGGCGGTGTGTGCGTCTGTCGCACTCTGTGTTCGTCATCAACCCCACTCCGGGCTCAGAGCGAGTGTGGAGTCCGCCTGTTCCCTGGTCGCGTCTGCTGACGTCCAGCCTTGCCAGACGCTTGCGGCCGCCGCCGGTGCCCGAAGAGTGTCTCTTCCCGGCCGTTTCGCCCTCCCCGGAGGCGTCTCCTTCGAGGTGGAACTGAGAAGCTGCGGGGAGGGCCTTAGGTCGCGCGGGGCTTTGTAGGTGCCTCGGGGCTCGCGCTGGCGGGACGCATCTGGGAACGCGGGAACTGAGCCCCAAGTGACAATTCTAAAACTTGACCTTGCAACGCAGCTGCTGCCTTCGTTCCTTTACCTGTTATCAGCACTGTTATTTTCTAGCCCTCCTTGTTGCAAAAAGAACTTGAGGAGCTTGAGAAAATAAATGTGGTACTGTAGGATCAAGATAAGTAATTCTCAACGCTACATAGTACTTTTTGTTGTTGTTGTTTTGAACACCTACTTTAAAGCACTGAACTTCCCAAAGAAGATCTGCACTTTCATGGAAACAGTAGCCATCATTAGAGGGGCTTTTACTATTTGCTAGGTCGTCTAGGTCGCTCCCGTCCACTAGAAATATATCCAGAGCTTTATACGTAAGTTTAAATTTTATAGTAGCCTCTTTTTAAAATACAGAGAAACAGTCGAGCGTGGTGACGCATGCCCTTAAGCCCAGCACTCTGGAGGTTGAGGCAGGAGGATCATCACAAGTTCAGGCCAACCTGGGCTACATAGCAAGGCCAGCCTGAACTGTCTATCGAGACCCTGTCTCAGACAAAAGAAAAGTACAGTACAGAGAAATCAATGAAATTTATTTCGATAATTTTTATTGCAATATCTTCAAAATATTTCAGTAGTGAAATTAATTTCAGTAGTCAAATACGTTATGTTCTTTATTTTCCATACTGTCTTCAAGATGTGATATTTTTTATCCTTAGAGTAAATTTATTCGAGTGCTATTTCATCAGAAGTACCCGAGCAGTCTTTAGATTTCATTAATTTTACAGTGGAGAAAGTAGACTCATACTCGTTATTCCACTGGATGATTAATTTTCTTTCCTCTTTATTTTTTGTTTTGTTGTTTTTAGTACTGAGGATTGAACCCAGGGCCTTCAGACTGAACTACATTTCCTGTCCTTTTTTAGTTTTTATTTTGAGACAGGGTCTCCCTAAATGCTAAATTGCCCAGGCTGAGCTCAAACTTGGGATCCTGCTTTACTCCCAGGGTGCTGGGAACACAGGTGTGCGCCATCATGCCTGGCTTTGTTGTGTTTTTTTAATTTAAAATTTAAGATTAAAGTTTAAAATGTTCCTCTGTTGCACTAGCCACTTTTTGGTTTTTTGAGACAAGGTCTTGCTATGGAAATTAGGCTGGCCTGGGATTTGCAGGGGTCCCCCTGCCTCAGCCTTCAGGGTACTGGGATTACAGGTGTCTGCCGCCACACCTAGCCACTTTTTTTTTCCTTTTGAAGATTTTAATATACTTCAGTCTGGTTCATTTCACCTGGGGTCAGGGACTCCTTCTGTGTCTTTGACTTAACTGTGATGACCAAGGTATAAATATAGATGCTGTGCAGAACTTTAAATTTAATGTTGTCTTTATCTTTTTTTTTTTCGTAGACAAGGTCTTGCTATGTACTTCAGGGTAGCCTTGAACTCACTATGTAACCCAGGCTGGCCTTGAACTCACAGTGATCCTCTTGCCTCATCTGCCCTAGTGCTGGAACTACAGATGTGCACCACCATGCCTGGCCTCTGTGTGTTGTGTGTGTAGATAGGGTCTTGTTATGTAGCCCAGGTTGGCCTCAAACTCATGGCGATCCTCCCGCCTCAGCCTCCCACATGCTGGGATTACAGGTGGGATTACAGGGATGCCCCACCACGCCTGGGTTTTGTTTTTTATCTTGACAGATTTGGCATCCTGCCTGACTGTGAACAGAAGAGCCTTGATTTCCTCTATTTTTGGAGGCATGGTGAGGAGACATGCAGAAGGTGCTGATTGGTACAGCAGGCAAGGAGAATGGAAGTCAGCAGAAAAGAAAATCATTAGCACTTTTAAAAGCTCAGTAGTCAACGTGGCAAGTGGCTACAGTTAGTAGGTTCTGGTGTTGACATTACCAGGAATGCTATATCAAAATTGAATTAATTTTAGATAAAAGCTGGCACAGAAGCAAACTAGCCCAGTTTTCAACTCATTACCACCCAATAATTCATTTAATTTTTATTAGTACTCATTTTCATTCATATTTATGTACCAGGGATTGAACTTGGGACCTTGTGCTTGCGAGGCAGGCGATGGAAACACTGGGCTAAATCCCTGGCTATTAGTACACATTTTCGATACATAATGAATACACTCATCTCAGGGATGTGGTACATGCACATATTGCATCATCTTAATCCTTTTTATTTCCCTTTCCCGTCTTCTCTCTCCTCTCCCTCCATATCTAGATCCCTCTCCCATTTGCAAAAGGTCTACCTCTGTTTCTTATTGTCTTTTATTTTGCTGTTTGAATTATAGTTTGTGTTTCTCATATAAGATAAAACATTCAATATTTAAGCTTGTGTCTAATTTATTTCACTAAGCATTATGGTTTCAAGATGTGTACATTTTCCTACAAATGACTCAAATGTATCCTTTCTGGCTGATATATACCTATGTATGTATATATCACATTTTCTTTGTTCATCTGTTGATGGACATATAGGCTGTCTCCAAGATTTAGCTATTATGAATTGTGCTGTTATAAACATGGGTATGCATGTATCTCTGTAATATGATGTCTTTAACTCTTTCAGGAAGATACCTAGCTAGAAGAGGAATAGCTGGCTCAATGAAATTTCATTTCTTTAAACATAAAAACATCTTTACAAAATCCTGACTAACAAATCTTCCTGTGTTAAGGAGCAAAACAAACAAACAAAAAAGCAGCAAAACAAATGGCAGATATATTTATAAAGAGCAAATTGAATTGAAAAGACCTTCCGTAAGTCTGTCATTCAGTTAGCATGCTGGGCTACATAGTGAGTTCAAGGCCAGCCTGAACTACACAGTGAGTACTTGTTTCAAACAAAACAAAACACCAAAAAATAAAAATAACATTGGAAAAACTTTCAAAAAAAGAGGAAGATAGCTTTTCTCTTGGAAAGCTTTCTGTATGGACTCCATCTGTGTTTGTCATGCATTTTCATCATAAATGTGGCAAACACAAACTTCTAAAAATACAGCTGTTGGGCTGGGGATTTAACACAGTGGTTCCAGCGCCTGCCTTGCAAGTGCAAGGTCCCGAGTTTGATCCCTGGTACCAAAAAAAAAAAGAAAACAAAATAAAAATACAGCTGTTGTAAGTAGTGATGAGCATTGGTGTTGGAAATGCAACTGATAACGTCACTGGCATAGATCTATAACAAAGGAGCAAAAATCTGTGATACTCAATTTTTACTTACTGCTTTTATTAACCAGATTCATTCATATTCAAGTGTCATAATAAATATGACATAATATGACACTCTAGTCTTTTTTTAGTCTTTTTTTGTGTGTGTGTGTGGCAAGATCTCACTGAGTTGCCCAGGCTCTAGCCTTGAACTTTTGATCCACCTTCCTCAGTCCTCCCAAGTAGCTGGGATTATATCCAGGTACCATGGCACCTGGTAGAAACCATCACTTCTGTGTTCCCCAGTGAATAATAATATAAGAAGGTGTCTTAGTTTCTCATCACTGGGACACAATACCTAACATCCACAGCTCTAAGGATGAAAGATTTGTTTAGGCCCACAGAGGTTTTAGATTGTAGTCTCAGCCGAATCTAAGACAGGGCAGCATGGCAGAGGGGCATGCAGAAGAGAAACAGCTCATGGTGTGGCAATGGGAAGCAGAGAGACCTCAAGGGAGGAGGAGAGAGACAGACCCTTGCAAGCCACACCCCTAGAGACCCACCTCCTCCAATCAGGCTTCACCTCCCAAATCACATTTAGCTATAAACTCATCTGTGGACTAATCCACTGATGAGTCTCATACTCTCACGAGCCAATCACTGCTCAAAGCCCCACCTATGAGCACATGAGACTGAGGGAACATTTAGATATAAAACATGATAGGTGAATAGAGATCATCATTTTACTATGATGTATATTAAAAGGAGTAGGCAGATTATTTACTTAAATTGTTCCCCTGCTGTCCAAATTATGTATTTTTGAAATATATGTTCCTGTGTACAGTAGTGTTTTAGTGTGTGCTTAGAAACTCAATAGATTTGACAAAGCCCAAACAGCATCTCCCTTCAAGGTCTGTTACTTTATCTCTTGAATTTTCCAAACCAGGGGTGTTAAGTCCTTGTAGCTCCCCAAATAACACCTTTTGTTTTGTCTCCCTATCTCATGGCTGTGTCTAGAATGATCTTCCCACCTTGTTTTCATTAACGTCCAGCATGTCACCTGCCCCGTTATACTTTCCCTGGCAGCCGTAGGCATTCCTTCTTTCATAACACACCTCTACTCTTTCCACACTGAGACTGTCACCTGCACACTGTTAGTTTATTTACCTACCTTGACCTGCTTGTGAAGCTCCTTGAAGGCACGACCTTCTCATATTCTCACGTACTTTTGTCTCAAGTATATCACCTGGAATTTGGTTAGTGTTAAGTGCAGTTAAATGCTGAACTGTCTAATTAGGGGGGTGATCAAGTAATTGAACTCAAATCAACTCCAGAAAGATAACAGATGGAGGCAAAAGTCATATACTATCCCAGGTGTTCGGGTACACGTCTGTAATCCTAGAACTCAGGAAGCTGAGGCAGGAGATCACTGCGAGTTCAAGGCCAGTGGGAGAGAAAATGGCAAGGAGCTAAGAACATGCATGGAAATTTAGAAAATCATAGCAGATCTGCATAGCTGGAGAGTGCAAACTGAGGAAGAGTAAGAATCAGGCAGAAAAATGGAGTTTGGAGCCAAACTGTGAAAGCTTGAAATGCTATAAGTATTTTGATATTGCCAGGCATAGTGGTGCACACCTGTGATCTGAGCACTTGATGTGTTGAGGCAGGAAAGTTGCCATGAGTTTGAGGCCAACCTGGGCTACATAGTAAGTTCAAGGCCAGCCTGGAATACATGGTGAGACCCTGTATCAAAAAAAAAAAAAAAAAGAAAAGAAAGCTCAGTATTGAAGACCTTGGGTTCAATCCCTGGCACCATAAAAAAAGGATATTATTCTAAAGGTGAATGGAGAAACCCATAAGCCTTCTGGGGCAGGAAAATGCCACAATAAAAATATACATTTTAAGAAAATAATTCCATTTATAACAGCATCATAAGAAATGAAATACTTAGACATAGCAAAGGAAGAAAAGAATAATACTCTGAAACTATAAAATATTGCTGAAAGAAATGAAAGAAAGACATAAATAAAAGGACAACTCATGTTCTGGACCAGAAGAGAATATTGTTAGGAAGACAATACAGGTTCAGAATCCCTTATCTGAAATGCTTGAATTTTGGATTTTTTTGAGTTTGGAATATTTTCACATACATAATTAGATATTTTAGGCATGAGATCCAAGTATAAATACAAAGCTTATTTATGTTTTGTATATACCTTGTAAACATAACCTGAAAATAATTTTATATAATATTGTTAGTGCACCTGTATTTTGACTATGACTCCTCACATGAGGTCAGGTGTGGTATTTTCCGCTTGTGCCATCATATCAGTGCTCAGAGAGTTTCAGATTTTGGAGCATTTTGAATTTCAGATCTTTAGACTAGAGATGTTTAACCTGTGCTACTAAAATTGATCTACAGATTCATTGTAATTCTTATTAAAATCCCAATGTAGAAATTGAAAACTCACCCTAAAAATCGTATGGAAACTCTAGTGGGTCCAAGTAACCAAAACAGTCTTAGAAAAGCATAAAGCTGGAAAGTTGGGCACAGTTGGTGCCTGTCTATGATCCCAGCACTCTGAGGGTCTCAGGCAAGAGGATCCAGTCCAGCCAGGGCAATTTAGTGACTTACAAGACCCTGTCTCAAGGAAAAAATAAGAAAGGGCTGAGGATGCAACTCAGCGTTAAGGGCCCTGGATTGAATACTGGTAACTTACCCCCACCCTGCATGCCTGAACATATGCACGCTGGAGGACTCTCACTTCCTTATCTCAAAATTTACTAGGAAGTGACAGTAATCAAAACAGTGTAGTGCTGTTATAAAGACCCATATCTAGATCCATGGAATGGAATAGAGATCCTAGATATAAACTCCTACATATATGATCAAGTGATTTTGTGTTCGTTTTTTGAGACAGTCTTGCTATGTGGTTCAGGCTGGCCTTGAACTCACTGTGTAGTTCAGGCTGGCCTCACACTTGTGGTAATCCTCCCGCCTCAGCTTTCTGAGTGCTGGGACTATAGGCGTGTACCAGCACACCTGGCTTATGAAGTGATTTCTTTTACAAGAGTACCAAGACCATTCAGTAGAAGAAAGGAGGTTTTTTTTCATTAAATTATGCTGAGAAAATGGAATATCCACACACAAAAAAGAGTGAAATCGGACCCTTCCATTATAGCTTATACAAAAATGAACTCAAAATGGATTGAGGCTCTAAATGCAAGAGCTAAACCTCTAACACTCTATAAAATAAGGAAATACTTCATAACATTGGGTTTGGCAGTGGTTTCTCAGAGATGTCACCAAAAAACATAGGCAACAACAACAAAAATACATTGGCTCTCCCTGTGCATGGCCTGAAGTGACCTGTGAAAAACAGCTTACTACTTTCTGGACCCGGAAAACTCCACAAAATCATGCACATCAAACAGGCTCAAATCTGTGCATTCACTTTAAGAGCACCTGTGGAACTGCCTAGGCTCTCAAGGATATGCATATCTGAAAGGTCACCAAGTATCCAAAGGATATCACTTTGAAGAAGAAATGTGTGCTATTCTGGTGTTACAGTTGTGGAGTTGGTAGCTGTGCGCTGGGCAAACAGTGGCCCAGAGAGTCCTGAATTTTTGTAGCACATACTTATTAATGCAGAAAGTAATGCTGAACTTGAGGATTTAGACGCAGATGTTCTGGTCATTGAACACATCCAGGTGCATAGAGCACCTGGACACACAGAGCTCACAGGCAGATTATCCATCTGTGAGCTCCCCCTGCCACACTGAGATGAGCCTGACCGAAAAGGGACAGACTCTTCCTAAACCAGAGGAGGAAGCTGCATAGAAGAGAAAGATACCTCAGAAGAAACCAAAGAAACAAAAACTTATGGCATGGGAATAAATTAAGCATAAAATAAAGTTTAAAAAAGGTACATTGGACTTTATCAAAATTAAAAAGTTTTAGGCATCAAAAGACACCATCAAGGACATAAAAATAGTAAAAAAGAATTAAGATGTGTTATGTCCATGTACCAACTTCCCACAATGAATGTAATCATTATGTACTGCAAACATGTACTAATAAAACTAAAAATAAAAAAGACACCATCAAGAGTAAGAAGGCAATCCATAGGATGAAAGAAAATCATTGGAAATTACATTTCTATGAGGTTAATATATATCCACATTATATATGTGTATGTCATATGTAATTAATATATATCAAGATTATGTAGACTCCTACTGCTCAAAAATATATATTTATTTCTACAGCTCAATAACAAAAAGCCAAGCAAAGCAATTAAAAAAACAGATAGTGACTTTAATAAAAATTTCTCCAAAGATGTATGAATGGTCAACAATGACTTGACAAGATGCTCAGCATCATTAATCTTTAGGGAAATGTAGATCAAAACCACAGTGAAACATCACTTCACATCTATTGGGAGGGTGATTAACAAAAAACTGAACACAACACGTATTTTCCAGGACCTAGCAAAATTAGAGCCCCTTGTGGATTGCCAGAGGAAACCTAAAATGCTGCAGCCAATGTGGAAAACAGAATGGCAGTTATTAAAAAAATAGAACATAGAGCTGTCCTGGGATCCAACAATTCTGTATGCCCAGAAGAATTGAAACTAAGAACACAGATATTTCTACTCCCAAGTTCATAGTAGCATTATTCACAATAGCCAAAGGGTACAAAAATCTAAAGGTCCGTGGACAGATAAATGAATAAACAAAATGCCTTATATGCATTGGAATATTTACACGGAACACTCACACACATGGAATATTATTCAGCCTTAAAAAAGAATGAAGTTCTGATACATATTACGACATTGAAAACATTATGTTCAGTAAAATAAGACAAAAAAGAGCAGATACTACATGATTCTACTTATTCATGGTACCTAGAATAGTCCCATTCATAAAGGCAGAAAATGGGATCATGGTTACCAGAGGCTGGAGGAAGGAGGGATGAGGAGGTACTGTCAGTATCATAACCACTTTATATGTATGTGTCTAATAACACCATATTATGTACCTTAAAGATACAGGACAAAATTTATTTTTAAAAGTCTGTGATAAAAAAACAGACACGAAGTACATTATGTACCCAAAGTAATTAAATTGGTAAAATTATCAGCTTCTTGGCTTTTTGGCTCAGATCAAGTATAAAATGGTAAAATTTGATACATATATTTTGCCATAATAAATAAAATTTATACTTTATTTTTATTTTTTATATTTTGAGACAGAGTCTTGCTAAGTTACTAAGTTGCCCAGACTGGGCTTGAATTTGTGATTCTCCTGCCTCAGCCTCCTAGTGTGCTGGGATCACAGGTGTAAGTCACCAGCCCTGGCTAAAAATCTATACTTTATAAGCTGGCAATATTAAAGACAGATTGGGGAAAGTAAAGATTCAGGTCTGGGAGATTCACCTGGAGATGATGAAATAGGAGGAACCAGGGCAGAGTTTTGGGAAGAGGGATGGTGGCAGACAGGGGTTTGTTCTCTCCCCCTCCCCCAATTAAAATATTTATTTTTATTTTTTACAGAACAACCTGAAGTCTGTATCATGACTTGACAGTTACCCAGGGCTCTGCAGTGTGTCCATCTGAACAGCGTGGTTCTGGGGTTTGGGATCCACGCAAATGCAAGCAGGAGCATCAAGGGAAGAAGGGGCCTAGCAGGAGTGTATTTCAAGCCTTTCTCAAAGAAAAGGCAGTGCACATTCTAAGTTGCTTAAACCTGTGCAAATGTGGCTTCTAAAAGACAGACTGTACTATGAGCTCTTGGGGGAAAGGGCAGGAAAAAGACACAGATGAATAAGGGAGCATTTTCTGTGGCAAGTGAGGAGGACGGAGGCTTCCTACATTGAATGTCCCCAGCCCTCAGACCTGATATTCAAAGGAGACCATATCCAGTCTTGAATTATTACTCTGCTCAAAAGAACATGCTAGCACCTCTGGGACCAGATCACAAAGGAGCTGGCCCATTCCCGAGCCTTTGTTCTGTGCCCCACAACATACTAACAGGAGACAAAAGGCCAGATGACACTGGCTTGAGTTCTGCAGAAGTAAGAAGCTTAGCTCACATTAACGTTGTTAACGTCTAGTGATTGGGAAAGAGCACAGATCAGACAGGTCCCTCTTAGGGCCCAGGAGAGGAAGGTCCAGAGCACCTCAGCTTGAGGCAGAGCAAGTCTGGAAGGAGGTACTGAAGTAGTGGGAAACTGAACACTTCCAGACCTTAATTTCAATGTGATAATTTAAAAAAGGAAAATCAAATCATACATAAGATGCCAGTCATAACAAATGCCATGTCTTCATGGTCACTTGGTAGCATAAGAAAAAACTGCCAAAGCATGTGCAGCTAAGCAGTAGGCTTTGCTAGGACATGTCTATGTGCATGGGAGAGATGTCTATGTGCATGGGAGAGGGCTTGGTGCACATGATAATCCAAAATGATTTCTATGGAAACAGAAGGGGCAGAGTTCTGGTTTGTTGGCCTAGAGGGCTGGGCCAGGTAGAAGGAAAAGCTCCCGAGCGACTGCAGATTGTCTGCAACTTGCTTTGACCCAGGGAAGGACGAGCTAGATTCTCACTCTAGAGATGGTGGTGGCCCAGGCTAACCCATGTCACATGCACTAATCCTGGTCACCCTACGGCTGGTAGGCAGGGGAAGAGAGCTGGTCAGGAAAGAAGGGGTTACTTTTCATCTTCTAAAGTCTTAATGTATATTTTAACTTCAAATATATTTTTTGTGCCTCAGATACAAACAGAAATATACTATAATTTTTGTTAAGCTTCCTTATCTTCTGCTAGTCAGTTTCCCTCCAGTCTCTAGTTTTTGCCCTGATTTGGCATCCACAAACTTCATCTGTGCTCTTTACAGATGCACCTGTGCATCTGTGCCCATGGACTCAGGCCTTTCTAGGGGGAAGCCTGAGGCCCAGCTCCAGGCTCGCACACCCAATGGCCATGGAGCTCCAATAGATCGTGTAATAATAACTCATCTCCATCATACCATGCTATGGCGCAGTACCCCTCTGCGACCATCTATGTTGGACCAAGGATTCTTGGCCTTGCCCTACTGTAAGATGGTATTGGGCACAATCTTTTTTTTTTTTTTTTTGTGGTACCAGGGATTGAACTCAGGACCTTGCACTTGCGAGGCAGGTGTGGTGCCACTGAGCTAAATCTCCAGCCCTGGGCACAATCTTGTACAGTTGAGCAACCAACTTAACCATAGGGTCATTGGGCAGGAGTTTCAGAGCAAGCTCTTGCTGACAGGAATATTGTGGATCAGTCTTCCTTAGTACTGCATGGCCATAGCTTGGAACAAGCCATCTTGAATGTGTTCCAGATGTGGTGCTGTAACTGCTCATCTGACACATCTTTGACAACTTCCTTCTGTAGTTGTTTTAGCCAGACAAGCACTTCCTAATTCACTGGTCCATGTAGAGGCCCTGACAGCCTATTCATGGCTGCTGCAAATGATAGGTAAGGGTCTGAATGGGCACTGTCTACCAAGTGGCTGATATGGGCCCTTAGATGTCCACCTTCTTGGCCACTGTGGATGGTGAGGTATAAGTGCATTTGTTCAGTGAACTGAGCATCAGTATAGCCTCAAGTGTTGGTGAAATTGTGGAACCAGTCCAGCTTAGAGTCAATGACCCTGATACTGTTGCCCTCAATGTAAAGATTCTGACAGGTCTTTGTTGCAACACAAGGTAGCTTTGCAGTCAGATCCATACAATCTTCATAATCAACTCCCAGTACGTGGTTCAGTTGATAACCTCCATATGCGCCCAGAAGTCACTTTCATTGCTGAGGGCTGTGATGGCTACACTTAGCTGAGTGATGGGATACACATTGGTAGGAAAGTTGCCCAGCATAGTGACCACAGGACAAGGTAGAGCTGCCCTCTTTGCCCATTCTTTTGAAAGCCAAGATACCTGTCCCTCTGTTGGCATTTGTCCAGCTATCAGCAGACAAAATAAGCTTTCAGGCAGGGGTTCTTCCCTTCCCTTAGCCTTTGTGCAGTAAGGGGCTGCTGCGGGCCGAGCCTGAAGATGGCTCTTTGCCTAATCTGTTTGACTAAGATTGTAGATCCTGGATGGCACAGCCCCAGGAGACAGTTACATATGTATCCTTGTCCCTTTTCTGCACATGCCCCAATCGCAAGACAATCAGGCCATGTGGGCCACATAGCACTAGTTACCCTGCCTTCCTACACTATAAATAAAGAGTGCACTGGACGCTAGGTGGCCATTAGCTCATCAGGCCATGGTCCCACCTGGTCCCAGCTATAGAGCTTAATCTTGGTATGTAACTTTCTTGTTTTTTTTTTCCAATTTTGTCTTCATCTCCCACCACTCTCCCCAGCTTTGGACCCTATACTGTGTGGGTTGCGGCAATGGGCATTAAACCCAGGGCCTTCACACTGACCTACATCCCCACCCTTTTTTAAAGAATTTTTGTTTTGAGACCAGGTCTCACTAAATTGCTGTGTTACCCAGGCTGGGCCTGAACTTTCTGTTCTCCTGCTTCAGCTTCCCAGAGTGCTGGAATTACATGCACCACCATGCCTGGAAAAAAGAACTACTTTCGGTGTATAATCAAGAGGAATTGGACACTAAGTAAGCATGGGGGGGAGCAGTCATGGTTGACCCAGGTTTCTAGGTCACATGACAGTAAGACAGTAGGAAAGGGATTTCAGGTGAAAATTGGATAGAAATGTGCATAGTTTACAAAATAAAAATATGAAATCAATTTTAATTAAAGGAATTGAAGCAATTATTTGCCTTTTTAACTAAGTGTAGTACAGTCAACTCTTTCTGTTCTGGATTATTTGCAGTACCAAAGTTCGTTAGTGGGGCAAAGAGCAAAGTATCAGATTCAGATTGTGTTTTATCATGTTTTGTTCTGTTATATCGTTTTAGATGTCTCTCTCTCTCTTTTTGTTTTGGTACCAGGGATCGAACTTGGGTCCTTGCACTTGCGCAGCAGGCAGCAAAACCACTGAGCTAAATCCCCGCCCCCTATCATGTATCATGTTTTGTTCTTTATACTCCTAAATTTCCTTTCTCTCTCTCTCTTTCTATTTTTAAATTTTTTGATACAAAGTTTCATTATATAGTTCACGCTGGTCTTGAACTCACTATGTGCCCTAGGCTGGTCTCAAATTCATGGCAATCCTCCTGCCTCAGCCTCCTGAGTGCTGGAATCACAGGTGTGCACCACCGTGGGCAGCCTTCTCTTCTCTTCTTTTCTCCTCTCCTCTCCTTTCTTCTCTCCTCTTCTCTCCTCCCCTGGACTTCCCCTCCCCCTCTCTTCCCCTTCCCTCCCCTTCCTTCCTTCCTTCCTTCCTTCCTTTCTTTCCCTATTTCTGGTAGTACTGGAGATTGGACTCAGGCCTTTCATTGAACTACATCCTCATCCCTTCTTTTTTTTTTTTCTTTTTGGTACCGGGGATCGAACTCTGGTCCTTGTGCTTGCACAGCAGGTGGTGAAACCACTGAGCTAAATCCCCTGCCCTCCTCATCCCTTCTTTGAGACAGTGTTTTACTAAGATTCCAGGCTGGGCTTGAAGTTGCAATTCAGAGTGCTGGGATTATAGGTGTGTGCTCATGCCCCACTTATTCCTAAATATCTTTTTTCTTATTAATAAATTTTATTTTATTTTTATCCCATTCCCTCTTCAAGCCCCCTCCCCTCCCTATGTACAAAAGCTTTGTTTCCATTTTTCCTTCTCTTTTCACTTTTTTCTTGTCCCTTCCTTCTTCCCTCCCTCCCTCTTCCCTTATTCCCCTTCCCATCTGAACACTTTCTTCCCATTTCCCAACATTCATTATACATCTCAGTCCTTATTTCCACATTGTTTCTCATACCAGAGAAACAATGTGGTATTTAAACAAGTGTGTCCGATTTATTTCACTTAAGAGTATGGTCTCAAGGTCCATCCATTTAGCTATAAATGTCTGAAGTTCATCCTTCTTTATGACAGATTAGTACTCCATTGTATAAAAAAAAATATATATATATATATTTTTTGGTACCTGGGATTGAACTCGGGTCCTTGTGCTTGCGCAGCAGGCGATGAAACCACTGAGCTAAATCCCCGGCCCCTAGTTTCAGTTTTTTGAGAAATCTCCAGACTGATTTCCACAGTGGTTGCACCAGTCTACACTCCCACCAGCAGTGGAGCAGGGTTCCTCTTTCCCCACAGCCCCACCAGCATTTGTTATTGGTTGATTTCATGAGAGCAGCCGTTCTTTCTGGAGTGAGGTGGAATCTCAGCGTTGTTTTCATTTGCATCTCTCCAATGACCAGTGATGTTGAACATTTTTTATACATTTATTTGCTGTTTTTAATTCATTATCTGAAAGTGATTTTTTTTATTTCTGACGCCTATTTTTGCATTGGGTCTTTAAATTTGGGGGGTTGTCTGATTTTTTTGAGTTCTTTATATATTCTAGGTAATAGTCCTTTATCTGAATAGCTGGTAAAAAGTTTTTCCCACTCTGTGGGTTGTCTGTTCACTCTGTTGGTGGTTTCTCTTGCTGTGCAAAAGCTTTTTAATAAGATGAAGTCCCAGTTGTTGATTCTTTGTAGTATTTCCTGTGTGGTCTGGGTTTTGTTCATGAAGTCTTTGCCTACTCCTATGTCCTCAAGCATTGTACCTATTCTCTCTTCCAGCAGATTTAGTGTTTCTGTTTTAATATTTAGATCTTCGATCCATTTTGATTTTAGGTCAGTGCATGTTGAAGATATGGGTCTAGTTTCAATCTTTGGTGTGTGGAAAGCCAGTTTTCCCAGCACCATTTATTAAAGAGGCTATCTTTCTTCCAGTGAAGGTGTTTGGCTTCTTTGTCAAAGATAAATTCCTAAATATCTTGACATTTAAGGTACAAGAGTTATGTTTATCAGGTGAGTCTAAAGTCCATCTTAAATTATGAAGAGTATCATGCTTATACAAAATATACAAACATATCACACAGTTTATTGAATAGTAATAGAATGAATTGGCATCTAAAAAGGCCATTAGCAGTCAGTGTCTTAGAAGTACCCTGCGTTACCTTCCTCCTCATCTTCCCTCACAATGTATGAATTTCTAAAGAACATGCTATTTATAAGAGGCACTGTTAGCTGTGTAAAGAAAGGCCAGTGCCATTAAAAAAAAGGCTCAGTCGCTGCATTGAGTGAATGTTTGTGTCTCCTCCAGTTTCTTATGCTGCAACTTGAATTCCAAGGTGATGGTATTTGGAGATGGAACCTTGGGAGGTGATTAAGTGTGGGGTTAGCGCCTTTATAAGAGGAGAAAAGCAAATTTGCTTCCTCTCACTTGTCCCCTGCCAGGTGAGGATACAGCGAGGATTTGGCCACCTGCACCAGAGTGGACTTTGATCTTGAACTTCCTAACCTTCACAATGGTGAGCAATAAATGCTAGGTGTTTACCCTTCCAGAGTGCATTTTCTTTGTTGTGGCAACCAGAACACAGTGATATTCAGGGTGTGGGTCACGTCTGAACTCAGCTTTCCTGAGAGTTCATAAAGGTCCATGTGGGGTCAAAGGGTGATGCTGTGAGGAAGTCCTGGGGCACAAGGGGTTCTCACTCTGGGGACACCTGGCAGGGCTAATCATAGGCTATATCCTGCTGCTTCTCATACATGTGGTCAGGGGAAGCGGCTGCTTTGTGCTTTTTGTTTTGTTTTGAAACAAGATCTCACTATGTGTGTAGCTCAGGCTGATTTTGAAATTTCTTTGTAGCCCAGACTGGCCTTGAGCTTGCTGTGATCCTCCTGCTTCAGCCTCCCCAGTGCTGGGATTACAGTGCTTTGTGTTTTTTACTTTCAGGAGGTGTTCCCCACTTTTCTTTCCTAACCCATCTATTGGATTTTTTTTCATTTTTCTTATACTTTTATTTTCTAAGACCTCTCTTTTATTCTCTAGCATTCCATCTTTGTTTCATGGGGGCCACATCTTCTGTCTTTGAGACTATTGATAGGTTTTTAGGCATTTTCTTTTCTAAGAATAAATCCAATTTGCTCCAATTTGTTTTCTTCCTGTTTGTGGCTTTGGTATCTATATTCCATGTTACTGGCTTTTCTGTTGGTGATTCTTGGCTCATGCTTCAGAATAGGGCTCTAAAATGCTGCTTGGAAAACTCTGCGAATGGGCTGAATTGATCAGCTATGGATATATTGTGCAGTGAGCTGGGCAGACCACTTTGCTGAGAAACACAGTGTGTTAGTCAGCTTTCCCATCCCTGGGGCAAATATCTGACCCCCAGAACTTGAAGGAGGAGAGGTTTATTTTGCTCATGGTTTCAGCAGACTCACTTCATAATTAGCTGGCTTCAAGGCAGATACATCATGGTTAAGGTTGAAGCTGCTCATATCATGGCGGCCAGGAAGCAGAGCAGGAGAAAACCTTCAGGACCCACCCAGACACATGTAGAGGTGTGCTTTACTAATTACTTGGGCAGATCTCAAGCCAATCAAGTTGACAATCCAGTTTAACTGTCACACTCAGTGCTTCAGCATCTTTAAAGTTTTTTTCCTTTATGATCAAATTCTGCAGAGGGAAGTCTGGTAATTGCATGTCTAGGAAAGGGGGAAAATCTTCTCAGCGACCCTAAAATTCAATTGAAAAGGACAGGATATGGAAAATGGGATAGGCACAGGAATTATCGATGGAGGATTGCAATTACACTTGCTTTTTCAGTTTTGCATATCCCCCCTAGGGTTATGTACTTACAAATTGTCAGCCTCTTTCTGCTTCCTCTGCTAGTTGTTTGGCTAGTGCTAGCTCTGCTTACCAACTCACAGGTTGGTAAATGTGGTGGTCATGAGAATATGCCTTACAGACTTCTTTCTTGGGACACAATTGATTAAAAAAGCTGCTGGCTGTGAAATTCATCACAGCTCTCATGCCACGCTTCCCATAGGCTGCTCTCTGCCAGGGACTGTGTGTGGTAAGACACCAGGGCAGACATTTCTGGGAGACATGCTTTCCTTTATAGGATGACTTTGGCTCAGAGACTCTCTTACTGGCTTTGCTAAAACTCCCTTGCAGTGTGGCCCAGGACCCTTCCACTGAAACTCCTTTCCCTCTGTCCTTCACTCAGGGTTGGAAAGTGGCCAACTGATGCCTCACCCAGCCATCTTGACTCTCTATTTCTTCTCAGACAGGCATTTCCCCCAGTAAAATGTTTGCATATTTATTTATTTTTGGTACCAGGGATTGAACTCAGGACCTTGCACTTGCAAGGCAGGCGTGGTGCCACTGAGCTAAATCCCTGGCCTAATCTTTTCATATTTAATCCTATGTTGGTGTCTGCCTTTTTTGGGACCTACATTAATTTGGCAAGGTAGGGGTGAATTTAGTTCTTAGATGCAGTAAGTGCTTTTGCCCACTGTGGTTGTGCACTCCTGTAATCCCAGCACTCTGGGAGACTGAGGCAGGAGGATTGCTATGAGTTCAAGGCCAGCCTGAACTACATAGCAAGACTCTGTCTCAAAAAACCACCCCCCAAACAAAACAAAATGAAGTAAGTGCCTTTATTTTTTCAGTGCTGGAACTTGAATCCAGGGCCTTTGCCCTGAGCTACATCCTCAGCATTTTTTTTTTTTTTTGCTTGAGCCTACAAATTTGAGGTCAATCTGAGTAACATAGCCAGACCCCATCTAAAAAAATTTTGTATCATCCTCCTATACAGTATAACAACAGATTTATATTTTAAAAGATTGTAGATCCAATATGACAATTTTGCTATCTACCAAGTGTTTAGTATTGGAAGTTTACTTGTACTAGATCATTTGAAACCTAGAAATCTCACAAATAGTCTTAAAAACTCTAATATGTAATTTAAAAAAATTTTAGAATTACAAGCATGTAATTTTACTTGGGTACCCTTCATCTTCTGTGTTTATAGTAGAGAGCAGCAACTAATGGAACACCTGCTTAAAAGATCCACAAGTTAATAATCTACATGACAGGGCAGGGCACTTTACTAATTGTAAAGTATTATCCTTCCTTTCTTTTTTTTTTTGTGGTGCTAGAGATCTAACACAGGGCCTCATGCATGCTACGTAAGCACTCTACCACTGAGCTAATTCTTCTTTCTTCTCAGTGTCTCATTATCATTATTTTTTTTTTGGTTCTGGGGATCGAACTCAGGTCCTTCCGCTTGCAAGTCAGGCGGCGGAACCACTGAGCTAGATCCCCAGCACTCAGTGTCTCATTCTTAAATCCTCCCTGTCCTATTTTATCACATGGAAAGTGAGAGTGAGAACAAATTATATATGCACTGTATTCTATTCAAAAATATGTAAGACAGACTGCATGGAAACTGGGCATATTGTCTCTGAAATGTTAGCAATGATTTCTGTAGGGAGAGTTGGCTAAACCATTTAGCATATATTGAGAACCTTTCCTATTAAAGATTGCAAGAATGAGTCAAATATTAGTTCCTAATCTCAGAACTTTTTATTTGATCAATTAGTCAAAATATAAGCTTACTGAAATTTCAAGTTTATAATCATTTCAAAAAGATCATTGAATCTTAAAATATTTTGGCACCAAAAAGCTCTTTATACAATTTTCTGTTGCATTTCCTGTCTGAGCCAGAAGATGGGGATGTTTCTCATTGAAATGGTCATTCCTCATACGGATGCCTTCCTCCAGCTTCAAAATGGCATTTACATTTTGAGGTTTTGTTTGTTTTTGATATGAGGTCTTGTTATGTAGCCCAGGATGGCCTTGAACTTGCTAGGTATCCCAGGCTCGCCCTCAAACTTTCAATCCTGTCTCAGCTTCCCAAGTGCTGGGATTATAGGTATGCACCACCATGCCTGGTTTTACTTTTTGAGTTTTAAGACATTAAATAATGTAACAAATACTAAAAGAATATTAACTAATTTGATAAGTTATATGTGAAAATGCTTCACAAAGAGCTGCATCTTTAAAAAACATTCAAAATTAATACATTTTCTAAATGTGAAGGATATAAAGAATAGAGTTTATAGTTTAATGCACTGTTGGACCACTACTGCCAGCTGAAAAATTCTTATTTTTATTTTTAATTTTGATACAGAGTCTTGCTATGTTGTCCAGGCTGGGCTTGAACTTGTGATCCTCCTGCCTTAACCTCCCAGAGTGCTAGGATTACAGCCACCACATCTGGCTCTAACATTTTAATAACTGACATTTCTTTTTCTTTCTTTTTTTTTTTTTGGTACTGGGGATTGAACTCGAGTCCTTGTGCTTCTGCAGCAGGCAGTGAAACCACTGAGCTAAATCCCCAGCTCATAATTGACATTTCTTCATGTTTAACCTCTAAGGTCTCTTGAAAGGAGAAACTTTTTAATTCTGTGATTGGATTAGCAAACTACCAAATCAAGGGTCAAATTTAGTTTGTTGACCTATGGAGTTGGCCTGCATAGTTAAACATTTGGGAAATTTTTCATTAAAATCTGAATTTCTGTCTTCCCTTTAGGTATCGGGAAATCTGGCCATGTTGCTGGCAGAGGATAACACTGGGCCGATGACAGAGAATAGAAACGAGCTTAAGGTAGCACATGCTTTCTCGACTTTGCCGCTGTCTCCCAGGCTGTCATGCTTCATTATTTTCCTTCTTTAGTGATGCCTGGTCTCTGCAGGCCCCTATATTTCTGACTACTCTAAGAAACAGCAAGTCCCTTGCTGCTAAGATTGGCATGCCGGATAAGCCATGAGAATACTTCTTTCCTTTTTTAAAAAAAATTAGTGAATGTTTGCAATACATAATGAATACATTATGTGGGGAGTTGGTACATATTCATCATATATGGCATCGTAGTCCTTTTTACTTCCTCTTTCTCTTTCCTTCCCTTTTCTCCTTTTCCCCAGATCCCCTTCACATCTGCAAAAGGTCTATTTCCCTGTTTCCTATCATCCTTTTTTTAAAAAAATTTCTTGCTTATTTGTTTACTTACTTATTTGAGACAGGTTCTCCCTAGGTAGCCCAGGGTGGCCTCAAACTCACAACAATCCTGCCTCAGCCTCTCAAGTACTGGGATTATGGGCATGCACCACTCTGCTTGGCTGCTCTTTATTTATACTTTGGGTTTCTCATGTAAGAGAAACTGATAATTAACCTCCTATGACTTATTTATTTTGCTTATCATTATGATCTCAAGGTGCATCTATGTTCCTATAAATGATTCAAATTTATCCTTCTTCATGGCTGAGTAGCACTCCATTGTGTATATATGCCACATTTTCTTTATCCATTCATCTGTTGATGGACATATAGGGTATTTCCAAGGTGTAGCTCTTATGAGTTGTGCTGCTATAAATATTAGTATGCATGTATCTCTGTAATATGATGTCTTTAACTCTTTTGGGAAGATATCCAGAAAAGGTATAGCTGGGTTGAACAGAATTTCTATTTTTAGTTTTTTGAGGAATCACTAATTTTCATAGTACTAGTTTACCTTCCTACCAATGATATAGAAGGGTTGATAGCCATTCTTTCTGGAGTAAGATAGAATTTCAGTGTTGTTTCAATTTGCATTTCTCTAATGGCCAAGATGCTGAATATTTTCTCCTGTACTTATTGGTTATTTGTACTTCTTCTGTGAAGTATCCATTTCAATTGCATGATTTTGGATTGGATCTTTTGTTTTGGGGTGAGGTCTAAGCTTTTGAGTTCTTTATATATTCTATATCTTAGTCCTCTGTCCAAGACCACACTTTTTTTCCCCATTCTGTAAATTATCTCTTCAGTTGGTTGTTTCATTTGCTGTGCAGAAGCCTTTGAATTTGATATAATCCCATTTGTTGATTTTTCTTATTTCTTGTGCAATTGGAGTTCTGTTCAGAAAGTCCTTTCTTTTCTTTTTTTTTTTTTTTGGTACCTGAGATCGAACTCGGGTCCTTGCGCTTGCTCAGCAGGCGGCGAAACCACTGAGCTAAATCCCTGGCCCCAGAAAGTCCTTTCTATGCTTATGTCTTCAAGAATTTTACCTTGTTTATTTGCCAGAAGATTCAGTGTTTCTGTTTTAATATCTAGATCTTTGATCCATTTTGATTTTATTTTAGTGCATGGTGAGAGAAATCAGTCTGGATTCATTCTTGTGCACAAAGATAACAAGCTCTCCCAGCACCCTTTGCTAAAGAGGCAGTCTTTCCCCTCAAGGTATGATTTTTGGCCCCTTTGTCAAAGATTAGATGGCTGAATGTGCCTGCGGCAGTTTCTGCATCCTCTGTTTTGTTCCAATGATCTGCATATCTGTTTTTGTGCCAGTACCATGTTTTTATCACTGTAGCTTGGTAATGCCTCCTGCTTTCCTCTTGTTGCCTCAGATTGTTTTTGCTATTCTAGATCTCTTATGGTTCCATATGAATTTTTGGATTGTTTTCTCTAGTTCTGTGAGGAATGTTGTTGGCATTTTGATCAAGATTGCATTAAATCTATATATGGGGCTGGGGATTTAGCTCAGTGGTTCCAGCTTTGGCTCGCAAAGCACAAGGTCCGGAGTTCAATCCCCAGTACCCCCCCAAAAAGTCTATGTATCAGTTTTGTTAATATGACCATTTTGACAATATTAGTTTTGTCTATCCAGGAACAGAGGATGTCCTTCTGTTTTCCGATGTCTCCTTCAATCTCTTTTTTGGAGTACTGAGCTTTGTATTATAGAAGTCTTTCACTTCCCTGATTAGGTTAATTCCAAAGTATTTAATTTTTTGACACTTTTTTTTTTTTTTGAGACAGGGTCTCACTATGTAGTTCAGGCTGGCCTTGAACTCAGTATGTATCCCAGGCTAGACTCAAACTCATGGCAATCCTCTTGCCTTAGCCTGCTGAGTGCTGGGACTAAAGGTGTGTGCCACCATGTCTAGAACTGATACTATTTTGAATGGGGTTGCTTTCATAATTTATTTTTTAGTGAGTTAATTTTTGGCCCCCACAGATGCTATGGATTTTTGTGTGTTGATTTTGTATCCTGCTATGTTGTTAAATTTGTTTATGAGTTCTAGAAGTGTTTTGTTGGAGTTTTTGAGTCTATGTAAAGGATCATGTCATCTATGAGCAAGGATAGTCTGACTTCTTCCCTTCTTATATGTATCCCTTTTATTTCTTTCTCTTGCCTGATTGCTCTGGCAGAAGTTTCAAATACTATATTGAATAGGAGAGTGGACACTCTTGTATTGTTTCTGATTTTATAGGAAAAACTTTCAGTTTTTTGTCATTTAATGTGATGCTGACAGTGGGTTTTATAAATGGTTTTTATTAGTTTGAGTTAAGTTCCTTCTATACTTATTTCCATATGGATTTTTCTCATGAATGAATGTTGGTTTTTGTCAAAGGCTTTTCCTACATCTACTGAGATGATCATGTGATTTTTTTGTCCCTGCTTCTGTTTAAGTGATGTATTGCATTTATTGTTTTATGTGTATTGAACCATTCTTGCATCCCTAGGATGAATTCAACCTGGTCAAGGAAGTTTTAAATGATCTGTTGTATTGTTTGCCCATATCTTGTTGAGGATTTTTGCATCTAAGTTCAATAAGGAGACTGGCCTTTAGTTTTCTTTTTTGTGTTAACTATGATTTTAGAATCAGTGTAATGCTAGCATCTAGGAATGAGTTTGGCAGTATGCTTTCACTTTTAATTTTAATTTAAGAGTTTGAGGACTATTGGCACTAGAGTTTCCTTGAAGTTCTGGTAGAATTCTGTGGTGAATTCATCAAGTCCTGAGCTTTTTCTTTTTTATTACTGTTTCTATTTTGTTGCTATTTATCTATTCGGAGTTTTTTATAATCTTGGTTCCAGAAGTTTTTTTTTTCTAACTTTTTGGAACCCAGATTGGGTTCCAAATGTTCCTAAGAATGTAAAAAGAATGAAAATTTCTCTGGGTTATGTGATCTGTATTACTTTTGAGCTTCTTTAATCCTTCCATTAATTAATATATTTACTTATCTATGTCTTTATTTCATTTGCTTATATATATTTATTTTTTTGCTAATGACATTAGAAAATTTCCCTGAAATGAATAAAATTAAACAAAAGTAGTCTAAAGTCTTTATCAAGGTCATTTCTTTCTACAATGATTTTTTTAAAAAAAATATTGAACTCTGGAGGCAATTTGCCTGGCAGGCAAATTACCCAATAAAGAATTTACTAGCAGCAGTTACTTCCAAACATTACCCAATAATTTTTTTTTCAGTACTAGGGATCAAACTCAGGACATTGAACATGCTAGTAAGCATACTACCACTGAACTACATCTGCAAGCCTCACCCAGTAATTTTTATTTTAAGAGCGTTTGTATTTCCAACTAATCCTGGAATAAATGGTACATGCAGCCCACCAGCAGCTGCTACGGAACCAAGAACAATTGCTAACATTCACCTGGTATGATAATGGGGAAAAAGTTAGCATTATACTCAGTGGCAACATCCTTGAATAGAGGACGTAAACTGGCAGCCTTTTACAGAATCTGGCCTGCACACTGTATTTCAACATTTGAAATTAGTTGCAAACACTGAAGATTGCAATGCTTGGTAAGGAAGTTTCTACAAGGGGCCCCTCCAGAACATTTGGCTGATTAAATAATGTGCCTGGGCCTCATAGGCACTTGAGTTTGTGACCTATGTCCTGTGTCTCTCTCCCTAGGTTTTTCGCAACTCAGACATATTACAGAGCCTCATTTTAACCTTTTTTTTTAAACTATTGTTTTTATAATATTGATACTATATCAAGGTATAAAAATACAAGAAGTATCTGTTGGAAATGTCGAGACTAAAATGTGATATTACTGTATAGGTATAAAATACAAAAAAATCAGTAAACTACTAGATACTAATCAGAAGATGTTAGCAGTAGTTTTAGTTTCCAGCTCAAAAACTGATAATTAGGTGAGGTGATAGATATTCTAATTTAATTGTAGCAGCCACTTCACATTATACATATATATCAAATAATCCCATTGAATACCTTAAACTTATAGTGTTTTATTTGTAAATTATAAATCTATAAATCTGGAAAAATAAAAGATTTATTTATTATGAGGGCTGGGGCTTTAGCTCAGTTATTCTGTTGCCTGCCTTGCAAGTGCAAGGTCCCAAGTTCGATCCCTGGTACCAAAAAAAAAAAAAGATTTATTTATTTGTGAGTAAGATACCTGGATAGCTGTTAATAAAGCTCAAGTAATTCAATATGAAAAGCATAATCATTTCTCTTTCACTTCATTTTTTAAAAAATGTGCACTAAAACCAGGCATGGTGCAATGTGTATATAATCTCAGCACTCTGGGAAGCTGAGGCAGGGGGAGTACAAGTTTGGGCCCTGTCTGGGCAACTAAGTGACTTAGTGCGATCTTGTCTCAAAATAAAAAATAAAAAAAGGGACTGAGGATGTAGCTCAGTGCTAAGGCCCTGAGTTCAATCTTCAGTATTACAAAAAAACAAAAAACAAAACCAAAAAAACCCACCCCTCCAAAAAATAACAGTGCATAAATCACTTTTTTTTTTTTGGTACTGGGGATCAAACTCTGGTCCTTGAGCTTGTGAGGCAGGTGGTGGAACCACTGAGCTAAATCCCCAGCTGCATAAGTCACTTTTTATCATGTGTGTTAGTGATCTTTTATAAGGTTGCAGCAAATACTGAATTAGCAAAGATTGATTAATTGATTCTAGAAAAAATACACGGTTAGGATCCTCCACTTGCCACATGAATTAATTTATTTAGTACTGGGGATTTAACACAGAACCTTTGGTGAGCTACATCCCAGCCTTTTATATTTTGAGACAAGGTTTCAATAACTTGCTCTGGCAAGACTCAAACTTGTGATTCTCCTGCCTCAGTCTCCCAAGTACTGGGATTACAGGTGTATGCCACAAAGCTGGGCTGGTCAATTTATTTTTTTATAAATTGATTAATACATAACCTTGTTTTATGTATGTTTCTGTTTAAAGACATCTTATTTAATATGTATTGTTGATTTATTAACAACGAATTCCCTGCCAACAGCACTACATATGTCATGCCCGAATGATTTATCTAACCCATATATTTTTTGTAAGGCACATCATGGCTGTCTTACACTTAGAAACACTAAGGCAGCGCTTCAGCACTATGCTGGGGGATCATCTTAAACAGTGAAATCAAATAAAAAACCACAATGACGTAAAAACATGGCACTCAATAGACCTTGAGAAGGACATGCACAAGTACTTCCAGTGTTAGAGCTGGAAAAGGAAAGCAGAGGGGCTTGTTTGATGTTAGCTGGGAACATGCCCAGTGGGTGAGTCAAATTCTCACCATTCTGAGGATGCATTTGTCCAAGAATGACAGCAAGGCACTGCTGAGTGTTAATTTAGGGATTATAAATACATTTTAGTGATTAAGCAGATATGTAATCACAGAATCAATCAATAATGAAGATTGGCTGTATGCAAAGTTACAAAAACACAATTGTACAAAAATACATATATATTTTAAAATATAGGTTTTTTTTTTTTTTAGCTTTTCGGTTGTTTTCACTTCCCATTCTCCTTAATCTCTTCTATTACAGCTTCCCCTACTTCCCCACCTCCCAGGCCAATAAAATATGTGGACAATTTAATTGACAGAATTCCATCATTTCCTATGCTTAATGATATAGAAAAGCCACATGCATATATAGTTTTATAAAACTAAAATCATATCAAACACTTTGTTATGGTTTGTGTCTAGATGTCCCCCCAAAGCCTCATGTGGTCATAAGCTATTTTGGAGGTGGCTAAATCTAGAGTGTGTGATTGATTCGTGATGGGGCTAGGCCCAAGGGCACTAGGATTAAGGGTATGAGTGCTAAAGGGGCAGGAATATCCTGTTGAGCCCTTCTTGTTGCCTTTGTTACCTTCTGGCCATAATGAACTGTTTCTCCTCTGGAAGGCTTATTTGCCACAACACACTGCCTTGGATTATGGACTGAAAACTCTTCAGACTGTGAGCTAAACAAACCCTTTCTCCTTTAACTTTGGGGGGAGGGTATTTTGTCTCAGCAACAAGAGAAAAGTAACTAAGACATACTCCTTGCCACCTTACTTTTCTTTGTTGTTGTTGTTGTTGTTGTTGTTGTTGTTTTTTAGACAAGGTCTCCCTATGTAGTTCAGGCTGGGCTTGAACTCACTATGTAGTCCAGGTTGGCTTTGAACTCATGGAGATTCTCCTGCCTCAGCCTCCCCAGTACTGGGATCACAGGTATGTGCCACCACACCTGGCTACCTTACTTTCCTTATTCAGCAATAACTCATGGAAATTCATCCAAATAAACCAGTATGTCCATTCTTTTCTTTTTTTGGTACCGGGGGTCGAACTCAGGTCCTTGCGCTTGCACAGCAGGTGGCAAAACCACTGAGCTAAATCTCTGGCCCCAGTATGTCCATTCTTTATAATGGCTGCATAATATTCCAAATGTTCGTAGGAAGTGTATTGTGATTTGCTCAACTATTTTCCTGATAAATATTCACTTTTTATATTTTAATTTTTATTAGTACACGATTATAGTACATATGTTTATATTTATCGTGAGGAGTTGGTACATGTACATAACACATTTTAAATCTTTTTACATCTCCTTATCTTCCTCTCCCTCAATAAATATTCACTTAATTGTTTTAGTTTTGCTAATTCAAACAATGGTACAATAAACTTCATAGGACATATTTTCTTTTGTTTCTATAGCCTAAGTCCCCAAAATAGTTCCTGGCTATTGCCAGATTATTTCCAGGAACATCTCTCACAGATGACACGTCCATGTGCAGTATGTGAGAGTACTCCCATCACACATCTTTGTACACATAGATGTTATGTGTTTTTTTATTTGTATTGGCTGGTGAAAGGATCATTTTGTTATTTTAATTTGCATTTTCTTGACTGCCACTGCATGTAAACAGTTTGTGTATCCTGATTTAAATGTGCTTACCTGAGAACAACCTAGTTTTCCCTTGGGCTGTCTAACCTTTTTGTTGAAACATTTCAGTTTTTTTGAAAATTAGGGATTTTTTTGTTTATTTTTTTGAGACAGGGTTTCTCTATGTAGCCCAGGCTGGCCTTGAACTTGTGGTGATCCTCCTGCCTCAACCTTTTGAGTGCTAGGATTATAGGCATGTGCTGCAGTGACTGGTTGTACATTAGAGATCTTAATCATATAATTTATTCTGTGATTTTTAAAATATTTCCCCAAGTTTGTTATTATATATATAGATTTTGGTTGTGCTCTTTCCCCTCAAAATGATTTTAATTTTTATATAGAGTCATAATGCCCATGTTTTAAAAAATATTCTTAGCTTTTGGGTTTTCAGTTTTGTTTGTCCTGCCTTTAGATCATACATGTGGAATCATATTTTCTTGGAAGATGCCTCTGATTTTTAAAATTTTTAGATAAATCTTGCTATGTAGCCCAGGCTGTGCTTGAACTCACAATCCTCCTACCTCAGCCTCCCAAGTGCTGGGATTACAGATGTGTGGCACCATATCCAGCTTGATGCTTATGTAATTTTTTTTTTTTAAATTTGAGACAGGGTCTGGCTTTGTAGTTCAGGGTGGGCCTGAACTCACTATGTAGCACAAGCTGGTCTTGAACTCACAGTGATCCTTCTGCCTCAACCTCCCAAGTGCTGGGATTACAGGTGTGCATTACTATGCCCAGCTTTTTTTTTTTGGTACCGGGGATGTAACTCAGGACCTTGTGCTTGTGAGGCAGGGATGGTGCCACTGAGCTAAATCCCTGGCCCTTGGTTTTTTTTCAGACAGTCTCAATACATAGTTCAGGGTGGCCTTGAACTCACTATGTAGCCCAGGTTGGCCTCAAACTCATGGTGATCCTCTGGCTTTGGCTTCCCAAGCGCTGGGATTATAGGTGTGGACCACCACACCTGGCTCAGTTTTCTTCCAGAGGACAAGCCAGCTGTAAATAATCCATTCTTTTACACCTATTTGAAAAAAAATGCCTTTGTCAACATGAAGTCTAGTATATTTATTTATTTGATTTTTGAAATATGGTCTTGCTATGTAGGTTGGACTTGAATTAACTATGTAGTCAGACTGGCCTCAAATGTGTAATGCTGCCTCAGCGTCCTGATGCAGGTCTAGTATATTAGGGCTAAATACATTCCACTGATCATTTTTTTTTTTAAACTGGGGCTCAAACTCAGGACCTTGCGCTTTCGAGGCAGGCTTGGCACCACTGAGCTAAATCCCTAGATCCACTGATATGTTTTTTATATTGTGTTCACTTGATTACAATGGCTTTCTTTCTTTCCCTTCCTTCCTTCCTCCCTCTCTCTTTCTTCCTTTCCTTCTTATGTCTGAGGGAGAGCCTCACGACATTGACCACACTGGCCTCAAACTCCTGGGCTCAAGTGATTCTCTTGTCTCAGCTGCAGGCATTTGGAGTAGCTAGGACTAGAAGTGTGTGCCACCATGCCCAGCATAAGACATTTATTCTTCAACATAAAGGTGATTTTCCCAGCACCAAAAATCAAAGTTCACAACAAAACAGGGCCTTTAGTATTTTTTTTTGATACCGGGGATCAAACTCGGGTCCTTGTGCTTGCACAGCAGGCAGCAAAACCACTGAGCTAAATCCCCCACCCAAAACAATTCAAGCCCTAAACCCTTTTCATTAGAATTGCGTCAGATACAGTTCTTGCATTGAAGAATTGATGTTTTTATGATAGAATATGTTATGTCTTTCCTTTATGGCTCTCAAAAAGATCTTTTAGTTTCTTTTATATATAGGTCCTAGTCTTTTTTTATTGTTGTTGTGGTGGTGTTGGAAATCAAACTAAGCACTTTGGACATGCTAAGCAAGTGCTGTACCACTGAGCTACATTCTGGGCCCTTGTTCTTAGACTTGTTGAATTGATTTCCAAGAACAGTTAAATGCTGCGTAATGATGTTTCAGTCCCGTATGATTACCATAGAGCTGGATGAGTAAAAAAGATAAAAGAATTAAAAAGTTTATAAAGAAAAAAGTTGCAGTAAGCTAAGTTTATTATTGAAGAAAGAAAATACATTTAGTGGAGCCTAAAGGAACAGAATTTACAGAGTCTGTGGTAGTGCACAGTAATGCCCTTGGCCTAGGCACTCACTCACTGAGTCACCCAGAGCAACTTCTAGCCCTGAAACGCCTTCATAGTAGCTACACAGGTGTACCATTTTTTAAAATCTTGTCCTTATTTGTACTGTAGTTTTTCTACATTTAGATATGGTCAGATAAACATTTACCTTTGAGTTACAGTGACCTACTGTAGTCATCACAGTAACATGTTGTACAGGGTTAAAGCTGAGGAGCAACAGGCTACCCCACATGGATGTAGCCCTGGTGTGTAGCAGGCTGTTGAATCTAAATTGGCCTAAGTACACTCCATGATGTTTGCACAATCATCTAATGGGATGCTTCTCAAAACAAATCCCCATCGTTAAGCAATATATGACTTTATTTGATAGATTTTGTTGCTACTATGAGAACATTTTCCATTCCTTTTTCCAGGAAATTATTATTCAAATAAGAGTAATGATATATGTGCTTTTAATTTATAAGCTACCTCATAAAGTTTATTAATCTTTTTTATTTTTTTTTTGCGGTGCTAGGGACTGAACCCAGGGGCACTCTACCACTGAGCCAGTCTCCCTCCCCACATACCTTCTTAAAATTTTGAGACAATGTCTTGCTGAGATGCCCAGGCTAGCCTCAAACCTGGGATCCTCTTGCCTTAGGCTTCCAAGTAGCTGGGACTACAGGTGTCCACCACCATTCCTAGACTTGAATATATTCTAATATATTTTTCTTGTTAGAATATTTTTGGGCTCTCTGGATATAAAATAATATCAACGAGAAAGAGATGCTTTTTATCTTTTTGCTTTTCCTGTGTTATAACAATTAACTTGTTTCCTTGTCCTTGTTATAATTTCTGAAACAATATTAAGTATTATAATAGAAGCATGTGGTCCTTCCTGGTTCTTGATGGATTTGATTATTAAGGAAATATTATTTGCCAAGAATCAGGTGCTGGAATTACAGGCATGTGCCATCTCATTTACTTTTTATAGGCTGGTTTTCATGTATTTGAAATATGTGTTAGTCAGTTTTCCATCACTATAATGAAATTTTTTTTTTTGGTACTGGGGATCGAACTCAGATCCTTGCACTTGCGAGGCAGGCAGTGGAACCACTAAGCTAAATCCCCAGCCCACTATAATGAAATATTGGATGTAGCTGACTCAGAAAAGGTTGTTTTGGCTCATGGTTTTAGCTGTTTCAGTCCATGATTGGTGGACCCCTTGCTTTTAGGCCTCTGGTGGGGGCACTGGATGGCAATGGTAGCGTCTTAGTTACTTTCTCATTGCTAGCTTAACATCCACAAGTTAAAGGAGGAAAGGTTTATTTTAGCTCACAGTTTGTAATGTTTTCAGTCAATAGTTGGCTGGTTCCAAGACAGGGTGGCATAGCAGAGGAGAAATAGTCCATGGCAGGACAGGGAGAACAAAAGCAGCAGCAGTGAGCCTTCCTTTCCTTTTTTATTAAATTTAGGCAACAAGCCTATTGGTTGGTGCCAGTTATATCCAGAGTGAGGGATCTGTCCTCTGTAAATCCATTCAGCCACACCCAGAACCATGCTAATCCAATCAGTGGACTGATCCAGTTGCCACACACCCACCATCCAGCCACTCCCAAAAGCCCACCTGGGAGTGCATGAGGCTTTGGGGGACATTTTAAAATTTCTTCAGGTGTTCTTTGTCATGGATGTATCTTATTTCTCCATCAATTTTGAAAGATAATTTTTTGGGGTACATCAATCTGGGTTAGGGGTTGTTTTCTTTTGGGGCTTGAAATACCTCACTCCAAGCTCTCCTTGATTTAAGGGTTTGCATTGAGAAGTCTGCTGTGATTCTGATGTGCTTTCCTTTGTAGGTGATTTGTTTCTTTTCTCTAACAGCCTGTAGGATTTTGTTCTTCTGTTGGGTTTCTGGAATCTTGACTATTACATGCCTTGGGGAAGATTTTTTTTTGATCATGGCTAATTTGAGTCCTATATGTTTCACTTATCTGTATGTAAAATTCTTTTTCCATGCTTGGGAAGTTTTCTTTTTTTTTTTAGTACCAGGGATTGAACTCAGGGCCTCAAGCTTACCAGGCAGGTGCTGTGCCGCTGAGCTACATCCCCCTCTACTTGGGAAGTTTTCTGCCATTACTTCTGTGAGCAGGTTTTTCACATTGCTTGCACTAACTCCTGCTTTTTCATCAACTCTGATCAATCTTACGTTATTATTTGCATCATCTAGCATCTGTTGGATTGATTTTTCATGGTTCTTTGCTATTTTAAAGAAATCTTTTTTCTCATGTTTGCTAACTGCAAACTTGTCTTCTAGATCTGATATTCTGTCCTCACATAGGTTCTTTTTGCTGTGTATACTTTCAAAAGAATTTTTAAACTCCTGGATATCTGTTTGAGTCTGTTTCTTGGATTCCATTTCTTTATGCTGGGCATTCATGGTTTCCATCATTTTCCTAAGCTCCTTTATTTTAAATATTTGTATCTACTCTAGATTCACTATGTTCTTCATTATGGTCATCATCTCTTTAGTTATCTGAGAAATTATTTCTATTTTGAATTTTTCTAGAGTCTCATTCATATGCTTTGTTACTTCCACTGTTACCATTTCAGAGAGCACAGGTGGGTGGCTTTTAAATTGTTTCACCTCATTGCCCTCTGGGCTTGCCTTTGGTGAGCTGGAAGTTTGGGGTTACATCTTGCTGCCATGTCTTCTCATTTTTAATTTCTTTTAGTTTAGCTTCTGCATAGATGCTTGTAAATTGCTTATGGTAAATAGCTTTATTGTTAGTATCGAGAACCTTAAGTACTGACTATTTTTCAGAGATATCTTCTAGGTGTAGCTGACTTTTGGCTTTTGAGTCTGTTGCAAGAGCCTACCCCCTTTTTTTTTCTTTTTCTTTTTGGTACTGGGTATCAAACTCGGGTCCTTGCACTTGTGGGGCAGGCAGTGGAGCCACTGAGCTAAATCCCCAGCCCCAGGAGAGCCTACCTCTTAAATTTATTGAGAATGATAAGTTGCTGCCTATTTGACCTAGCCCATTGTTCTTTGGTATGGCCTATAGTATTGTTTATGACCCTCAGACAATCTCAGTCTTGGTATACAAGGAAGAATAACTGATTGGAGCAATTATGTCACCTTGGCTAAAGTAGTATAATTAGTAATAACAATAGCATTGAACACAGCCTAGAAATAACAAACTGTGGTAACTATTAATTTGCCAACTTTAACCATATGGACAAGATTTGTAGCTATATAACAAAATCTAAAACAAACCAGAAAATTGTATACAGTAAATATCTCTTCAATATGGTAATTTTACCCTCAGGAGAAAGAATTTAAAAGGCATTAGGGGAAAAAATAGAGAAATAGAAGAGAAAGTAATTAGAAGAAAGGCTGAAGGACAAAGGGAGATTATGCAAGCTTTGGAAATCTGGTGAAGAAAACAGCAGGGAAAGAAATAAGGAAAAAACAGAAACAAGAACAGAATAAAACATCAACAACAAAAAACTAGAAACGATGTTCACACTCATATAAAAATAAGAGGGGCCGAGGATTTAGCTCAGTGTTTCCAGCGCCTACCTTGCAAGCACAAGGTCCCGAGTTTGATCCCCGGTACCAAAAAAAAAAAATTTCTCTCATATAAAAATAAGAACAAATAATTACGAAAAAGAAAAAAGTAAAGAAAGAAGGGGAAAAGAATGTTCACTTCAATGTCTGCTGTCATTGATAGACAAAAGGGGCAGACAGAGCCCAGATCCCTGTTGGTAGATCACACCACATTTGCATAGAATTATATAGCAGGGTAGTGGATAATCTCAGCAAGCCTGTACTTTCGGCTCCACTGAAGTTCAGCCTGCTTCTGATTTCTGGCTGTGATGCTGGGACCTGAGTTGTTCACCTCACAACACTCCAGGTGCCTCCTGCCAGCCTGAACTTGGCTCTTGGGCCCAGGATGTCTCCCATGGCTGTACCTCATCCTGACCCTGGGAGCCCCAAGTTGGAGCCAACCCACTGCTGGTCTGAGTCTTGAGTTCAGTTGGCCCCTTTACAAAATGGTGACTGGCTAATCCCCCCTCATGGGGACACCTGAACCAGTCTAGAATGACTCACCATCCTCTGCAGTCCACAGTATCCACTGCTCTGTTCCACTGGTGCACTACTCTGTAGAGGTCTTTGGAGTCACCAGTAGTCACCATGCCTCTGCTGGTTTGAACTGCCCCTCCTACACTGTGAGCCAGGACTCAAGGAGAAAGCGGTGCTGCTTGCTACCTCCCTCTTCCGCACTGAGGTCCCTTTGCCCTCCCTGTTGGCTCCAATTCTTGCCTCAGATCCTTGCTGGGTCCTGGGAACCCATTTTCCTCTTTTCTTCTCTTCTCCATGTTGCTGGACTCTGAATCTCAGAGAGGCTCATTTGCCACTGCTCACCACTCTGCCATCTTCCCAGAAGTCCTGGCTGACATTTTAGATATAAAACATAATAGGCAGGGAGTGTACGGTAGACCAAATGACTCAATTTATGGCAGGAAGCAAAGAGAGAGGAAGGGACCAAAGTTCCACAATCTCTTTCAAGGGCATGGCCTTAATGACGTAGGACCTCTCACTAGGAACCATCTCTCAAAGGTTCCATCACCTCCCAATAGTGCCACTCTGGGCATCAAGCTTTTAAAAACATGGGCATTTGTGTGTGTGTTCATGTTGGGGGGTATTCAAGATCCAAATCATGGAACTATGCTTTTATCTTCTTACTGAAGTGTGTGTTCAAATCATTTGCTATTTTAAAAATTGGATCATGTATTATATCATAAGAATTGACTTTTGAGAGTTTAAAAAATATATTCTGGATATAAACTCTTTCTTTTTTATTTTTGGTACTGGGGATTGAACTCAGGACCTTGTGCTTGCGAGGCAGGCACTAGAACCATTGAGCTAAATCCCCGGCCCCTGGATATAAGCTCTTTATCAGATATGTGCTTTGCAAAGAACATGTCAGTATGTACTAGAAGAAGCCAAAATAGTAGTAACAGATAGTGACAGAATTAGGTTCTGAGAGAATTTAAACATGGGAAATAGAACATAAAATTAGACAAGAGGAAATTAGATAAACTTATTGACTAGGGTCCTGAGGAGACCCCAAGAGATAGTATATATCCATACTAGGATGGGTCTACAAAACATAATGTAGAAAAATTCATTGCCCAAAGTGAGTAAGATTGCTAGCAAAGAGGATGATAAAACTCCGAAACAAGGCAAGATGGCACCACTTAACTATCTGATGACAGTGGCACAATTAGTATAATGAGCAGTAAGGAGTGCAGAGAAGGGTAGGGAACAATGGGTTTTGGAGCCTGCCTCCCACCCCATCTTCGCCTAAGTACTGAGTGTTTGTTTTTTTTCTTTTGGCAGTACTGGGGATTGAACCTGAGCTATATTTCCAGCCTATTTTATTTTTATTTTTTATTTTGAGACAAGTCTGGCTAGGTTGTAAAGTTGCTCAGGCCAGGCTTGATTTTTGATCCTCCAGGCTCACCTCCCTGGGTGTTGGGATTACAGGTGCACACCACCATGCCTGGCAAATAGGCTTCTTGAGTCTCTTAGCTCCTCCTTTGACTGGAGAATGGAAAACCATTGGGTTTCCAGCTCCTGATCTCTGTGTTTTGGGTATGTGTTTGATTTTGATTTTGACTGCTGGTTTGAATGCTCTTTTGGTTCTATTTTTTTGCTGGCTTTGTTTTAATCATTGTCTTGTGCAAAACTTTCAACCCTTTTTTCAATTCCTTTCAGAAACCTCCACCAGTTATATGGTTTGTAACTATGGGAACAACTCAGTTAATCACTCCCCCAAACAACAGACTTTTACTAAAGACAGCTTAGAATTCCTCTTTGGGAGATTTCCCTTTGGCCCCTTTTGGGTATTTGAGATTTCCTTAAACTTTGCCCAGTGAGGAGGTGCCTTGAATCTTGGGGCCTAAGATCTCTTCACACTAGTGATCAGCTTACAGTACTTTGCTTGGTAAGAGGGAGCTATAAAATAAGAAAATAACCCTGTGGTTCTTGAATGTATTAGTCGTCTTCTGGCTACCCAGAAACAGGTAGGCTGAGAGCACACGGAGATAGGTCTTTTGGAATTCTTCATGCTGCATGTGTTTGCAAGCCAGTACCACATGTAGCCATAGTATTCCTCCAACATCTTGTGATGGGGTCACATTTCCCTCTGTTTAGGTATGTCAGTCTGGTTTTGAAGTTTTCTTAAGACACCTAAATGGGTTCTTTAATTCCCACAAGGCTCTGTAAGCACATCATCTTTCCTGGAGTAACTGTGCCCTCTTCATACTCTCCTCTGGACATAGCAAGGCTCAGGGTATGACCCCACAGAATGGGGCTCCAGCCAGTAAGAGACAAAAATATATAAAACCCATTTCATGCAGAGATGGTCATCATTTTGTTTTCCAAAAAACCTTAAGGAAAATCTTTTACAGAAATAAATTTTCTATGTGTTCAAAATGGAATGGTAAGAACAATGACAAAAATTTGAATCATATTGGTAATGCTTTAGTAACTTATCTAGTTTATATATTCAACATTTAAATAATTGTTTTATGATTTATTTAATAAAATTAGAACATAAAAGAGAATTTTGGATTATCATTTGCTATCTAGACTTTCATCTGTAAGCCAGTTTAAGTGACAGGGTTATTTGACACAGCTGATTTTTTTCTTCTAATCCATCTTTGGAATGCCCTCCATGGGTGGATGTTATGCA